>NC_080832.1:4422500-5022500 GCF_030435755.1 Ochotona princeps | reverse complement strand
ATTTGCTGATTCACTCCCCAAGCAGCCACAAGTGCCTCAGCTGAGCCTAACGAAGCCGGGAGCCAGAAGCCTCTTTTGACTCTCCAACAAGGGTGCAGGGAGCTGGAAGGGAAGTGAAGCAGCCGAGACACAAACTGGCACCTACATGGGATCCTGGTATATGCAAGGTGAGACTCTCAGGCACTAGGCTACTGCACTGGGCCCAATAAATCATGTTTTATTTAAATAACAAAGCTTTAAAGAATGGAAGCAGAAGCAATTATTCTTCTGATATTTTTCTGAATTCTTTGTCATTGTTTCCATGGCACACTTCCATATGTGAAAGAAACCTGAAGTTGGATGGACAAATTCCAATTTAATGCTGTGTAGACATGTGAAAGTTATACTTCTAGGTAAGTAATTTGGCCTTTGTTGGCACCTCCTCAAACGAGTGCCCAGCACACACCCGTCTTGATGTGCAAGACAAAGACGATATCTCATGATACGAATGTTCAACAGATGGATGTGAACAACAGGCTATCCTTGGGAAAAGTAAGACAAGAGTAGGAACTTGGCCCTGGCACAACGGCTTAATGGGTAAATCCTCACTTTGCATGCACCAGAATCCCATATGGTCCTGGTTTGTGTACTGATTATTCTACTTCCTATTCAGCTCCCTTTTTATGGCCTGGACAAGCATCAGAGAATGACCCAAACCCCACCCACATGGGAGAATCTCTTGGCTCATAGATTAGCTGTTGCAGCCAACTGGGAAGTAAACCAGTGGACAGGAAAGCTTTCTCTGTCTCTTCCTCTGTCTATGGCTACACCACCCTGAACGTGCCCAATCTCGTCTGTGTCTCTCCTTCTGTCCACAGATCTGATCTGCCTTTCCAACAAAAATTACTAAGTAAAACCAAAGTAGATCTTCATCTTACAACATGCATAAAATACATTCAGAGTGTTCAAAATCTGTATTTTAAATTAAAACTTTAAAACATTGGGAAGAAGGGCCCGGCGGCGTGGCCTAGTGGCTAAAGTCCTCACCTTGAAAGCCCCAGGATCCCATATGGGCACCGGTTCTAATCCCAGCAGCTCCACTTCCCATCCAGCTCCCTGCTTGTGGCCTGGGAAAGCAGTTGAGGACGGCCCAAAGCTTTGGGACCCTGCACCCGTGTGGGAGACCCGGAAGAGGTTCCAGGTTCCCGGCTTCGGATCGGCGTGCACCGGCCCATTGCGGCTCACTTGGGGAGTGAATCATCGGACGGAAGATCTTCCTCTCTGTCTCTCCTCCTCTGTGTATATCTGGCTGTAATAAAATGAATAAACCTTTAAAAAAAAAAAACATTGGGAAGAAATAAAAAAAAAACTGAAGGCCATGACCAAAAAAGTATAATTAAACAAAGAAAGAATAAGGCATAAACAAAGATAGATTAGTTGGAGACTTGCAAGATGGCCGACATAGGAGGATGGATGTGCGGGAGCTCACAGAGAGGGACAGAACACGACAAAAGCGTAAGTGGAGCAGCATAGAGCTGCAGGGAGAGGAGCGTGAAGTTCCCTGGACAGTGTGGAGCCAAAAAAATCCACAAAACTCAGAAGAGCAACCAGGAAAAAAACAAAACAAAACAAAACAAAAGGCAGGGAAGACTGCCTCCCGCTCCAGAACTGCTGAGTCACCTTTAAGTGCAGTGGCCAGGAGCCTCAGCCGCAGGAGCCCCACCTGCCGCAGCCGCCAGGAGACACACCCGCTGCAGCCACCAAGAGCCGTACCTGCAGCGAAGGTCCTCAACAGCGGCAAAGTCAGACTGCAAGAACCTGAGGTTTGAGTGAGCTGGGTAGGGGCATCAGTGGGTTGGAGGCCCCCGGAGTTCACCCTCCAGGGGCACGCACAGAGCCTGAACATACTTGGTGCTCATCTCCCCGCCCCTCCCCCCCCCAGAGATTCCAGCATCTGGGGACACAGGACAAGTGCCTTAAAACTGCCAAAACTGTGTCTGGGAGGTGACGCACAGTGGTCCTGTGCTGAGGAGAAAGGCAAAAGGCGCACTGAATACTCCCCCCTGCCTTGCAGACTGGCACACAGCTAGGCAGTACTGACCCACAGGAACCCGAGCATGCCTCTGGGCTGTGCGGTCCCCTATGAGCACTGGGGTGGGCAGTCCTGTGAGAGCGCTGGGGTGGGCGGTCCCACGCTGCTGGGGTGGGCGGACCTGTGCAGGAGGCGCTTCCAGAGAGCACCTGGAACACCCCACGCCCTATAGTCCCATGCTTGGGAGACGCACCAGGAGGGCACTGCAGACCCGCATGCAGGAGGCGTTCCCAGAGAGCACCTGGAACCTCTACTCCCTGCAGTCCCTGGCACTGCGGACACACTGAGAAAGCACCTAGAATCCTCCATTCCCTGAGATCAGGCACACAGGGGGCACACAGAGAGTGCCTTCATTCCCCCACGCCCTGTGGTCGCATACGTGTAGGGGACGAGCTGAGAGTGCGCTTGGAATCCGCTGGGCCTTGGAAGTGGCGCCCTGAGGTCCAGTGTTCTGGAGACGCACCAAAAGTGCCTTGAAAATTCCTGCACCTTGCTACTCCACGCCTGCAGGCTCCGATCTCTGCGGGATAGCGCTTGGAGACCCCTCAGCACACTGGTGCCTAGGTCTCTCAAAAAAGAAACACTAACACAATGGCAATAAATGCCAGAAAAGGGAATGATCCAGATGAGAGAGCCAGCACCCCACCAATAAAGGATCAAAAGCCAATGTCTATTTCGGAGATGCGAGATGAAGACATGGAAGATCTACCAGACAAGGAATTCAAAAAAATAATGTTAAAATCTGTCAGAGACAATGAGAAGAATTGGGAGGACTTCAAGGAATTCAAGAACCACATAGTCACAGAAATACAGCAAATGAAAAGTAAAATCCTTGACTTAGAGCACAAAATTGAGAGCCTAACCAACAGAACAAATACAGCAGAAGAGAGGATCTCTGAAGTGGAAGACACACAAAATGAACATACCCAGCTCATTAAGCAGCTGGAGACAAGTCTGAACAAAGCCAATAAGACCATACAAGAAATGAAAGACAATCTCAGAAAATCGAATATTAGGATTATTGGCCTTCCTGAAGGAGTGGAAAGTGAGTCAGGAATGCAAATGGTGCTCGACGAAATTATACAGGAAAACTTCCAAAACACTTGGAACATGAACCCAGCCCAAATCCAGGACGGTCAGAGGACTCCCAGCAGATATGACCCAAAGCGATCTTCACCCAGACGTATGGTGCTCAAGCTCCACTCCAACGAAGACAAAGAAAGAATCCTGAGACAAGTACGAAGCAGAGAAAAAATCACATACATGGGAAAACCGATCAGAATCACTGCTGACTTCTCTGAAGAGACCTTACAAGCAAGAAGAGAATGGACAAAGATCTTCCAAATCCTGAATCAGAACAACTGTCAACCAAGAATATTGTACCCAGCAAAGATCTCATTCGTATTTGAGAACGAAATCAGATACTTCCATAGCAAAAAGAAATTAGAAGAATATGCCAGCACAAAACCAGCTCTACAAAATCTCCTTAGAAATGCACTAAATCCAGAAAAAAAGGAGGTGAATCATAAGCAAAGATGGCAAACAGGAAGGTCTCCCCACTAAAGTCCACACAAGGAGGGACAATTACACAGATATCAACACCCACAAAAACACATACGTATCGCAGGGTAAAATCGCATCCTCTCAATTTTAACTCTTAACACAAATGGCCTAAACTCACCAATCAAAAGGCATAGATTAATGGAATGGATCATCAAACAGGACCCAACTATCTGTTGCCTACAAGAGACACAACTAACCAGAAAAGACTCCAAGAAGCTAAAAGTGAAGGGGTGGAAAAAGATATATCACGCCAATGGACGAGAAAAAAAGGCAGGGGTAGCTGTCTTAATTTCAGATGATGTGGACTTCAATCTTACAAGCATCAAAAAGGACAGGGAAGGTCATTATATAGTGGTGAAGGGATTGATCCATCAGGAAATAATTACCATCGTAAACATATATGCACAGAATCCCAACGCAGCTAGCTACATGAAGCAGTTACTTACAGACTTAAGGGGAGACATAGATATGCACACAATAATTGTGGGTGATCTTAACACCCCGCTAACGACAATAGACAGATCAACAAAACAAAAACTCAACAAAGAAACAACAGAGCTCAAACAAACAATAGAACAACTGGACTTGGTAGACATTTATAGAACTTTTTATCCCAAGGCCACAGATTATACATTTTTTTCAGCAGTGCATGGCACCTTCTCCAGGATCAACCACATGATAGGACACAAAGCAAACCTAAATAACTTCAAAAAGATAGGAATCATACCATGTACCCTCTCAGGCCACCACGGAATGAAACTGGAAATTAGCAATGCAAAGTGCCCCAGGAAATACAGAAACTCTTGGAGGCTGAACAAGGTGCTATTAAACGAACAATGGATCAGAGAAGAAATTAAAGATGAGATAAAAAAAATTTATGGAAACCAATGAAAACTCTGACACAACATTCCAAAATTTGTGGGACACTGCCAAAAGAGTGCTACGGGGTAAACCCATCGCAATTGGAGCTCATGTCAAGGCCCAAGAGAGGCGCCAAATACAGGAACTAAACACACACCTCCAGGAATTGGAAAAACAACAGCAGAAGAGCCCCACACACAACAGGAAACAAGAAATCATCAAAACAAGGGAGGAAATTAATCAGATAGAAATAAAAAAAAGATACACAACATCAATGAATCAAAAAGCTGGATTTTTGAGAAGATAAACAAAATAGACACCCCACTGGCCCGACTGACAAAGAAAAAACAAGAGAAAGCAAGAATTAACAGTATCAAAGATGAAAAAGGCAACATAACAACAGACACCCCAACCATTAAGGACATTATTAGAAATTACTACAAAGCACTGTACTCCAACAAATCAGAAGACCACCAAGAAATGGAAAAGCTCTTAGGCTTCTACCACTTGCCAAAACTTAGCCCAGAGGCAACAAACGACCTGAACAAACCCATAACTGAAGCAGAGATTGAATCAGTGATTAAAGACCTCCCAACAAAGAAAAGCCCAGGCCCAGATGGCTTGACTACAGAATTCTACAAAACATTCCGAACATAACTAACCCCAAGCCTCTACAAACTCTTCAAAACAATAGAAAAGGAAGCAACCCTTCCAAACTCATTCTATGAAGCCAACATTACGTTAATCCCAAAAACAGACAGAGAACTAACAGAGAAGGAAAACTACAGACCTATCTCTTTGATGAACATTGATGCTAAGATTCTCAACACAATCCTAGCCAACAGAATTCAAAAACACATCAGACAGATCATTCATCCAGATCAAGTAGGATTCATCCCTGGAATGCAGGGATGGTTCAACATTCAGAAATCCATAAATGTGATACACCACATCCAAAAACTGAAAAACAAGAATCACATGATAGTATCAATAGACACAGAAAAAGCTTTCGACAAAATCCAACACCACTTCCTCCTAAAAACCCTAACCAAGGTAGGCATAAATGGAAAAATCCACAACATAATCAAAGCAATATATGAAAAACCCAACGCCAGCATCATATTGAATGGAGAAAAACTGGAACCCTTCCCACTGAGATCTAAACAAGACAGGAATGTCCACTTTCTCCACTACTATTCAACATAGTCCTAGAGGTACTCACTGAGGCCATAAGACAAGAAAAAGAAATCAGAGGAATCCAAATGGGAAACGAAGAAGTCAATCTTTCACTATACGCAGATGACATGATTCTTTATGTAGAAGAGCCAAGAGACTCAATACAGAGACTGCTAGAACTTATATGAGAGTTTGGTAGAGTGGCAGGGTACAAAATTAATGAACAAAAATCAACAGCCATAGTATATGCAAACAGCCCCAAGATGGAAAAAGATTTAACCAGCAAGATACCATTCAAAATAACAGAGAAAAGTATGAAGTATCTGGGAATAAATCTAACCAAAAATATAGGAGACCTATTTGAAGAAAACTACAAACTGCTTAAAAAAGAAATCGGACAAGACCTCGAAAGATGGAGTAACATCCCATGCTCCTGGATAGGTAAAATCAATATCATTAAAATGTCTATACTGCCAAAAGCAATATATACATTCAACGCAATCCCAATCAAATTGCCCAAAACATTCTTCACAGATCTGGAAACAATGATTCAAAGGTTCATCTGGAAACACAAAAAACCACGGATAGCTAGAACCATCCTGAAGAACAGGAAGTTAGCAGGGAGAATCACAGTTCCGGACCTCTGGACATACTATAGGGCAGTGGTTCTCAAAACAGCGTGGTACTGGCACAAAGATAGAGAGGAAGATCAATGGAGCAGAATAGAAACACCAGAAGGGAACCCAAATAGGTACAGCCGAATAATCTTTGACAAAAAGACAAACGACAATCCAGGCAAATGGGAAGGTCTGTTCAATAAATGCTGTTGGGACAACTGGTTGATAGCCTGTAGAAACAAAAAGATAGACCCATATCTCTCACCATACACTAAGATCAAACCCGAATGGATAAAAGACCTAACCTACATCCAGAAACCTTCAAACTTCTGGAAGAAAATGTTGGAAGTACTCTGCAAGACCTAGGGGTAGGTCCTCACTTCCTAAAAAGGACTCCAAAAATGCTAGCAGTCAAGACCACAATAAACAAATGGAACCTCATCAAACTAAGAAGCTTCTGTACAACTAGAGAAACAATCAACAAAGTAAAAAGGCAACCCACAGAATGGGAGATCTTCGCGCACTACGTAGGTGATAGAGGGCTGATCTCCAGGATATACAAAGAGCTACAAAACAACCAAAATGTCAAAACAAACAAGCCCCTCAAGAAATGGGCACGGGAAATGGGCAAACACTTCACAAAGGAACAAACCCAAATGGCAAATAAACATATGAAAAAATGCCCAAATTCCCTGGAAATAAGGGAAATCCAAATTAAAACATCAATGAGGTACCACCTAACGCCAGTAAGACTGGCCCACATGAATAAAAGCACCAATAACACTTGTTGGTGAGGTTGCGGTGAAAAGGGAACCCTACTCCACTGCTGGTGGGCCTGCAGGCTGGTACAGCCTCTATGGAAATCAGTATGGAGAACATTCAAACAACTCAAAATCAACATACCATATGATCCAGCAATAGCACTCCTAGGAATATATCCAGAAAACTTCTTTTATGAGAAACCAACATGCACTCCTATGTTCATAGCAGCACAATCAGTAATTGCAAAAACATGGAAGCAGCCAAAATGCCCATCAACAGAGGATTGGATAAGAAAGCTATGGTTCATCTACTCCATGGAATACTACTCAGCTATTAAAAAAAAAAATGCAGTTCTTTGTGGCCAAATGGGCCAAACTGGAAACCATAATGCTAAGGGAAATGAGTCAATCCCAAAAGGTTAAATACCACATGTTTGCCTTAATTTAAGATGACACGATGTTATGTATAACATGTTATGTTATGAATGTTATATGTTGTGTATAAACTAAAATTGAAATGTCAATGAGGTGGTCCCAGAAGGTGGTTAAGAACTCGCATTTATTTTTAACATATTGGTTACTCATTACTATGTCAATTAATTCCATAATGATGTAAATTTTTGCTAATGGTATGTTGGAGCTTTTAATTGATCAGGATGATACTCTGCTGGCTCTGTCTTCAAACCAGAGAGGGTATACCTAAGAAGCCGTTGAACTTGACTGGACAATAAGATGCTGGACTCTATGTCTGGTATATGCTTGCAATGAGGGAATCTTAACTGAACTTGAACTGTGGTTATGCAACAAGGTGGAGGAATCCGCCATGGTGGGAGGGTTTGGGGAGGGGTGGGGAGAATCCAAGTACCTATGAAACTGTGTCACATAATACAATGTAATTAATGAATAAAAAAAAAAAAAAAAAAAACAATGATAGATTAGTTTTCTGCATTAAAATAAGAAATGTTTGGGGTTGGTACCACGGTGTAGTACAAAAAATTTCTGGCTGTGGCTTCTGGATACCCTACTGATTATGGTCGTGTCCCAGAAGCTCCACTTCCAATTCAGCTCACCGTGTATGGCCTAGAAATCAACAGAAAATGGCTCAAGTCCCTCGGCTCCACACTCATGTGAGAGACCAGAAGAGACTCCTATCTCTTGACTTCAGATTGGCTCAGCTCTAGCTTTTGCGGCCATTTGAGGAGTGAACTGATAGATGGATGGGTGATCTCTCTCCTTTTCTTGTGTACCTCTGTCTTTCAAATAAAAAATGTCTTATAAAAATTTTTTTACAACCAATGCCAGTATCAAAATTAGAAGAATAATCACAGCATGGAAGATTATTTATAATCAAGATAATCCCCAAATACTAGTTTTCACCATGTGTAAGATTCTGTGCATCTTTTAAAAACCCAGTATGTTTTTTTCATATGTTTATTTGCCATTTGGGTTTGTTCCTTTGTGAAGTGTTTGCCCATTTCCCGTGCCCATTTCTTGAGGGGCTTGTTTGTTTTGACATTTTGGTTGTTTTGTAGCTCTTTGTATATCCTGGAGATTAGCCCTCTATCACCTTTGTCGTGTGCGAAGATCTTCTCCCATTCTGTGGGTTGCCTTTTTACTTTGTTGATTGTTTCTCTAGTTGTACAGAAGCTTCTTAGTTTGATGAGGTTCCATTTGTTTATTGTGGTCTTGACTGCTAGCGCTTTTGGAGTCTTTTTTAGGAAGTGAGGGCCTACCCCTAAGTGTTGCAGTGTGTTTCCAACATTTTCTTCCAGAAGCTTGAAGGTTTCTGGATGTAGGTTTAGATCTGTTATCCATTTCGATCTGATCTTAGTGTATGGTGAGAGATATGGATCTATCTTTTTGTTTCTACAGGCTATTAACCAGTTGTCCCAACAGCATTTATTGAACAGACCTTCCCATTTGCCTGGATTGTCGTTTGTCTTTCTAGTTCCCTGGCAATAAGGGAAATCCAAATTAAAACATCAATGAGGTACCACCTAACGCCAGTAAGACTGGCCCACATGAATAAAAGCACCAACAACACTTGTTGGTGAGGTTGCGGTGAAAAGGGAACCCTACTCCACTGCTGGTGGGCCTGCAGGCTGGTACAGCCTCTATGGAAATCAGTATGGAGAACATTCAAACAACTCAAAATCAACATACCATATGATCCAGCAATAGCACTCCTAGGAATATATCCAGAAAACTTCTTTTATGAGAAACCAACATGCACTCCTATGTTCATAGCAGCACAATCAGTAATTGCAAAAACATGGAAGCAGCCAAAATGCCCATCAACAGAGGATTGGATAAGAAAGCTATGGTTCATCTACTCCATGGAATACTACTCAGCTATTAAAAAAAAAAATGCAGTTCTTTGTGGCCAAATGGGCCAAACTGGAAACCATAATGCTAAGGGAAATGAGCCAATCCCAAAAGGTTAAATACCACATGTTTGCCTTAATTTAAGATGACACGATGTTATGTATAACATGTTATGTTATGAATGTTATATGTTGTGTATAAACTAAAATTGAAATGTCAATGAGGTGGTCCCAGAAGGTGGTTAAGAACTCGCATTTATTTTTAACATATTGGTTACTCATTACTATGTCAATTAATTCCATAATGATGTAAATTTTTGCTGATGGTATGTTGGAGCTTTTAATTGATCAGGATGATACTCTGCTGGCTCTGTCTTCAAACCAGAGAGGGTATACCTAAGAAGCCGTTGAACTTGACTGGACAATAAGATGCTGGACTCTATGGTTGGTATATGCTTGCAATGAGGGAATCTCAACTGAACTTGAACTGTGGTTATGCAACAAGGTGGAGGAATCCACCATGGTGGGAGGGTTTGGGGAGGGGTGGGGAGAATCCAAGTACCTATGAAACTGTGTCACATAATACAATGTAATTAATGAATTAAAAATAATAAATAATAAAAAAATTAAAAAAATAAAAGCCCAGTATGATCATAAAGACACTGGACCACAGTGTACTGTATGCCCAGCATAGGAAATGCATGTTCCAGTGGTCAGTAGATTTACAACGATTAATGTCTAAACAGGGGACTGTGCCTGACATGTAAAATGACATAACCTTTTACACTAAAAAGATTTAAAATTTAAAAGTATGAAAGTATTAAACAGTGTCTAGGCTGTGACCCATTGAGAGATTACACTGTTACAGTCTTCTGGTAGTAACCATTCCGTGCCTAGTTAATGTTGTCCCTGGGCATCCCTTGGAGCCAGAGATTGCACTCCTAGGAATCAATTAGAGAAATCTTAGCACACTTGCACAGTGATATGCATTATAATGTTCAGTGAAGCATTATGTGTGACACAAAAAAATAGTACAAACATTTAGATTCCCACGGTCGTGAAAAGGACTGCAACACAGAATTAATACATCAGAGTATGCATGTTGTGATAGATTAATACAATGGAATGTCATTCAATAGTGAACACAGAGGATTGAGTTCTATATGGACTGACACAGATGAATTTCAGTGTATAGATGATAAGATTACGGAGTTGTGGAGAAGGCCTAGCAAGTAAGATGCCGGTAAAAGACACCGACTCCCACATCCTAGCACCGGATTCAATTTACGACTCTGGCTCCTGCTTCTAGTTTCCTACCAAGGGACTTCTGCCATTTGTATGGAAGATCTGCGTTGAGTTTCTAATTCCTGGCTCCTTTCCCAGATCCAGTCCATGCCACACCAAACATTTAGCGAATGGATCTGTGAATGGGAACTGTCTGTCAGTCTGTGTCTGTCTCTTTCTCTGCCCTTTGAGCTAAAAAACAAAGGTTGGGTTATATAAAACAGCTAACACAACATCACTTACAAAAAGTTCAAAGAGGGCAAATTACTAGTATTCCACTGGCAAAATGTATTTAAAAGGGTACAAAAATGAATGATGGAGACAAATTTCATATGCAGGAAACAATAACCTCTGTGGGGAGCAGAGGAGGTGACTAAAATCACAAACGAGTGCCTTGAGTGCTGAAATTTTACATTTCTTTTTTATTGAGCTGGCTGCTGGGCAGATTAACATTTGTACATAATTCCCATTCTCTTTTGCCTCCCTAAAGCATTTTGCAGTAACAGTTACAAATACATATCCCCCTCTGAAGCTTCTGGAATGACTTCCATACAAACCATTCATTCATCTTTGATTTGCAAAGGAAATTTGACTTGTACAGGGAATCAAGGTTGTTAATGCCAGGCTTTGCAAAACAAGCATACTAATCAAATCAAAGGCAGTAATACAATTTCCATTACAGTTCTCCATTTAGATTCTATATCTAACCTCCTCTTGACTGGGAATTCACAAGTATATTTCCAGTGAACGTCACTGAAAAAATGTGTCCTATTAAACATTATGAGATAGTACTGGATGTCAAACATGGAATCCTGTCCCAAGTTTATTTTTTGTGTTCTCAACTACTAATGACAGAAACATAAACAAACTTTATACTGGTTTTCTGCACTTAAAATTTATTTGAAACCTTAAAATCTCAAATAAAAATTTATTGGAAATCTCTTTCTTAATAACATTACTTTACTTCCTTATGACAAAAACAAGTAACAGGTGCTCAAGCCATACATCAATGTGTCACTTTTTTATATACATAATTTTTCTATTAACTGGAAAGGGAGAGAAAGCAGAGGATGGTGAATCAATCTACCAATTCCATCCTCAAAACACCCACAAGAACCTGGACTGTGTCAGGCCAAACCTAGAAGCCAGGAAGTTCAGCTTAGACCTGTGTTCAGCCCTGTCTTTCTTGTGGCTTACAGGAACCCATGTGCTTGGGGTATCCTCAGCTGCTTCCCAGGGCATGCCTTGGCAGGAAGATGGCCCAGAACCTCCTCATAATAACCAGGACTCCGATACGGTGTGCAGGCATCCCACACAGTGCCTCACTCCAGGAACTATTTGTAGGCAAATCTTTTTTTTAATTTATTTATTATTTTTAATTCATTAATTACATTGTATTATGTGACACAGTTTCATAGGTACTTGGATTCTCCCCACCCCTCCCCAAACCCTCCCACCATGGTGGATTCCTCCACCTTGTTGCATAACCACAGTTCAAGTTCAGTTAAGATTCCCTCATTGCAAGCATATACCAAACATAGAGTCCAGCATCTTATTGTCCCGTCAAGTTCAACGGCTTCTTAGGTATACCCTCTCTGGTCTGAAGACAGAGCCAGCAGAGTATCATCCCGATCAATTAAAAGCTCCAACATACCATCAGCAAAAATTTACATCATTATGGAATTAATTGACATGGTAATGAGTAACCAATATGGTAAAAGTAAATGCGAGTTCTTAACCACCTTCTGGGACCACCTCATTGACATTTCAATTTTAGTTTATACACAACATATAACAAACCTAACATAACATGTTATACATAACATCGTGTCATCTTAAATCAAGGCAAACGTGGTATTTAACCTTTTGGGATTGGCTCACCTAACCAAAAATGTAGGAGACCTATTTGAAGAAAACTACAAACTGCTTAAAAAAGAAATTGGACAAGACCTCGAAAGATGGAGTAACATCCCATGCTCCTGGATAGGTAAAATCAATATCATTAGAATGTCTATACTGCCAAAAGCAATATATACATTCAACGCAATCCCAATCAAATTGCCCAAAACATTCTTCACAGATCTGGAAACAATGATTCAAAGGTTCATCTGGAAACACAAAAAACCACGGATAGCTAGAACCATCCTGAAGAACAGGAAGTTAGCAGGGAGAATCACAGTTCCAGACCTCTGGACATACTATAGGGCAGTGGTTCTCAAAACAGTGTGGTACTGGCACAAAGATAGAGAGGAAGATCAATGGAGCAGAATAGAAACACCAGAAGGGAACCCAAATAGGTACAGCCAAATAATCTTTGACAAAAAGACAAACGACAACCCAGGCAAATGGGAAGGTCTGTTCAATAAATGCTGTTGGGACAACTGGTTGATAGCCTGTAGAAACAAAAAGATAGACCCACATCTCTCACCATACACTAAGATCAAATCTAAATGTAGGCAAATCTTTTTGAGGCCATTATAAAGCATCACAGATCTACACACTTCCCTTCATGGCAATTTTGAAAATCCCAATTCGGTCACATTGCCTGTCCACACAGCTGAATATTCACCTCCTGACTCATCTCCGTGGGTCTGCCATGTCCTAGTAACACCTCCTTCGGGGGTCTGCCTCCCACTCTCAGCCCAGCACTGGCTGCTTCCTGTCACCCTGGAGTGCTTTTCTCCAGCTATCCCTGGAATGGCTACTTTGAATCACAGTTCAAGCATCAACTTGCAATAGAAGTCCTTTCTAAATGTCCAGCTTAAGGTGATGCCACTAATCCCCAGCTCATTTCCCTCCATCCTATTCTCAGGTCACTGTTATGGTTTACATGTTTTCACAGTCAGGCTTGAGTTAGGTTACATGTAACAGAAGCACAACCAATCAGGGGTTTGTTTTTTTGCAAGTAAAAAGAAATATGGACAAAAGCCATCCGGATTTGTTCTGGGGCTACACTATGTAGTTGGGGACCCAGCTTCCTTGCATTTTTCTGCTCTGTCCCTTTAACTCGACATTTACCATCATGATGCTCAAATTTTAAAAAGGCTTCATGAACGTCATCTTACTCATGGAAGGCAGCTCCCAGGACAGCAGGATCTCACCTGTTTTTTCTCCTCTGAAAGATTGACAGTTGTAAGTTAACAGCTTCATCGATGTTAGTATAAACTAATGAACAAACTTCAAAATGTCAACCACGTATGGATCTCTCCAGCACCTCAAGCATGCACAATGGCCACACCTTCCAAGTTCAGTGGTCACATGGATTGTACCTGGTTTTTCTTCAGAGCCTGCACTTTTTATTCCCTTCTTCCTGTCTCTGTCCAGGGCTGTGTGACCTCACCCCCTGCAGCAGCCTACTGAGCAGCCCGGCCATATGCTCCTTCTCTCACTGCCATATCACGCCTGCCACAAAACTGATACTTGTTTCTAATGCTCTCTTCAAATCTTTTCCATGTAATAACTCATTTCACCATCATAATTTCCTGGGGTAGACAATGTGCTTGGTTTCACTTTTAGGGACAGATCCCAGCAATGGCAGAACCTGCACTCAGACCCATGCAGTCACCTTCACATCCTAGAAAGATTCAGAAGCAGGGCCCATGTCTTTCTCATAGGACATAATGAATTTTCAACAACAGCGTTACAGGAATGAATTGTTCTGTAACCAGCACTACAAATACAAAACGGGGGAGGGGGTTTGAGGGAGACTGGCTTAAGTGTAGTCTTATGAAGAAAATTTCAGAGATTGAAACAGTCTGTGTGACATAAACCGTATCAGCAACCTTGAGAGGCAGCACAGTGCTGCATTAATGGGTGGTCACGCTTGTGCGAACATGGTTATTCCAGCACAGGTCTGGCTGCTTCAAACATCCAGTGCTGTCCTCGGGCTTTCAAAATGGCCACATCAACATACTGCGTCAAGGGAAACCTGCTCCACTGTGCTTACGGCAGCGTTGCTTCTGATAGCCAAATGAGTTACCAGTCTGGGAGCCCATCATCGGCTGAATGCATATAGAAAATGTGACATCTACACACACATACACTGACATAGTATTCAGCTACAAAAAAGAAAACAAATTCTACAATTTGCACCAAATTTAAGCAATTAGAACAAAACAGGTAGACTAAAATAAGCCAAACAAAAACATCACATGTTCTCCCTTACATCTGAGAGCTAAATTTCAAAAGAAAAAATAATTAAAAAAGAAATGCTTGTGTGTATCAACAGTACCACAGATGCAGTTTGGTCAAACTTGGTCTTACTCTCTTTGAGGATGCAGTGGTTACGAGTGGTGTGCTACCACAGTTCACAGCGATTTTTAAAATAATCACACATTGTATGTTACAATCTCTTGTGTAAGAGTAAAATGGACACCTTTGCATGTGGTTGTTGTCAGCCCACTGATCGTTAGTCAAGCTCTTTTATTGGAGCATTAAGCCTTCGATTATATGGCCGATTAAAAATATTAGCTTAAAAAATTAAAAAAGCAAAAGCAAAGAGGGAATGGGAAGTAAGGAGTCAGGTGCAGAGGAAGCAAGCAATGCTAGCGTAAGCACACTCCTGGGATTGGAACTGTGCACCACAGGGCGTCCGTCTTCTCTGTATGACATCACACACTCCTGGGATTGGAACTGTGCGCCACAGGGCGTCCGTCTTCTCTGTATGACATCACACACTCCTGGGATTGGATCTGTGCGCCACAGGGCGTCCGTCTTCTCTGTATGACATCACACACTCCTGGGATTGGAACTGTGCGCCACAGGGCGTCCGTCTTCTCTGTATGACATCGCATTAACATGAGCATTGATGAGGACTGTGTTACAGCAACACGAATGAATTTGCTGTGACCTTGACAATCCAATGTATTACGAAATTTCTTAGGGGTATTTGAAAAATTGCCACATGGAGTATAATGAAGTAGGTAAAACACGTGGGTGCTACAATAGGAAGGGAAAGGAGGTAAGGGCTTAGCAATCATCTAGAAGCATCTGAATGATTTCTTATGATTTCAAGAAGCAGAATACTTCCGAGGGTGAAAGCACTGAGAGATGAGAGCACAATCCCAGCATGCACTGAGCCAGCCCATGCTGATGTCTCAGAGTGGACTGGGAACATTTCTTCTCAGCTCAGCCTTCAGGGCTATCATTTAGTAAGACCAGGATCTGAATTGTTTACTCATGCAAAACCCAGGACTACAACCACAGATGCCTACTTGTAGAGAGCCAGGATGCCAGCATTCTGCTGTATGCAACCCAACTGGTTGCTTAAAAAGAGAGAAATTATGTTACCGAGAATGGATGGGGATTAAGAACACTGAAGCAGACAGGAAGTATTAAGCAAGTGTAAGTCAGCAATACATGAATGAATTTAACAAGGGTCAGACTGACATACACAGTTCTCAGTCCTTCATGTGCCTGCATATTCACTTTTCTTTTAAAATCTAAGTCAATTGTTATGTTTTCCTTTTTTAAAAAAGATTTACTTATTTTTATTACGAAGTTAGATATACAGAGAGGAGGAGAGACAGAGAGGAAGATCTTCCGTCCGATGATTCACTCCCCAAGTGACTTCAATGGCCCGTGCTGCGCCGATCCGAAGCCGCTAGGCCACCGCACTGGGCCCCTTATTTACTTTTGTATAGAGAGAAACGTATCTATAAAACACAGCTATAAAATCTCTAAAAACGTGTTCACTCACAGAAACTTTAGTTAATCTGACACTTTTAAAGTTCTCTCATCAATGTCTTCTATCAAAGAACAAAGTTTAATTATGCAAAAATAAAAATAACCTAATGTTCTGATTTTATATCAGGGCAATCCTCTGCCCTGAATTTAACAATACCAAAGTGAAACAGTTAATGCTGAAAGACTGTGAACAAATGCATAATGTTTTTCAGACTCCTGATACCATGCCTGCTACTATGTGATTTACATAAAATAAGCCTCCCAAGGAAATGAACATAGTATGTCAAAGAGACATCTGCACTCTCTTGTTTGCTGCAAATTCACAACAGTCAAGTGTGTAATCAGCCAAGGAGTCCACCAATGGGTGACTAGTGCAGAAACAGAGGATGCTCCTACACAATGGAATATTGTCGAGGCGTCTGAAAAGGGAAACACCGTTCATTTGCAAATGTCTACTCCTGCAGCAACATGGAATAACCCAGGCACAGAAAGGTAAATAACGTTGAATGGAATAATGGAATACGGAATAACACAGGCATGGAAAGGTAAATTCTGCATGTTCTGTGGAAGCTAAAAATGTTAACCTCACAATAGCCTAGTGGCTAAATCCTCACCTTAAATCTACTGGGATCCCATTTGGGCACCAACTTGTGTCCCTGCTGCTCTACTTCCCACCAGCTCCCTGCTTGTGGCCTGGGAAAGCAGCAGAGAATGGCCCAAAGCCTTGTGACCCTGCACCCGCATGGGAGACCCAGAAGACGCTCCTGGCTCCTGGCTTTAGTTCAGCTCAGCTCTGGCCAGTATGGCCATTTTGGGAGTGAACCAGCAAATGGAAGATCTGTCTCCCTGTATCTGCCTCTGTCTGTATATCCATCTTTCCAATTAAAAAAAAAAATAAGTACAGAAGAGCTGGTATGATGACTGAACTGGCTAATCCTCCTTCCCGAAGTGCCAGCATCTCATATGGGCACCAATTTGTGTTCTGGAAGTTCCACTTCCTAATCAGCTCCCCAAGTGTGGCCGGGAAAAGCAGTGGAGGGTGGCCAAAAATCTTTGGATCCTGAACCACATGGGAGACCAGGAAGAAGCTCCTGGCTGCTGGCTTCAGATCAGCCCAGCTCCGGCTGTTGCAGCAATTGGGGAGTGAACCAGCGAATGGAAGATCTTTCTCCCTGTATCTCCTTCTACCTGTATATCCACCTGGAAGATCTTTCTCTCTCTAATCTGCCTTTTCAATAAAAATAGATAAATCTGTGGGAAAAATGTAGAGTAGAATAATGCTTATCATAAGCTGGGGAAGGTATAGAAAGTAGAGATGCAGGGAGAATAGTTAAAGATTTGGGGACCCAGTTGACTAGAAGGAGTAACTCCCAATACTTTATGGCAAAGCAGGGTAATTTGTTGACAGCAAACAGTCAAATACTTCAAAATAACCAGCAGAGGAGATTTGGGACATTTCCCACACAAAGAGATGATAAGTTATTGAGGTGATGAATACACCAATCACACTGAGCTAATTATATATATTATATTTGCACACTGAAATATTACACTGGACCCTATACATATCTAGAATTATTAGGTATAATTTAGAATTTTTTAAATGTTAAAGTAATCAATGATTTTATTTCTGCTTTCAAACAGTACTTATTATTCTTTCATTTTTTTTGTATATGGTCAAATTCCTTTTTTGAGATTTTTAGTGCTACATTTTAAGCAATGAGAAATATTATATGGAAAATTTTCCTTTATCTAACTAAGCCCATATTCCCTGTTACACAGAAGTGGAAGAAATTATTTTTAAAATTATTAACTAGTAATAAGAGACAAAAATAACCAATATACAATTTTATGTACATATTTGTAAAACCATCAGACGTTGTTAATGGATAAGAACAGAGGTGATCTCACCAACTAGAAATAAGAAGCCATCTATTAATGTCAACCAAGAAGAAATCAAACTTTCCCTTTTAAAGCACTCAAAATAAATGCAAACACAAAAAGTGACTAATTTAATCTGCAAAGTAAGAAAGCATAGGGAGCTTTAAGTAGACAACAAAAGGACAGAAACATAAATTTAGAGACTTCACTCTCTTTATAAATTATAATGGCAACAGATTACTCACTTAAGTAGGTCTTACAGTGCATTTTCTCTCCACGGTGTCTTTTGCTCTTCTTGCCCCCTATTTAACATTCAAGTGACTCACAAACTCTTAGGAGCAATATCAAATTACTGTGTGATCCTCATTAAACATTTGGAACAGTAAGTACCCATAAAATTGCTTCGGACATAAAATGGTAAATGCAGATACATTCAGCACATTAAAGAAGAACGGAACACCTCAGAACAGAATATGTTCTTTTCTTAAGGTATCAGTTTATCAGAAGACCCACATCAAACAATCTTCCACACACAAGCCTCATGATACTATGCTGAGGTTTAGTCTAAGCTGGGAATGGGCAGTACAGCCCAGACAAACGTGTTCCCTTCCGGAGTTTTTTAAAGTACAACAAACTTCAGGGTGACTCTGGAGCACAGCAGAAATACACAGTTTAAGTTGGATAAATTCTTCATTGGATTAAACTACTAATTCCCTAAATGCGAATATGTGTCAGTCCTTTGTAGGCAAAATTCCATTTACTGTTTGAAACAATCATATAAGCGAGCAGGTATCTGTTCCAATTTTATACTTGGGGAAAATAAAGACTAGAAAATTTAAATGACTTTCCCATCACAGTCTGACTTTAGAATTATTCATACATAGTTCATTATAATATTGTATTGGAAAGTCTAGCTGAATGCTAACCAAGTGATTTCATCTAGCATATGACATTCTTGAAATTTTAACTCCGCTGTGCAGTGTAATAGTAAGTGTATGTCTGGGGTGACATCATCAAACTCCCCAGAAATGAAAAGAAAAAAAAAACACAGAAGACATTTAGACTTCTGCAAGAACAGCTTGCATCTCAGTGACACTTAAATTGAGACAGAATGACAGGCAGAACTGGAAACCCAAGGCAGCAGAGGTTTTCTGCTCAGGCAGGTTCTGAAGTTCCTGGTGCCCACGTTATAAATAGCACTAGAAATATATTTCACAAGTTTTTTGTTTTTATTTTTGCTCTTTTCAGAACAATGTTTTGATGAATTATGCATAAACAGAATGCAAACACACAGATCAAACTCCCTTTGAAGGACTTAAAGATGTGAAAACAAGCAGGAAATTTCCTTCACAGTCTTAAGTTTCCAAAAGCCCACTCAATGGAAAAAGTCTGTGATGTGCTTCAAAACAAAAACTTCAGTGGTTTCTCACAGGCCTCATTTCTCCCTCTCATGTCAGAATGCTTTATTAATTTATTTTTTAAAGATTTATTTACTTTTACCTAAAAGTCTGCTTTACATAGAGAAGGAGAAACAAAGAAAGCTCTTCCATCTGCTGGTTCACTCCCCAAGTGGCCTCAATGGCCAGAGCTGAGCTGATCTGAAGCCAGGAGCTTCTTTAGGGTCTCCCTTGTGGGTGCAGGGTCCCAAGGCTTTGGGCCATCCTTGACTGCTTTCCCAGGCCACAAGCAGGGAGGTGGATAGGATAAGTAGAACAGCCAGTATGCGAACTGCCTGCCAAACAGGATCCCGGCATACGCAAGGCAAGAACTTCAGCTACTATGCCATTTTGCTGGGCCCCATTTTATTAATTTGCCATACGTACCCTATATATTAAATACTATCTGACCCGTGTGTGTGGAACCAGAGAGACACAAACATGAAAATCCATAAACCATGATACCCACAACCTCCACTGACACCGAGTCACAAATCATGATCTTGCAGAAGATAACCGATATGTGAGAGACAGTGCATGCCCATTTCAGTTGTGTTTGCCTGTCCTTGCAGTAACGTATGGCCAAAGCATCATCTCTCTCAGCATAAGCCTGTGACAATCCATTGTGACAACAGTAACTTTCTTAAAGTTAATTTCACTTAATTACACTTCACTGACTGCATTCTTAGAAGCTAACACATTGTGTTAGGTCGTGGAAGTAGAACTCTACTCTCCCATAAACCTATTTTCTCTGCCTCTAGGACTCTCTAAAGTTATGAGGGAATACTGTAAAATCCATTTGGCATTACCTTCCATATAATGTACATGTAAAGAAATAAAATATAAGTACCTTTGAGCTATTGGTGCATTAAAAACATAATCCAAGAATATGTACACACAGAAAATAGCGAGCATGCATTGTCATGTATGTATTTCTCTGTTTTCTGGGTTTCCAATGACACAGCTTTTTGCATCGCACTGTCTATAAAACCACATCTGATGCAAAAATCTGAGGCTTGGTTGTTTCCAAAATCTTATTGCTGCACACAGTGCTTGCCCTGGAATAAAGCTTGATGAGTGTGAGACATGAGCCTGGTAAATAGATCTTCAGATTAGGTATCTTCAGCCTCACAGAAGCTTAGAGAATCTTGACTTTTTTTCCCCTTCAAGCCACTGTTTAGCCAAAGCAGTCTTCAAAGATGCTAAGTCTGCAGGGGTACTGGAAATGTCAAGACTGCCCTTCAACCTGAAAATACTGCTGAGGGTTCTGAATTATACACAGAGGTAAGTAATTTGGAGACTGTTCCCGAGGGGTGTATATAAGCCACCAGGAACAGAGATCTCCTGCAGTAGTGATGTGTTTCACAGAGATGCTTCTCCATTGCATCTGGACTCGGATGTCTGGCAGCATCAATGGCTACAAAACTAATGTGCCCCTCCTTGGGATAACTCAAGGGGTCTCCACATGCTCCTGAAGGCAAGAAGCCAAAGCAGCTAGCAGTCAGCCTCAGTACACGGTGGCCCCTCTGAGACGATGCTGGTGCTGGTTCTGTGATGAGGATGCCATTGACACCATAGTACTCTAACATAGAGAAAAATCACTAGGACTCTAAATATAATGCTGTTTCTTCTAGCTTTTTGTTTCTTAGTAGGAGGTGAAAATGAATTACACTGGCTATGTACACTCCTGAGGCTCCCAAGGCCTCCCAGCTTTTGTGTCATTGTGGTACACAAAGGTGTAAGGAGAATAGCTCCCCTGTTGGCAAGGCCTGCCAGGTGTCTCTCCAACCACCTCAACACAGTTTCACCTCCTTTTTGCAGACACTCAACCACCCCATGTAAGGATTCTGTAAGCTATTGAGGCATTGTTGCTCGCCTTGGTGAGATGGTTTTTGTAACTGATGTGAGCTTGAAAGCTAATGCTACTGATAATGTATTGGTGAGTGGGTCTTTAACAATTTATACACAACAGTACAATCAAGTTCATGCTGTTTCTGGACACCTTACTGTCTGCCTAACCATTGCCCTGGAATCAGGCCCAGATGTGTAGCACGCCTTCTAGGAAAGAGCTTGATAAGTATCCTACAAACTAAGGAAAGTGACGGGTGTATGAGCTGAAACTGCTATGGCGATCAATACAGTTACCATGACCTTAAAGTTTAGCCTGTCTCCAATTCTTTGGAGCACAGAAAATGTATCTGTTTTAGCCACTTTTACATATTTTTTGGCTGGAGTAAGTATAGTGTGCTTTTATTAATAATATAGAGACATGTTTTTAATTATTGTTTGACTGTTTATGGAGTTGTAAAGCCTGTAGTTGTAGGGGGATTTAATATTTGATACTTTTTGTCTTGGATCTTTATATTTTTTCTCTTTTGATGCATTTCTCCCATTAAATCATAGATAAGTTGTAGAAGTAGAAATGTAGTAGGAATGTATTACTAATTAGTAGGTAATCGCATGTGCCTTGGCCTTGGAGTCCTGGCTATTGCCCCAGGGGCTACTACTGAAGAATAAATAATGGTTTGCTTTGAAGAAAAATGATTATAGTCTCTTACAGAATTATCTTTAACAGCACCTGGTTTACCTGAAGTAAAAAATGAATTAATTGAACATCTGTGTATGCCAGCTTGGTCATGAAGTTAAAGATAGAACAATCAAACGTGTGTGCAGAAGTTTGTGATGTGTCTGAATAAATAATTAATATTGTTTAACTGTGCTTCTGAAACTTGTTTTCTTCTTTATGGTGCTTTATGTTATTTCTTCATTACTTATCCCTTAATACACTTAGGTAGCATTTCTATTAAATGACATTGGCATATACCAATATATAGCTTAAATAACCACCTATTCTTAAAAATATATATAAATAATAGATTTTAGCACCATAACTCATACTTATGTATTTTTACCTTTACTATTATCAGGTGGTCTTATATTTTACCAGCATTATACATTTAAGTGCACAGATTATGTTAAGAAAAGATAACTTCTAATACTTATAGAACTTTGATTAAAGCACAATTTAATGTGGAGATGCTGGCAAACTGTGTTTACATATGACTTGCATTGTGAGGCAGTAACATTTAAATGTGAACTTGATGGGCGGCATTCAGTGACATATCTGGCACAGAAGAACATATGTTAACAATAGCTCATTGCTATTCAGCTTCCCTTTATCATTTCAGGTACTATACTTTACGGCATATACATAACATGTATAATGAGACATGGCTTCTCACAATAAGGACATGAACCTTGCACATGAGCTAATGTTAAATATATACCATGGAACACTGCAGGGAAAGTGAAACGGGAGGGTGATGCACAGTCTTGCAGTTGTTCACTGTCTGTTTATTGTCTTTTCTTTCTTCATATTTATCATGGGTAATGTAACCAAGCCTCTATTAATAGTACTCTAAGATGAAAGGTGTATCCTGACAGTATTCTGCACATACGGACACATACCATGGTCATCAAGGTATCAGACTGTATCCGTCAGCTTGATGAGTTTCAACAGTTTTTATTAACTTACCTGGGTAAATAAATAGCCTAATATAATAGTCTTATGAAAATGGGCATCACAAAAATGATTTTATGAATTTAATAGTAAGAAATATTTGTGAGACTATAGTAGATTTGATACATTAAAATATTTTTCAAATAATCAGCCCCTAATACTACATCCATAGGCCCTTCTGAGAATCAAAGAGTATAATTATTTCTATGTATTGCAAGTTTTATTATCAGCAAGATTTAAAAACTTGAAGGAAAGTGGAAAAAAATGGACATCAAAAAAACAGATGATCTGCCAGAGATACGGGAAGGTGGATTTGATCTACATTCTCTTGTTCCTCCCACAGGTGCACTAACACATCTGGAATTACCTGGAATCCAAGCACACAGAGATTCTGAAAGAAGAAAACGTGCAGAGGCACTGGGACCAACGGAAGAAGACTGGGTAAGTGCCTTCAGTTTCCTTTTCCTCATACTTTGCTAGAATTGAAGCACCCCCGCCCCAACCCCTCAACAGTCAATCCAGGTAGACAAAACAATAACACCAAAATACAGCCCACAAATAGCCTTCTTTCCAACCTGGCCGTCTATCGACAAATAAACACTTAGACAATGACCAGCCTACTCTGAGAAAATGTCATAGAAAAAAATGTGGCTTCATTTCTAGCCACCAACTGTCGGGAGCACTGCACGTGTGCCCTAACATGGCGCTGAGACCTCTCCTCCACCCGGAGCTTGGCGGTACACAGGTTTCAGGAAGTGCCTTCTGATTGGCCTGTAGCTGCATGCTTAGTGCGTGTGCTACGCGTGATCAGAGCCATGATTGGCGTGCCTGCTGCGTGCAACGGTGACGGGGACGGAAGACAGAAGACAGAAGACAGAGAATGGAGACGGACGGACGGACGAACGGAGACGGAGGACAGAGTACGACTGGGAGAGACGGATGGACGGACGGAAGAAGAAGACTAGGGGTGACAAGAAGGTTGGGGAATAAAGCAGAGGTTAACGGAAGAAAAACGGGAGGTAGTAGAAGTCCAGTCAACCCGCTGGGAAATGGACTGGTTGGAAGAATAAAGCACCTCAAGATATAGAACCTGGAGTGTCGGGTGAATTCTTCTGCACGGACGGAAGACCCCGACAACCAACAGCAGCAAAGAATGACTTGAGTACTGGTTTTTGTTTATTTGTTTGTTTTTTATTTTAAAAAGCTCAGTGAATGGAATTAATAGAATAATGGAGGAGACAGGAAAATCCGTGGCCTAAAAGATGAGCAGTAACAGACATTAACATTATGAGCAACGGAAAGAAAAAAGGCCAGAAAAGAAAAACAGAACCATAGATGGTCAGAGGAAGGAGGGAGGCAGGGAAGCAGGGAAGGAAGCAAGGGCAGAGCAGAACCACAGAGACCTATAGGACAATAACAGAGATTTCAACACTTGTATCCTGACAGTCCTGAAGAAAATACAAGTGAACAACTGCCCACAGAAACACTGGTGGACAATTTCCTGAATTTTCTAAGACAATAAGCCTATAGATGTATGATGCTGAATAAACTCCAAAGAGGAAAGATACAAAGAAACCGACATCAAAATACACTGGAATTAAACTTTTTAAAAGCAATGAGAGGCAAAAAAAAAATATATATATTGAAATAAAGCAGATAATTATTAGTTTATCTATAGGGAGTGAAACTATTTTAATGACAGCAGATTTTTCTTCATAATCTATGAAGGATGCAAGAAGTGGCACTGTGATTTTTTAAATGCTCAGAAGAATTGTCAATCAAGAGTAAATGAAAAATCAGTTGGGATCTGGGATAAAGCAACACATGTTGAGGCAAAGACAAACCAAGATAATTTTTCACAAGACGACCTGCCGTAAATACGTAGCTAGATGATGTTCTCTGAACATACATGAAGCACGTAAGAAAATTGGAGCCGTAGGAAGAAGAAAGGAATACAGATTGGCTGCCTTATCCCTCTTTTATAAATTATATTTGAGAACTGAAAAAAATTTTAAGATAGTCTTGTGTAGCTTAAAAAGTAGAAAAAATAATTATGACAAATATATTATAGCTGGGGACTAAAGGGAATCAGGACTTGAAAACTATACGTAAACTGTACAATGACAATTACAGTACATTGTGAGCAGCTATGAACACATTAATAAATATCTAGAGAAACGGTAAAGCAGCTACACTGTAAAACGTGACAATGCTAAATGTTAATGAATACATGGAGAAATTAGATCACCTTCATATTGCTAGTTCATAATATAAAAAAGATGGAGCCATTTTAAAAATAATGCAGTGTTTTAAAAAAAGGTGAAAAAGATACTTGCCATTCAACAAGGTAATCACATTCTTGGTTATTTATCCAATACGAATGAAGACTCTCATTATTAACACAAAGAGCTGTGAATGGATACTTACTATTTCAGGTACACTTACGTTTGCCAAAATCTTAAAAGAACTCTGCTGTTTCAACAGGACAATGTTTAAAGAAGTTGTCATATGGGTAGGTACCCTTATCACAGAATACTACTAAGCAGTAAAAGATGTATGCATATGTGCGTGTATATATATACATATACATACACATATATATACATATACATATATATATATATATACATATATATATATACACATATATATATATGGAAGAACGAACTAAGAAGGAAGGAAACACAGCATTCATGCACACAGCTCATGAGTATGAAAGAATTCATGCCAGTCTGAAAGGTTGTCTGCTGAATTCCATTTGTATGACATTCCAGCCGTGAGGAGTAATAGACTCAGAGAACAGCTTGCTGATTATTGAGGTTTACAGAAGAGGTGGGAGGAAGAGAGAAGAGGGTGTGGCGGTAAAAGGACAAGAGGGGGCCCTGAGAGTGACAAATATTCCATATGTGAAATACAGCAATGCTGACACACAATCGTGACACGGCCGTCACCCCTGAACCACACACCTAGGGCCTGAGGACTGAAATGGCAGACAGCAACGAGCCTTCTAGCTGCTATTCTTGTACGCATACATACCCTTGGTAGACGGAAAGGATAAATTAGGCACAGTAAAACATGAGCAACAACAATAACAATAATTGCAATCACAGTTTGGGAACTTGATGTCTTGCTCTTCTTAAAGAATCATGATAAGTGGTATTTTCAGACCAAAGCTGCATCCAAGTAACTGAAACTAGTAAATGAGACCACCAAAAAGAGGAGACCATGTATTTTTCTGCTTTGGAAAAATGCTGCTTTTCAGGAAACCAGAAAAAGGACTGCAAACTTCTCCTCTATGCTAGTTCTTACATCTGCATACAAACTTACAGGTATTTTAGAAAAAACTTTGAGTGAAAATAAAACAGGGCCCAATGCTTACTGTATGCTTTGCAACTTCTTGACAGGCTTATTTACCGCTTACAAAATTTGAACAAGATAGGGTCTATGGTTAATAAGTATTTCTCATTTTACAAATGAGCAAAAAGACTCAGAGTTTAATTTCTCTAAGTATTACATATGTTCTTAGAAATTGGTCTTCCTTAATTTATAACGTTAAGAACTTGACATTACCTAACTTCTTAAAAACCAAATGATGATATAAACAGTCTAGATTATAATCCATACACTTAGCAATGGGAATGATATACCATGAAAATGCTTTTAACGCTAAGTGAAAGATAATCAGAAAATGAAATTGTATATTCACACTGATTTTGACTGTGTAGAAGTCAGCTCTGCATAATGTCAAGGGCTAGGAAACAGTACAATGTAGAGATGCGTAAATCCTTAGCTGTATAAATTTAATTACAAGGGCCAGAAGTTGGAGGGGAGGAAAGATGGGAGAGGTTAATTAGTATAAAGCTATGGGCTAAGAACAAAAGACCATTTCATATTCTTGAGTGGATATTAACAGCCTTACTTAAAATCCCATCAATGCCCAAGGTGACACGGTGGTCTGCTGAGAACCCCAAGCACTTCAGAAGCAACAAGGGCTTTCTCTACAGAAGATCCCCGACCCAAAGCTTGCTCCACATTCCACTGTCCTGCCCTTGGTAGTTCAAGACTAAGTGGGTTCAATGTAAGCTTTCTTTCCATTGTCAAACACTCTTATGTTCGGTAGAAATTTCGTCCAACATGTTGGCATCATGCATTTGCGGGAACTTGTCCCAACGGGGTCCTTTCTTTCTGGCTAGCATCTGTAACGGCTTAGTGTACTCCAGGACTCCACAGACATATTGGCCTCAAAAGTTTTAACAAAGGCACAGGATCTACTTCTCGTTCAAGAACACCCCTCATGTGCACACATTTCTACTGTGAAGTTCCGAGCTGCGCAAATGACATCCTGCCAGGCCTTGCTTCCTGCAAACCTCCACCCTCTAGTTTCCTCAAACCCTGTACTGACCTGCAGTCCCGAGGGGCTCATGGTTACCAAGCCCAAAGTCCTCTTTCACCACGTCTTCCCCCATCTCGTCACAGCACGGGTAGTTCCTTACCACCTCTTCCTTCTAGAACCTTGTACTCTGGACCAAACTCAACAACGCCACTTGCCCAGTCTTCCACATCTCCTCTGCAAAGTATTTTCTGTTCTCTGTCCTCCATCTGTGGAGTCCTACCTGAGCTGAGTTCATCCTTGGAGTTCTTCCTGGTGACCCGGATGTGTTTCATCCACCATTGAACTTCCTAATACTTACTCGCCAGTTGCGATATTACAGTTGACATTCTTACGACTATTTGGTTGAACCACCACAGTATAATTGCTGGTGATAATATTCTAAAAATGACAATCTCAAACAATTCTACGTAATATTTCTTTCTGTTTTAGAACCACCTAAATGAAGAGCAACCTCTTAAAGGCAGGGCCTGCGTTTGACTTCTCTTTTGGATCCCCGAAGCAGCCCAGAACACTACAGACCACCACTTCAAGAGTTTACCAAAACAAGGACAGTTGAATCCACAGACACTGTAAACATGTGTTTGTAGAAATCATTCATCTGTATCAATTATTTCAACCGAATGTGAAGTAGCTGGTTATTTTATCAATCAGCTGAAAGGGCAGAGGTCAGTAACTTCAACACCTAGATATTTTGCTAATGTAAAATGTTTTCACTCAAAGAGTTCTTTTAAAGTCATGTCTTTGTGAAGGAAATATTCCTGGATTTAGAAGCTGGCAGGTACAGTGAAAAGCTTTTTAGTTGAATGAAATTTAAAAAATAAAATGTATCAAAACACTTTTTGGCTTTTGCTTCTCCTTTATAAAAACAAATTGCCTAAAAGCAAAAGCACAGCACTTTGTGCACAATGAGCCTGTGGCTCCCCTGCACAAGCAGGAGAGGAGAGTGAGGGCATCAATTTGCATTTCTAAGGCTCCTTCCTGTACTGGAATGCCAAAGGCACTTCACAGAGCAGCAAGTGTCAGGGCTAAGAAGAGTTAGTGATAGGATGTGACTACAGGCAGGGCCTCCCTGCCAAAGGTCTCAGGACTGCACTGGTGGGCCTGGTCCAAAAGGAGAAAGTGAGGCTGGGATCATTCAACAGCATTTACAGAGTCACTTGAACACACACAGAACTGCATCTGCTGGCTCCTCCCAGCCACTGTGACTTCCAGGTCACAGTCCTGTTCACCAGTTGTCTGCTGAGATTCCCCACCATGCTTGTGATGCCATGCGGTACCCTGGAGCCCCAGGGATCAGGAAAGAACACATGCAAGGCTCACTCTATAGTGGCCAGAGGCCTTTGCCGGGGAAAATTTGACAAAACTCTGGAAAAATCGCCAGAAAAGTATACTTAGCTGTGTTGAGGCCTTTTCCTGTCTCATCAGGCTCTGCAACTGGGAAGGGGATTCTCAGCACCTGTTCTCAATGGGGCCCCAGAAGCACCTGCCCCCGCACAGGCAAAGGCAGCCCCCCACCCCGCACAGGCAAAGGCAGCCCCCCACCCCGCACAGGCAAAGGCAGCCCCCCCACCCCGCACAGGCAAAGGCAGCCCCCCACCCCGCACAGGCAAAGGCAGCCCCCCACCCCGCACAGGCAAAGGCGGCCCCAACTGTCCTCCAGGAGTCACACTCGGGCTGAGCAGCCTGACTGGGAGCAATTTATCTGAATCCTTTTTCATTAAGATGCAAACGGAATAAGCCAGGTAGGAACTGAACAGACACAGAAATTGTGTCTGGTTGCTCCTACAGTCAGTAAACATTTATTCATTGCGCCCAGCTCATGCGCCCCACATTCCCTCACCAGACTCACAGTGGTTCTTCCAATCCTCCCTGCTTGCTGTTTTAATGCATAATTAAGAAGGTCAAAATTAATGAAGCAGTGTGGAGTAAAGTTCAAGGAATCCCCAGGCACTATTTATTCTGTTAGACCTCAGGCATACATGTCAGATTGACAGGCAGAAGTGGCACTGGAGATTGGGCCGCTGGCGTCCCAAGAGCAATGGACCCTGGGGAAACTCACCTGCACTGTCCAGTCGTCCCCGAGCTCCTTCCCTGCGAAGATCACGCGCAACTGGTCAGCCGGAACCCCCTGTCGCTTAGCAACCGCCTCCTTGAGCTGGAAGATGTTGGTGTCAGAATCGACCTCCACTGGGAAACCATGGCTGGAGTTGAACCTGACAAACACTGAACCACAAAAATTGCAAGAGAGACAAGAAAGAAATCGAGCATTACTCAAAGCCCGCAAATGGTGATCTCAACATCCCTGAACTGACTTGCCCTAACCTGCCCTTCAGTGAATGGCATGCATTTTCTTTCACTTGTAACAACAACAAAAATTAATGTATCTGGAAAGATAGATCAGAAAAAATAATGGAGCTTCCCCATAGGATTTCCCTTTCATATACTCGTCGGTCACCCGCAAACCAAAACTGCGCTATCCTTTTGACATTTATCCTGGGAAACAGAGGGACTCAACTGGAACCCCCGCTTGATTGGAATTGTAAGATCCCCAAGAGTTTATCCAGGAGATTGCAGGAGTTCTGCAAGCTCACCCTCCATCCACAGTCCCCACCTCGCCCCCCAACAGAAAGGAAAGCAACGTGCGAGCAGCGTTCAAGGTCACTGCAAAAACCCAAGGCACGTTATGGACCCCAGCGAAGACGCTCTCAGCTCTGGAGGTGCAGCACAGACTGCTCTGCTGGGGCTGTGGACAGTTTGTCTTTTGAAGCTTCTGACAGCTGGGAGCACACAGCCTTCTCCCTGCAGTGTCCAGCACCTTTTGCTGCCTCTCACATTGGTGTTGTCCCCTCCTCCCCTGCCCATGCTGCTCGACGTTGACCTCTCATTACATGTTTGCTAGATGCTTGCAGTAGCTTCCCACCCGGAGCATTGATCCATTTTCCTACAGTCCCACCCATTGCCCCATCTGCAACCACTATACATCATGCTACAAAGGAAGCCTTATCAATCCAGAGTTCTGATGGGACACAACTTGGATGCCTTGGAATCCTTCATAGGCCACTGGGCACAATAACCCATGACCCTTCTTCTATGGCATAAAACATACCTGTATCACTGTATGGTAAAACGTGTGTGCTTTGCTAATATAAACACTTTCAGAAACTCAGTATCTTTCTATCATTTATACCTTTCCTCTTCCACCCCTCTTATTCAATCCTGTCCAAAGACACGGCCCACTTCAAATGTGACCTCTTTCAAGAGTCCTCTTGCTTTTGGCTCCAACGCAAGGGGAGCCGACTCTGGGCAGGTAGCAGTCCATTTTCTGTTGCTGTAACAAATGCCTTGAGTGGCTGTGATCCAGAAAAGAGGTTGGTTCAGCTCAAGGTTTTGGAGGCTGCATGCTCCAAATCAGGCTAGTTCATCTGTCTGGCCTCTGGCGAGGCTCCCGTGGCTGTATCCCAGTGTGGGGGAGAAGCAGAAAAGGAAGTGGATGAAGGCAGAGAGGCCAGGCCCAGGAGGCAGTCCCATTTTATAGCAAGAACTGGGGGTCCCTGAGAACTAAGTGAATCGCTTCCAAATGTGATGCCTTTGATGGCCTAATAATCTTCCACTAGACCCCACTTCTTAAAGGTCCCATTACTTCTCAACATAGGCACACTGAGGACCAAGCTGTCTGACACACACACATAGGCAGACAGTTGGAGGGCACAATCAACTACATTCAGTCAGAGGAAGCCTCCAGTGATATTTACTGTGTGTCTCTTGCAACACCTGGCAGGTTCCTCTGTGAAGCACTGGAGCACAGAGGTTCAAATCCAGCTAGCTGAGTTAGAAAGATCAGTATACCAGTCCAGCAAGTGCCTTCGTGGATTTTGTAGCTTGCAGGCTACTGTATCAATCCTCATTCTTTAAGTCTCAGACCGCTAATCCTTTCTTTTAAGCTTTATTTTATTAATTGCAAGGCAAAGTGACAGTGAGAAAGGGAGAGAAGCAGAGCGAGGAAGTCATCTTCTAGATAATGGTTTATTCCTGAAATGGTTGCAAAGGTGCTGAGTCAGGCTAAGGCACTTGGCCGTCTCAGCTCTTAGGACGAAGCACCTGGACCATCTTCCACTGCTTTCCCAGGTGCATTAGTATGCAACTGAATCCAAAGTGAAACAGCGGGGACTTGAACCAGTGTTCCTATAGGATGTTGGCACTGCAGCAAATGGTTTAACTTGTTGGGCCAGAACACTGGACCCCCAACTGTCTAACCTTGAAAATACAAATAAACCACAGGGACTGTTATGTGACACATAAGCTAAAACTTTGCGGTATTTACACAACAATTTTCCAAAAACTAAATATGTGCCGGTGTCCTGGTTGTCTTGAGTATGCATCTTACCATCTTCAACACGTGATCAACTCCTCAAGGACACGTGACTACTGTTTCTCTTTCTAATGCAGTACCACTGCCAATTTGTTCTCAATTTAAATGTGAGATGATCCGCTTAACAGTAATTATAATAAAATAAAAATTACAATGCCAATAATCAACAACTTATGATGTGTCCAGCGTCGCACCTTAGATCTAGTCAGGTCACCACTATTATCCTGATTAAACAGAGCATTAGATGAAGACCCGAGAATTGCAATCCCTTTCCTAAGGACATCGCCACTTTTTGGAATCAGAATTCACATTCAGTTTAACTTTACCCTAAAGCTCCGCACAATTTTACCATCACAGGCTGTCTGAAGCTTCTCGGATGAAATGTACATATTCTCTTTCCTTATGATTAAGAAGATAAATGAGAACATCACAAGGGGGTTAAAACATAACTAAATATTCCCTATACAGCTGATGAGTTAAAGATAGGGTTAAAAAAATTAACAGTGCCTTTGAGGAAATAAGAGCAAAGAATAGTAAATCATGGCTAAATGATACAGTAAAATATAAACGGCACCGAAGGAGGGCTGCGGTGTAGATGACCACACCAGGGCAAACCGTGATGTAGTTTACCACCATAAAAAAAAAAAAAAAAAGGAAGGACTGGAAGCAACGAAAGTGCTACAAATACAAAAAATTCATAGCAAAAATTACCAATTGTAGATGAAAAGGTACTTTTACAGACGTTTAAGTAGGTTTTATCCCACACCTTTGAAAGTAGAGGAGAAGAAATAAAAGTAAGTTGTGAGCCCTTGAGGTCCATTCACAGCATCTTTTGCTCAAAGACCATAAGATAACCATTCTTCAGGTAAGACTCGGGCCAGGGAGGGGGCAGCATGGGACAAAAGGTAGAATCCCAGTTTTAGAAATGAGTTTCTACTGTGTGAACAGATCTTTGCAAAAAGGTGAAGCACCACGGGGGAGGCATCAGAGGAAGGCTGCTCAGAACCATTTAAAAGCCACAATAAAACCAGGCAAAAATTTCAGGAGATCTCAAGTTGATGATTTTTCCTTAGGAGTTCAGATCATGGGACTCCTACTGCAAATATATGAATTACACACACACACATACACACACTAACTCTAGCCTATTTATAAACACAACAACTAAAATTGTAAAGCTTACAATTGGGTAAATTAGGTTCCAATTGGGATAAGTCATGTAAATATTTTAGAAACATACTTTTTGAATAGCAAATCCAACACACAGATGAATTTCTTGTGGGAAGAATATTCACATGCATAGTAGGTATTTGACAAACCAAAATATTTTCCTGGATAAAAATAATTGCTTTAGGAAAGTGCCCTAGTTGATAATCAGATGTCATGATCTGAAAGTGCTAGAATCGAACAGCAGTAGCATAAATTGCAAACTTTCTCAGCTTTCTTCCAGGACAGGAAAGAAATGCATCATTTCCACTGATTCTATCTTGTTGGTTTCAACCATGCATCCCCCAAAGGGGATAGGAGATGAGCAGCCCTACTGTACTACCTCCCTTGACTAGTTTTTTTAGAAGCACAGAGAGCAAAGGGCCCTCAGAACTAAACAAACAGAAAACTGAACACCTGTTAAACAAAGTTTATGCAGGCCATGCATTAGAAATATTCAGAAAGCATCATTACTACAGAGCCAAATGTCTCAGTATAGGACACTAATTTGTTTCTAACACAGACCCCTAACTTCACCGAGAAGCCTTAGGGAGAGCAAATCCAAGCAGCATCCACTGGTTGTATGGCACAGATTAGAAGGGATATGGGTAAACAAACTGTTCTGTTTCCTCCTTTTTCAGGTAGACAGAAAACTTTAAGGGTTAAACAGATCAGAAAAGTTAGTATGCCTCCATGCTTTTCCAGTTTTTTTTAAATAATTTTAATTTTTAGTTTTTTAACAGATTCAAATTGGCTTATTGATACAATTCTAAAACATGATATTCTATCTGTGTCTCCCGTCCCGCGGAAGAAATCACCCGATACTGGAGAGCATTTCAGAGGCACTTTTATTCCAACCTTCAGTTCCTTCTTTGGGGCAGAAGCCCCTGGCTTATATATCCCTCCTATCCGTTAAATCCGTTACCCAGAAGCCTTCAGTTAAGTCAGTTAAGTCCGTTATTTCCGTTACACAGAGAACCTCCTCACCCCTCCCCCGAGGCCCCTGGCTATCTCTCAATCCTCCAATCAGCTTACACGCCTGAGGCAAGCAGTAAAGGGCCAATCACAGGGCACTTCCTGAAACCTGTCTCCAAGAGGAAGTAGGGTCCAGGCATCATCTTAGGGCAGGGCACAGGTGCAGTGCTCCCAACAACTCCCCCTTTTTGTTTTATTAAGCAAGGGACTGTGCCTGTCTTAGGTGTTCCGAGTCCAGGCTCTCCTTACCCGTCATGGGCAAACCGCGTGGCTAGGAAAGTGGCGCCTGTCTTAGGTTGGTAAAGCCTTTTCGGATACTTACCCGTCTCTGACTACCAGTCCAACATGCCTAGCCAGACTTCTGGGGATTCTCTGTTGTGAAGGGCAAGCACAGCTTGCACTAGCAGCCGCTGTTGCTGCTGCTGATGCCATACTCAAAGATGAAGCATCTGCAGACCCCCAAAGAAATAAGATAAGGCCCAGGCCTACTATACCGGCCCATTGGCGTGCAAAGGAAAGACCCTTTAGTATCCAATTTGTCCATTGCTCTACCGTGGCAATCTCTACTTTGGTGCTATTTATAGCGGATAACTCTCTGGGCAAATTCAATGCTCGGGACCCATTGGTGACAATAGAAGGAGTAACACACAATCCAGGTAAATGGAGCTTGTACACATACATAAATAGCATTATAGATAACATCACAACTGCAATTAACTTTAACATCTTCCCATATTCTAGAACTATCACTACTATAATTACAATTTTTTTATCACTACCTTATCAATAAATGCAAAATCTGATATATCTGAACATCTGCCCCTACTGGTGCACAATACCCAAGCATTCCAGGGCTGGGCAGATACAGATTGAACAGGATTACCATATGTATAATTATATCAAACTGAACATCCCGAGTCCCATACAAATAAACTGTGTAAATTATCAAACTAAACATCTCAAATCCCATTCAAATAAACTGAAAGGCTTCTAAATAGATTAGCTGCAAGTTGGAAACTGAGAGGACCTCAGATAACATGTCCACCTGTTCTTAAGTCAAGTTCACTCATCAGCTTATGATTAGCAAGCCAGTCCAAACATGTTGGTTAAACTGCTCCTGTGTCTGAAGAACCACAGAGATCTGCCATGCCAGGGCGTACACAGTCATAACCGCCGGTAGCTATTGCTGTTACAGTGGCAGAGGTAACCCCGAAGTCATACTCTGGCCGCAGGTGGACTGACAGGTCGTTTTCTTTAACTGTCATCGTTCTGGGAAAATAGGTGGGCACGCACCTCACCACAGCCAGCGGGTACTCAGTTGTATTCCAACATTCTGAAAGAAAACAATCTATTCCACAAGTTAAGTGAATCTCTGCCTAACTAGCATTGCTAACAAGAAACACAAACGGATAAAAGCAATTCTGCAACTGGCCTCCAAAAATCATGGACATTGCTGCTTCCACAGCACAAACGGAGGCTTCACCTCAAAAGAATTCGTGGTTATACTCCGCATAGGATTTTAGTAGGAATACTTATGTCCTCTAAATGTACTGTTTTTATCTGTAAAAGAATGGCCACTATTCCTAAGGTTTAACTAGTCAATACAATGCAGGGTGATGGCACAGTAGAATTACTAATATTAACACTCACCTGAAAAAATAATAACTAGCTTGTCCTTTGGGAATCTATATTGATCCCTATTCCCCCTTTCTGTTTATATAGCATAGTTTTAATCTTTTTTTTTTTTTTATGCTTCCACAGCTTTATTGCTTCTCAGCACCATTTTTTAGCCTGTTCATACACTAACTGCTTTACCAAAGGCATTGCTGACTCCACCTCCCCAAAATTTCTAGAGGCAGTTTGAATAAGTCTAGCTACAAAATCAACATAAGGCTCATTGGCTCCTTGAATAACTTTGGAGAGACATCCCTGTAGATCCCCACTGCCTGTTCTAAATTCCACTGGGGGTTTTCTGCAGCAGCATTACGCTGCGCAGTATTTGAACAAAACTCTTGGTATGCCACCTTCCAAGAAAAAGCATGGGTAGAAATTGAGCTATTTATAAAAAGAGCTCCAGACCCCCAACAGCTGGGGTCACACACCAGACAATCTGATAGTCTGGTTTAAGGAGAAACTGGCAGGAACTATCAGGACCTAAATGCTTAACAGATACTAATATATAATATATAAAAGCCTAATATACTTGCTTGTCCCGTCGATCTTCCGACTCAAATACCATCATCTTGGCCAGCACCCGAGCTTTCACAAGACTCAGCAGCAGGAGCTTGCCGGACAAGCCTCTCAGGAATCCACCTCGGACCATTTTCGTATTTTGGGAAAATATAGACTGATCCTTGCCTCCAAATGAGGACGGGATCTGGACCTTGGGTCTGAGGTACCAGGTTGCTTACTCTTATAGGGTTAGTATAAAGTGAAAACTGTCAAATAATAGCTTTACTAAACATTTATCCCAAAGGCCTACTTCCTGTTATAAATGAGGCAGGAATACAGGTTAATAATAAATGTATCAATGATATAATATACTTTAAAAATAATTATTAGTAATTTAAGTTACATAAATTTAAGAAATCCATGTTAACTAGTAATCTTATTCAAAGTAAATGAATTTGTAGCAAAGGTTTAAAATCACTTAGATATTTTTACAATCCTATCAGAAAGCTCTGGGAGTATCTGCAGAATTCAGAGCTCAAGGCAACCTGCTTTTGCTGTTGATATGCAAATTATATGTATGCATTAATTTACCTACTTTTTAAAACGTTTCCTACAGGAAGTTTAAACTTAATTCACAAAAGCTAGAATATACAGAAGACAAACATTAAAACACACATGTGCGCGCACACACACACACAAACACATGCTTTTGGAGACTTAAAAAAATTATTCTCAATCAAACTTAGTAATAGTAGTGTTCTCCAGAAACCAGTAGCTGTAAAATCATCAAGTAAATAGTCTTGAACAAAGACCTTGAGAAAGAAAAGTCACCGTTACGAGATCTTTTCATCATTGCAAACTAAAATTTAAACCTTCACAACTCCATGGATGTATACAACAGTTTGACACGACAAAATTTTACTACATTTGGCAATAATCTTAATCCAATCAACCTGATTAACTGTCTCCACAAAACGGGAGATAAATCCGTTGGCATTCTTGAGGCCTCATAAGAATACCAAGGGAAACCCTTTGGAAACTTTTGAATTCTTGGATGCCGCTTTAAGGATGGCTAAAAATATCTGGAAGAAGGTTTTTGTTGTTGTTAGTATAACACATTATAGGTTAGATTTCGTTATTGACATGAAATCATCATTCAAATACCTTTAAAACAAATACAAAATCTTTACCAATTTAAAGCAGTGAAAAGTTTGATAACCAGCCGAAAACACAAGAATTATTTTAAACTATAAAAATGCTTTATATAAAATAAATACCACATTAATTTAACTTATACCTTGAAATAATTTAATAGTGAATTACAGTTAACTTCTATAACAAATTATTTGCAATAAAATTTTACATCACAAATGAAACCTTAAGAATTACAAGAGATAAAATCGTTTTTTTTTTTTCTTGACCTTTTCTTTCTGATCATACTAAAAAGATATTTAAAAGGTAGAAAACCAGGCAACAGAAAACTTAGGATCAGGTAATGGAGGTCTGAATGAATCAAAAAGCGGCCACCTGTAGTAATATAAGTTCTGACTAACAAAATAAGCATCCCAAAAACTGTTATCAGAGCAAAGCATTTAGCCAAGCTTTTAATGGGTGGAGGATCCTCAGAAGACTCACTTCCAGAGACCTCTTCCTTATCCTCCAAGTCTGACTCTTCTGACTCACTTAACAATCTCTGCAGCAGGTGCTGCATGCGCACTGTGGAGGACAAATTCCCCATTGCTCTAACTTTTTTCTAGTCACTCAACTGTGAACCTTATTGTCGCCAACTGCGAACTTTTCTATTTATTTATTTATTTTTTCTTGTCGCTAACCTGCGAACCTGACGTGCACGTCCCCGCCTTGTGCGGCTTCCTGAGCAAAAGGCTCAGTTGTAAACTAATTCCCGCTGTAAGCGGCTCCCTGAGCGATCTGCTCAGCTACTTACCTTTCTGGTATTCACCAGCTAACTTCTGTCCGAGTCACGGTACCAGATATCTGTGTCTCCCGTCCCGCGGAAGAAATCACCCGATACTGGAGAGCATTTCAGAGGCACTTTTATTCCAACCTTCAGTTCCTTCTTTGGGGCAGAAGCCCCTGGCTTATATATCCCTCCTATCCGTTAAATCCGTTACCCAGAAGCCTTCAGTTAAGTCAGTTAAGTCCGTTATTTCCGTTACACAGAGAACCTCCTCACCCCTCCCCCGAGGCCCCTGGCTATCTCTCAATCCTCCAATCAGCTTACACGCCTGAGGCAAGCAGTAAAGGGCCAATCACAGGGCACTTCCTGAAACCTGTCTCCAAGAGGAAGTAGGGTCCAGGCATCATCTTAGGGCAGGGCACAGGTGCAGTGCTCCCAACAATATTCCCTTCCTCTCTGCCACCATCCCCCCATTCCTTCTCTTTCTTTCCTTTCTGAGATAGCATGCTACAAATTTACATTATAGTAAAAGGCTTAAAAGTTTACCTAAAAGAAGTTTAAGAAATAAAAAGCAAAAACACCCTATCTAGTGCAAATATAGACAATGAACACAAACAGTAATTGGAATGGAAAAATGGCCACTTATCTACAAACAGTGAATTTTAAAGTGATCAGAGACCACTGAAGGTCCCAACTAGAGACCATTATGCTCAGGAAAGTAAGTTAATCCCAAAAGGACAAATGCCTTATGCTCTTTCTGATATAAGGCAATCTCCTTGCAAAATACAAGATCAATAGACCCTTCAATGCTGTTTTGCTGTAATTCATTGGTTTTATATTTGTTTTTATTTTCATTTCTGCAAAATAGTTTCTTTTCTCTTATTAAGTTCTTCACTGACTCATAGATCACACAGTAGCATCATTTTCCCCAAGAAGGCTTTTTCATTTTCTTTTTCATTTCTTCATTGACACATTGGTCATTCAGTAGCAGGTTATTTAACTCCATTGCGTTGTAAATTTTTTAACTTTATTCCTGTTGCTGACTTTGTTTTATGGCTTCTCATTTAAGGGAATGTATAGTAGCTGTGTAACAGAGTATTATTTCCAGATGTGAAGACTCAATGCAGTATGCATCTCTACTTTTCAAATCAAAGATGGATTCCCAAAGAAACTGGTAAATATATCTTGACAATAGGATGCTGGACTGTCTGCCAATGTCCGTACCTGCAATATCAGGATATATTTAAATAGCAGAATGATGGATTATGACTGTTTATGAAGCACTAAATATTGTAATAATATGGAGGAAATCAATGGGGAGAGACCAAGGGAATTTGAGGAGGGTGGTAGGAAATTCCCACCAGGTGATACACTAGGTAACAGCAACATGAGAATAGGTATTGGATTAAACACCAGGAACAGAAACATGCAAGGGCATCCTCTTCTGACAGAGAAAAGGATTTAAGACTTACAGTCCATCTTTTCTTTAACAACAAACTCAAATTGTAAACCAGTTCCATCAGTTCAAGACCTACTTCATTTTGGGCTAACAGCTCCATGCCATATGACCTTAAATAAACAGTTGCTCTTTGTTGGACTGTTCAATAGAGATGAGGTTACTTTCAGCATTGTCGCCTTTTAAAATTATCACCAGTATCATACAACCTAACACCTCATTATACTACCTGACACTGTCATTTAACGACTTCATGCTTAATTCTTGATCTGTTACTGTCGCTTAAGCTCTTTTGACAACATATCTCATTTCATCTCAATTCTGTAACTATGGTGCAAAACACATATTGATGCCAGATTAGCATGCCCTGCAGAAAGCTACTGTAAAATCTGAACTAATAACACACACAACAACAAAAAATTTTAATGATACTTGAAAAACCGCAGAAGAGCGAACAAAGGAAGAAAGATGTTTCTACGTGGTGAAGTTCTGTGAAGCGAGTGCCATTTTCATAGCTGCGACTCAGTGCCCAATGACTGGCAGTAGGTACTCAAGTGGTAACATCATATTCTTCCTGGCTTAAAGAAGCAAACTGTTCAGACTGAGAAAAGGAAGGGAGACATGTCACAGGAGGAAAACAGCCAGAAAAGAACTTCTGCCATTTTGTCCTCCCTACCTGGCTGCCGCTCTGGGAGGAAAGGGTCAGGCAGACCCCAAGCAGCTCAGCCGAAGGAGACCTGCACATGGAAGTGGAGCCACCTTCCCCGCTGTTCGGATGTGGACTGTGCAGTCTGCAGGGTCACAACTTTGTGGCAAAGAGAGACGGGAGCCCTGAATCTGCCAGAGCCAGCATCAACAGTGAGAATACACCCGTCTTCACACGATGGCAGAACAGCCCTCAGTGCACTTAACTCCAATCACCTTTTGATAGAAGCACTGGGCAAGGTGCAATCGAGAGGCAGTTTTAAAAGTGCCAGGCTAGTACTCTTCTAAACTTTTAAGTTGTCAAAATCAAGGAAAATCTGAGGAAGCACAGGAGTTTAGAGGAGCCTGTTGGAGACGTGAGGCCTGAGTGCACTGAGGGGTCCTGCAGGGAAGCCTGGGGAACAACAGGCATACTTGGTGGAAACCAAGATCCAAATCAAGTCTGGACTTTAGTTTATAAAAATATCTCAATGCTATTTCATTCATGATAACAGATGTAGTATGAAAATGAAAGTTGGCAAAAAATAGCAGGAACTGGATTAGAGTACACAGGAACTACCTGAAAAATCTTTGTATATATATATTTTTTTTTTCGTAAAACTATTCTGGCATAGGAGTTTATTTTTTAAAAAATAAAAGATGTGGATGGAAATTAGAGTTAATTCTCAAGCATCTCCTTTTCCTTTCAAGTCTAACCAAAATATTGCTTCCCAAAACAAAAGAAACAACTGTCATGAGGGGAAAATAACAGGACCCAGAATCTCTAAAAATTGCATTTCTAATGTCTGGGGTATAATTAAAAGATTACCTAACATTTCAAAGAACAGAAAAACACAGCATATTCTCAGGAGAGGAAAAAAATCAAGCAAACTGAACCTTAAGTTGACTTAAGAACTAGGTTTTGGAAGTAGAAGACAGAATTTTAAATAGCTATTATTATTATCTTCAATGAAGTAGAACAAAAAATCTTCTTGAGTGAGTGGCAAGCTAAAGTAGATCAAAGCAATCATGTGAAAGAATCAAATGGAAACGCTAAAACTTTAACTACAACATCTGGAATACAAATTCATTGGAGAAATCATATATCCAAATGGAGATAAGAGTGTTAATGAAGAACAGAGATTAGAGATATTTTGTAAGTAAGTAGGTTGATGTTGAAAGACATCAGATAATATCTCATGATGTATCATATATGTAGCTGCACACATAAAAGAGAAAATGGGGTAATAATATTTGAAGAACTAATGTCCCTATAATTTATTTTTTAATTAATCAAGAGTAAGAAGAAGTGCAGGTGGGAGGAAGGAGATGAAGGTAGGAGGAAAGGAGGTAAGGAGGGAGGAAGAGAGAAGGAGAAGAGCGATACAGAGACTGAGCTTCCAACAATGACTCACTTTCCACCTGCCCGTGAGGACAGCGATGAGGCTTAGCCAAGGCCAGCAGCTGGAAACTCAGTCCGATTCTCCGATGTTGCTGACAGAGACCTAATTGCTTTAGCCATCACTGGAGCCTCTCAGGGTCTACACTGGTGAGAAGCTGGAATCCGAGCTATGGTTGGAGCTTGCTATCAAACCCAGGTATTTCAATGCGGAATACTAACATTTTAATCTCTTGACCAGATATCCACAGCAATATTTATTATTCTGCATTCTCTTCTTCCCTCCTTCCCTTCCTTCCTTCCTTTCTCTCCCTCCTTCTCTCTCCACCTTCTTTCAAAATTTTTTTGTTATTATTACTTTTCATGATACTGTTTCATGGGTACAAGAATTCCCTCCTCCCCTCCTCCTTCCCAATCCCCCTCCACACACACCATTTCACTGCCCCCCCCATATTATTATAATAGCATAGTCCTTCAGGAATAGTAACAAGTCCAACATTCTGCTATACAAGTGTATCATGGCTCTTTAGGTAGAGGTAATGATAGAAAATCTAGTATTCTATTGTTAACATATATTTAACAGCTTCATTGAGAGTCTTCCTTCAAGTCAGGAGTAGAGATGCAAGCTGTATCTTCACTTCCTGGTATGCCAGTCTCCATTACGCAGTTCATCTATGAGAATATATGCACACACTTGTTCATCTATTTGTTTTTGCATGAAGGTTGCCTTACATCAGAGAGAACATACAATATTTGTCCTTTGGGGGTTGGCTGCTTCTACTGAGCATAATGGTCACCACCTGAAATGACTTTATTGCAAATGGTAGAACCCCATTCTTTTTAATGGCTGAGTAGTATTCCAAGGATTAGATGCACCATGGTTTCTTTATGCATTCCACTTTCATGAGCATTTGGGTTGTTTCCATGTCTTCACTATTCTAGAACGTGCTGCTATAAATATAGAGATGGAGGTCACTTTCTCCTATGTAGATTTCAATTCCTTTGGACATATTCCCAGGGTTGGGATAGCTGGGTCATAGGGTAGATAAATTATTCAGTAGTCTGAGCCTTCTCCATAATGATTTCCATTTTGGCTGCACTAGCCTACACTCCCACCAAGTGGAATAGGGTTCCTTTTCCCCTCACATCCTTGCCAGCAGTTGTCAGTAGATTTCTGTATGCAGGGCATTCTCATTGGAGTTAGGTAGAACTTCAAGGTGATTTTTACTTGCATTTCCCTAATATCTAGGGAACCTGAGCAATTTTCATGCATATTTGCCTTTAAATTTATTCTTTTGAAAAATATCTGCTCTATTTTAGATAACTCAAACTTTGGTCAAAACCTAGCCATGCCACTTTCTACCTGTGTTCGACAGGTACGGCTCCACAGGTCATTCCCTCTAAAACTGGAATAACAATTGTACCTGTTGCATAAGATTGTTGTGAGAATGGAATAAGATAACACCAGAAAAGTATTTAGAAGAGTACCTTTTATTTCCTTTCACAAAGATTTCCCTGATGGAGTTCTATTTCACTATACTTTATGGTACACTGTAATTGATCTGAAATGACTTTAGTATCCTGATAATGGTATCTTCCATTTAGATAGAGCTCTCAGTTTTCAAAGTACTTTTACAGACATTATCTTAGTTAATTCTCACAATAGCACTGCAAGATAATTGGGACTGCATTTATTTTCTTTATTTTTGAAATGAAGAAATCAATGCACAGAAAGAAAAACTAGCTCATCCAACATTTACAAGGAAAGGAGCTGGACCAAGCATCCTACGGTCATGAATTTTTCTCCTTTACATTAGTGACCTGCACAGTGGGATGCAGATTGGCCTGGGGCATAGAGGACTCATCAAGTCAAACTATTCCTTCCATCTTCTCTTCCTAAACACTTTCCTTAAAACAAATACAGCTGAAAGTATGTCTACAGTTGATGTGGGACAACAGCTTTCTTCCCATTTGTCCCTCCCCAAATTGAAATTCACCCATTTTAGAGAGGAGAGAATCCCATTTATGCTTTGTCAGTGTTGCTCTACCGCACTGCTGCTGGGTCTCAAAAAAGGACAACTTAAAGTCAGTGGTGATGGAAAAGCCTCATTCAACCATACCCCTGTACCTTTCAGCTGAGCGGCCTTCCTTCATAGGACAGCAAAGACTGGCATTAGAAAGGGTGATGTCAGCCTGTGTCTAGCACCGCATCGGTTGAGTGTAGATTGTTAAAAATTCAGACACCAGAAAAGAGGCAGCAGAAGGAGCATGATGTTCATGAACTATTATCATGCACTGCCGAGTAAGCAGCTTCTCCTTGGGGAAAGCTGCAAGAGACAGAGCTACGAGCACGGTCCTCAATAGGTCACAGCTTTACCTCATCCTGGACACACTGCTAGCCAGCTTCCTCCACTGACCTCACCACCCATTCACGCCACTGTAGTATGAAAAGTCAAATATAACAAGATGGCTACATGGATGCATTTCATTTTCCCAACAAGTTAATGTTCTGTTTTCAGTTTGACACACAATAAATTGTACATATTTATGAGGCATGCAGTGATGCTTAGACTCACATGTATATTGTGCAATGAGCAAGTCAGGAAAATCAGCGTAACTTTCACCTGAGACATTTATCTCTGTGGTGAGACCCATGAAAATCTCCTCCTCCAGCTACTGTGATTCACATCATCCATCTGCTACAGCGCCCTGAGAACAACAGAGCCCATCCCTCCTGCTAACCACATCACTCCAGCCAGCGGTGACCCTGCGTCAGCAGCATTGCCTACACTACTCCTCGGCCTCTGGGAACCACCAGCCTACTCCCCATTTTTATGAGGTCAGAGATATCATAGGGAAAAGATTTGGGGGTTCTCAAAAATACAATTACTTTACAATTCAATAACCCCATTACAGGAATTACATATTCAAAAGGAATAAAATCAGCCTGTGGAAAAAAAACAGCTACCCTGCCAAATTTACTGTGGCATGATTCATGGTAGACAAGATATAGAATCAACCTAAATATGTGCCAGATGAATGGATAAAGAAAATATAGTATACACACACATAATGAAATACTATTCAGCCAGAAATATAGTAGAAATCCTGTGATTTGCAATAGCAATAATATTTATGAACCCTGAGGATACTGAATAAATAAGCCAGTCACAGAATGACAAATAAATTCTTACTAGCGGGTAGGTTTGATAAAGACAGGTTTTATCAAAGTTAAAAAAAAAGGAGCAATTCTGCATAAATTGGAAAAGTTCTATATGCAGCTCTAAGGAATGACAAAAATGAAGTGAAGCAAAAGTATTTGATCGCAAAGATGCAGGAGGTGCATATTGTTTTAACTTTCTTGACCTTTTCCACATTTAGCAGATTGGAAAAATGCCTCTAAGTGATAGACGAGTTGGCAAAATTGATAGGATTAAAAAATCTTCATAAAAACTACTGATACTCTTCCAGAAACTGAATACTTACTAAATGATTTCTGTGGTATTTATAGCTTTGAACAAATTAAAAAGAATAAAGCGATGACGTTGTTTTAAAAGTGGCTTCTAGGGGCCAGCACCGTAGTGCAATGTGGCATTGCTTAAAGGCACCCATTCCAGGCCAGTCTGCTCCAGTTCCCTGCTAACGCGCCTGGAAAACCAAGGAAAGATGAGCCAAGTCCTTGTTTCCTGCACATGTGAGAGACCTGGAAGAAGTCCCATGTTCCTGGCTTTAGACTGGTCCAGTTCTGGCCACTGGAGTCATCTGGGGAGTGAACTGGCAGGTGGAAGACCTCTGTCTCTCCTTCTCTCTGTGTAAATATGGCTTTCAAATAAAAAAAATACATCTTTAAAAAAGCTTCTTATACTATCATAAAATTATTTATTAGAATAAGAACTTAAAACTCTTAAAATGAAAAAAGAACAGAATGACATTGAATAAATTTTATTCTAACAACAGTAACATTCATCCACAGATACATGTAACAAACTAGAAAAATGAGCCAAATTTAAGTAATTGAAACATTTCCTAGTTTTTTCCTTTGTTTTTATATATCAGTGCTTCCAAAATTGCTGTTTCTTCTTGTTATTTCTGGGGGGAAGGGGAGAGGCAAAGGGGGGAACCACTCATGACTTTCCACACATCCCAGTACCCAGGGATGAGGAACCGCCAGCTCGTATCAGCCCAGTCTCAATGTGTATATACTCTGAGTGTTCTGAAATGCTGCTGATTTTACTGATCCATTTTCAATGTTTCTGGACTATAAAGTTACTGTGATTGGTAAACTAGTGACTATTAAAAGTGTTGCTAATGGAGAAATCACAGGCTTAAGTGACTCAAGTTTCTGATGGCAACAGCTGCATCCACCAGTCAATGCAATTAGCTTATTTTGCATGTTTTTGTTTAAGGATAAATTATTTGAAACCATATAGTAATATTTCTTAACACACATTGATTTCTCAACATTCAACTGTAGCCACCAAACATTAAAATTGAAGCCTGTATTTTCTCTTATACTCTAGTTACATCTCCAGAGACCTTGTTAATGTGAAAATACTACCAGCTTTCAACACCAGGCCCTGGGACCATTTCCAGCAGCAAAGTCACAATAAAAAGCATACACACACACACACACACACACACACAAAGTAAACATCCTGACACCAGATAGAACACGGGAAGGACATGTCTTCCTAGCACACACATGAGAGCTGACACAAGAGAATGGAATGTCACCTTGTTCAGCCTCAGTGGGGAACATGCTCACCAAGCAACTCCAAGCTTCCACCTTGCTGCCACGCCTGTGAAAACACCCTTGAGAGCCAGGGTGCTTCTTGCTGGTTACCTCACAAACATGAATGCACAGAAGAGGAGGGCTGACAATCCCACACTGCCGTGAAGTTATGTGAGGGGATAGGGGAAAACGCAAATGCAAGGAAAAGGAAGGGCACTTGTGACTATTAAAGAGGACCTGTTGTGTGTGCCACTATGGTGGCAGCAAAGAGCTAATCATTTCCTTACAAAAGCATTTTGTAAACCAATGCAGTTGTTTTTACGATAAATATTTACAAACATTTTAAATAAATCCATAATGTAACATCAAAATGATTTAAGCCTATTACAAAACGTTTTATATCACCTTAAAATATGCAAAGAATATGATTTCCCAAGGTGAGTATTTTTGCAAGGATATATGAATAGACTGGGGTGAGGATCACTAATATAAATGGTGGCCAAAATCACACTCACCATGGCTAGGGTCAACCCTGCAGAGGTGCAGGTACAAACCTGGGTCATACTCTAATGGGGCCCAGGGTGGGTGATTGACTGCTGGTTAAATCATAGTTGAAATATTTTATGAATTCACTCACTTCTTATAGATAATTTCTATACAGAATTTTCTATTCAATTCGCCCTTGTCAAAAAGAGGTCTGTGAGGACATCCAAAACCAGGAGTTTCCCAGGTTTCATCATTAAAGAATCCTGTCATCCAATGAATGCTTCTCACTCGAAAACGTTTCCAATACACATTCTCCCCTCCTAGGGACAGGAAGGCTCAGCAGCACGGGGAAGAAAATCAGTGCCAGCTCTAAGCAAAACATCCAAACACGAAGTAATTTTCCATGTAAGAGAGACACTAACATTTTTACCTGAAGAAAATGAATATATTAAATTACGTAGACTCTGTAAAATAAGAAGAAACACATTTTCATCGTGAGCTAATGTAATTATTGACTCATGCACTAAGAATGCTTGACAGCTCTCGGCTGAATGGAAGAAGCCAGTCAAAGAAAATCACGTGCCATGTGATTCGCTCACAGACAAGGTCTAAGACGGACACACCTATAAGCACAGCATCTTAATGACTGCGTAGGGTACAGGTGGGAAGTATTAAATAAAAGTAAGCGGCTCGGCTCTTTGGAAGATGAGGAAAACCTTCTCAATAAAATCTGATGACAGTTGCAAACTCTGTGAATGCACAATTCTTTGTAACATTCATGGAAAATGGAATTAAGAGATATATTTATTTTGAACCGCTAAAATTTTGATATCCATCAATAGTCTTTTCAATGTATGTATTTTGTACCAACTTTCTGAACATCCTTCTTATAAGTGGATTTTAAAGAATTGGCAACAAAGTTTAATTACATTTTCCATAAAATTCTTGATGTACCCTTGTGCTCAAAGCCATTTAATTTTGAACTTAAAAATGAGTGAATTTATATCATATCATGAGTGAATTATAATTTTTTCATAAAGCTGTAGCTCCCCCTTATACCACTCCCACTCTAAAGTAGCACAAGTAGTTCTCATTATATATCCATCATTAGCTGGAAGAAGAAAATTATTTAATGTGCAATAAACAAATTCATGAATGTGGTCCACTGCATTTTAATGGCTCACTTCCCTACTTTTATTCATTACGAATGCCTGCAAATATGAGGAGAAACTTACAAAATTTGTATTTTTTGCAGTTACATGTTTGTTTGTATAATGTGCAGTTTTCTTATTAAATATTTCACAGCTGCTATTTTATGCTCCTGGATTCCTGCTAATGGAGTGAAAAAAAGAAGACATAATTTTAACATTTAATAGAGAACATCTAATTTTCTGAAATTACACTGTTCTAATACCCATATGTTCTAAAGTAAAGATGAATAAGATTCAGACAAAATTGCTGGTGACATTAAAATTCATCCATTTATACTTTTAGCAAATATTTACTGACTAAAGAACTATGTGCTAGGCACAATGTTGGAAACCAATGTCACAAAAATGAATAACACTGCCTAGGGGCGGAAATGCTAAAGCCAATTATGCACAAGAATATGCCAGATGCTATATCGGGGTTGTACCACATGAAACTTACCAAATGTGTTGGGAGCAGACAGAGAGAGTGACTGAGAGCTGGAGGAGTACAAAATGAAGGAAAATGTCTGACTTGTATAAAAAAAATTAGCAGGAGATTTTCAGGTAGAATTTTTAAAGTTGTTACAGAACTTCATAATTTACTAATTGTTATTTTTGGAAAAAAATCTTTGTCCTGGGCATGAGGTTGTCACTCTTCCAGGGTGCGTGCACTCATGGCTGTGAGCAGAGAGCAGGTGGGATCTCGCTACCGGGAGAACTTTGGGGGTGATCCTGCAAAGTTTCCACTAGTTTCTATTGTACACACACACTCACACTCACATACATACACACACAACACTTTATCAATTTATCCTGACTGTCACATTCTTCAAAAGATCTGCTTGTTTATTTTCCAAATTGTGTGACTGCCTGAGAGTCATTTCATGATTATTAACTGTGCAGACCCAGGGCCAACATACAGTTTATTAGTGTATGCTAGTAATGAAACACATATGGGATTGTGCATGCCTCCTCACACAGGCATCTCTCTAAATGCATTGACGTGTGAACACATAGAAGTATCAGAAACACCTGGTGCAGTTCACTCCAACTCGGCTGTCATGACCAATTGTGTGTGTGTGTGTGTGTGTGTGTGTGTGTGTCTTTCAACTGCATGTATGTATGTATGTGGGTACTCAACTGGGTTTGCAGCATTAAGTTGCAATGTATTTTTGAATGTTGAATGTATTTTTTCAACATAAAGAGTCCTGCAGGTTCAGTTGTGGTAACAAGTATGTGCTTTGAGCAAACGTTGCAGCAACATAAAACGCTAAGTAGTAGAATAAAACTTGAATTTGCCCAGTGTGTTTCACTCTCCTCTTCGAACTTTTTAGTGCTTGCTTTCATGCCAGGTCACCTCGTGAGTTCTCCCTTGGTGGTAGTTTCCCCCATCATTTAAAGCTAGTAAAGCTCCTAATCTTATTCAAAAGATTGCATATCAGGAAAAAAAAAACAAAATCGATGATTGATATTATCCAACTGAAAAATTTGCCTGTGAAGTCACTGTCATGAAACAGGAGAGAACTGAAGGCACGTATTCCCCCGAGAGGTCATTGTCCGCCGAGACGTGGGGGCTGTCTCTGAGGCAGAGAACAGGCTGGCTCACTGTCCACTAAAGAGGAGATCCCTGGACCTGGGTGTGCCTGCCCTTGAACTAGCTGCCGGGTGTGCAGGCAGCGCCGGACCTCTTCAAGCTTCCCTGTGAAAACACGGAGGTGGCAGGTGGCTTCCCTGACCCCGGAGTCTCTTGCCTTTTCCCCACAAAGCTACGGAAGGTCTGTAAGGACAGAAGCACAGCCAAGCCTTAGTTGGTTTGTAGAGTGGTACAAAACTGATACTTTCATTCAATTATTACCAGGTAAGATTCTGCCAACAAAGCAAGGCTTAAATTTTTGAGGAACTACCATACTATTTCCCACAAGAGTTGTGCCATTTAACAATCCCCTGGCAATACACAGAGCTTCTTCACTAGTATTAAAATCACTACTTTTGATATATTCCCCCAAAATCTACTCAACAAATAAAATGCAAAATTTTGATCCCTTATTTTCATTAAAAATAAAAAAACACATGAGATTGGCTTATACCAGACAGAACAATTCTAACTTAATTAAGTACTTAAATGACAGCATCTTTCCATGTTGTAAGAGGTCCACGAAATAATGTAAGTCATGATTTTAGAGTTCTCTTTATGGAAATGTTTAAAGTATTCCTCTGCAGGATCCTGCAGAGGAAAGAGGTGGTGGGAAAGGACTGGAGGAAAGAGAGGAGGAAGAAGGCAAACACATAGTTCCAGAACATGTTTACAAGAACAACAACCTGTAAGTTTAACTTAGCAAATTGCTTGAAAGAGAAAATAGTGAAATAGCAATGGGTCCTACTACAGGGTGGGAGTTTGACCTTGTGAGTTTGTGCTCATGTGGGCAGCAGATTGGATGGGGGTAACTTTGGCCATTAACTGGCTAGCAGTGCTTGGCCCCTAATATTTAAATGGAATAGAAACTTCTAGTGGCAAGTGCTTTTCTGGCTATTCCACTCCATTGCACATGGAGACATTAGATCTGTGCTGGATTAAGTTATAAGCAATCTTGTAATTTCTTGGATGGGTCCAAAATAGTTTGAAATTACTAAAGAAATAAACTGCACAGGATTCTATTTTTCCGCACGTTCTCCATTGAAGACATGATTGCTCCTTCAAATATTGCCAGTGCAGATACACAGCACTTAATAGGGTGACTACTGCTTCGATGCTGCAGGACAACTGTTGTACTTTCTCATTTTAGATATATAGTATCAACGCTAATACTAATCAGAGAAATGATAGCTGTCAGTGGAAGCATATTAAGATGACTTAGCTGTACCAAAGACATCAAAATTCAAAATAATGCTCTAAAAACAGTATTTTGTTACACAATGATATACCTGCACAAATTTCAAGAAATAAAAGGAGTGTTAATGATACACATATTATAGTCTAGTCCTAATAGTAGCTAACTCTTAATTCACCTCTATTATATTTATATATATATGAAAATCTTGTCATTTGCTATGTATGCAGAAAAACTTAATCATTGCAAATCATTTGACAGAGTCTATCAGATTTTGAAAATCTACTAAAATTGGGTTCAGAATAGAGTATACACTAATATTTGGAAATCTAACAAAGTTTTCTCAAAATGGTATACTCAAGTTTCATTCTTACTCTCTTGTCCTACATACAATTCTTGGATATATGGTCACTGTGATAGCTTAATGAAGTTCTTTATATCAACAATTCTATTTTGCTATTTGTTAAGATGATAAATAAAAAAAAACTAGCACTAAAAAAATACCAGAACTACCAATAGTTTTTTTCTTGACATATTTGCAGATACATATTTTTATGTTCATAACAAAAGTTAATAAAGAAACATGCCCAGCTTATTATTTTTATATTGAATGCAAAAACAGCTCCTATTCTTTTTGATGATAGCAAAGTTTATACATGTATTGATGAAGCAATAGCTATGATAAATTGCTTTAAGAGAATAGCATTCCATGGTTTCCCTCTTGGTTCCTTATAAACACTGTTATGGGGGTGAAATGTTCATGGGTGGGCCTCTGGGAATGAGAAGTGATCATTTAACAAATAGGATGTGTTTGTTAAGTTTTAATAGTCTAACCTATGCTCCAGGCACCATCTCATTTGTAATTCTGAGAATGTTGATGCCTCAATTATTTTATACACCACTACTACATCTGCTTCTGTTGCAGAATAAAACAGATAACACTGTACTTTTCCATTTATATTTCCATTTATTTGGTAACTAAGAAGGTATCACACATATAGATTCAGCATATATATGTCCCTGTTTCAAGAAATAAGCTGCTAATAAGTCACCTCAGTTTTATCCCCAGCCGCTTATAGAGTAACAGGTCAAATGAATAAGCAATTCTGTAAGTAAAAAATGCACTGCGCTCAGTTATTACAAACTGTCCCCATGGTTCTAGTAGTATACTCTGTTTTATATAAACATTGCACGTCTGATAAAATGTTGATTTATTGTGGAATACTTCTCAGCTATGCAATTTAAAAATCATAAGTAATCTCTTCCCTTGACCAACCCTCACCCTTCTTCCTCATGTCTTTTTATTTCCTCCACAGTTTTCATCAATTTTGAACACACTTCATCACAAAGTCTGAGGTTTATATTTATTTTGCACTCTGTCCTATCCCCAGGTTTTGGTGCATACTCACTGCTCATTTCATACAGAATGAATGGATAGGTACAATGTGTGTGAAGTGTGATTGGTTCTGATTACAGCGTTTATCGCACTTCATTCTAAAGTGTTTTGCACCGGTGACTGCCCTCACTCCACCTACTGTTCTTCACTGGCTGAGTAACTAGCAGCAATGAAGAGTGCATGCCAGAAGCTGGCGAGCTGTCGTCCATTTGCCCATCTCTCTTCTCTTCACATGGAGCCTTCTGTTCTAAGTTCACAACGTGCCTTAGTTTTCCCTCCTCCTCTTTATCTTCACTGTCTCCAATATTCTCTCTTGAATAAGAGCAAGGCCTTTCTGATCCATGCATATCCATCTTAGGAGACCTAAGGTAAATCTCTTGATCCAAGAAGAAACTCATGTCACTTCCTACTTGAATTTCCTCAATGGCCTTGCACTGTTCACAGAATAAAGCCCACACTCCCTTTCCAGCTTGTCGCAAGCTTTTTCTGGATGTAGGTCTTGGCACTTGCTTCCTTCCACAGCACTCTTTCTTCACACTGTTGCATGGCTCATCCCATCCTTCGGAAAGCATTCCAAGCTCCTGCGTTAAGATGGCCTGTGATAACACTACCTAAGTGGCTTCGCCAGTTGTCTGCTCATCATCTTGCTCGTTCTCTCCATAGTTCTCAGTACCAGTTGATCTGTTTCCTTGTTATTTATCAGACAGTAAGGCCCAGGAACCTGGCCTGTTCACATCAACAGGTACTAACAAAATACATGGTTCCGTATAAGACAACGTAGTTGGTAAATACAGTATCCTTTCCACCCCAAATGTGCATCCCTCGTCTCTGTAATTACAGGGACTACCTCGTCAGAAGCATGCTACCTACATTCAATGAAATGAAAACACGTATGTACCATGAATGCTACTTAGAAAGACCTTTGTTTACTAAAATTTGCCTACCAAACCAGACTGAAGGAAAATATTGACCTCAGTTGAATGACATTTACTCTGGTTTCATTATGTACCAGAAAGAGAACGTGGCAATTTGGGTTGTAAGCCCAGATCAGACACGACAATTTCTTGACTATCTGGTAATCTCACAAATGGTAAGGTACATGCATTTCACCAAGGCATTTGACAAAATTCCTCGTTCTGTTATTGTTTGTAGCATGCAGAGCACATGAGGCGCAGCAGCCGTGCTGACTTGATGGAGAACCTTACTCCACGGGTGCAGGGCAATTTCATTTGTTCCTTCAATGTTCTAAGCATTAGTTTAGCAACTCCTGTAAGTCCCAAGCTGAGCTTTCCAAAAATACAGCAACAACAACTAGTGCGTTTTCTATCTAGAAGTATACACTAATATTTTCTGTGACAATTGTCAGTTGTCTACCCAACATTATTATCACTACTATTAAAATAACACCTTTGATGAGATATCTCCTACAAAGAACCAACAAGTTCTTCCTACAGAGGTAACATATTCAGGATCTCAAAACTGAATAGATGATAGAATTAGATGATGTTCAAGTGTTAACATTTTGATATTTGTAGTATGATGGAGATTTGATAAAAATCAGGAAGGGTATATTTTCATTCCATTGACCCAACACTGATATTAAACAGGCAAAACTCCTTTCTTCCAATAAGGTTGCCTTTTAGATGACTTGGGAGAAAAGAAAATACAAAGAAAAACACCAATTGTTTTTTATACGCATATATATCTATATACATACACATACATCATTTATGCTTTTTAGATGTTATTTTACTTAAACAACAGAGTTATGGTGCAAAACAGAGAAGAGAAACACAAAAAGAATGATTGAGAAAGATCTTCCATCTTTTTCTTCACTCTCTAAATGCCAACAAGACAGCCAGATCTGGGTTCACTTGAAGCTGGAAGCAGGAGCCTCTTTCTGGACTTCCCACATGGGTGCATGCGTCCAATGACTCGGACTATCCTCCACTGACCTTCCAGGCCATTAACAGCTGGATGGGAAGGGGAGCAGCCAGGGCAAGAATGATGCCAGCACCACATGTAGAGAATTAGTCTTATGCCACCATGCCAGCCCCAATAGTTTTCTTTTGTTTGAGAGGCTACATATTGCTAATTGAGGTAAAATTATATATGAGGTTTACGGTGCTTTTTCTGAAAGTTGAAAGTTACTGTTGGTAGAGCCACATTTGCTTTAGCCACAGTAGCTGCACTTGCAGGTTTTATTTTCCTTCTGCCATATTTTATTCTCCTCCAATCTTCTGCTTCACTCATCACTGAAAAACGACTTGTAATTGTTTCCACAGCAACTATTAATAAAGTATATTTTCTATGTATTAAATTATTAGTTACTAATATCTTCTCATTTTTGAGTTCCTATACAATATCATGTCCACTTTGAAAATTATAAAAATACATTTAGTGTGAATTACAGATTATAATTACAAAATTTATAATTTTTGAGAAGTATATGAACTGAAGCTTTTATAGTATATTCAATACACACCTACAAACACAGAATCAAGAACATATTACTCCAACTCTGGTTGCCCCTCTGCAGTTTGTCATTATCCTATTTTTTTCTTTTATTCTAGTATATAATAGTATACCATTCTTAATTCTTTAGTGCAGATATAAAGCAATATTTGACATAACTATATTTGCAGCAATGCTGTTACATAAGACATTTATATGTTTTTGCTCGTTTTTAATTTTTGCTCCGTTTCAAGGAGGACATGCAGTGATTGTCTTTAAAATGATTAGAATGACCATTTTTTTAAGATTGATATGACAAGTCTCTCCATTGGAATTACAGCCATAATTTCAGTTTGTGTTAGGTTTAAAACAATCTAATGCGGTATCATCATTAATTGGCCTTTAATATCAGTGTTGGGTAATGGTGTATAAAAGTCTTAAGGCTGAAAAATCTTAATACTGAGTCAACTCAGTCACCACAAGCCAAGCCAATGATACCAGGGAATGCTATCTATAAAAAAAAAAGAAATAATAATAGGAAAACTCTAGAAAATACATTGAAATGCTCCTTTCTTATCTAAACACACCTGCAATTATTTATAATTCTGATGTCTGTCATTGCACAGAATAAGACAACCAATTTTCTACTCTGCGTCAATTATTAGAATGTGAAAAGATATTTCTAAAGTTGTTCAGAACAACAAAGGTTTCAACATAATGGAAACTTCCATGGACCCTAACGCTGGGTGCAGAAGCACACGTAACACTCCTCAGTGTCAACCACTGCATTTGTAAGGCAGCCTCGCAGCGCCTGGATATTGCAGCCAGCTATTCCAGAAACCTCCAGCTGTGATGATTTCACACAGAGTGACTTGGCCACGGTTTATTCATTTCATTTGAGGAGTAAGTTCTCACACTTATCTTCTGTCAGTCTTTTCTATTAAAGACCATGAAGACAGCACACAGCACACATTGTTAAGCCTATAATTTTCCCTTTGTAGTTGTTTAATATTATCTTTTTTTAAAGCAGGACACCCTAACATTTTTATGTGTATCTTTATAAAGTACCAATTCATTGGTCACTTTATCTCCCTGAAAATTCATGTAAGTATTTCTATCTTTGCAGAATCTAATATTTCATGAAAAGAAGTACCAAAATTTTAAGTCAAGATTAGAAGGCAATGTCTTTCTTGTTTGCAAGTAAATGATGCCTCGTCCTTCACTGTTCTTTTGTTAGAAGCCTTAGACCTCTGCCTTCAGAGAGCAGGACTCAACGACACTATACCTTGCTATCTAGGTATAGTCCTCATCTCCAAATGTGTTTCCTTACATGTGCTACTATTAAGATGTAATGGTTTCTCCAGGTACAAACACCAAGGTGTAGCATTTTATAAACCACCCACTGGATTTTCTTCATCTCTAAAGCAGTGTTGTCCAACAAGAGAAAAATGCACGCTACAGATAGCAGCCATTGAGAATTAGAATCCCAGTCTGCGGGCAGGGGCAGCCATGTGGGACAGCAGTCCGGATGCCCATTTCCAGATCCCGGTGCCGGGTTAGGGACTGACTGATGCACTTCCATGTCCCTCCAGTTTCTCACTCAAGCTTTCCTTTCAGTGTTCACTGTCTCACCTTTTCTTCTCTCCACTGAGGCCGGCTGCTCACCAACACCAGACACAATGATTTGCTACAAATCACATCATGTTGTACATTCTCCTGCATGATGAATGCTTCTTTCAAATGGCCTACATTCTTCTGGAATAATCTTCCCACCAGCACATCCCCAGGTATAAAGAAGCTAATCATTTCAGGGGTTCTTTCCAAATTGTAGTGCTTCTGTAAGTGCTCCCCTGGCCGTTCCCTGCTCTGTGAGGACACTGGGATCCTGTATGGTAAACACTCCACTTAGTCTCAGGTTTTACGGCTCACGAACCTGGGTTTTTCCCTAGTCAGTGACCCTAGACGGAACATTGTGGATTCCTGGCTAGATTTTTTCCACACAGCAACTAACACAGTCTCCCAGAGAAGATGCTGATGTGTGTGTGTGTGTGTGTGTGTGTGTGTGGTTGCTGTTGTTTAATTTTACAAGCAACTGGGCACTTTCTCTGAGAAAACAGTTTTGCAGTGGCCTACAGTTGTTTTCTTTTGCCCTAGAATGCAGCCTTCCTGGTTCAGGCTGTGGCTCCAAGTTTGGAGAAAGAGGAAAATAGTTGCTTGTGTTGGAAAGTGACTGTTATTGACATGTCCAGGAAGTGAGTAAAGTGATGAAAGTTGCTGCCAGAGGAACTGCGTGAAGCCAAGCGAAGGAGAGGAGAGCAAGGCCCTGAAGTATCGGCAGCATTCACAAAAAGCACAGGAGCAGAGTGGATCCTTCACTGAACCTGTGGCACTAAGCTCAGGAATGCTAAGGAGGAGGCAGCAACCTTCAGGTTGGTGAGCAGCGGAGAAGAGTTAGAAGAAGCCCGTCAGTGCCCTGTTGAGGGACCCAGCCAGAAGATGCAGAAGTGGCTGGACAGGCACATGGTTACTGGCCAGTGAAAGAGGAGGAGAGGAAGGACAAGCAGGAAAGGAGGCAGGTGATGACGACATCAGTGAAGGAGACAATGCAGCTAAGGATCATTTCTGAAAGAGAAAAAAACAAAGATTGGTAAAAAGGCTCCTTTTTGTGCCATGGAATTGCAGAGTGATGCTAATGAAACAGTTCCCTGAGAGGGACCAAAGGACACAGTCCTGCCACTGAAGGCCACTGAAGCCCAGTGGGTGAGCAGATGTGTTAGGCACACAGCCTTCCCTGCTGAGAAGGCTCTTCCCATCTCTAACATCCAAAGAATCAAAACACCTAAATGAAGAGGTCACAGGGCATCACCAAACACATTAAACTGTCCCCAGTGCACCATGGAAAAGATGGCAGAAGAGGATACAGTTCCTTCAAGCTGGTTACCAGTCTGTCATTGCTGACAGGTAAAATTCTAACGGAGAGAACCAAGCAGTCAGCTATATGGAAAAAAGATGATTTTCAAAGGATTCAAGTCCCTGCTGATCTAGACAGTGTCAGACTTAGAATAGCAAACTACACGGAGGCCCGACTTCTTGGGCACAGAATTGCAGCGTCCATGCAGAGCTGGCCTGTCTCCTCCACATCTGGACAGACTATCATCCAATTAACTGAAAAACAGCTCCTGATACTTTTTAATAGGGATTTCTCTTAAAAATTAACTCATGTTCTAATCCCTAATCACTGTGTGTAAGACAAACAAAAAGATTTCTTTACATGTTGCTTTTTGATTGAGTAGGAAAGCAAGGGAGAGGCAGGTTCCACCTCTTGAGAGTGTGTGCTTTGTATTAAAATGAGCTAGCATTGCAGGTGGCATCTGACTGGGATGCAAAAGGGTACATTATGTGCTGCTATGAAGTTATGAGAGAGAAACTCAATTAACGTATTGGTTCCTAAGCCACTTTATTTTTTAAATATTTATGTATTTGTTTTAAAGGCAAAATTAGAAAGAGAGATAGAGAGAGAGAGAAAGGAGAGGTAGTGGGGGAAGAAGCAAAATCCAGGGAGAGAGGTTCCATTTACCACTCCCCCCAAATGGCTATAATGACCAGGGCTGGGTCAGGCTGAAGCCAGAAGCCAGGGGCTTCATCCAGGTCTCCTTTGTGGCTACAGGGGACCAAGGGCATGGACCATCTTCCTCTGATTTCCAGGGATATAAGCAGGGAACTAGACTGGAAGTGGAGTAGCTGGGACAAAAGCTAGTGCCCATGAAGGATACGTCACACACAGTGGCTTTACCTGCATGTGACATCTTAACCTGTCCCTATCCTTCCCAAGCCACCTGACATCACATGTTTGATTAAATAAAACTGTATTTTCAAAAGAAGACATGGTAAGACACTGACACAGCAATACCTTAAAATATAAATAAATAAGTAAATAACCCCCTGAATTACAGATCTACCAACTCACAGTTTTCTTTCAAGACACCACATTCACACTCACGTGCCCTTTATATGGGTCAATTCTAGCAGTTCCTGCTGTTCCAGCAAATTTTAGATTTACTGGCACACATAAAATCCTCAGACTACACGTATTATAGCATTCCTTTCAGAATGAAACAATACAAAAGAAGTCATCTGCAGGGCCATGGTATTTATGCTGCCTTATCTATGATGTCTTATCTTTTCAGCATGTTTGTGGCTTCTCGGCCTTTTGGCTAACATCAAGTGCAGTGTCTTTTCAGCATGTTTAAACTACAGAAACTCAAGCTTCACTCTGTTTCCTCAGGATAACAGCCTTTCCCCCTAGGGACCCTTATGTCCCAAAGTCTGCACATCTCAGACACACTTTATGATGAGTTCCAGGCATTGCAGAAGGGACTGACCTTATTTCAACAATATGTAAACAGCTGTGACTTTCAAAACTTATCAAGTTCACTTTTTAATTTGCAAAATATTACTTACAGCATTCCAACCAATAGAACATCCTACCCGTAACCCATCTTTTTCTATAAGGAAGCCTGCTTAATGGCACCGAGGTTACCTGGGGAGCCTGTTCTGATGAGTTATGCATAGTCATGGGCACATGGACCACAGCTTAGCAAAACTGCATGACCAAGAGTGCATGAGGCAGGAGGTGACATGTCAGCCACAATGCTAACGACCAAAGCAGCGACTGTAACAACAAGAGTCTTTCCAGAATTGGGAAAAGCTTCATTTAAAACAAATCTCATCCATGAGTTCCAAAATGCTCACTTAGTGATTTGCAACTAAGATTAAATCATACCGAAGCCAGGCCCCCCTCTAGGCCCCCAGCACATGCTTGGCAGGAGCCCGAGCACATGACTCGTTGGCTGCTCTGCTCCCAGGATGCGTAGGCAGGAAGCTCTGGGATTTGAACGCCTGCTCCTACGTGGACGTGGGCATCCAAGGCAGCAGTTTAACCCAATGCACACAACTGCTCCTCATTAATGATAAACCAAATTCAATGGCTACAAATTGCACATGATTTCAGAAGATTTGTAAAAACGAGGCAGGTTTCAAGGGATTAAGTTTGTCATTTTGTAGATAAATGACTGGTTGATATTTTATAAAGTTGTGGCACTGTTTGTACTTTCAGGAAAACAGAATATTTGGGAATATTCTCTTATTCAAAGTTCATGATTAATTATAGCAATCCTTAGAGGGATGATACGTATTAGTTTGATTTCAGGATCAAAACACACCCAAAGACAGTAATGGTGTTTGTACAGAACATTTTTTTTTTTAATTTTATTTTAAATTCATTAATTACATTGTATTATGTGACACAGTTTCATAGGTACTGGGATTCTCCCCACCCCTCCCCAAACCCTCCCACCATGGTGGATTCCTCCACCTTGTTGCATAACCACAGTTCAAGTTCAGTTGAGATTCCCCCATTGCAAGCATATACCAAACATAGAGTCCAGCATCTTATTGTCCAGATAAGTTCAACGGCTTCTTAGGTATACCCTCTCTGGTCTGAAGACAGAGCCAGCAGACTATCATCCCGATCAATTAAAAGCTCCAACATACCATCAGCAAAAATTTACATCACCATGGAATTAATTGACATAGTAACGAGTAACCAATATGGTAAAAGTGAATGCGATTTCTTATCCACCTTCTGTGACCACCTCATTGACATTTCAATTTAGGTTTATACACAACATATAACATTCATAACATAACTTGTTATACATAACATCGTGTCATCTTAAATTAAGGCAAACATGTGGTATTTAACCTTTTGGGATTGGCTCATTTCCCTTAGCATTATGGTTTCCAGTTTGGCCCATTTGGCCACAAAGAACTGCATTTTGTTTTGTTTAATAGCTGAGTAGTATTCCATGGAGTAGATGAACCATAGCTTTCTTATCCAATCCTCTGTTGATGGGCATTTTGGTTGCTTCCATGTCTTTGCAATTACTGATTGTGCTGCTATGAGCATAGGAGTGCATGTTGGTTTCTCATAAAACAAGTGTTCTGGATATATTCCTAGGAGTGCTATTGCCGGGTCATACGGTATGTTGTATTTGAGTTGTTTGAATGTTCTCCATACTGATTTCCATAGAGGCTGTACCAGCCTGCAGCCCCACCAGCAGTGGAGTAGGGTTCCCTTTTCCCCGCAACCTCGCCAACAAGTGTTGTTGGTGCTTTTATTCATGTGGGCCATCCTTACTGGCGTTAGGTGGTACCTCATTGATGTTTTAATTTGGATTTCCCTTATTGCCAGGGAACTTGAGCATTTTTTCATATGTTTATTTGCCATTTGGGTTTGTTCCTTTGTGAAGTGTTTGCCCATTTCCCGTGCCCATTTCTTGAGGGGCTTGTTTGTTTTGACATTTTGGTTGTTTTGTAGCTCTTTGTATATTCTGGAGATCAGCCCTCTATCACCTAAGTCGTGTGCAAAGATCTTCTCCCATTCTGTGGGTTGCCTTTTTACTTTGTTGATTGTTTCTCTAGCTGTACAGAAGCTTCTTAGTTTGATGAGGTCCCAATTGTTTATTTTGGTCTTGATTTCTACTGCATTTGGAGTCTTTTTTAGGAAGTGAGGGCCTACCCCTAAGTGTTCCAGTGTGTTTCCAACATTTTCTTCCAGAAGTTTGAAGGTTTCTGGATGTAGGTTTAAATCTTTTATCCATTTGGATTTGATCTTAGTATATGGTGAGAGATGTGGGTCTATCTTTTTGTTTCTGCAGGCTATCAACCAGTTGTCCCAACAGCATTTATTGAACAGACCTTCCCATTTGCCTGGGTTGTCGTTTGTCTTTTTGTCAAAGATTATTTGGCTGTATTTCTGTGGGTTCCCATCTGGTGTTTCTATTCTGCTCCATTGATCTTCTTCTCTATTTTTGTGCCAGTACCAGGCTGTTTTGATAACCACTGCCCTATAGTATGTCCAGAGGTCCGGAACTGTGATTCCCCCTGCTAACTTCCTGTTCTTGAGAATGGTTCTAGCTATTCGTGGTTTTTTGTGTTTCCAGATGAACCTTTGAATCATTGTTTCCAGGTCTGTGAAGAATGTTTTGGGCAATTTGATTGGGATTGCGTTGAATGTATATATTGCTTTTGGCAGTATAGACATTTTAATGATATTGATTTTACCTATCCAGGAGCATGGGATGTTACTCCATCTTTCTAGATCTTGTTCAATTTCTTTTTTAAGTAGTTTGTAGTTTTCCTCGAATAGGTCTCCTACATTTTTGGTTAGGTTAATTCCCAGATACTTCATGCTTTCCTTTGTTACTTTGAATGGTATCTTGCTGGTTAGATCTTTTTCCAACTTGGGGCTGTTAGCATACACTATGGCTGTTGATTTTTGTTCATTAATTTTGTACCCTGCCACTCTACCGAACTCTCGTATAAGTTCTAGTAGTCTCTGTGTTGAGCCTTTTGGCTCTTCCATATAAAGAATCATGTCATCTGCATATAGTGAGAGCTTGACTTCTTCATTTCCCATTTGGATTCCTTTGATTTCTTTTTCTTGTCTTATGGCCTCGGCGAGTACCTCTAGAACTATGTTGAATAGCAGCGGAGAAAGCGGACATCCCTGTCTTGTTCCAGATCTCAGTGGGAAGGGTTCCAGTTTTTCTCCATTCAGTATGATGCTGGCATTGGGTTTTTCATATATTGCTTTGATTATGTTGTGGATTTTTCCATCTATGCCTACCTTGGTTAGGGTCTTTAGCAGGAAGTTGTGCTGAATTTTGTCGAAAGCTTTTTCTGCATCTATTGATACTATCATGTGATTCTTGTTTTTCAGTTTTTGGATGTGGTGTATCACATTTATGGATTTGCGAATGTTGAACCATCCCTGCATTCCAGGGATGAATCCTACTTGATCTGGATGAATGATCTGTCTGATGTGTTTTTGAATTCTGTTGGCTAGGATTTTGTTGAGAATCTTAGCATCAATGTTCATCAAAGAGATAGGTCTGTAGTTTTCTTTCTCTGTAGGATCTCTGCCCGGTTTTGGGATTAAGGTAATGTTGGCTTCATAGAATGAGTTTGGAAGGGTTGCTTCCTTTTCTATTGTTTTGAAGAGTTTGTAGAGGATTGGAGTTAGTTCTGTTCGGAATGTTTTGTAGAATTCTGGAGTGAAGCCGTCTGGGCCTGGGCTTTTCTTTGTTGGGAGGTCTTTAATCACTGATTCAATCTCTGCTTCAGTTATGGGTTTGTTCAGGTTGATTGTTGCCTCTGGGCTAAGTTTTGGCAGGTTGTGTGAGTCTAAGAACTTTTCCATTTCTTGGTGGTCTTCTGATTTGTTGGAGTACAGTGCTTTGTAGTAATTTCTGATTATGTTCTTAATGGTTGTAATGTCTGTTGTTATGTTGCCTTTTTCATCTTTGATGCTGTTAATTCTTGCTTTCTCTTGTTTTTTCTTTGTCAGACGGGCCAGCGGGGTGTCTATTTTGTTTATCTTTTCAAAAAACCAGCTTTTTGATTCGTTGATTTTGTGTATGGTTTTTTTTATTTCTATCTGGTTGATTTCCTCCCTTGTTTTGATGATTTCTTGTTTCCTGTTGTGTGTGGGGCTCATCTGCTGCTGCTTTTCCAATTCCTGGAGGTGTGTGGTTAGTTCCTGTATTTGGCGCCTCTCTTGGGTCTTGACATGAGCTCCAATTGCGATGAGTTTACCCCGTAGCACTGCTTTGGCAGTGTCCCACAAGTTTTGGAATGTTGTGTCAGAGTTTTCATTGGTTTCCATAAATTTTTTGATCTCATCTTTAATTTCTTCCCTGACCCATTGTTCGTTTAATAGCATATTGTTCAGCCTCCAAGAGTTTCTATATTTCCTGGGACATTTTGAATTGCTGATTTCCAGTTTCATTCTGTGGTGGTCTGAGAGGGTACATGGTATGATTCCTATCTTTTTGAAGTTATTTAGATTTGCTTTGTGTCCTATCATGTGGTCGATCCTGGAGAAGGTGCCATGCACTGCTGAAAAAAATGTATAATCTGTGGTCTTAGGATAAAAAATTCTATAAATGTCTACCAAGTCTAGTTGTTCTAATGTTTGTACGAGCTCTGTTGTTTCTTTGTTGAGTTTTTGTTTTGTTGATCTGTCTATAGTTGTTAGTGGGGTGTTAAGATCACCCACTATTATTGTGTGTGTATCTATGTCTCCCCTTAAGTCTGTAAGTAGTTGCTTCACGAAGCTAGGCGCATTGGAATTAGGTGCATATATGTTCACGATTGTAATTACTTCTTGATGGATCAGTCCCTTCACCAATATATAATGTCCTTCTCTGTCCTTTTTGATGTCTGTCAGCTTGAAGTCTAGGTCATCTGAGATTAGAACAGCTACGCCAGCCTTTTTTTCTCGTCCATTGGCATGAAATGTCTTTTTCCATCCTTTCACTTTAAATTTCTTACAGGATTTTCTGGTTAGATGTGTCTCTTGTAGACAACATATACTTGGGTGCTGTTTGATGATCCATTCCGTTAATCTATGCCTTTTGATTGGTGAGTTTAAGCCATTTGTGTTTAGAGATAATATTGAAAGGAATTGGTTTTGGGCTGCCATGAGTGTAAGTATGCAAGTGTGTATTTGCGACTATTAGAGTTCTTGATTGGTTGACTTTTCTTGTATGGATTTTAGTGGGGAGGTCTTCTCATTTGCCATCTTTGATTTTGGTTTGTATTTTTTCTTTCTGGGTTTAGCACCTTCCTGAGGAGATTTTCCAGAGCTGGTTTCGTGTTGATGTATTCTTCGAGTTTCTCTTTACTGTTGAAGTATTTGATTTCATTCTCAAATATAAATGAGAGCTTTGCTGGGTACATTATTCTTGGTTGGCAGTTGTTTTGTTTCAGGATTTGATAGGTTTTACCCCATTCTCTCCTTGCTTGGAGCGTTTCTTCTGATAGGTCGGCTGTGATCCTGATTTCCCTTCCCCTGAAAGTAATCTTATCCTTTTTTCTTACTTGTCTTAGAATGGTTTCCTTGTATTCACTTGAAGGTAGCTTGAGGACCACATGTCTGGGAGACGATTTGTTTGGGTCGTATCTCCTGGGGGTTCTTTGCCCTTCCTGGATTTGTGCTGGATTTATATTTCCAATATTCTGGAAGTTCTCCTGTATTATCTCATTGAGCACCCGTTGCAAGCCTGTCTCCTTTTCCACTCCTTCGGGAAGGCCTATTATTCTAATATTTGATTATTTGAGGTTGTCTTTCATTTCCTGTATGGACCTATTGGCTTTCTCTAGATTTGTCTCCAACTGTCTGATGAGCTGCTGCCTTTCATTCTGATTGTCTCCCAATTCTGATATTCTGTCCTCTGCTGTGTTCATTCTGTTGGTTAGGCTTTCAATTTTGTGCTCTATATCGAGGATTCCCTTTTTGATTTGATTTATTTCTGCAGTGATATGGTTTTCGAATGCCTTAGACTCTTCCCAGCGCTTTTCACTCTCTCTGACGAATTTCATCATTAGCTTCTTAAAGTCCTTATCTGATAGTTCCTCTATGTCTTCATCTTGCATCTCAGATATTGAGATTAGTTTTTGGTTGTATTGGGAGGGAGTGCTTGATCTTTCCTCTGGGTCATTGCTTTTTCTGATACTTCTCCTCATTGTGTTTTTGCTTCTTGTTGTTTTGAGATTTTAGCGGTGGTTCAGCTGAGCCGGCTCTGGTTTGGGGTCTCCGGCTGAGCCCAGCAGGGCTTACTGCCTGAGTCACCAGCTGCTTTCAGGGTCTGTAGATCACAGCCCTGAGCTGGGTCAGGAGGCTTTGTGGGCCAGCCCTAGTGCCAGGCCCCTTCCCCTGTGGCTCCCTCTCAAAGGCAGTGCCCTGCAGATTCACTCTGCTGAGCCGCGCCTGGGCTTTGGGTCACAAGGCTAATACAGCGGGGGTCTCTGCCTCAGTGCTGAGCCGAGACTCTCCTTCAGGGCTTGAGGTTAGCACAGCAGGGGCTCCTGCTGCTCGGAGTCTAAAATCCCCAACCCCGGCCTGTGCTGGGCTGGAAATCTCTGCGGCCCCAGTGCCAAACTCGGAAGCGCTGCTCCGCTGAGGGCTGCAACACCGCAGGCAGGTCTTTCCGAGTGGGCTCCTGCTGGGAAAACCTGTCCGGCCAGTTCAGCTGAGCCCGCTCTGGTCTGGCCTCTCTAGCTGAGCCCAGCTGGGGACTCTGCCCTGAAGAAGCCACTTCCTCAGCTGCACTCTCTCAAGGGTAGAAGCGGATCTCTGAGAGGCACAGAGCCCTTGAGGTGAGATGTGCCCCCACTAGTCTGCTCCTCTGCCCAGGACGTAAGGCCCTGTCGAGCGTTGCCCAGCCTCTGGGGTTCAGGGCTAGTCCAGCAACAGGATCCACTGACTCTCCCGCAGCCAGTCCACAGCTCAGAGCCGATACGGGGAATCTCTGAGCCCCAGTCCCACAGCGCCGCTCCTGTTCCCTCTGCACTCTCCCTCAGCCGCTGAGCAGCGGGTAGGCAAGCCTCTGGGAAATCTCCCCTGCTTTTCCTCCACTTCTGCAGGGATGATGCACCCAATGATCAGTCCAGTAGCCTCCTCTGGGGGCTCCTGCCTTCCAGGGGACTGGTGCCCCTGTCGGTGTGGGCGCCTATCCTTCCAGCCGCCTCTGTTTTCCCTGGGGCGGTTGAGCCTCCGCCGCCTTCCCCCTGCCTGGGATCGTGACTCACCAGGTTTCTCGCGGCGTGCTGTATTTTCTTTCCTACTTTTTGCGGCTGTTCCTTCACGCTGTGTAGATCTTCTTGCTTTAGTGAACTCCAGTGACCTTCTCGTTCTTCTCCCTACAGTTTCGCACCTCCTGGCCTGTTTCTCTGCTGGATCGGCTCCCCTCCTTCCCTACTCCACCCTACACCAGCTCTCTGCAGTCGGCCATCTTTTTCTCTCTCCCTGTACAGCACATTTTTAAAACATGTTGGCACACTGTCTTTCTTCAATGATTTTTAAAACTACCAAAGTATTATGAAATACAATGCTATTTTTAAAATGTTACTCAGCATAGCTAATGATTTATAAAATAGGTAATTATTTGCTTTGAGGTTAGAAGTAGATGTAAATGTTACAGTAGAAAACCCAAAATAAACATGATGGGATTTTCTCAAAATAGTAAATGAGCATCTGACTCCCAACCTGCCCATTGCTATTTATCCTCGTCTGCACAGCTGGGAGCTGAGAGTCACGCAGCAGCAGGCTGCTGGAATGCTCCATGGGTTCAGATGTACCATAGAGACATCTGTTTGGCACTGACATCCGCCATACTTGCCTTTGGACACAACAACTGTTCATATCAATGTGAGCCAACTACCTGTGGAGGTGACCTGCTCAAGTTCAAGTTATAGTCCAGTCTGGATATGAGTTATGAGTGATGGATGTGGGAGGGGGCCACAGGCTGGGACTTTTGCACGGCGGGGCCTCACCCACTGCGCCCACCATCTGGCTGGCTGAGCACTCTGCCGAACCCCGGCCTTCAGGTACACGCACTGAGGCAGCCACACTCCAGATGACTTCCACTCAATGTGCACACATGTTTAAAATGCAAACGCATGAACCGGTAATGCTACCGCCTAGTCCTCAGCTGTGGCTTTAAAACTGAAAGGCACAAAAGCCCTAATCCCTGTCTGCCAGCTATCACAGGGGCACCTGCAGGACCTGCTTTACAACAGCAGTTCTCAGCCGGCTTTGCCAGACAGCCTGAGCCTGTATTTCCAGTCCCTGACCCAGGCTGAGAGGAAGCTTTCTGGAATTGTTCCGTTTTCTCACGGGAAGTTTGCATTCTGATGCTGTTTTCCCAGCAGGAAAAGGAACCAGCATTCCCACAGGATTCCATCCTCAGGAAGCCTGCTGATTGGCCTCTCCGGCTGCAGCCCCGGGGTGATTCTGGGCTGCAGGGCCCAGTCTGCTCCCTCAGAGTCATCCCAGACTGGCAGTCATCCCACAGGGCCCTCTGCTATTTTCTATGATTTTCTCCCTAATTTATTTTCTTTATTTGGAGAAATAATGCATGTAAAAATGGAAGACCAAACCAAAGGGAAAAAAATACTACATAAAATCTAGTTAAGCACTTTCTGGGGGAAAAAAGTCTCATTAATGTACCAAGCTTAAATTCTTGTAGGGAGCCTTGGTGGCACCTTGGGCTGAGTTTCTGGGAAGTAGTGTCACCTGTCATTGCAGTCCTGCTCACTCACACCCCAAAGGGTACGGTCCAAGCAGCTGACACCTATTATCCACACGGGAAGCCAGAATGGACTTCCTGGATCCTGTCTGGCCTGACACTAGAGAATTGCTGCAGGAATTGGCAAGGGAACCAATGAATGGAAAATGTGCGTGTGTGTGTGTGTGTGTGTGTGTGCGTGCATGTACCTGTTTTGCTCTTTGAACTCAATAAACTTAAAAAAATTCTCAGGATTAGTGGTTCCCAAAGTTTTAAATTTCACAAATTGGAAAATTAAAAGGAAAATGAAAGAATTCAGCAGTCAATGGTAGCTTACCATTTAACCTTAACACTTTAAAAAATAAACACACACACTCTCTCTCTCTCTCAACCAATCTAACAAAACTACTTTCTAAAATAATAGTTATATTTTAAGTCAGAAGTACGTTGCTTTTCCTAGGTTACCCACAAGGATGCACGTAGAAAGACCACATCCTATTCTCTCCGTTTTGAAAGCAGAGGGTTAACATCTCATTAACACTTAAGACAAGTAGCCTGCAATAATTCAGTCTTTCTGATAAAATTCAGATCCTCACATGTCTAAATATCTCAAAGTTTACAACACTGCTAAAATACTGAAGAATCCCTCTTAAATCAATCTGAACATTCCCGATAGCTCTTTGCCTTTCTTTCACTCATCTATTAAACCCATGAGATTCTCTGGGCATGCATGTTTCTCATCAAATTCAGGAGACACCCTCTACATCCCAGTAGGTTTTGGATTTGTATTTCTTCTTGTATTTATTCCAGGAGAACAAAACTATTGCAAAGGAAGTGGTAACCATGCTGGCAGGTGGGCGCACGAAGTCACTTTCCCTGAATCCACTAAGTCCTGAGACATCTTCAGATTTCAGCCTCAGTACCCCCATCCCTCCCTTCCCTTGGCAAATATTTACTAGGAGACAATCCAGTGTAATAGGGAAGAATGCAGGCTGTGCAGCCACACAGGGAATCAGTAATATCCACCTTATGCAGTTGCAATGCTGATGAACTGAGCGGATTCCCCCTGGAGCGGTGGCTGGACCTGGAACAATGATGATGGGCCTGGCAGGCTTGGTTCACCGGCTCTAGGGAGCCATTTTGTGAGTCTGAGTTATTAAAGCCCTTCCCTGTGAAGTTTACATCCCTTTGGGAATGGCAGGTATATATAGCTGTGTAACGCAAAATTCAACTCTGACCTCTGTCCCTAAGCAAAGGGCCAACACCCTGTGGAAGCCTACTGTGTCTGTGCATATCTGCAGGGATGTCCAGGAGGAAGTGGCCACCCTGAGGCCAGGAAGAGGCACGAGTTAAAAAGCAGGCACAGAATGATTCTTCGGAGGAGGAATTCAACCGTGCTTCCTCCCTTCCTTTCCATTTTCCCTAAATTACAATGTTGACGAGATGTCTTGAAAAAAGCATAATAACCTATGTATTGGTACAATCCTTCAACAATGTTCCAATTTAGTACAGCACACATAAATGCAGTTAATCTTTGTGAAACAATCAGCTGCTGCACTATCGTCTGGAATTTTCCTGCTGGCCCTCCTCCAAAATCAACATAAGTAGAACTGGAAGAGCACACACCTCGCTCATCTCACAGGAGGAGGCTCCATTTCTAAAGTACACCAAGTAAAAATCAGAAAGTGCTCCAGTACAGAATATGAAAAGCATGTTTTTCAAATGTCTGCATTGAGGAAAGATTGAAGATTTTATAGAAATTGTGAGCTTGAACAACACCCATTTTTTAAGCCCTGACTGATGACTCAAACTGTTTTGAAAATGCATTTTTAGGCAAACCCACTGCGTTTTGGTTGACAGCATGAGCCAACTTGTGAAAGCAACACTTTAAGCCCTACATTTCAAAGAATTCCTAAGGAAGCTGGAGCAGCCGTCCCAGGTCCTCCACTTGCCAGGTCCCTATCCCTAACAGTTTTTAGGGGGATGATTCCCAGTTTGCTTCCCACACAGCCCTTGATCAAAGTGAGCACTTCCACACCAAAAAAACCCCACCCTGGCTTGCCTACCTCCCTCTCTGCTTGCAGAAACTTCATCTGCACAGCCCAGGGTCACAGCCTGTCCTCAACACCCTCCCCCAGGCTCCTTGCCACGAATTTCTAAAAAAGTGTATTTAAAACAATAAAACTTGAGAATGATCAGATGCAAGGCATTTTGTGCCCCTAAAACAATTCAATGTCATCCTTTTATAAATAGAGATGGGATGTCGCAGCACAGTCTCTCCTGACTCTCTGCAGAGCACCAGGGCTTCAGTCCATCCCCGGCAACAATGTGACAAGTTTTCATAATGAAAGAAAGAGAAGAGAAGGACAGAAAAGGGGACCTGCAGGGGCCTCTTTTACCCTTACTACTTTCTGGGTGACTGCCACAAGATGAAAAAGAAAATGTGCTGCTGGTTTTGATGTCTATCCTTTGTGAAACATTAAAGCAAATATTTACTTACCCTGAAATTACTGGCAAAAGAAAGAAAAAACAATCAACATGTAACTTCATACTGTGTTCAGAGCATAGACTTTACTACACATCACACTTCAAATTTGCCTTGATAAATATGATTATGGACACAGTTAACTACATATTCCTAGTCAGTGCAACAAGAGTTGACGAGGACCAGTAAGTCAGAAAAAGCAAAATGGCAACAACTCACTACATAAATAAGGATTTTAGCTTCAAATTTTTTCTATCATTACTGTAACTCTCCAGACAGAAAATATATTTAGTTTTTATGGCTTAATATTACCAAGTTAATTTGTGATTATCTGATATCGTTAGTAAGATTTGAAGAATGAATAAAGCAGAAAGGAAACCAGTCTGTGTTCACTGGGAAACCTATGCATGGGCCTATTTTGTGAACAAATATTTTTCACCACCTCACTCTCTACAAATTTCCAATGGAAGGATGGACAACATAAGAAGATTCTAGCCCATGATTAAGCTTTAGTAGTGACCTCACTTATACCCAGCAGGTCACAAAGGAAGACACCAGGGACAGCTCTGATGTACGGCATAAACAACAACTCACTTAGTCCACGCAGCATTTCAAGAACACAATGGAGGTGAACCTGAGATCACTATGGTTTTTTTGGTAATGGAAGCCCAGACCAAGGTGACACAAGAGCTGTACTGTCCTCCCCTGACCCCTGTCCCCAAGTTAACCTTCTAATGCACCCACTGCCACAGCAATCTTCCCCGCAGTGGAATCCTGGCAGCTCCTCACTGCGTTCCCTTCCCACCCCTAGCAGCATCTGCTGCCACCCCATAGGATGTCCACAGGGACCCACCTAGCCATCCACAACATGCACAAATTTGGCAGAACAAAGCACTTAACCCAGGAGGTCAGAACCAGCATTTTGGATAGATACATTCACAGCACATCTGAGAACTCATCAGAGGGTCCCAGTAGGGTCCTGGGCACATCACTGCAGTTTTCAGCCTCACAATAGTTTAGGATTAGGGTTAAGATTTTCTGACATTCCTTCCTTCCAGGCTCACCCTCCTCATCCTCCAGTCGTATTTCTGTGATCATTTGCCAAGGTAAATATCTGCAAAGCAACTGTTTCTGTGGGTTCTCCTTTCAAGGATAAATTTAATATAAGGCAATATATCATGAGTTAGAGAATGTATTCTACAAGACCACTTTGCTACAAACTGCATGTGCAGGCTCTCTTCTAAAGGAAATTCCAGAAAGACTCTCCCTGATTATTTCAGGAGATGATTTTCATTGTGACCTTGAAGTTTAACCATAGCATTTCAAAATATTTAGCCAGCTTGCATTTGTTAGGTCAGGCCAATTGCAAGAGACCCATGGAAGCCTTTAGAGGTAAGAGCATCAGAATGCAGAGAAGGAACATGGAGCAAAATTGCAGAACCCCAAAAGGGAAGCATCAGTGCCATCCCTCATTGCCTCTGCACTTGAAGCATGTTTGTGGCAGTCATGCCTTAGGATACAAAGTGGACATGTAGCCATGCCCAGAGGTCATTGTTCCCTTGTCACTAGCACAAAGAATTCTGGTTGCATGCAGTTTCTACCCAGCTCCTGCAATGATGTCTCTGGAAGCAGAACTCAGGCTGTGCAAGTGACTGCTTATTTCTTACCTTGGGGTGTGGGCCAAGGTTCGTTATCAGAGGGGTCACTCCAAATGTGGTTGCGAGATCAGGAAGCAGAACTTGTTGTACCCAGAGCATACTGTCACATATTTCCTTTCCTCCACTTACAACCCACGGATGAAAGAATCACCAATACAGAGGGAGCAAATTCTTCTCTTTCACATTTTTAACGTTGTTCCATCTTTCAGCTCCCTTGCTCAGCCAGAAGGAAATGGTCAATAAAACTCGTACGAGTAAACGATGCAGCTGCTGCTGGCACCACCAAACTTTTGTACAGGAGAAAGCAATTTAAAATAGAAAAGCATGAGTGTGTGACAGGAAGGGTCAGATGTGACATCTCCCCTTGTCTTTCCCAAAGACCGAAGTTGGGGAAAATAAAAGGAAATCTGCAAGATTTTAGGGGAAAGAGAGAAATGAACGACTTGGAAGAACTTCCTGGATGGAGTTGGTTACAAAAAGAATAAGAATCAGGCACAAATGTGACAAAGACTCTCAGGAATGACATGGACAGTACTTAATCCCATGATCAGGTGACTGTAAGTTATTGAGAGAAAAGTTTCTTATTTTACATATAAAAAGACTTAATCTCTTGGGTCCAAGAAACTACAGACATCAAAGGGAAGGGAGCATAATCAGCTTATCACTAAGACAGCCTCTTAAGAAACATGATGGGCAGTGAAACAGACAGTGAATGATGGATATTGCAAGTTACTCTGAACATGAATATTTAAGCCAGCAAAAACTGACGAATTCTGTCATGCCACTCTTTAATTCAGGAGTCCATACATGACCCCATGGTCAGTGATGAAGCCCTGGCCTTGTACTGTGTCGTTAACCCACTAAGCAAGCACACTGCTGACACCTGGAAACCTTTCATGATGGGCCTTCCTTGGTACCGCTGAGAAAACGCCATCATCTCACAGGCTTTAACCAGGCTTTTAAATGCATGATGTGATAAAGAAGACTCCGTGAGCTATTTCTCCCTTCACACTCTGAAACACAGGGAATGGATGGGAGAGGATCACGTCTCCCTTGCCTCATCTGCCTCTTACTTCAAGACTGCCTGTCACTGTCCTCTTTGCTTAGTCTTGCAGACTTTGTCAACTGGTTGTCTGAACTACATTTCCCAGAATCCCACTCCTGTTACAGGGAGAATCTTAGCAGGAACAGGGGTGTGGACAGCAGACATATTGTAGCCTGAATGGCTGGTGTTCATTCACTGGATCAGTGTTGGCATGCACCACCCACCTGAAACACCTCCACCTTCTCCTGCCCCTTCCTTCGCTTCTTAGACTCCTAGGCCCAGCTGTGTTTTCTCATCACAAAGACAGGGAGGCCCTAAATTTTCCTTAGGAAGATTAGAAGCAATGAAAGCTGATATGGTTTCCAGTATCATAGTTGAGGTTTTCACTTGTCTGAGTCATTTTATTTTCCTTCCAAGAGACTGCATTGTGGACTTCGTCATCTGATGTGAACGAAGATTACAGCTTACTCCATATCTCGGTTGTACAACATCAAATCTCTGAGAAGCCACACATGAAGTTAGATTCTTGAATCTGCCATCAGCAACACGGCCTTGAGCTTAGCTTTCCTCAACCTCTAAAATGGGGATTATAATTGTGATGACCCTGTATGATTATTGTGTGAATTGACAGTGAATGTAATGTTGAAATTTTATCTAACATAATAACAATAATACTGTTGATGTCAACTAGAAATCCCAATTAAACTGTTGCAGTGAAGAAATCCATCTTGCTCTTCAGTAGCTTGGAACTATTAGGTATTGGGCATCTTGTGTATGCCCTCTGAGGAACCAAGTTAACAGAACTCTGGTACCACTCTAAACCATAAATATTAATTGTCTCATTTTTACTAGAGTCAAGGCAGAGCAGCAGACACAGGCTAGCATTTAACTTCTACTCTCAAGGGAATGATGGCAAAGACAGAAGGAATGATAACAAACTGAAAATTACTGATTGTAGCAAGGTATGCAAATGATATTTAACTAAAATACAATGTTAATGGTAGAGTTTGACAACTATATTTAAAATGTGAGACATCATATAATGAGGCTATTCTGAATACGTGGTGAACTAAAGTATTAATGATACAACATTTCCTCATTTGGTGCTAATGAAAAAAAATCCAATGAAGAATCATTTCAGGTGGATATAAATATAAAAATGTACACTTTACCTCAATCATTTGCACTGTTTCTTGTTTTACAAAGATCTTCGAAGATAAAACTTTTTTCCTCATCAAGGAGCCTTAGGATTTTCAATTGTAGGTCTTGTTTCAGGGTTTTTATATCAGTACCAGACACTCTTAAGCAAGGCTGAATTGGCTGCTTAAGGTTACACAGTGATCGGAGGGAAGTGAACGGAGTGGGCCTGAATGCAAAAAGTTTGGGAACCATTTGTTCCACTTGATCATGACTTTCAAATCCACATCTACAACTTACTGGATGATCTTCGCTGCAGATTTACAGTGTGAACCACTGAATACATACACATTTTGAGGCTAGGCATGTTTATGTGAACTTGTATATTTAGCTGTTTCAACGAACATATAAAGATCAAACATCACCTTTACCTTCAGAGCCATGCACATTTACAGAATGCTCCGCCAATGTCATCTCCCTTTCACAAAGTCACTCAAATATAAAAACAGAAGCAAGCACTGTACTTCTTTCTCTGAGACTGTACAATCGCCCATTTCTATGAAAACTGAGAAGCACACCTATGAGGCTGCTAAGATCCTCCTCCAACCCCTTGCTATTGCATTTCATCATAAACAATAGTTCCTCTGCTAACCCAAGAACTCCTTCCCCACTTTCCATAATTCACATACATTAATTCCCATCATACATCCCACCATGGAACCCTCACAGTTTCAGCTTTTCTATTTAAACTTTTATAATGTTCTCCAGCTTTAGGACATAACCTGAAAACTATCAGTCATACCAAACATTTCAACTAGCATTTAGACAGATGTTGGTTTGAATTTTGTCTGTATCACTCCATAATTAAGCAACCTCAATCAACTACATTTTCCTGATACACAAGAACTGAGTTAATTTAGTACTTCATAAATCTGCTATTACAATTAAATAAGATAACAAGGTGCTCAGCACAGTGAGATGTATTAAACAAATGACAACTGGTTATGAAAAAGAACAACTTCAATTTGAGCCTTCTCTTCCTTGTCTCCCTGCACAGTGGGGCAGTGTGGCCAGGGTGTTCAGTGCTGAGTCCAGCAACCCTAAGCAAGCATGATGGCTCAGGACCTATGGAAAAATTCTGGGCCACAGCTACGAGAAATACTGTACACACAGGGAATTACATCAGTTTCATTCCAAATCTAGACATCTTGTATACTTCACTTGGGAACTTGCCTCTCACATTATTCTGAAATACACAGGAAAGATACATTTGAGTCACAGGATGTTCATTTACACAATATTTTTTCAGCATGTATCTCCAATAATAAAAATATTTATGAAATAGATACAAATTAACAAATTTTCTTGGAAGATTCTTACTCGATTCAAACTCTCATTGTAGGTGGAAACATATTCTAGGTCTCAACAGTAGAGATTAGAATGATAAATTGTAGAGAATTCTGCTGGTGGGAAAGTAAATTTATACTTGCTTGCATGAGTAACCTCTACATTCTTGGTAATGGATTTTACATAATAGAAGCATGTATTTTGTGACAATAATAGGCCCAGTCAAGCAGCGGGATATGCAGCTAGCTCTTTATCACTGTCAGGACTGAAATGAAACTTGTTTTACTTCATACATGGAAAAAAGTTCCCTTCTTTCAAAATCCCAAAATTACTAATTGAAATTCATTTAGAAAAGTACACTCCTCACTGGAGAATAAATGCCCCTCTATCTCCCTCCCATGCATGCACACGTACACGTACACACACACAGTTAAAACACACAGAAGTGCCCATCTTGGTGCTTCTCAATGATTGTGGGTGTATTAATTCCCATTAAACATAGTTTGTTTATTTATAAATTGGGAATAATTATATAGGTGTACATATGTAATAGGATTTTCATAAACATGAAATACTACTTTAAAGGTGTCTAGTAGAATGTTTAGCTTTTAGACACAATAAGCAAACTGTATCTATAGTACATGGAATATTAATGAATATGAACCTATTTTCTGAGCTGTTTCTTCAAAATTTTTATGATAACCATATTTTAATGTTTATCTGCCATTGTCACATTATGCAGCAAAAGCACCTTTTAATCATGACCCTGACACTCCAAACATCCTAGAGATGCTAGAATCCAACAGGAAATACTTGATATATGAATATATATATATATGTATTTTTTCTCATATACTTATTTAACATGTAACTATATTTCTAGATAAATTTGCCAATGTTTTAATGCCTATCGTGAATAATTCCAAATCATTCTCACTTTTCCTTTTAACTCGGTTAATATATCATCTCTTCAACCATGAGGATCTCAATTATAGATTATTACCATTAATAGTCCTTTGGGGCCCATGTAATTTGAGTATACTAAATGTGATACTGTTACTGCTTTGTGCATAGTAGATGCTTGTTAAACTGAATCAACTTAAACTTGGCAAAAAATCAAAGAAAAAATTTTTACTTTAAGTAGATATAAAAAGACAACTACACTTCTAGAAACAGGTAAAGAATGAAAGACAGCATGAAGCTTGAGATACTATAAGTCTAAACACAATCCTCCAAACTTCTGATTGCTAAGGTGTGAGCTAAGAAATAAGTGACCATGCCTGTATATGCCAGCAAATTGGCTATACAATTTTTACAAAAGAACTGTAGTTCTGTACAGTTGGATTCAAATGCTCTTTGCTCTGCATTTTCATTAATATGAAACACTTCAGACCAATTTGTGGGGCAGAAGGATGCCCTAAGTTGTCTCTTATGCATTGAATAAAGCTTTAGTCTGCTCTTAGCTAATTGAATGTGAGTGGCTTCATTGCTTTCATGCTATGGAAATGCCACAAATCGAAAAGTATACCATGTTTCGTTTTTTCTTTTTAAGCAAAAACATAAAAAACATCCTTTCTATGGATAACAGTCCTCAGGCCAGTGGTGGTCACTTCCTCCTTTGAATTCTCATAGCAAGGGACTTGCAATTACTGATTCACTTGACTCTACCTGACATTTTGATCTATTGTACACAAGTCTTTTGTGTGTGCATTTTCTCCTTGTGCTCAGAGCGCTCTATCAGCTATGCGATTCTCAAGATGAGGACTTTGCCTCACGACATCTGACATCTAGCCTGTGCAGTCAACTCTGCCAGCTGCATCTTCCAGGAACAGCTCACCAGCTATTGCTTTTAGGTACCCAAATCATGGAAATAATTACCCGGAGCCCTAACACGGATCCAAGAAAGCCTGGGACTAAGTGGCATATGATGCTGCATACAAGGAAGCCATATCATTTTAAATAAGAACATTATGTTTGCAAAGGCTGGATTATGGGGTAGTGCAGGAGCCTATAACTACTGCTGTATTAGCTGTCACTGCCTTTCGTGTACACACACAGTGCTACTTAAAATGGCTACTATCTAAAACCCTGGAAAACTAAGAAAGAGTATGTCTTCATTCCCACATCCATGCATTAAATAAACATTTAATTACTTCCACAGCATGTCCATAGTAATGGCAAAGGAAAATCCAAATGTGTCCAAGCAGACAACACATCCTGGCCCCTTGTTATCTCTGGGAACAAATGCATTAATTCCTTTTTCATCAGGTGCCTCCATGCTTCCTGGTCTCAACTGTTTTTCATTTCCCTACTTGCACACCTTGGTGCTACTGCAGTTTCATGCTCTCCATGACTGTAGATTTTGTTTCAACAAGGAATCTTTTTCTCCTCTCTCCTGGCTCCTGTATTACCTAAACGATTTACTTGAAGCAACTCCCTACCACAGTAAGTCTGATACTAATCCAATCTAAGTGATGCACCACGGTAGTTATTTCTCGTTTGGGTCCGCAGTATCCTGTACTTAACCTTTGCTGCAGAGTATATTACATCTCTTCATGTATGTCTCTACATCCTGATCCACTGCACTGTGCCAGCCAGTGTGACACTCCATATAGCCAGTGCCTAGCACCGTATCTGGCAGATTATAAGCACTCAATTTATACTTACTAATTGCTGGAATAAGTGTGACGATTGGGACAACCACAACAAAGAAAAACGCAATTCACTGGTATTCAGGAGGATCAGGGTCCTCCTGTACAGGGTCCAAGAATTTCTGGAAAATTACTAAATGCTTCTGTGAAGCTCTCAGCATTTGTCCAAGTAGTTCCCAGAGCACCTCATAGCTCCATGGTTTCATGGCATTCTCCGGCAGCGACAAGGCTCCAATCTTTCCCAGCTGATGGAGCAGTTGGCAACTTCAAATGAGATTATTTGTTTGCTTAAGGAGACACACTCTATCTTAATTCAGATTGCTTGTGACAGGTCTCTGATAAAATATATGAACTGTCAAATATATCATCCTTTCCAAAAGATTTTAATCAAAATAAAACCTCAGTAAAAAGATTGCCCTTGACAGTATAGCTATAAAAAGTATCTGTAAATTAATAAAGAGAGGAATTATCTTGCTCCCTCATTACCGGTGTTATCTAGCATGGAAACAGAACCCTCGGCCATTCTATGGACTACACAATGGTTAGCACCCCAAATGCTTGTGGAGCTGGGCGGTTTCCAGTCCTCTCCAGCCCTGTCTTCAGTCTGGACCGGTATCTCTTCTTGGTCAGATAAAGCAGTGATCCTAGCAATACTTCTAACTATCAAGTGCAGCCAAACTCCATTTCTCAGAAAGGCATGGAGAATGAGGATTCGTGGCCAAACCGATTTTCAGCCACTGTCAAACCTGAGTAATTGCAACTGCAGAGGAGGAACTGCCTGAACCAGCCAGAGTCTGCTTTCTTAAAAAGGCTCAAATAAGCCAAGACACAAAGAATTAATTAATTATGGTAAGTTGTGGTATTAAGTGAAGTCTTAACCTCCTTTTTAATACAAATGAGTCACTGGCTTATGTGTCTACATACAATTTGAACATGTCTAAGTAAGAGCCTAGAAAGTACTTCAAAAGCCAGCTTCTCTGTGTAGTAAGGATCTGCTACGGTGATCTTGTTCAAGTGACATACTGGGAACAACAGAACCCAACGACAGCTCTGCCAAGGACCCCCGGCTATGGAGGTGAGTGCGGACTGACATGTTCATGCTCCACTGCGTCTGGAGAGCGGACACAAGATGCATGGGTGCAACAAGGAAACAGAGCATGAACAGCTAAAAATTCTTTGAGACGGTTATTTATCTAGAGGGAAAATGATACGGGGAAAAACACGGTCGCAAGGGGGAGAAAGTCACATTTTTTTTCAAGCAAAATCTTAAACAGGCCTACTTAAAATACACTGACTGTTATTCAAATTAAACAAATGCCATCGCTGGGATATTTTCAACATTTGAAATTGATGAACTTCCGGATAAATTGAAAATGAGAGGCAGAGACAACTGACGAAAGATTAGAAATCAAAATGAATGCATAGATCAATATGGAAATCCAAAGCATTAGTGGAAAAGTTGAAAAGAGATTGCACCAGGCCAGGCCCTCGGGATGGACACTGAACAACCACCGGTTACAGGGGAGATGGTCAGGCCAGGCCCTCGGGATGGACGCTGAATGACACCAGGCACAGGGGAGATGGTCAGGCCAGGCCCTCGGGATAGATACTCAGCTTCACAAGAGAGGGCAGCAATGGTTGCCCAGGTCACGCTCATCTCACAGGAGAGACACGAAAATCCTGAAAGTACAAGTGAAAATCAAAGTGCAGAGCAGAGAGAGCTTCCATCAAGCGCTGGTGTTGCATCTCAACTCTTTCTCCATATTAGGGAAGTTCTCACTCGTTATTTCATTGAACACAGCTTTAAACCCAGCTTCTCTTTCTGTTCCTTCTGGAACTATCATAACTTATATCCCATAACTCTTACAATTCATATATTCTTACATGTTCCTCAAATAATTTTTTTAAAAGTTAAAAATATGCATAATACAGTTAGCTTGCATTTTAAGAAAACAAATACTGTACTGGGAAAAAGGACACATTAATTTTGGAGTGTCAAAAAGAAATAGGAAGGAAAGAAAAGTGATCGGATCCTCTCTTGGTATTTGATTTTGATGCTCAGATTTGTCAAAGCTACTGTCCATATATTCCTGTTGGTTTTAATTTTTTTATCAGCATGGTAATTTTGCAAGTTAACTATAACATAGTAAAAGCTGTAAATGGGGCAGAAACCAGAGGAAGACAAATAAAGTGCAGATGTCATTTCAGTTCACTAAGTTAGATGAAGAGGAATTTAAGAGGTTGCATTTCTTGATAACCTGCTGCATGTTGGGGTGAAGGGACAAAGAAAATATGTAAATTTACGATTGAATTGAATAGCAAAGGTGTAACAGAGAAACCTGAATCTAGAGGGAAACTGAACATCCGTGTGGAGTCAGTGCATGGTGTTGGAGACACGAATAGTGAGGAAAGCAAGAAGGGGGAAACAGACGAAGGGGCAAGAAACAAAGGACTACAATTCGAAACGGGAGTCATACAAACACAGCAGCGCATCTAGGAAAGTCAAGGGGACTGTGGGAGGGAAATGAAGCTATGGAAGAATTACTTGGAAAGGAAGGGTTGAAAAGAGTTCTGTCAGGAACAGGATGTGGCCATTACAGTCTTTCTCCCCCACCTCTTGAAAGTATTAGAGTCTTGGAGAAGATGTCTGACATTTTCTTAAAGATGAAATGTATGTTATGAAATTGAAAAAGGTAAAAACAGACATAGCTTTTAAGATGTCTGAGGTGGGCCTGGCGTGGTGGCATAGCAATTAAAGTCCTCGCCTTGCACACCTGGGATCCCATTTGGTCACCGGTTCTAATCCCAGTGGCCCTGCTTTCCATCCAGCTCCCTGCTTGTGGCCTGGGATGGCAGTTGAGGATGGCCCATGTCCTTGGAACCCTGCACCCATGGGGGAGACCCCGAGGAGCACTTGGCTCCTGGCTTCGGATTGGCTGAGCTCCAGCCATTGCGCTCACTTGGGAAGTAAATCATCAGATGGAAGATCTTCCTCTCTGTCTCTCTTGCTCCCTTTATATCCACCTTTCCAATAAAAATAAATCTTAAAAAAAAAAAGATGTCTGAGTTAGGGCTTGGTGCGGTAGCCTAGTGGCTAAAGTCCTCGCCTTGCATGTGCCAGGATCCCATATGGGTGCTAGTTCTAATCTTGGCAGTTCCACTTCCTATGCAGCTCCCTGCTTGTGGCCTGGACAGCTCAAACACCTGCATGGGAGACACAGAAGAAGCTCCTGACGCCTGGCTTTGGATCGGTGCAGCTCCGGCTGTTGCTGTCACTTGGGGAGTGAATCAATGGACGGAAGATCTTTCTCACCATCTCTCTTCCTCTCTATATATCTGATTTTCAAATAAAAATAAAATAAATCCTAAAAAAAAAGATATCTGAGGTAAACGCATCTTAAAAATTTTTGTAAGTAAGGAGATGATAATTGGTAGATTAAAGAATAATTGATGGGATAAAGCAATCATGAGCCATGGCGAGAGGGTCAGCTCAGACAGCACAGAGGCTAAGGGAGAATGACAATGCCAATAAGCTAGGTGGACATAAAGAGCTAGAGTAAGGAAAGTGCATACAGAAAATGGATTCTGTCCAGCATGAACTCAGAGGCAGGACCACAGAACAGGTGCCAAAGAGAAATGAGTGGAATGACGATAAGAAACAAGCTCCGGATAGCTGCCACACAGAATGGGAAAAGCTCTGGAAGGCAGAGCCGAGCAGTTGCCATCAGCATCACGAGGCCTCGAGGGAGAAAACGTTTCTCCTCTTAAATGCAGTTGAGTCACATGATTCTTCCAGGTAGGCTAAAAGAACAGGATAAAGACATTAGCTTTCTCCCAGGACTGCAGACTGACAAAGGAAGTACTCCAGTGCACCCTCAGGTCCCAGTGATCTGGGAGACACGTTCCAGACACCTCCAAAGCACACTACATCGCCAAGCAGTCCTCTCTGCAGCACTCTGGAGCACTGTGACTTCTCAGCCAGGCCCGCACACAGCCGTGACTGTTCCCTATTCCATCTCTGCACGGCTTATTATCCCTAGAAGCCAGAAAAAAAAATTTAAACTAAATTATAGTACTTCACATCCATGCTCAAAATCCTCCAATAACTTCCCACTGTCCTCAGAATTCAAGTCAATGACTGACCGTGGGGAGCTGAAGGAAAAACGGAAAATGCTGCCTGCTGCATGAGTGTATGTGTGCATGTGTGGGGGTGCAAACGCACACACACACACAACACACTTCTCTAAGACTGGAATGATCCCTTTTGCCACTGTCAGCAGCCATGAAGCACTTGTAAAATTTAAGTAACAGAGAGATCTCCTGGAAACGGATTGGTCATTCTGAGTAACTTAACACGAACTTACTACTAAAAACAGTACTTCAAAGTGTATGTACAGAATTTCTGAAAAAAAATACTAATGCTCTTGATCTAAAAGACTTACTTTGTAATTAATACTTGATTGATGATTTGATTAATATCTGTCTTCCCTGTCACAGTATAAGTTTCAACAAGGCAGCAACCAGGTCTGCTCTTTTAGTAGTTTAATTCTCAGAATGCAGCCATAATCCAACATGTTGGAAGTGCTCTAACTGTACACGTTAAATTATGGAATCAACATTACATCTAAATTACCTGAATTATTTAGTATACACAGAAATAGGACAGAAAAGAATAGGATAGGATCCCAGGCAGGAAACACGGCTAAATTTAAATTATGTGATTAAGAAAGCACATGACTTTTGCCTAGTGGCTACAATCTCAGAGTCACATGGCAGAGTACCTGGGTCTGCCTAGGGCTCCAGTCCCACATGGGGGTACCTGGGTCTGCCTTGAGTTGCTTGAGCTCCAATCTTATTTGGGAGTACCTGGGTCTGCCCTGAACTCCAGTCCCATGTCTGGGTACCTGGGTCTGCCCTGAACTCCAGTCCCACGTCTGGGTACTTGTGTCTGCCTTGAGCTCCAGTCGCACATGGGAGTACCTGGGTCTGCCTTGAGCTCTAGCTCCTGACCCAACTTCCTGCCACTGTGCACCTTAAGAAACAGCAGAGATGGCTACAGTAGATGAGTTCTTATCACCCACTGGGAAACTTGAACTGAGTTCCTGCTTCTGGGTTGGTGTCCTACAGGAAGCTAATGTAGGCACTTGGGAAAGTGAACAAGCAGATGGGACATTTCTTCCTCTTTATGTCCCCATGCCCCAGATAAACACATTTGGTTTAATAAAGTATTTGACTTGGTCCAATCATTTAGTGTTTCTAAACCTTGTTTTTATCTTCTATTGCATGATATAACAGACCTGCATCCTAAGCCGATCAAAACACTGTCAAGTTCAATTCTCATAAACTCTGATGACTAACCAGGAAACACAACTCAGTGAAAGTTTTTAATTTTTTTCTGACACAATTGAAGTCTTAAAGTTTAATAAGACAATAGACTCAGCCTTTGTTTTTCTGAATGGCAACCTACATGAAGTGCATTGTGTTGGTTACAAGGATAAGCCTGGAGTGCTTCTAGGATGTTCAGGGTCTGAGACGGCATGCTTCCTCTTCAAAACCCTTAGAGCCTAAGCATTTCACCCAAGCAGAAATCTGGAACAAAAAAAAAAAAATGAAGAGGGAAGATGTGGATTCTTTACATAGGTGAGGCAGAGACATCTGAGTATTCAAGTGAAGACTGGGAAATTCTCACACAACACATTTATTAGGAATAAAGTGAAAATGAGGAAAAGTTCTGACCTTCACTAACAAGTCCTTAGACTCCACAGAAATCCTGATGATGGTCTGCAAATCATTGTTGGGGACAATGCCAATTAAAATTAAACAAAGCAGTTTCAATGTCACAGTCATTCTATTACTTCAAATGGGTGTGTACAAACATATTCATGAAGCCTCATGAAAACATACAGACAACCTGTGTTTGCATCAGATGTCCAAACACAATTTGAAAACACTGACCACCATTACTGATTTGTTCTGTTACAAACTATTCTCTTTTTTATTCATTGATTACATTGTATTATATGATACAGTTTAATAGGTACTGGGATTGTCCCCACCCCTCTCCACAGCCTCCCCCCATGGTGGATTACTCCACCTTGTTGCATAACCGCAGTTCAAGTTCAGTTGAGATTCCCTCATTGCAAGCATAAACTAAACATAGAGTCCAGCATCTTATAGTCCAGTCAAGTTCAGAGCCCCTCTGAGTTAAGCTTGAACTTGGAACACATATATACATACTAGCAAGTTTTTACTGACAATTCTACTGGTAATTCAGTACATATGGCTAGATATGTTTATATTATTTTGCTATGTTTCTTGAATATTTAAAAACAAGGAGTAAACAATATGAGAGCATGGAGAAATTTGAAATATGTTGAATGTAGCTAATCTTAAAACAAGCTTAGTTTACAATATTCTCTCAGGTAAATCATGCATAATTCATCAATTTTTCTTGAAGCACTTTATACACAGATGCATATACCTCAAATCATTAAAAATACATTATTTTGAAAGTGACAATGGCAGAACACCATCCCATGATGGTAAAATTACCAATACAGTGCATGTCTTATAAAGAATGTACCTTTAGTATCCCTAGGGAAATGTTTTATATAGACATTGCTACATAAATGTCATTAGTTGTTTTATTACATAATTTTATTTATTTACATTTAATAAAATGGCACAAATCACTAAATCACTCTGAATTAAAAAATCGATTCTCACTGCTGGTGGAAGCTAGCTGGGCTGGACTGCCCTGCAGGTACTGCTCATGTGACGGACTCCTCTGGGCAAATGATGCCACTTGACGCTGAACAAGGAGATCAGTGAAATGACTCTCATGGCACGCCATCTTCCCTGTTCAAAACCTCATTTTCCTATTCAACAAATCTCCCCAGCAGAACTGGAAAGGCATGGTGAAGGATCACCAGAATTTAAGTCAGCCTGAGAAGGCTTTAAGTTCCTCACTGAGTGTGTTTTAATGGAAACACTCCTCTCCCAAGTAACATTCAATCTTGGAATCTGCTGAGGTAACAATGGTCGTTACCAAACATGGAAGCCTGGATGCCCCATGCACATTACATTTCTGTTTAATCAATCCAAAGACAGAAGGTCCCCGCCAGCTGAGTATATCTGGGCCTTGTTTTTCCCAGGTGCAGCAGGAATTCTGCTGACTGAATGAAAAGCGGAGCATCGACAGCATTAATGCCATAGATTCTTTACAAGTTGGAGTGTGTTTTCCATATGGTGATGACAGAAACCCTCTCAGAAGTGGGAGGGAAACACTGACTGCTTGTCAATTCTAGCAACTGTCAAACCTCTGGATTCTCTTGAAAGCAGGCATTTGCTTGGACCAACTGCTCTTCTGGCATCACAATGGGGAAGCATGGGCCAGTCGAGGAGGTCAGCCATGACTCCCACACTCTGGCACCATTGCAAACTTATGGCGCAAAAACTGCCTCTGTTACTTTTCTAATATTTAGTCCATTCTCAAATCTTTTTAAAAATTAGTTATACTGACCACATCAATGAAATTTTCCATTATTTTGGAGCAAGAGTAGTTTCACAAAGGAAATTTGAATGAGGCTACATTTCTAAAAACTAAGTGCCATACTATTTTCTACTAATACATTTTCCGTGATGGGGACTTTGCCGTGTTTGTATAGAAAGGGTCTCAGTAATTGCACACTGTAATTATGTCTGCTCTTTCACTTACGTGCTTTCTGTGTGTCTAATTTAATATTATTCATTGCATTCTTAGCGACCCTGGAAGCTACGACTCTTGCATTACTTACTCATTGTGTTCCTAGTGCTTACTGAGATATATTAACAGAAGTTTAAATGGCTACTGTCAATTCATAACCTTGATGCAAATGCACTAACACCCTCACAACGCATGGTTTCTGAAAAATTGTGAACCTAGTACAGCTCTGTATGCTGAACTATCCACATCACATAGGGAAAATCCACAGGTACAAACTGCTCCTTTTTCTCATAATTTTCTTGTAATTTAGTCTTACAAATCACTTTTGCAAATGCATACAAGCTTTGGTATGAAAAGTAAGTAGGAAACCAGAGTTAAAGCTTTGTAATGGTCCAAGGGCTGATACAGTATGAATATATAACCACAAAGATGATAGCAAGAAAGCTTCTGATATGGAATACATAATGACACCAGTGTTCGCCATAACACCTTAGAAACTCCAACCTACCTTGATACTAAACTCCAAGTTACAGCCCTGTACTCAACTCTAAGCAGCCTTTGCTGGTATCTGACTCACATGTTCTCATGAGAAAAAGGACACAACTCCTATAAGTATTCCTTTGTGAATAAGCCTACTTCACATACAGATGTCGAATGTCCAATGATTTATCCTTATGAGAATCACACAGTCATGATGTCTCAAAAAAAAACAAGACTCACCTAATCATATAGATATGATTTTATGAATCATATATATGAATATATGAATATATATTTCAATAGTGACTTACACTTATGCTATCCTAGTGGAAAAAGCAAGAAATGCTGAAGTGTTCACTGCATCCCAATAAGTCAAATCACACTGGAAGTGTGCAAATGGACTAAGATTCCTGGACTCTCTGATACAACACTATGAAAACAAATTAAAATGAAGAGTGAAAATGTCATTTTCCTTACTAAGGAGGGCTTATGTCACTTCCTGTCATAACTGATGCTCTCCTAAATAGGAATCTTGCTGATATGATAATGGGAAGAATGGAAGTGAAATCTGGGCATAAGAATGTAGTGGCATAAAATATGCTTTTAAAATGGGAGGGCACTCATTTTAAAATCAAATATTACTTGATAGATATGTTACCCTTCAAATTTCTCTCATCAAAAATAGTTAATGCTAGTCTCAATGACCAGTATGAGATTCACATATAGCTGAAATTAAAATCAAGAATGTCCCTTACATTAATCATAGATCCTCAGACTTCCTTTCTGTTTTCAACATGTATTTGTTTTTATTTGAAAGTCAGATATTTCAGAGAAGGAGAGATATGCAGTTCTTCTATTTGAGGGTTCATTCATTAAATGGCCAAAATGGCCAGAGTTGGGTAAATCTGAAGCCAAGAGCCTCTTTAGGGTCTCCCACATGCATGCAAGTTCCCAAGGACTTGAACCATCCTCCTCTGCAGCTTTCCTAGGCCATAAGCAGGGAGTTGAATCGGAAGCAGAGCAGCAGGGACATGAATCACTGCTATATGGGAGGCCATTACCACGGATGGAGGCTTGGCCTGCCCATGCTGGCCCCAGGCCCTCAGAATTTCCTTGAACATCAAATCACCCAGGAGTCACCATGCCCCCTGCTGCTACTGCTATATCTGATTCCATCAGAGACATTAATAATTTTTTCACAACTGTGAAGACATGCATTCAGAAAAGCAGTCACCAATGGATGGCTACTATTCTGTTTTATAACACTTGTCATGTATTTGCTTGTTTATTCCTCACTACCACTCATTAATAAAAGAAGTTTAACAACAATTACAGAATTTCTTAAAAAAAAAAGTTCAGACTATTCATTTACTCACTTTTTCTCTTGCAAGACTGAGGAAATACTGAAAAATCTTCAGTCCCAATAGAAAGAGATAGATCAGCTCAGCTCAAGACACTATACACTAGGGTTCCACACATCGGGGAGACGTGCTCCTGACCCTCATGGTAACCTGATGAGGCTTCAGAGGCCGTACAGGACTGGAAGGTAGCCTCTCAGAAGAAAACAGATCTGGAATAATTCTAGAAAGAAGAGTCTGAACAAAAGATGGAAATGAGATTGCCTGCGGAGGAAGCGGTAGGGCCACACAAAGGGCGCAGAGAGGAAGGCTCAGGGGAAACCACCTAATGATGTTCCAATACTGACTACCAAAGTCAAGGTTGGTTGTGATTGGAGAAAAAACTGGGAGAGAACAGGTGTAGGGACAGTTCAAACTTACGCACTGAGGCAGACACACTTCCAGCTCTAGGCATGAGGTGAGTCTGTCCTTCTGCTCTAGCAATTGAACCTAGAGGGTAAATGCATCAGAAATGAGAAGAAAAGTTGCTTCTATGATATTCTTCCAAGTCAAATGTAAGTGGATTTTGAAGTGGATAGAACAAGGCAACACAACAGTAAGCTGTGTTTCTCAAGGCTGCTGAATTTTTTTCAGAATGCAGCCCCTTGGCCAGCTGATCTCACCTCATCCCTCACCACAGTCCAGTTTCCACTTTGTTGACATGGACTTTCACCTGTTTACAGAAAAAGCAGATGAAATCCTATTCAGGGAGAGCTTACTGCCCCAAGGCAAAATGCACAAGCTAGAAACCACAGAGACAGTGAGTCTCCATTGATGACAAAGGATGGAGTTGAGGCACCCTCAACACCACAGGCGGCTTTAGTCAGAAAGGGGTCTGCACAGTGTGCCGTGTCCTCAACCCTGGAAGGTCCGTGCAGCAAAAGTGCTGTTGTAATGGCTGACACTTCCCTGAACACAGTCGAAAAAGACAAATGCCAGGATTGTTCACAAGTGGAATCTAGAGAAAAAGAGTTTTCTTTTCTGCCAAAAATTGGACAGAGACAGCAATTTTTCTTTAATTAGATCCACTGCTGTAGTATAAGCGCTTAATAGAAAGTAACACTGATGTGTACGGCAGGCATATTCATTAATTTCGTTCTAAAAGCTGTGAAACAGAAAAAGTGATATGAAAACAAGATGAATTGTCCTAGGGATTCTCCCATATGAGGAGCAGCCTAGTGTTAACAGCCTGTGCAGGAAGGCTTTGGTAACCTACTGCCATTCTTCAAAGATCGGGAGCAGTCAAGCCATCCTTGTAATTGTTAAAACCAAGTGAACTTGCCCAGTTAGAGTAGAACACTTAAAAAATCAGAATAAATGAAAAGTATAGTCGCAAAACAAATGCAAGGTGTCGGTGAGGCAAACAACCAACTATAACATTGAAACATCAACAGTAGGCAGCCCATATAAATACTGGTTAAAGCCACTTGGTCTTTTTTTTTTTTTTTTTTTTTTTTTTACCTCCACCAACTTTCTCTTTCCAGTTTCCATCTGCAGTTATAAAACTACAAAAATTCTGCAAAGAATAAGAGTTTAAGAAATTGATCAGATATACTCTTTCCTCCCAAATAAAGAAACAAAATCTAAAAACGAAAACAGAAATGTAAGTGGATAGGTAACAGAGAATACCATTTAATGGAAATATTTACACGATCTGCAGAGAAGAAAAGAAGAACTTGTTGTGGAATGGCCAGAGTACAGAAGGAGAGGACTCAGGAAGGCTGCTGAGTCTTTGTACTGTCTTTTAACTCCTGGGGCTGGTGTGGTGGTATAGCATGCTAATTCTCTACCTGTGGCTCCAGCATCCCATATGGGCGCCAGCTCAAGTCCTGCCTGCTCCACTTCCAAACGGCCTGAGGACAACAGAGGGTGGGCCAAGGCCTTGGGTCCCGTACCTATGTGGAGACCCAGAAGAAGCTCCTGGCTCCTGGCTTCAGACCAGCACAAATTTGGCCATTGCAGTCTGTTGGGGAGTGAACAAGTTGATGCAAAATCTCTCTTTCTCTCTCTCTCTCACTCTCATTCTTGCTTCCATGTTAAAAACAATATTTTTTTAAAAAAAATACTAATTCCTAACAACATCAGAAGGTTACGAATGTTACTACATGCTCAGATTTTGGGGGAGCTTTAAAAATCCAAACACCTGGACCTGGGGCAGTGACTAGCAGCTAAGGTCTTTGCTTCAAACACACTGGGATCCCATATGGGCGCCAGTTTTAATCCCAGCGACCTTTCTTCCCATCCACCTCCCTGCTTGTGCCCTGGGAATACAGTCAAGGACAGCACAAAGCCATGGGACCCTACACCCGCCTGAGAGACCCAGAAGAGGCTCCTGGCTTCAGATCGGCGCAGCTCTGGTTGTTGCAGTCAGTTGGGGAGTGAATCATAAAACAGAATATCTTTCTCTCTGTCTCTCCTCCATCTGTATATTTGCATTTCCAATAACAATAAATAAATCTTTTTAAAAAAGTAAAACACCAGGATGCAGCCAAGAGTAATCAGACTCTGGAAGAAGAACCTGGACATTTATAACATTGTGAATTACATGTCTGTTTCCTTGATAATATAACCTTATCTTAATTTTACCTCCACAAATACTAGCATAGCATGATGCCCACTTAGGTTCTTAAGCATTTGTTAGCTCAAGAAATTGAATATAGGGAAGATTTTTCTAAACCAAAATGCCTACAATGATGCATTTTATCATCTGAACAGCCACTTACACTTTAGGTCATATAATAACAAACAGGCTTTTTAAAAAAAAGATTTAAATTTTCACTGCAAAAATAGCAAAATTAAAATGCATTATTCAAAAGCAATAATGTTATTACTTCATTCAGCAAGTTCATTTAAAACAGGAGTTATAACATGGGAAGACAACAGCATAAATTCTTACAGCACTAGCTGAGACAGACTAAGGCATTGTAGACAAACACACCATATTAGTATAGGGCAGTATAGTTCTATTATCCACGCCATTCTTTTTACATTTGTGTTTGGTAGAATTATTTGTTTCTACCAAAATTATTATTATTTTCTCTAAAATAAGATGCATGCTATTTCCTCATCAAGTACTTAGCCTTTTTCCCTAAGCTGAAACTTTCCAATCAAAGTTGTGTATGAGCAGATTTATATATAACATGCAAAAATTCACAATAGTAAATCCTATCAGTGTATAATTTTTTTAAATTCGACTAGAATCTAAATGAATGCAAATTGTTAACTAATCAAACTAAGTTCACATAAGATTATGTAAACTGCTTGGTGGTTATCTTTTAATTAAAAATTTAACAGATATATAAAAATTACCCATATTTGTTGGGTCCTATATGATGTTTCTGTGCAGGTATACAATGTTGGTCACTGTTCCTAAATGGGTTTTCATGTACTTGGGGTTTCTAATAGAGTCTCAGTGAAACAGACCACTCACTGGTTTGAGAAGACAAGCCAGTGCGTGCATAAGATACTTCCTGAGCCACTGAGACTTAGAGCAAAGTGCTAGATTTCAAGAAATGCAAAAGCACAGCATGTAGATGGACATGTATCTTTAAGCCATGATGGCGCACCGCCACTGATGGCATGCGTCACCTTGTCAGGGCACAGAAACGGAGTTTCACACCCACCCTTCCTACCTCCTCTCCCTCCATTCAAGTTAACTGAAGGCAGGAAAAGTGCACCCTGCCCCTCCTGTCTTCCACACCATTCACAACAACAGAAAGCTCGGAAATGACTCCAAAGGCTCCACGTACCTGGTCCCTCCAGCCTCCTACTCTGTGCTACGTTAGATCAGTTAACTTAGGAAAACTTTGGGCTCTGGTAACTCCCTTCCTGCTGAAACTTTGTACTGCACGGCTTGCAATCTGATTGGAGAACAAGGGCTTAAAAAGCCCTGACTTTTGTCAGCTCAGTGCAGTAGCTCCTAGAGTGTAGCGCCTATCTCCAAGCTTGGAAAATAAAGACTTCTCCTAATATCCTACACTTGGGTGCAGTGTGATCTCTCTCACACTCCGCAACAAAGCAGCCTATACATACAAATTCACATACATATATACACTAATGTTCACATGCATGCATACATACTTCACACTGAAGGCTGCTTATAATTATTTCACAGAAGCTTTTTAAATTTAAAGAATGTAAATCCAACATTCCTCTCTTTCACAGTAAATATTGCATTTAGTATCAGTTTCATCCTAACTCTAATCTCATTGCTAGATATGTTGTGGGAGATCACCCCCAGATCTCTGCCTGCCTAGCCCACATGGGAGGCCAAAGGCACACAGCACCCTGTGCCCTTGGCTAACAGACCCCAACATGGCCTGTCACTGGGCATCGAGCAAGAAGGATGGGCTGCACCCCAGTCTTTCTTCCCTACTCTGCTAAAACTTCCTTTGTAAACAACTGTAGAAAGTCAAATGTTACATTCATCTGCTTTTCAGCAGGTAACAAGTTCCCTGAGACACAATTTCCTGTGCTTCCTGACCTTTAACTTCATTCATCCAGAAAGATGGACATATCTGTTAACCAGTCACAATGTTATTTTTGGCTGGAAGTACTGTTGGAACCATCTTCTGCCTGCCCCCTTCTCCTACATAAGCTTGTGACTTCTCTCAAATAAATGGACATCCTTCGCCACTGGTTGGTCTCCAGTGTTTCTGCTGTAGAAGAGTAGTGTCACCTCACCCCTTGGTGGTATCGGGGCCTACTGGACAGAAGACCCCTGAGAACATATAAGTTTAGTACATTATAAAACATAACTATTGGTCTGGCATTGGGGCATAATGGGTTAAGCTGCCACCTACAACTCTGACCCTCTCCATTTTCTTTCTTTCTGTTAACGATTTTTATTTTTGAAAGGCAAAATCACAGAGAGAGGAGGGACAGAGTTTTGCCATCCACTAGTTCACTGATTCAATGGTCACAACAGCCAGAGCTGAGTCAATTCTGAGCCACGATCAGGATGGGTCTCCCACATGGGTTCCAGATCTTCAGTTATGTTCCACTGCTTTTCCAGGCCATAAGCAGGGAGCTTAATCAGAAATGGAGCAGCTGTGTGACATGAACTTTTGCCATGGGATGCCAGTGTTGTAGGTGGAGGGCTAGCCTGTCCTGGTTGCCGCTGGGAAAGCAGCAAACAATGACCCAACCTAGGTTCCTGCACACACGTAGGAGACTGAAACAAAGCTCCTGACTCCTAGCTTCAGCCTGTTCCAGGCAGATTCACACAGAAAGAGAGACAAAGATACTCTGGCTGCTGTTCACTCCCCAAATCGCTGCAATAGCCAGGAGCTGATCCAAAGCCAGGAGCCTTTTCTGGGCCCTCTAATGCAGGTGCAGGATCCCAAGGACCTGAGTCATCTTCTGTTGTATTGCTAGGACACAAGCAAGAAGCTGGATGGGCAGCAGAGCACCTGGGACACAAACTGGCACCCCTATGGGATCCCCGCATTTGCAAGCGGAAGATTAACTAATTGAGCCATTGTAAAGGCCTGAAAAATATTTAAGTTGGTGAAAAACTGTTTGAAATCAAAACATAAACACAGGTTTTTCTAAAAGCTCACGAAAATTGCATGCTATTTTAAAAATATCTTAGAATTTCAAAAATCATTAGTATCAAAAATAAGCTTGCCATTCCATTACCACCAAGTTTCTAAAGTACCTTCACACAAATGTACCTGTCCTTCATATATAAAACTTCCCCCTGGTGCAACACATGTTCATGTGAGGGGCTGTAGTCACAAACAACCCCACATGAAGCAAAACCATCACAGTCACTGAATCTCCCACTGAATGCACTGAAACCTGACAGAGCTGATGCTAAATCCATGGCCAAAGGGACTCAAGAAATAAACTGTCTTCCTTTGTTCCTATGTTTATAAAAGATAGACATTATTTTTGCTGTCATGTCAAGTAGGAAGACAACCTAAAAACAATGTTTTATTCATGGTTCCAAATAGCTATGAATCAATGAAATGATTAATGTCATAAAATATTAATCGATGTTAAAATTTTGGCTGAGTGTGGAAAAACAGTTATAGAAAGCCTCTGATTATCTTACTTTCTCCAAATACTTTATTTTTAAAAAGATTTATTTATTTTTATTGGAAAGGCAGGTTTATTGAGAGAAGAGACATAGAGAAAGATCTTCCATTCACTACTTTGCTACTCAAATGGACTCAATGACTGGAGTTGAGCCAATCCAAAGCCATAACCCAGGAGTTTTTCTGGGTCTTCCAATTGGGTGTGGGTACCCAAGGCCTCGGGACATCCTCCACTGCTTTCTCAGGCCACAAGCCAGGAACTGGATTGGAAGTAATGCAGCTGGGACAAAAACCGGTGCCTACATGGGATCCTGGCACTTGCATGGGACAATTAGTCAACTGAGCCATCATGTTGAGCCCAGAATTCATATTTCTAGGATAACTACACTAGAGTACATGTTAATGGTACTACTATGCTTTCTTTTCTTCTAAAAAATCAATTCCAGTTTAACAGCTGCCTTGTTAATACAAACATGAATTCACTGATTAAAAAACAGTATTAGGCAATTTCTCTGGCTCAGCAGTTGGAGTACTCATTGAGACAGCTGGTCCAGTATCAGAGCAGCTGAGTTGAATTCTCACCCCTTGCCCCTGACTCCAGCTAAGTGTTAACGTGGACCCTGGGAAGCCTCACCAGTGGCTCAAGTGGTTGGCTCCCCGCCACGTGGGAGCCCTAGACTGAGACCCCAGCCCCCAGATGTGCCCATGCACAGACTCAGCCACAGCTGTTGTGGGCATCTGTGGGCAGAAGGGATAGTAATCATAATCTTAATATTCATTAGCTCCAAATAAACTTCAAACATAACACTGAAAGGAGAGGCCATAGCAACTATTTCTAATTTAGTACTGATGTATTTTGGGAAACATCTTTATCCCACTATTTATGCCATCTCAGATCTCCCTTCCCAATTTCTCTCTTTCTACCAGTTCACCCGTGGGAGGCCCTCACTGCTGCGACATTATTCCTTGATTAATATTTAGTTCAGAATTCCCTCCCACTCCCTCAGTCCTCTCATCTCTAATCCAAACTGGACACAAAGTTACTCTTCACTGTTATTTCAATGCAATTACTTAATTTTTTCATTAACAATTTTAAATGGAAAGGCCCTGTGTCAGGCTCTTAGTTTAAAAAAACAGAGAGAGAGAGAAAGATTAAAAGTGTGAGAATTATTCTAATTCCATGACTTTAGCTAGGCAAATCTTTCTGAAACAGCTCAAATGGTATGAGCATTTTACAAATGAGCTTTAAACATCCTTAATCTAAATTGTTCTTAACTTCTGAATACTGAGCAAACTACTATTTGCAGCTTGAAAATAAACATTCATGCTGGGCTAATACAGAAAAATCTGGAGCAAATCCATGATTAATATTTTTTTCCAGTTTGCAATATTCAGTTCTATTTTTAAAAAGCCATTTAATAAGTGCTGCTGCAATAATTTAGATAGGAAATTGATTTCATTTTGAGTCTCACTGTCATTTCCATCAGGACTGTCACTATCACTCCCATATTCAATTCATTACTTCCATTTCTACGTATACGCATTTTAGACAGGGTAAATTCATCAATGAATCTACTACACTTTCCAAAATGGTAACTAAGCACAGGAAACTGTCACTTCTTTGTAAAGAATTAGGCACACGAGACAGCAAACGCTGGCTAGCAGAGACAAGGCTGGACTCCTCTGCTCTCTCCTTGTAAGCACCGAGTATGCTTCTATGCACTGCTCTGTAAACTGGGTGACCTGAAATACTTCACCAACTTATACATTCAACTGTACATTCTTCATGGTTTCTTATATTTTGGGTTTTCGATAACTAGTAGATATTAAATATATTATATCTGTATCTCAGATTATATGATATTAAAGCTTATTGGGGGGGCAGTGCCATGGCATAATAGGTTAAACCTCTGCCAACGGTCCTGAATCCCATTTGGGCACCGGATCCTGTTCTGGCTGCTCCATTTCCAGTCCAACTCCCTATGTGTGGCCTGGGAAAGAAAGCAGCAGAGAATGGCTCAGAAATCCTTGGGCCCCTGCACCCTTGTGGGGGACCTAGAAGAAGACCCTTGCTTCTGTAGTTGGATTGACTCAGCTCTAGCTGTTGAAGCCATTTGGGGAACGAACAAACATATGAAAGATTTCTCACTTTCTCTTTGTCTCTTTCAGTCTTTCTATAACACTGCCCTTCAAAAATAGATATAAAAAAATTAAATTTCTTAGAAAAGTATATTTAATCTGTATTTCTAACAGACTGTATTATATACTGTATGTATATATATATATTTATTACAGATTTATACAGCTTTTCAATGAAATTTCTCCAGCTTAATGTATAATTATAAAATACAAATATCACATGTTACACTTAAACATGTTTGAAGTGTAAAATATTAAATAGTTCAAAGCAAAAACCTACACTCTGCTTAAAGAAAGTTTAAGAAATTTAAGCAAAGTGATCATAAATGTTATAGATGAATAAGCATAAACAGAATTGTAACAGAACATCTTGTTTTGACTCAGTATTACTTCAAATCACAGAGGTTTAGTGAAGTGGAATATCAAACTTTAAGTTTATACAGAGCAGTTAGTGGTGTTACTTACAAAGATGTTCAGCTTTTTATTCACAGTCCCATTAGTGCTTATTATCAGGAACATGACAGTTTTATTTGCATAACAATTATTTAGTACTAGATTATTAATGCATATATGATCAATTACAATTCTGTTATGATGATATTAGTCAACACTAAACACAGCAATGCCTGTTAGTTCTATCAACATGATGAAACTTTTGTTTTTGTTGGTAAACTGTTTCTAATTAAGCGAGAAAGATTTGTTTAAAACCACTTTTCCCAATTAGCTCCCTTCTTGGGCAGAAGTGGAAGGAAATGCAATGGGCCAATCAATGCCCCATCCCAAGATCTCCAGGAAAGCACTGCCCTGCAACTTGCCTGGAATGTCGCACCTGTTGGGCACAGAATAGTAGTATCTTCTAGAATACTGCCCACTAAGCCATCTCATCGCAAAATGTTACACTGTTATTTCAGAGTAAGAGATAACAAAAAACAGCATTTCTACTGGATCATATGGCCTTGAACACATGTAGATGCTTAACCCTCTAGCCTGCAAATCAATACAATTATCCCTCTCACTTTTCTACCGTCTGCTGATTCCATTACCAAAATCAGGCTCTATTCTGAAACAGACACATCCAAGAAGCTCTGAATGACCCCTATGGTGAAAAATCTCGATAATTGCACAGAAAAAGACTGCAGAAGCAACTGACATTCGCCAGGTTAGGAATGGCTCCTGATGCTCCTTGCACTGGCCAAGCCTAGGCAGTGGTCATGCCCTTGAGGAGGCCAAGGGCCAGCGGATGAGCCAGTGATCTGTTATTAGATATTTGCATTGTGGAACTGAGTGTCTCAGTGGAAGTTATTGCAGGAAGCAACAATACGGAAGGAATCAAGAAAGGAGTAATTCAGTGGATACTGCCAGAGATTTGTTTACGGAACCAAACGAACAATGAGATTAAAAAGGACAGGAACACTGAACGGGGATGGTAAGGATAATGCCAGCATGGAATGGCCACTAACAGCTACATTTCACAGCTAATTCTGTTCACAGTGACTCTGCTGGTACATGGGAGACCTTGGACAAGTAGCCTAACATCGATGTGCCACGACTATGCTTCAGCAATAAAACTGGGATGTGAACAAACACCATGTGTCTTTAACGGTTAGCTGAAAAACAAGAAAATATATAAAGTAGTAAAGCCAAGTGATTAATGATTTCTTTTAAGCAAAATCTGTTTGGCCTAAGACTTTAATCCCTATCTAGATGTCATTGTAATCTTGGGTATTTTCGATTTATCTGTCTAATGCTCCAATGTATCTAAGGCACCAGGTTTCTGGACAACCACATCCAACAAATATTCAACAAGTATTTGGAGTTGCACATTTAATAAATCTGCAGGAGGTGTGAGCATCAGTGTTTGCATGTGTGTGTGAGACAGACAGCGAACGGGAGAGGAAGAGAGAAGAGTGGTAGAGGGAGGAAGGAAGGGAAGGACACAGGGAGAGAGACTCTTAGAGAAGTCATATATTCATCTCTGGCCTTAGAATTATTTCATTCTGTTGACTCTGGTAAGAGTCTTGGTCAATCAAACTATTCAAGGATTAGCACTGACCTGTCATGGTAAGGAAACGGACTTCTACACACTGTGCCCTATGTTTGGAGATGAATGATTTAATTTCAATTATGCTGCATCAATAATTCTCTGCTTTGGAGCTACTTATATTTTCACGTGAATTCTTTTCAGAGACAGAAACATCTGATACCTGTGTTGCTACGCACAATTCGTCTACAAGCCTCTGGCCACCCAAAGCGGGCCACTTACAACACGGCAAGGAACGATAAGTAGTTTGAGGTGAATCCACAAGCTAAAACAACAATAATCCTCTTCTGCTAGTTCATTAAAAATGCCTTTCCAAATTCTTAATAGAACAAACTCTGTGGACAGTATAATGAATTTATGAAGATGGCTGATGTCCTTCAAAGAATGCTGGTGCTCGGGCCGGGCAGTATGGCCTAGCAGCTAAAGTCCTCACCTTGAACGTGCCGGGATCCCATATGGGCACCGGTTCTAATCCCGGCAGCTCCACTTCCCATCCAGCTCCCTGCTGGTGGCCTGGGAAAGCAGTCGAGGACGGCCCAAGGCTTTGGGACCCTCACCCGTGTGGGAGACCTGGAAGAGATTCCTGGTTCCCGGCTTCAGATCTGAAATGGTGTTTGACATGATGCTGGTGCTTAACAAATAACTCCAAAATAAATGGATGGATGAATCATCTCGCCAAGGTTGTGGTGGCCCTCAAAGATGTCACAGGTAAAGCACACTAAACTGTAAAACATGGATTCATGATTTATTGTTAATTTAACATTCTGTTGAAAAATGGCAGACTACAGCTTTTAGAATCAGAATAACTAAATAGTAGTGAGTTCTAAAAACTGTGAAATACGTAGCACTGACTTAAAAATGCTTTAGAAAACAACTGAGGACTTAAAGATACACAAACGTATAAGTACACCAGGTTTGTGGATAAAACCAGAAATAGTCCAAATCAATAAAAATCTGACTCATACCCTGGCAGAGGACAGGCAAATGAGAGAAAGAGAGGGGAAAGCGGCATAAGTAATCAGGCCTGGAGACAGGCTAGAATTAAACCAGGAGAAAGCTCTGGAGAATTAAATACAGGGCAGGAAACACACTGAGTGAGATCACATTTTCAGGCGCCACAGACTTAAGCAATAAAAAGTACAACAAAGTACACCCTGTTGATGAATGGTACACGGTCATGAATTTGAAATATTTTCAAGGTTGACCCTCACAAAGCACACTGAGAGACTGACATAATGAAATAAAAGTGTGTGCAGACCTTCAGGTGTCTGGGGCATACCTTGGCTATGTGGGGGCTGGAGGCTGTTCCCAGAGAGAACACATATTAAAGAAAAAAGAAGGCCCAGATGCCAGTGGAGAAGGCAGTCTGCAGGACATACCCAGCGCTGGGTGCTGTACTGCTCAAGGCGGGAGGAGCCAGGGACTCAGACACCGAGACAGGTATCGGGGGCCTTTCAGCTGCACACAGAGCCCCTGGTTTCCAGCAACACTGAGCACTGTTAACACAGCTGAGTGTTCCACTGATCAGAGAAATCGGACAAACACAATGCACAGACATGATACGGATACATACTGAAATATTTTATAAAACCAATTCTTGGGAAGAATGCTAAAACTAACTTCACAAACAGGAAAATGTAACATAAGTGCATTAAATGACTTTCTTTCCCATGAAAGAAAATAAATGAAAGATAAATAAAATTTTTCCATCTGAAAGGTGCATTAAAAAGAGAACATCCAGTTTTTTGGTATATCAAGTCAATAAGAATTATTAAACTAGGATTAATAACATCAAGTTATCTCACTCCTTTAATGAAAACCAATTCATTGATGAACAAATCCTAAAAAATGAGATTAAGCATGAAGGTAAAAGCAGTCTCATTGTGACTAGTTGAAACTAATTCAAAGAACTAATTTACTGTCAGCTCAGAAAGAATAAATGTAGAGGGCAGGTGTTGAGCCACAGCAAGTTGAGCTGCCACCTGCAAAGCCAGGATCGCATATGGAACCAGGTTCCTGGCTGCTTCACTTCAGATTCAGCTCTCCACTCATGTGCCTAGGAATGCAATACAAGATACCCACCTACTTGGGCCCCTGCACCCATGTGGGAAACACAGATGGAGTTCTAGGTTGTTGATTTGGACCCAATGCAGCCATTTGGGGAGTGAAGCAGCAATGGAAATTAGATGTCTCTCTGCATTTCTGCTTCTATAATTCTGCCTTTCAAATACATAAAGTCTTTTAAAAAGAAATAAATTTAACAAGGCAGCATTCCATACATGCAGATACCGTATAAGAGTGTTTGAGTTTTTTTCAAAGAACAAGGCAGAAAGCCACAAAGCCCCAATGGACACCTGCTTCTCTTCCATCACCTCTCTCACACACTTACTTCACTCTAATACACACCCTGGGAAGGACACTAGGACATCATGGTTAAAAGACATCCATAGCCATGCTAATCATGACAATGGATGGTTCTCCAGAATTTAAATTGTTCTCCTTTTCACCACACCAGAGCTCAAATGGACAGTTTAGTACTCCTTGGCAGCAAATGACAGCTGAAGGTTTGGGGTCCCTGCCATTCACATGGAAAACTAGATTGAGGTCCCGCTTCCTGCAATAGACCTGGGCTACCTAGAGGGGCTGCAAGAATTTGGGGCATGAGCCCAAAGATGCAAGATTTGTCTTTGTTTCTTGTCCTGTCATTCGTCTTTTCAAACAAATTGAAATAAACATTTTCTAAAAGTTTACAAAGTTTACACAGACAATAGATTAGATGTGGCATTTACTCTGATAATCTAAACAGGAATTACAAAGCAGAACTAAATGTAAGTTACAGTTAAAACAAAGATTAGCAAGGCAGAAGCATTATGAATAGGGTCCCAATTTATTTCAATAATCACCAGATCCCAATAAAGTCAAGACAGAAATACCCCCAGAGGATTCTAGTCACAAAATATTTTAAATCCTTCTTAAAGGTTAGTCTTGCCCTTTATTTGGTGTAAAAGTACAAAATAATGTAATAGCAAATAAAAAAGATTATGTCTGGAAACTAAGAAACTGCTAATTAAATTTTAATTTTTCATGCAAGCAACTGAAAACATAAGGAAGGGGGTAACATAATCTAGAAGATAAAGACATCGCCACATTTCCTTTTTTGTTAGTTATACATTTATACTGACTGGGTTCTTTCCAACTTGATGCAAATAAAACTAGCAGTTGTGAACAAACGCATGAAAATAGCACTTTTTAAAAGATTCATTTTATTTTTATTGGAAAGTCAGATATGCAGAGAGGAGGTGAGACAGAGAGGAATATTTTCTGTCCAATTATTCACTCCCCAAGCAGCTGCAATGGCTGGAACTGCACCAATCCATTGCCAAGAGCCAGGAGCTTCTTCTGGGTCTTCCACATAGGTGCAGGGTCCCAATGGTGTGAGCCGTCCTCGAGTGCTTTCCCAAGCTACAGGTAGGGAGGTGGATGGGAAGCAGACCGGCTGGGATTAGAATCAGTACCCAAATGGGATCCCAGGCCTGCAAAGTGATGATTTTAACGGCTAGGCTACTGTGCCAGGCCTGGAAATACCACTTTGTTCAACAGTAGTGATTATTCATTGTGTTTGAAACACCCGCACTTGAAGGGAACTAGAAGAGCATGGATAGAGACTCAGAACACTCTCATCCTTCTCTGTACCCTCTCAATGCCCAGCCCTCATACTGGTGACAACGGAAAATCATACAGACAGCATATGCAAACATACACTGCAATCGATTCATTCTGTAAGTTTTAAAAAACCCATTGAAATAAGGATGTGAGAACCAAGATTAAGGAAAAAATAAAACAAAACAGAAGAATACCAATCTGCCTGGAGATCAGCTGGGTGACTTTCGTTTGCCCTGTTCATGAATTAACCCCAGTGGAAACCTCTGGCCGAAGCAGGACACTAGGGTCAGACTTAGAAGGAAAACTTGAGCTAGATTCAGAGATCTGTCACTTTTAGCTCATAGATAATAATCAGCTATGCTGAATTTAAACAGGTGGCCATAAAACAGCGCCGTGAAAAGACCAAGCACTTGGATTGGGAAGTTCTGGGTTTGAGTCCTGGACTGCCCCTGATTAGTTCTGTCCTTGAGAGAACACTTCCAGTCTTCAGGATCATTTCTGTCTTCTTGGAAAGGAAGAAGCACTCTGCTTCACTTTGCTTTGGGGATGGGGGTACCCAAAGTGCCCAGGGAAAAGCATTGGAAGGGCCTTAGGAAATCCACACTTCACCAAGAGCTGTCACAGTAGGGCTGTTCATGGAATAAGATGTTCTACAATTGAAAGAATGCTAAGTCAGGGCCAATATTGTCACATAGTGACTTATGCTGCCTCCAGCAATGTCAACATTCCATGTGGACACCATTTGTGTCTGGGATGCTCGACTTCTGATCCAGATGCCTGTTAATGGCCTAGGAAAAGCAGTGGAAGGTGACACAGGTTTTTGCAGCCCCCATTACCAATGTGAGAAGGTAGGATAAATTCCCTGGCCCTGGATCCCTATAGGCCATACCAACTGGGATGTTAACCAGTGCATGAAAGATTCTTTTTCTGTGTGTGTCTCTGTCTCTCTTCTCTGTTTCCTCAGATAATACAGAGGCTCCAAACACTAACTTGCCCTTTACATCACAAAACCATATATGTCTGCAGACTCCCAATAGCTGACTTCTGCAGACACAAAAATAGCAAACTATCCTCCTGCAAACATCTTTATCTTGAACAGTTAAACATGTAGTTGTGATAGCCTCGCATCTCCCAGTGCACATGGCTTCCTTGCTCACCTGTGGGACATGCAGGGGCCTGGTTTCCTCGTCCCAGTGTTCCAGGGTGTCTCACTGTCTATGCCACAGTTCAGTATTCCTCACGCAGTCTTGGCGATGCCTGGTTGGCAGCTCACTGCCCTGTGCTGTCCTCCAGGGAGCTGTTACTGTCTTTGTGTTTTGTACCCTGCTCCCTCCACAAGGAAGCATTGGGTTCCCTCCAGGTGCTAAGTGAACCAAAACTAACCAAGAACCTAAATCACCTGTAAGAATAGATAACACACTATTTCAGCCACACAAAAGTTTGCTGGAAATCTGCGTTCAGGACTCAAAGCTCACTGAACAAAACTTTCTTATCAGTATCATAATTAAAACTCAGAATGATATTTTGCACAAGGAGCAAAGAGAAGGACGGCACATTTCTACTATACACCTAGCTGAAGACGTCTCTGATTCTCTCCCAGAGGGGCTGCAGAGTCAGTAACCAGCATACAATACTGTGGCCAGAAGCAAGAGCTGCAAAATACAATTTCAAGTCACCTTTAATAAAGCAGGAAAGATGCAATAATGTCTTGGCAGTGTCCATTCCCAAACACTGACAGCATAAACTACATCTTTTAGCTGCAGGTGGTTATTAACTGCTCTGATGTGCTTCACATTTACAATGTGGATAAAATGTGGAGTAGTCATGGGGTTTTCTAATTCTCAGGGGATTCTGACTTGGAAGTATTGCAAGTTGTGGCAACAGAGCAAGGGAAATCATTCAAGATGGGATACTCGTATTTCACCAATTACACCCCTATTGGAGAGATAAATTTCCAAACAAAAGCAAAAATATTTTATAATTAATCTGTGTATTATTTAATTCCTTCCTTCATTCCTTCAATAAATAGAAATTAGTCACCCACCCATTCATCTACAATAAAGGTAACAGGATGCATTAAAACAGTGAAGAAGTCAAGGGAGTTTAAAACTTGGTTTCGCACCTTACCAACTAACTGATTTTTTTCACAAAATGTTTTGTCTGAGTGCCCATTTCCTATCCTGCAAAGAAAGACATGAAGAAGGAATAACATATCTAACAGTGCGTGATACATATACAGGTGTGATTTTAGTTTCTCCCTTCTTGTTGGGCAGCAAGGGTAGTAAAATAGGTAAAATGTGTTCCTGTCACTTAGGAGCACTAATGGGGTCTGCGTGGACACTCAACACACTGAGGACCAGGTGATCAGCGCTAAGAATGCAAGTAAGACTTCAGCACCACTATTAAGGAACAGCACCTCCAACAGTGATGCACACAGAAGCAGCTAAGAAAATCCCAACGCCAGCTATCAGCACTCACCAGTCAAAGGACAGAAATTCCAGGACAAGACAGCTATGCCACAGTAATGTAACCATGCTCACACAAGGATAGAATTCCCAGGACAAGACAGCTACGGCTATAGTGATTTAATAATGCTCGCACAATGAACCCACATTATAAGATTTCTGAATATGCCAGGTGATCGTAACCAAGTCAAGCAGCAAGGAGCTACCTTTTGAAAAAGAGGCGGATTTCTTCACTTGATACGCCCAGCCCTGTGTGAGTCTTCAACATCACATAGCAGCTTCACGTTCTCCTCCTGCACAACTACTCATGAATAAAACTGCTTATTTTCTAAGAACACATCACTGCTTTCCACTTCTGTAGCTTATACTTGTTCGTTCGTCTGTCCCATCTCTCAGGACTCCATTTGGCATAAATTTCCACGAGAATTTACCTTTTAAATGCCCTTTTGGGGCATTCTAAGCATGGCGTGCCTCTCTTATGACAATTACTCTACAACTTAGCATGTGTTCTGCAGCACCGTCATTTGGATTAAAAGCTTCATCTTTTGCACTGGAAGCTACATCCCTGGACAATTGCTTGATTTTACTAATTTCTTTTTAAAGATTTTATTATTATTGGAAAGCCGGATATACAGAGAGGAGGAGAGACAGAGAGGAAGATCTTCCATCCGATGTTTCACTCCCCAAGTGAGCCGCAATGGGCCAGTACGCGCCAATCCAAAGCCAGGAACCAGGAACCTCTTCCGGGTCTCCCACTCGGGTGCAGGGTCCCAATGCTTTGGGCCGTCCTCGACTGCTTTCCCAGGCCACAAGCAGGTAGCTGGATGGGAAGTGGAGCTACCGGGATTAGAACCGGCGCCCATATGGGATCCCGGGGCTTTCAAGGCGAGGACTTTAGCCGCTAGGCCACACTGCCGGGCCCGATTTTACTAATTTTTATGTGGTGTCTTTATTCAGTAGACATAGACTGAAAAACTTTAAAATTTTATAACAGAGAGCAATTGAACCAGTCAAAACACATTGCATCTTGTTTGTTAAACAAACACATTCAATAAATGTGCATTGTCTTTGTTTTCTAACAATCACATCATGTCCTTGTCAGTATGCCTGGTGATTTTCTGGTTGATTGCTAAATCACTTTCCAGCATATCTGCCCGTTATACTGCCTGAGTCTTCTACAGAGGCTGCACAGAGACTGGCTATGTTCATACACCTATGAAGAAGGGCCAGCAGTCTGAGAGCTACTAGCCTGGGCCCACTCTCTAAACCTGGCTTGGGCCTGCAGCTTATTTCCCTCATGGCCTTCTCAACGACATCGGTTAAAGAATTGCTGGGCTGCATGCTCATCTAAGGATATTAGTGTTCCAATTACCTTCTACCCTTTTCCAAAGAAAACCCTCATCACGGGGCCGAGTGTGATATTGTAACGGTTAAAGTCCTCACCTTGAATGTGCCAGGATCCCAAATGGACACCGGTTCTAGTCCTGGCGGCCATGCTTCCCATCCCGCTCCATGCCTGTGGCCTGGGAAAGCAGTCGAGGATGGCCTAAAGCTTTGGGACCTTGCACCCGCGTGGGAGATCTGGAGGAAACTCCTGGCTTCTGGCTCTTGGCTTTGGATTGGCTCAGCTCAGGCTGTTGCGGCCACTTTGGGAGTGCACCATTGGATGGAAGATCTTCCTCTCTGTCTCTCCTCTTCTCTGTATATCTGCCTTTCCAATAAAAATAAATAAAAAAAAAGAAAGAAAACCCTCATCACAGTGTTGAACTAAAGGGAGGTCTAGCGGCTGCAGGTATGTGTAACACAGGCTCTTTCACCAGTGCCAGGAGGAGCTAGCTATGTCCATACTCTCTGAATTAACCATCACTTGTTCAACCTCACTGCATGCCCAGGGCAACGACCACTGTCAACCCCAGGGATCAGGACATTCCTCTGGGATCCAGTTTCCTGAGCTCTCAGAATCTGACTTAAGAGATTGCTGCCCATTTCTTTGTCCATCAAGTTCAGTGTACCTAGCTCCTGATTAGCACAATACATAACAACCACGTAGAAGATCTTCTATTTCACTGTACTCATGTCCTATGAGAACAGTGTGTTAATGTCTGTACTCATCAAATAACTGTTTCCTACCTAATCTATGCTCATAAATAATATTTTTCTCTAACACTCTGAATTAAAGATAAAATTTAGCATGGGGTTGGAGTGTGCTGGTCTGAGGTGTTGAAAACTGACACTTTTCTTTCCTGCAACAATTAGCTGCTTTTTGACACATGAGAATGATTGCCAGCGACCCCAGCAATGAGCACAGTGCCTCACGACTCTGTCAAGATGGGAGAAGGCTCGTTGTTTACGGCCTCTGATGACAACTCCGAGTCAAACCAAAGAGTTCTGAGATAAAACAGCCTCAGGTTGCTTCTGGTTGCACTACTTTATCAAAGGATCAGATTAACTACTGTTTTTAAAAATATATGTGCTGTCACTCAAAAATGTCTCCAGTATGATATGTGGAAAAATCTCTGTATTTAGATGCCGGAAACAGACACTATTGTTTTCTATTCTCATTATCTCAAACAGCAGAACTCCCTTCCATCGAGACAGAGGACATCTTCTGCACAGCTCAACATGATTTTCTAACTCCCAGTCTTTCCCCTTCCTTCAGGGTCCAGGTGTCACTTTAGCTCTGAGCTTTGTATTAACGCTACACGCTTTTTAACACAGTAACTACAATGGACGGACCTTAGTTCAAGAAGTGAAGCTTCCTGCCACATCTCCTCCCACTGCCTCTCCTTCTCTGTGTGTTGTTAGGGGTTTAGCTGTGTTACCTCGCAACACATCTCCCTACTCACTCATCCCAATGCATCAATACTGCCACTCTGCCAACATCGGCTTCTATTTAAGCCTTCTTGTCCAAAAGTTTCCTTGGTAGGAAGCTCTTCCGCCTAAGCAGAAAGATTCACGGCCAGTTTCCAGCCCTGCCTGGCCTGTCACAGCAATCAGTTAGGCTTGCAGTTGGTTTTTGTAACAATCGCCATGTGCTTTCAGCATATTCTAACTGGTGAGGCTTAAGAGAATTTCAAGATGACACGAAATTAATTTAGATATGACTTATGTTTCTAAAACTCCAACTCTGATATATAAGAAAACACTTTTATGGCTGAAAAATGTTAACTAATTCTAAGAAAAGTCACCACATTATTTTTTTTTTAAATGCCAAAACTCTTTCCCTGCAATAGATGACATTAGATTTGCCCTGTTACCCATGTTAAAGATGCATCCATCCATTGTGGAGTGTCTTGAGCTTCCGTTTGAAAGAAGTGCAACAACTATGGAAAAAACATACTTCTTTGGAAACCTACAATCAATGTTAGCACTTTAAAACTGTTGCTCAAATCCAAATTCTAACACGAGATCCAAAGATACATATTATTTTTTTCTCTAAATTATATGTTTTATGTATAATGTGAGTATAGTTATGCATATATGCATGCATATGATTTATATAGGATTGAAGAAATATATGGTTGCTGACCAATGGGAATTGTGTGTTTTGTTGCTTACAAAGGAACCATCAATTTTGGTAGATATTTGGTCTCTTCCAAAAGTGTGCTTTTGGAATATTCTCATAAATCTTCCAGAGAAATGTTAGGACTGTTATCTCCAAACTACAATTGCCTATACCCATTACATAGAAAGAACCTGCTGTAGCAATGTCTAATCCTAGCTGTACATAATGTTCACCTGGGAGTTGTCCAAACCATTCAACAGCAAAATACCAGGAACACTGGAGCTTACCAACAGTGGATATCTCTTTCACAATTTCCCCTTCCAGCTGAAAACTGACTATATTTTCCGAAATGCCTACACCCTGCTAGCACTTGGTCACAAGACTCCACAGTTAGCTATCAATTTCATCATTTCCTATCAATGGCATTAACTATCATCTATTAGGGCATCAATTTTACCTATTGAAATCTGTAGATGACCATTTTCTGCTAGCATTCTGATTTAGTCCGACTTCTCTAGGTTAAACCCACACCACCCATTCTGTCTCCTGAGGGGCTCCCCAAAATGGAGCATGCTCATGTCTCTCTTGCTGCCACCTGTTCACGACCACATCTCTCGGCTCCTCAGACTTGTTTCCTCTTTCATGAGACCCTAATTTCCAGACAAATGGAATCCTTCCTGGACTCAGAATATCGGCAGCACTCCCCAGCTTTTCCCTGGCAGACTCTGTCCTCTCCAGCAGAAATGCTCTCTTGCATGTCCATGGCCTTGTCACTCACCTATAAGAAGGTTCTTCAAAAGTCCATGGAAAATGGAACAAAAACATTTATTGCTTTGATACAAAAAAGTTTCAAATCCTCACAGAGTTTATATAAACTCTTTGAAGACCCTCTCATAAGTTAAATACTTTAATACGTATTTTATGTATTTAATATTTCTTTTATATTTCTTCCATAAATGTTCATTGGAAAAGAACAGAACATCATTTCAAAAGCCAAAACTAGAAATACATAAATACCCAAGGCCAATACAATACAAAACACTATTATGTGACCAACTGAAATTATAAGTCTTCATGAAATAGGTGGCATACAGGCTAGCGAGCCATGTGGTATAGGAATGCACCCAGCAGTCAGCATTTCCCAGACTGATGCTATGTCTGTATTTTCTCCTGGCTGAATGCACAAAACCCAGAAAGAAGCAAGGAGTAAATGACCATGTATGTGAAGACAGCCTATTTAACTTGAGATCAAGCTGCACAGGGGTATGAACAAACTCCTCTGTAAAGAGAAGAGGAAACCTGCACCCCGTAGAACACCAAGCACCAGCGCTGGTGTGAAGGGCCTTTGCAACCTAAGCAAGTCCTGATTGTCTTTAGTCCTTGCTTCCTCTGGGAAGAAGACACACCGGAAGGATGCAGCTGTCTGTTTCCGTGTAAACATGCCCACTGACATGGAGTTAGTTAATGGTAAAAAGGCACACTGCAGTGACTTTTACAAACAAGGCTTGCCCTTCAATCAGATGTGAGAGACTGGACATCCTTTCCAAGTGTAGATTGTCCGGGCTGCAGCATGTAGTCTGCCAGACCCGTTATCACAGCCGGAAAAGAAACACGAAGACGAATGATGGGTGGGCGAATTCTAAATAGCAGCTTCAGTGACGCAGGAATCTGGGACATGTTAACACAATAGCCAATTACTTACAAGTGTGGCATTGGCCTGTGCTGCAAAATGTATTTATATTGAGTCTTGATATATATCAAGGATTTTTTTTAATTAATGAAACAATATATAGGCCATTTAAAATTAGCATTTGTATCTTTATGAAGAAAAACTTTCTCATAGGAGAAATCAGGATTCTATAACTCTCTTCTCATTTAGAAAATTAACCCAATGGGTAAATCAGCATTTGAGGAAACCGGTCAATAATGTTTCCTAGCTGTTCAGTAAACTGACACATGTCAATGTGCCTTACATTTTTCCTATGTCACAACTGATGGCAGTTTGAAATTCTTGAGGTCATTTTTCTTCCTGTTAGCATACTACAGTTTGTCTAAAGGAAAATATATTAAGAGATCAGCACATTGTTTGGAAGATTTCAATGGCAGAATAGCCAAATTGGCTTTCCTGTATCCTTGCATATCTGAGTTTTATACTGAAATGACAGGAGCCTCATGAAGACACTTAAACACAGAATTACCAAAACAAACAAACAAACAAACAAACAAACAAAAAACCACCTTCACACTGTGCTTGAATTGCAGTTCAATTTTAACTCAGATTCTTACCATCTTATGACAAGAAAACCTCTGTCAACATCTGTGTGGAGGAAATACAGTATTGCTGAGACTGCATTCTGTAGTAATGCAGAACTTAATGTTATTAGTAAACTCTAGAAATAAATAACGAGACACTAAAGCACCAGGCAGAAGACAGAAATTAAAATTAAAATATCAGAACTAACCACGCTCAGAATTTCCTATCAAAAGAGTACCTTTCAAACAAAAGTGTTTTCTTTACAGTGCAAGGACACCATTCGTGTGTGATCACAACCACAGCATTGTACCTGGGTAGGAAACCACCCTAGAAAGGGAGCTGAAACAGTGTAAGTCAAGATACTGTCCTCAAGCCAATGGTTCAATTGATTATTAACTGATCATTAACTAATTATAGAAATGAAAATAAATATTTTCTGTCGATGCATATATTAATTTAAATAGGATATTACATAAGACTTCAAAATTGCATAGGTCAATTAGCCAGTGACTTAGCAACAATAAACCACATAAAAAAAGAATAGTAATAAGACCTACACAATTAAAAGTGGTCCCTGAGATTCTAGTAATTCTGGGCATCTCTGTCACATGTCATTCACATGACATGGAAAAAATTCTGAAGTTGTTGATTATGTACATAAACTTTTCACCATTTTTACTGTCCTGATCATTATAAACCAGCCCAATATCAAGGGAAAACACAGGATCCAAGAGAGGTTGTCAGAAGTGTCTGAAGTCAGTCCCATAGCTCTTGGCGCTCTCTTCTCTCAGAACACTTCAGTCCCTGTGCATCCACAGCCCTCGCTCGATGCAGACAACCTCCAGGGACCAGGACTGCAGCAGCAAGCAAATTAACAGAAACCTTTACCTTTCAGTGTGAAGAAATACAGCAAGGTAATGAGCTCTACACACTGAAAGGTGATGGTGAATGCTGTGGGAGACATACTAAAGAGCAGGGAGAGGATGCGGACGGATGGGAAAGGAAGGCAGTACATCCCTGTTACCAGGGTTGGCCAGGGCTACCTCCCGTAGAAGCTGCCACTTCCAGGAAGTCATCAAAGAGCTGAGAAGGAGTGATGTAGATGACTGAGACTTAGGAGGCCGAGGCTATGGCTCCAGCAGCACTTGTCCTGGGTGGGGGGCACTGAAGAAGCATTGAGGCTAGGCTGCCATGAGGGAGAGCCTGGAAGAGGGCTCCTCCTACAGGTGCTGGCCAAGGCTTTGGACCTGATCCAGCTGGAAGGGGTGGAAGCTGTAGAAGGGCTTTGGGGTCAGGAGGAGAAAATCACCACCCATGGTGATGCTGAGACGTGAATTTTAAGATCTCTCAATCAGAAATTAAAATCCAGCAGATCTGAAGTCAAGACCCAGGCAGTTAAGCTAGGGGTGGCTCAGAGACCATGCTGAGAAGTCACTCCTCCTGAATCCCTGACATTTGGGTATTTAGCTTCCATGTGCAGATTTCCAGAACTACCTGTAGTGCAGCTGTTATGCTAAATAACCAGGAAAGACGAGAAAAGAAGGAATACCTAAAACATCACAGTAAAAAGTAAACTCTCCAGTTTTTGTTTAACAGCAAAGTTAAGCCCCAGTATCTGCTGGGATTTGACACCTTTTGGCAATTGGCTAGTTACTGGCTCAGTGATGAGTTATGTAACTATTGACACCCATATGATTACTGGATGGTTGACACAACTAATGATCCTGAGCCCTTGGTTTTTCACCCTCATGTATCTATTATATTTGATCACTTTGTTCAACTAAAATTCAAGTAAAGCCGTTAACATTAGCTAAAAGCTGATCAGCTGACAGGAAGTATAAGAGTAAAGAATCCCATTCACTCATTCTGAATATTTTCAATTCATGCTAGTGTTTGGATATTGCTTAGTATTTTATCAATACCCCTTTACTGTTTAGATAGGTATAACCCAAGGGAACTTCCAAAAATTCATAAAAAAGATGGACTTAAAAGATGCAAATAAAATGCAAACTTTATTTCCCAACATGAGTTCTATAAAGTTCAAAACACTTCTAAGCAATGACCAAAAACTTAGCCCGTTCTTATAGAACTTACAGTCCCAGGGAGTTAACCGTGTTGACATAATCCTTTACACATTAATAACTGAAGAAAACCTGGTGCCTTTTACAGATGTTTTCTAAGACTCGGAAACAGGGAGAGTTCAGAAAGATTCAAGTAAAGTCTTTAAGGTGGATGCCCAATGATTTCCCAATGAAATCACAAAGCCACTCTTGTTGGATGACAGAAATGAGTAAGAATACTGTTGTGTTGGAGGACTTCGTGAGGAGGCTTCCATGGCATTGTCTAACTTGCTAACAACACTCTACTAAGCAGGTGTTCTCATTCCTACCCAGAAAGTGAGCACACAAAATGCCTCAAATATTTCTAAACGTGGTTCCCTGATCTTACTCTTGACTGGTGCATGTTGGCTTGCCACAACCTGTGCCTCCTCTCAGTAGCCATTGCTTCGATTGTGTTTTATGTTAGGATGGCAATGGTATAAGCCATGATTCACCTTCTGCTGAATTTTACAAAGAAATGCTTCATAGTCTGGACTCTACAGCTATTCTAAGCAGAACAGTTGTGGCAACCTTCAAGCATAAAGCTCTCTCACCTAGAATTTTTTCAGTTACAATTTCACAATCTGAGCCAATGGGGATATCCATGGTGTGGATTATTGTTTCTGATGTTAAACATGGGTCTTCCTCAATTAGGACATAAACAGATCATTTTTTTGAAAGCAGATGTTGATGTTCTGCCACTATTACTGTCATTTTTCACTTCACCTTGCCCTTCTTAAAATAAAGTATTCATTTATAAAATGCTGATCTCTTTGTGGCAGTGTCCCTCTAAGCTTTTCTGCCATCATCTGTGTCTTCACCATTCTTCCATCAAAACTTAACCATCAAATTCATATGTAGCAAACTTTGCATTCAGCAAAATTCACACTGATGTGATGAGGTCAAAAGAATTTTTTCTCCTTTTTAGTGACTTCAAACTTGATCATGTTTAGACATGTTATAAAAATCAGAATGAGTTTATTTTGGTGTAAAACAAAATCTGAAATCCTTGAACAGTTTTGGAAAATACACACTTCCCACGAATGGCTTTTGCCATCTCAGAGTACAGCAATAAAAACCACTGATTTCAGGTATGCTTTCTCTCAATTATCTTATTTAATCCTCAAAATAGCTCTATGAGGCAAACATTATAAAGGTTAAATGAAACCCAGAAAAGTTAAATAACCTACATAAAGGTCACACAACCAATAACAGGCAGAATTCAAATTCCAACTTGTCTCTGACTATTCCAGTGTCCATGATGTAACCATGAAAATATCTGAATCTCCAAATATATAAAAGAAAGCATGCTTGTCACAAGTGTTTAGCATATGGCATTTCAACATGAATTTAGTATCAAGATGTTGCTTGGTTCTTGGAGTCAGCGTGATGAATGAGGAACATGAGTTTGGGAGTGAGAGATATGTGCCTGTGTCCTTATTTGACAACTCAACTGCAAGTGACTTAACAGGCCTAAGCCTCAGTCCCTGCATTCACGGAAAGAGAGACAATGCCTCCCAACATTTAAGAGATCAAGTGTGTAGTGGAATGGGCATACAGCACACAGCATAGACAGTGACTGCTTCTCTACTGACTTGGAATAAGCCCCGACATGCCAAGAAAACAGAGCATGGCTACAGCCTCCTTAGCACAGGATTGTCTCAGCTCTCCATTCTTGGCAGGGTGCATGGTGGTAAGCTCACTGCTCTGCTACCTCATCCACTGGTGGTCATTGCCACCCCTGCAGAGTGCCCCTCCTCTTGCTGTATCACATCTGCTCCCCAAGAACTAGCCCTCTTTCCCCCAGCATGGTCATAACAGAAAAAAAAAATGCCTGCCCCATTGGCTCAGCCATCTTTCTCTCCCTCCTAGCACCTTCTGTCTGCCTCTGTCTGATCCCCTATGGAGTCTCCTTTTCTTCCAATCCCAAACCCAGGCTGCCCTTTTTCTGTTCCATTACTTCCCTCCACAGGCCAGCCCTCTCAGCAAAACAGTCAGCTCCCTCAGCACCAGCCCTCAATGGGAGCAAAAAACAAGAGGATTCCAGGATTAGACTCATATGCAACTCAGTCAACCCAACACTACTGTTCTATCTGCTTTTAATACCCCAACCCAGTAGTATTAAGCCAGTTGTGAATCTTGAGTCACACCTCTTCCATTGTCGTCACGCCTGTCCAGAAGCTCAACTCATCGACACCCTGTCACTGTACAGAATCACAGCTTTAGAGGCTTAAGGAAACCTTTAACTGCAGCCTGAGAAGTCCAACTTCTCTTTTACCTTAGTTTTCTAGCTTGTTACAACTGGTTCATTTTTACTATCACTTCTCATTCAAATTTGTACTATGAAAATACAAAGTACAAAGTTAAGGCTTCCACATCTTTATATATTAATCATTGACAAGAGTGTTGAAATAAATTTACTTACGAAAAAAATCTTGTATTCATAAAAGCACAGATGCATATAACATACTACAATACATAAGATACACAACCATATGAGGGTACCTGGAAAAGTTCATGAAAAACGAATTAAAAGACATTCATTTTGGTGCAAAAAGTTTCAACATCCACACATAGTTTTATCATATTACACATTTTTTTTGCAAAATTTCCGAAGGTTGCTCCTCTAAGCATCTACATCTCTCCCACACAGGCAAATCTGTGAGGCAAAGCCACATTTAGGAACCTAAAAATGCTGATGGCACAGACTAACTAGCAACTCCAAGTCATCTGAAAGAAGCAGTCAGGAGAGAATGAATGTTTTATGTTATCTAATTGACAATAAAAGTCATCGTAATTATACAGTAAAGTGTACTAGAAAAGCTTTGTTGGAAATCACAGCTTGTAGTGACAACAGAAGCAAAGTTTACCGGTATGAAGATTCCAGCCATTTCATTATCATTTATTTCTACTTTCTCATAATTTAGTGATCTAAATTCAGTACTGTTCATGCTCCATTTTCTTCTAATACATTTACAAAATAAGTCCTATGGGGCGTAATAGGTTAAGACCGTATTGTGATATCAGCATTCCATATTGGAGTGCAGACTCAAGGAATGGTTGCTCCACTTCTAGTCCACCTTCCTGCAAATAAGATGGCTCCAACACTTGACCCTTGACACCCATATGGGAGACCAGAATAGAGTCCCTGGCTCCTAGATTTGTACTGACCCAAATCTGGGTTTTGGGACCACCCGCAGAGTAACCAACACATGAAATCGATTTCAATCTCTCTTTCTCTTGTTTTCCCTCTCCCCCCACCTCTGTTACTATTCTCTCACACTCTGATGCTTGATCTTTCAAATACATACTAGCTGAAAAATTTTAAAATAAATGTGTCTTTTGGGTTGGCTGGAATTTATTTCATAACCTGGATGCACCAGGGACAGGGCAACATCATCCAGAAGAGCTCTGGTGTTAACTTCCTGGGACTGCAAGAGTTGGATTCTATTTCTCTGAAGCGGCAAATTTTAACAACCATGAACATTGTAAGTGATGCAAACAAGTTGCTTGCCAGAGCAGTCATGACTATAGGTACTTTACTGATTTCCCATTAAAGACTTGGTTACTTGGTGGGGTTTTTTTGGTTTGCTTGTTTGTTTGTTTGTTTTTATTCTACTTGTTTGAGAGGCAGAGTTTCAGAGAGAGAAGGCTAAACAGAAAGAGAAGGAGAGCCTCAATCTTCTGGCTTACCACTCAAATGATCACAATGCCAAGGGCTGATCTATGTCAGAGCTGGAGCCTAGAACTCTATTAGGATATTTCATGTGTCAGGACCTCCACATCCTCTGCCTCCCAAGTGCCCGAGTAGGATGTTGGATTGGAGGTGGAGCATCCAAGACTCAAAATGGTGCTCTGTTACAGAGTGCTGGTGACACAGGCAGCAGCTTAACCCTCTTTGCCACAACACTGGCCATGGTCATTTAGATTTTAAGTGTACTTAATACACAGACAGTGCATTATGTATCCTTATGAAGAAAAGAATTCAGATCATATCTGACAAAAATTAATACAAATGTATACACACATATACTACTCCAAGGTAATTAAAATCAGATGACACTGAAATAATTAACTTTGAAATAATCATTTTCTATCCTGTTGATCTCCTCAACTTTTTAAATGTGCTTGATAAATATAACCTACCAGAGGAAAAAATTAATACAGAAAAAGAGCCTAACAATTTTCTCATCCCAACTGGTAACTGGAGGGACATCTGATGTGGGCAATTAGCAAAATACTACTGTGCTTGATGACTAGCAGATAAGCCTGTTATCAGAGACTACAAGTTGAAAGATTAACACTCACTACATTGTCCCTTCATCAGTGCAAACATGGTACACAGCAATGATTACTTAAGGACCATGTGCAGTTTTGATTCTACGATTTGGCAAAGAAAAAATTTAGCCATAGGAAAAAGCATGCTATTTTTTACATTAATTTGGAAACGTCTTTCATTAAACAGAAGAGAATTATGCCCTTAACAGAAATATAGTGACTTTAAGTATAAGATTCAAAAACAAAAACAAACCAAGACACTGATTAGGAAAATTTTACTTTTCCTTTGGTAATCATTGTTATAGGTTTTTGTTTCTTATCCATAGGCTTTATTTTCTGTTTTATGTCATTTCGGTTAATGATAGACATTTTCCATTTGCTTTTACCACAACTTATTCTTTATCGCCCAAGCCTTTCAGTATTTCAATATGACAAATGTCAAACACACGTCAATCAAAACACTCAATCAAGAGCATGGGTCGGGTATCCCAGAGGTTACGAGTTCAGCCAGGCACTAGGTGCCTTAATGATCCTGCCTAATATATTTCCATTATACATCACTACAGATTTTTCCTCATATTCTTCAAAGAACTAGAACAGACTAAATGAACAAAACAATCAACAAAATCATAGCAAATCATCTAGATTTATAATCTATATGTTGTATAAGCAAAATCAGCTATACTGGCAGCAGGATGTGGTAAAAAATTACGAGGATGAAAATAACAAGATATCACAGTCTCACAGTTCTTTGTATTACTTATCTGAAAGTATCTTCAGAACTTTTTCCCAATTGATATTTACAAAAAACTAATGAAGTGGGCAGCAACAATTCCTCTCACATACCAGAGGAGACAAACGAAGCCAAGGGAAACGAAGGGGCATTTCCAACAGTGCAGTTCTGATCTGGGCACCAACAGATCGGAACCAGCCTTGAACTCTGCCTGTTCCAGCTGGCTCTCCTGCCACCGCTATATTAGGCTCTCCAAGGACCAAAGAGCGCAGGAAAAAAACATATCAGCAACCTCTCTTTGGACTAGATGGCAGCCGAAGTGATTTTCCTTAAATTTCATAAAATTATAATTGCATATTTTAGGTCTTTGCCTATATACTATGAAAGGAAATCATAGCTCAACATCAAGCACAGTATCAGTTTTCAACTTGAACCCAAGACTATGAATACCTTAGGTTAAGTTTATTGTCCCATTTATTCCTCCAGAACCAAGTGACATTCAATCCTGGCTTCATTTCTTCTGCAAACACAAAGTAGGTATATTCTAAGATGAATGCAGATTAATATAGTTATCAATTTTGTTTGGAAAGATGGCTGTCTCTCCTAGTCAAGCTAAAGACATTTTAATTTGCAACTTATTTAAGTTTAAGCTGTAATGAGTTCAGGTGCAAAGTTCTTCATAGAAAAGCCTAATAATGACTCAAAATTTCAAAAAGAGCAAGTGCTGTTTCATGAGTTATTTCATGTGGCAATCACTTCAGCCTAAGTGACATGACATTTTAAAATGGCATTGAGTAAACAGCTCTCAGGTGCATTTCACAGGTCATGTACCCGTCCCCCTCAAAGTCTTGCCAAGAAAGATCAAGTGGTTTTCCTTTAAAAGATGGGAGCGAGCCTTTGTCCTCTAAGATGAACAGAAGCTCTATATCCTCTCTAGTAAGGGGAGAGGTCTCAAGTTCTTCCCACTTGGAGAAATCCTCTAAAGGGATGTCATCAGGAGGTGGGCCCTTGGAAGGGGACTGAGTCACGAAGTGGGAGCCCTCGTGACAGGGATGAGTGCCTGTGGAAAAAATCTCAGCCAGAGAGCTTTCCTCCTGTCCTCTCACTGAGAACACGACCAAGATATGCGGTAATGGCACATGGCCATTGATGGCATTCACCACCTTGGCAGGTTAACTGACAGCTGACAGGGCACAGAAACGGAGTTTCACACCCACCCTTCCTACCTGCTCTCGCACCATTCAAGTTAACTGAAGGCAGGAAAAGTACACCCTGCCCCTCCTGCCTTCCACACCATTCACAACAACAGAAAGCTCGGAAATTACTCCAGAGGCTCCAAGTCCCTGGCCCCTCCTGCCTCCTACTCTGTGCTACGTTAGATCAGTTAACTAAAGGAAAACTTCGGAATCTGGTAACTCCCTGTCTGCCTGAAACTTGTTTGTATTGCATGGCTCTCAATCTGATTGGAGGACAAGAACTCAAAAACCCCTGATTTTGGCAGCTCTGTGCAGTGGCTCCTGGAGTGTAGCAGAGCTGCTGTCACCAAGCTTGGTAAATAAAGGACTCCTCCTAACATCCTACACTTGGGTGCAGTGTGATCTCTCTCACTCCATAACAATGTCAGTTGTCTGCCACACAGAAGGGGGCCCAGGAGTGGAAGAAATCCAACTCCGTGGCTTTGGAGTCACACTGTCTCCAGTGACCTGTCAACACAGCTCTAGTCGAAAAAAATTGAGTTTTTCATCAAGTCTGCTTTGAGAAATAGAAAAATCCATGATAGAGCTTTAATCGTTATCACTTCTTACATAATGTAATACATTTGTCAATAGCATTTTCAACATGATATCTGGAAAAAACTGATATGCTCACATAGTTTGGTAGCTGTTTAACTTTTTTATTAAAAGTTAAGTTTCTATATATATTTGCAAAGATAAATAAAACTAGAACTGTGCTCTTAAGGAAATGAGAGCTTGCTGGGGAAGCACACAGACAAAACTAATAGTACAACAATATGACAAAGTTTTGATAGGGATTAACATAAACAAAAAGTAGCAAAGGGTATGGGTGAGACAGAATTGGTCTCACCAATTATCTAGTGTTTCAGAAATGATAAAATTTCACCTGATGGCTTCCAATAATATCATCTTCAAAAAAAAAAATAGAAAATAAAGAAAGATTGATGTGTAGGCAGGCTGCAGTTACCTCAAGGACCAAAGTAATATAAAGGATCGAATAAGAACTATAATAATACAATATGTAACCAGAAGTCAAAGGACTATGAAATATAATCACAGTAGGATGAGCTCTTCAGTAGAATGAAGCCTGTCTCTGGATTGATTTCCTAGAAGCAGACCCTAACTCAAAATGATGAGGAAGTGTTCTCCAGAAGAAAGATGAACAGCGAGGAGGGAACAGAGTGGGGTAGCAGGGTGCCCAATACATGTGACACTAGGCAGACCCTCCTAGCAGGTCAATGCACTCTCTTCCACAAAAGCTCTGCTCAGGGCTCTTGTGAAGAGAGAAGGGCCTGGGCGTGGGAACTGGAGGGTGATTGGTAGCAGGATCTGCTGTAATCATCCTCATCCTTGTCTCAGGCATCCTTAAAGACAATCGTGGAAGAAGTGACGTCCCAGGCAAGGTGGGGCCTGCATCTACTTGGTGAGGTTTCTCAATAGTATTAACATCTGCCACTACCCTATCTTTAGAGAGTTAGTTTCAGTTCATCAATTCATTTATATCTAAGTATATGTTGATTTTTAAGCAGGAGATTTTGACTCTCTGGCAGATACACAATATCACACTGCATTCAAATTCTCACAAAGATACATAAACAATATGTGCATCAATTTCCTGGACACAGAAATAGTTTCTTGCCTTGTGGAAGCTTGCCCTTGGATCTCTGCCTTCCTATCCCATACGGGGTTGGGGGGGGGCATAGGCACATAGCACACCACATGCGTGCAGGAACCCTAAACAGGAGTTTCTCAGCTAACTGAGGCCCCAACCTGGGCTGTTCACTGGGCAGGCAACAACAGTAATGGGCTGCACCCCAGTCTCTCTTCTCTGCCTCTGGAATGAACTGTGCTAGGACTTCTTTTGTAAACAACTCTAGGAAGTCAAATGTTACATTCATCCTGCTTTTCAGCAGGTAAGGAGTCTGTCCTGAGACACAGCTTCCTGTGTTTCCTGACCTATAACTTCATTGGAGGGTCCACAGACACAGACATACCCAATTGCCTGTCACAGTGTCGTTGCTGGATGGAAGTACTGTCGGGACTGCCCTCTGTCTGTCCCCTTTTCCTACCCTATACAAGCTCATGACTTCTCCCAAATAAATGGACATTCCTCACCACCAGTTTGTCTGCACTGTTTCTGATGCAGAAAAGCAGTGTTGCCTCATTGCCCAATGGTCTCACGGTCTGGTGGACAGAAAACCCCTGAGACTGTCTGTCATGTTGTTGCAGTACCCTGTTCAAAACTAAGTGGGATGCACAAGACACATCAGATCTCAAACTGCAGGTGGAATGCTATTGCCTGGGAGGTCCTGAGTTGGTTGACATCCACCCATGTGTCGCTAATACCTGCTAAACAGACCTTCAGAACTGAAATCAGGATGATATAATAAGAGATAACATAAAACATGATGGAAAATACTCTTAATCTAAATTTATAAGACTCTTCTTAACATCTCCTTTAATGATCTAGTGATTTGAAAGTAGCTATAGGCATGTGCACATTTGCTCCTCGCTACACAGGTAAGGCTCAGTTGTGAGTCACATTTGCCTGAGAACAGAGAAAATGCACAAGGCAATGCAAGTTGCAATGCACGCATTAATGCTTTCATGCATAAACATCACTGACCAAGCCAATATCCAAAAACTACACTCAAGTTCTCAGTTATAAAAAGCTTCATGGAATTTCAGGCAGAGTAAATCATTAAAACCTTATAAAAAGAAGCTATAAAAAAGTGTACGAACAAAGGAAAATGAGAACGAACTGATTTTGGTGTGCATATAATAATTCAGAGCTTTGTGCTTTATCCTTAAAACATTTATTGATCTTCCTGAATATACAAAGGCTCAAGTGCAGAACACTGAGTAAGTAATTCTTTGTATCTCCTCTCTTTTTTCCTTTTGGAGGAAAAGGAAAAAACACTTTCTAATTGGAGTAGAGCTTTAAAGGAGAGCAAATAATTCGTAAGTATGTGGCTCAGCTCTAACAAAGTGAATACAGCTATGTAAGAATCACAAGAAAACGCTTCATTTTGTGTCAAGGGCTGAGCAAGTTCAAATTCTAGGAAAGCCCTTGAATAGTTGCTGTAACATACAACTGTGAACTACTTGGGTAAATGGACCATTGATTTCTTCAATATTTCATGTGTTGAGAAGACTGATAAAGCTTTATGTTTATTTAACAACTATCAATGCTCAATATAAGCTCAATGGTGGATGTGGGGTGATGGAACTGCAGGTCTAGCACCAGTCACCAATCACACAGCAGCAAGCACACAAACTATAAAGAAAATAAAAATGATTGTGTGGTCAAGAATAACAGTATATCCTGCTTAGAGAAGTATACTGGAGATGATATTTACATAGGAAATAAAATAAAAAGAGTCCAGCTATGGGGATAGATAGAGAAGGAACATGTTTTAAATCCAGTGAACTTGACAAGCAAACACTGGAGTCTCACTTCATGCACAAATCTGCACACCAGGTGAGGCAACTGATCAGCGGTGACCCCACTCAAACACTGGAGACCAAGAGAGAAGGCAGACCAGGCTTGGCATTGCAGGTCATGGGTGTTATCTATCTATATCTATATCTATATCTATATCTATATCTATATCTATATCTATATCTGTCTGTATCTATATCTGTATCTGTATCTCTTTATCTATTATTTAGATTGGAAAATCAGATACACAGAGAGGAGAGACAGAGAAGATCCTCCATCTGCTGAATCACACCCCCATGTGGCTGCAATGACCAGACCTGTGCTGATGTGAAGCCAGGAGCCGGCAGCCTCCTCCAGGTCTCCCACGTGGGTGCAGGACTAGTAAGTTTAATTGGTTGGAATAAGAGGGTTTTATCAGGGGAATGAAGAGCTCACTTTACGGTTTATTCAGACTGCCTTGGGAACTATGTTAGCGTGTGATAGGACAGTCTGTGGGATCCTGCAGTGGTGCATGCATGAGAAAATGTTGTCTGAACGCACACCAGCCACGGCATAGATGGACTGCATTTGGGGGTGTGGGAAGGGGGCCAAATCAAAAATCATTGTTTTAATATAAGCAATGAGGTAGAATGAAGCATCATTTACTGAGATGAGGTAGATTCATGGAGTAACAGGATTCCATGAGAAAAAAGAATGAGTTCAGTTTTTGAACATATTAAATTTCCAGTGTTAGAGAAACATCCATGTGGAGTTGTCAAGTAAGTAATTTGGATAAATAAGACAGAAGCACTGACGGGAGAGCCAAGCGGGAGATATAAATTCAGCACTTATTAGCATATAGATGGTTTTTACAGCCATGGGAATGCAACACATAGAGAAGACAGAGTGCCCAGTAGCCAGCTGTGACCAGCTGTGACATCTAGAAGGTGGACAGATCTGAGCCAGAAGAGGAGGCCAGGCTGGAGGAATCTGCTCTCACAGCCAAGAGCTGAGAGTGTTTCAACGAGGAGGAGAGGAGCGGAGACAGTGCCCGGGGCTGGTGCCAAGCGAGGTAAGCAAAGCAGGGCTGGCACGGGAGCTGCTGTTGAGGGATGCTTCAGCTCGGAGGGTTTGGTGGCAGAGGAGAAATCTTGTTGACTCTGTCACCCTGAGAGTATTCTACACAACAGAGAACAACCTCTCATGACAGATGAGTAAACCGAGGCTACTCAGAGGATTATTCGTGTAAATGCTGAGTTTCCAAGAAAACTGGCATAAATGGAGCACAGAACATGGTAGAGTAGGAAAAAGACATTTTCAGTGAGAAGAAAACGGGGAGTGGAGGGAGTGAAGAGGCTTAGCAGTGGGGGGCAGTAGGCGGAGCCAAATGGCATGAAGTCAGAAGCCTTTAAGGAGAAGCAAGAACATGGCCTCACAGCCTCCCTGAGGCTCCCGAGTGGGAGAGCCATTTCAAGTCATGTCACAGTATAAGCAGTCTAAACCCAGACTGGGAATTGAATGGCAGGGTTTGCTGATCTTGGAAAATAACCTCAAAAAAGAAAGAATGAATCATCAAGAAAATGGTGGAAGCTGGGACCTTTGTAGTGAGCAGATATTCTCAGAGACACCTGTTATGTATCAAAAGCAACAGCCAGTTACACACCTCGTATTTTATACAATGGATGATGCATTTAATAGATTTGCTCACTAGAAGAAACAAAGAACTGAGCAAAACAAACTCATGGGCTGGCATACAGCTCAGTATGTGCTATCCCATATGAACACAGGACAAATGATTGGCAGGTGTCAGTAATGATGACAGATTCTCACAGAAGAGAAACTCAGAATGAACTCTAGAGTGATATAGTTTAATTTTTAACTCGTACACTATTCTTTAAAGTAAGACATCACAAGGATGTCAAAATTTAAAGTTAAAAAATATCCCATTTTTTCTAATAATTTCAATTGCTCATAAAATTAACAAAACTGGGAGAGCAAATTAGAGTAGCTGGGCAAAGAAATATTGTTAAATATTATTCAATTATAAGGTGTCATTCCCATTGCTTTTATAGCTAATAGTTCTCAACATGCGTAATAAAACCACTGTTGCTGAGATAATTTTTGGCCTTCTTGTTTTTCCAAATATACTTGAGACATGTTATTTTTCTATAAATGTTATGTGACATGATTAGTTAAAATAAGACAGAATTTTCACAATTTCATCTATAAACACTATCATATTGAAATTTCATGAATACAGTCTCTAAAATCTAAATTCAAAATTAAAACTAAACACAAATAAATGGACATGAAGAAGACTGCTACTCTGACAAGAATTTGGGGCTTTCATACCATAGGTTTTCCAGACTAGGGCAGTTACTTAATTTCATTGCACAAATACAAACACAACTGAAGAAACCTGAGGTGAAGAATAAAGTGTGTTTATAATGCTATAAATCAGCATCACACAAGCTGATCCTGCCATCAGTGTCCACTATCAATCAAAACAAGTGAGGATGCCCTGAAAATTATCAAACCAGCCTGTTTCCTTCCTAAGTGAATACAGCAAAAAAGATGCCACATGCCTAGGAAAGTTAACAAACTAAAACAACAACACCACCACCAGCAAGTTAAGGAAGCTTTAGAGTTATTCTCTGGTTGACTGGGCAACAGCATCAGTATGGCAAGGTCCCTGGCAGTGGAGACCATGGCTGGACCTCTGCCCACAAGAACTGGTTGACCTGTAACTGTGCTGTGAGCTGTGTTAAACCACTGCTCATGTTAATCTTATAAAGAGGTAAGGAGCACATTCAAGAGCACAGACAAGAACATCTCAAGCCCATTAGACAGGAAGTTAGTCCCTGACCATAATCAGTTTTCTGTGAAATATCTTGGTAACTCAAAATGGAAGTAGTTCCCTTGGAGCCAACAGGGAAGTCAAGGCAGCAACACGTCAGCTTTGTATGAGATGACGTGTACTTCTTCAGTCTGAATACCATTCTCCTCTAGTGCACTGTGTCCCGACCACGCTGGTGACCCAGAATGGGAGGGAAAGTGAGACCTCACTTCGGCCTGACAGAAACCATTCTCCTGGCCTATGAGGTCACTGGACAAGAGAAAGCCAATATTTACCCTGTGTGCTGCAATAAGCAAGGAACGACTAAATCTAAAGACAGCAGCATCCTACAGAAAGGCTGTCTCCACTTAGTTGTACAAAGAGGGTGTGTCCCTGTGTAGCCCTGAGAAAACCTCTTCAAACTTACAGTCACAGAACTCAACACAACAGAAAACTACACATCCTGCAGATGTGAAAAACCTCTGGACAGCTCCACTTAGGGAGGATTCTGAAGGCTAATCCTTCCACAATAAAACCTGCAAGTCCCCAGTGCACCTGTCACCTTCAGATTGGAATAAGCTCCACAGCCAATCTGCTGTAGCCGTGTTGGGCAACGCAAGGCTGCCCCCAGGTCAGAACCCCAGCTGTCCAACCTGGTCTCCGGATTTTACTCGCTGTTAGGTGTTCATTTGGACTGCAAATGGCACTGAAAAATAGTTAGTAATAGTATCAATTGAACTCAACTATTTCATCTGACCACCCAAATGATGGTACCCTGCAGGCTTCACCAAATGTTCTCCTTTCCCTTGAGTTTTAGATCCAGGGAAATCAGGCCTTGAGTGAAACCTCGACAGCAGAAATGTAATTACTATCCAGTTACCTTAAAAGAAAATAAATGTTTGAACCTTGAGCATAATTACCTTAAAGAAAATCCACTTGTTCTATAGGCATAGAATATATCCTCTTAGATGCAGTCTTCTTCATTACAAGGACTGATTCTGTGATTTGACGACCAAACATCACTCTTCTTTATGGTGAACATTATGCAATCATACTTGCTGACAACTTTATTATGTAGAATCTCAAAGAAAATATCATTTGTGTTACAGCCTTTATTATTTCTCACTATTCTGGATTCCCTGTGTCAGCTCGCATAATTCCATTGTTTTTTAAGCAAAAGTTTTAATTTTCTTAAGTTTGAGTATTGATGAGATTTTCAGTTAAAAAGATAAAACTGAGGCTTCTTTTACTTGTGATAAGTAATTGCTAAATTAAATGAACATTTTGATATTATAAAAGCTTACCAGGAAACTCAATATTTAGGGAACACAAAACATTAACGCTACAGTGCTAAACAATACATAGGACACAGCATATATATTGGGTCATTAACTAATTTGTCGGAAAATATTTTTGAGTAATGAAAACCTTAAAAACTCCTTAGACACATTCTTTTCCAGTCCCTCCACTCCCATCCACTCTGTGAGTGAAGCTGACATCCAGGAAGATGGACCACATTTACCGTACAGGCTCACAAGGGCCCTGGAGTGGCTTAGCCATGGAAGCCAAGAAGCTTTCCTTCTGGGAGCTACAGGGCATTAGTGAGGAAGCTCTGGTCCGCAGAGGTACATCCTTGCTGCAGGAGTCATAGTAAAAGAAGAAGCTGTGTTTCTTTAAATCTCATAGTTATAAAGTCATGACCACTGTAAAACATATGCGTGTGACTAACGTATTTTCTGTCTTCTCCTATACATTAGCATTTACTTTTTAACAATTTTCCACTTGCAACTCCATCCTCTTACTAACATTCCCTGCCAATAATCATCTTGTATCCAGATAATATTCTGTTGACAGATACTTAACAAAGAGAGAAATTGAATAGGAGTATAATTCTTGTTCATATGTGAGAAAATAAGGTTATGAAATGAAAACAATTTCTCTAATGATCTGGGTTTGTCAAACTATTATGACTCAATTTGTGATCCTGACTAAATCCTCTTGTCTGAGCTTTCTTCCATGTTAAATGAGTTATGTAACACATAGCAAACTCAATTAACATGTGAGACCATTCTTATTCAGCTTTTATTTCGATTTTTATGTATTTCACTTCTAATTAATATGATGACAAAAGGGGAAAGACAGTATTTGTCATCTGTTAAGGTGACTTCTTTCTCATACTATGCAGACATTATAATTAGGTTACAAAGACAGCATTTCATTAATAGTGACTTCATTAAGACACCTTTATTCTTTGTATTTGAATACAGAAAATACCTTACAAGTTTTTACTCAATTATGGTATCTAATAATTAGGAATAATTTACATGCCATAAAGCTAAGTTCAAAATCACAATTTAATAACATGTTGATGATTATTTCAAAAGAGTAATTAATCATCAATCAACTCTAAGTTTATAAAGGATTAGTATCTGACAATTTCAACTTGGAAACCCAGTGATGGTACTTCACAATAAGTGCATAGAATTTATTTTTAAAAAAGGGTAAGGTCAAGTGCACTCTCAGAGAAGTTTCCTGGATTGTGATTTACATTTACCAAATATGAACTTGCAGATCCTCAGAAATCAAGACAAACTTAAAAGGCCCAAATCTACAGTATTACAAGTCATGAATTAGAACAGATCTCAGGACTCCATTTTGTGGTATTTTCATTAAAGTAATGCCCTGTTCTCCTCTACTTTTCATATTTTATGCTACATAAATACAGATTTTATTAACATTACTAGAAAAACCATAAATATCAATTGCCACAATTTATTCATTTAACTCTATCAAGATTGTTTTTTTACCAAGCACCTTTTCTTCTTTGAAAATTTACTAAGCTATGTAAGAGTCCTTCAGCTAACTCCAGATAGGCAAACAAACAGAACATTATAAAGCATTATAATCTATGCACTCCCAAAAGGCTGCAACAGCCAAGCTGGACCAGGCTGTCCTCATCTGATAGAGAACTAAATCCAGGTTCTCCCCTGTAACCACATATGCCATTGTCTGCTGACTCTCAGGGTATGAATTAGCAGCAAACTGGAATTAGGAAGAGATGGGACTTGAACTTTGGCAGTCCAACATGGGATGCAGGTATCCCTAATCAGCATTGTAAGTGCTAGTCAAACATGTGCTTAATGAAGTCAACATATAAACAGTATCAAAGGAAGAAAGCTGATGGCTAGCACATTTAAAATACAGTAGAAGAAACAAAAAAGATGCAAGGTCTAAGCGAGGGCAGCGATAGGACATAAACTGAAAAACTGTTTTCATGAACTTTGACAGGTTAGATGGCAGCAGGTGGAATGCAAAGGTAGAATTATTGGAAGGTACAGGAAGGACAAGCTCAACTAAGGGGAATCAGGTGAACGTGGCCTCAGACAGGAGAACTACCACTTTCAAGACAAAAAGAAAGCTAAACCACTTAACGCCAGTAAGACTGGCCCACATGAATAAAAACACCAACAACACTTGTTGGCGAGGTTGCGGGGAAAAGGGAACCCTACTCCACTGCTGGTGGGGCTGCAGGCTGGTACAGCCTCTATGGAAATCAGTATGGAGAATATTCAAACAACTCAAATTCAACATACCGTATGATCCGGCAATAGCACTCCTAGGAATATATCCAGAACAATTGTTTTATGAGAAACCAACTTGTACTCCTATGTTCATAGCAGCACAATCAGTAATTGCAAAAACATGGAAGCAGCCAAAATGCCCATCAGCAGAGGATTGGATAAGAATGCTATGGTTCATCTACTCCATGGAATACTACTCAGCAATTGAAAAAAACAAAATGCAGTTCTTTGTGGCCAAATGGGCCAAACTGGAAACCATAATGCTAAGGAAAATGAGCCAATCCCAAAAGGTTAAATACCACATGTTTGCCTTAATTTAAGATGACACGATGTTATGTATAACATGTTATGTTATGTATGTTATATGTTGTGTATAAACTAAAATTGAAGTATAGGTGAGGTGGTCACAGAAGGTGGCTGGGAACCCGCATTTACTTTTAACATATTGGTTACTCATTACTATGTCAATTAATTCCATAATGATGTAAATTTTTGCTGATGGTATGTTGGAGCTTTTAATTGACTGGGATGATACTCTGCTGGCTCTGTCTTCAGACCAGAGAGGGTATACCTAAGAAGCCGTTGAACTTGACTGGACAATAAGATGCTGGACTCTATGTTTGGTATATGCTTGCAATGGGGGAATCTCAACTGAACTTGAACTGTGGTTATGCAACAAGGTGGAGGAATCCACCATGGTGGGAGGGTTTGGGGAGGGGTGGGGAGAATCCAAGTACCTATGAAACTATGTCACATAATACAATGTAATTAATGAATTAAAAATAATAAATAATAAAAAAAATTTAAAAAACAACATGTGTGGTAGTGTAGTCTCTCCAGAAATCCTGCTGCGAAGATTTTGTTGTTCAGGTTTTTCATAATTGTCCCAGGATGAAAAAGCATGAAATCACTGTTTTCATATCATCTTGGGAGTCTGAGTGCCTTAATAAAGATACATATACTTGCATGAATTTGAAGCAGGTGTGGAGTGCCCTAGTGGAGGAATCAAGCAGGCAAAGCCATGAATTACCTAACCCTCCAGGTAGATCCTCGGCAGTGGGCCAGGACTGGGCATCAGCATGTTTGTGATGCGTTGTAACTGCATGGTGACTGGAATCATCTCGGTGGTCCATGTGAAAACAAGAAGAGCATATAGAAAAGGCACACAGGGAAAGCATGAGAAGGACCAGGGGAGCACGGAGAAGCACTCACGGCTCGGACTTGTCTTCTTGGATAACTCAGACTCGAAAGTTACATTAGGGACAAGCATGGTCAGTATAGCAATGACCTGTAAGTGCAGAACTGTTTAAACAGCCTAGGGGAAACGACAAACAAAATCTCACATTCCAGATGCACACTGAGGAATAAGTAGTTGGTGTATCTCAGACTATTCCCCATTTCTGTGTCTTTTCTTTTAAAAAAAATTAAAATTTATCTTATTCATTTGAAAAGCAGGAATTCTGAGATAGAAATCTCTCATCTAATGGCTTATTTCTCAAATGTCTGCAACATCTGGGGCTGGCCCAGGCCGAAGACAGGAGGCAGGATCGATCCAATTAGTGGCTCCTATACAGTCACATAAAATATATCCAGGATTCTTGTAAGATCGGAAACCAAACCCTGAGCTTAATGTGTCTTAGGATCCAAGGTGAGCCACTTCAGCTCCTCTTGCTTCAGTTCTGTTATCTACAGCCTGGAGATAATGGAACGGCACAGCTGTCAGACGTTCCAAGCACCCTCCTGACAAGCACACATATTCAACCCAGAGGCTGAAACATCTTCATGGAAGGCAGAGGATATTATGATTGTAATATTGTGGGCACCAGAATATTCCATCCAAAGTGTCCTTAGTTAACTACATCTTTTCCTGAATAGAAAAGAAAAAATAATATTCTGTTCTATTGAAAGAAAAGTGTTAAAGGGATCTCACTAGGTTTTCAGCAAAATTAATCAGGAGCTCATGGCTTACAATATTTATTATATAGATGTAAATTATTCATCCACTAATTTAAAAAATATTTATGGGAGACAAACCATGCTCCAGTGACCATGTAAATGTCCTCACAACATCATGTATTGCCTCAAAGTAAAACAAAAACTGGGCAAAAGACTCCTTTGTTCATTTAATTCACATCACTGTGATAATACTGAATAATTCCATCAAGTAAATTAAAGCAATCACACTTTTCGCAGCAATTTAATAATGCTGGTGTTTTTGCATTTTAATAAATAGTCAAATTGCCTGATATACTAATAATTTCATTGCCAGTCTCAATCTCTTCATGACTATAGTTAAAAATCTAGTGCATTCTTCCATATTTTTGTTGTTTTTGTAAAGATATACATAAGTTCATTTTCAATATAAAGGGATTGTAACTTAAAATATTCTGAATTAACTTTGTGTTCTGAATTACTATTATGTCATATACAGGATCATCTGAATGAGATTTACATAGTATGGATAATCAATTCTTTATTTTGCATTATCAATAAATACCTACTCCAAGTCTTGCTACTACAAGCATTACCACTTGTTTTACTATGAATGCTATGCATTGCAGAATTTTTATTTTTGACAGTCACCAAAATGGGGTGTTGGTTTCAAGAATAATGCAGATACATATGTAATGATTCATTTTTACTCTTTCCAATGAGATATACATCCCGTCTTTCCTCATACACTCAACAGCAGTGGATGTCATCCAAGTTCACAGATAACAGGGACCTCGTTGTTGTTTAAGTATGCGTTTCCTTGAACCTAGTGAGATCACATATAGTGGCAGCTTGATTATAAATTATGCAGACTGATTTTGAATAGACTCCGTATTTATTTTAGAGGCAGATATATACACACAGGGAAAAGGAGATGGGGAGATGAGACAAACTTTTATCTACTAGTTCACTCCTCAACTGCGTACCACGCCACATCACGTGGGGCTGGGCAGGCCACAGAGAAGTCAGCCAGGCACTTAGCCAGTTCTCTCATATGCATAGGGACGCAAGTACTTGAACCTTCTCCTGATGGTCTCAGAGTATAGAGCAGCAGGAAGCTGGAGTTGGGAGAGAGCTAGGACTCAGACCTGAGAACTCTCAGAAAGGATGTGGCTGCCCCAAGCAAAGTCTCAGCTGCAGTATCAAACACCAGCCCTAGAAAGTGAACCTCCACGTAATTCAGTTTATCAATAGGCACAGCGGGTTAAGCTGCTGCTTCTGACATGCACATCCTACGCCTGAGTGCATGGCTCATGGCTCCTCTGCGTCCAATCTACTCCCCTACTAATGAGTCTGGAGACTAGGATGGGGCTCCTGGCCATTTCATGGTCTCTGGAGTTCCAAAGACCCCCTGACTCCACTCCTCTCTCTCCAGTACTACGTACCAGTCACCAAGGCTACACATCACACCGTTCTCTCTCTCCATCAATCCCCGTGTGTGTGTGCATGCGCACATGCGATTCCCCCTCTGTCATTCAAATAAATAAATATGGTTTTTGGTTTTTTGTTTGCTTTCTGTTTTTTTAAATTCTGTTTTCTTCCTATCTCATTTTAGAAAGCCCCTCCGACGTCATAAGGAAAATGAGTTCTGATGACCCTCATATTCCAGGCCTTGCTCCTGTATTATCTACCTTCATTCACTGTTTTAGAGAAACAGATATTTTCTGGCACAAAATGAATCATCCACTGTTTTTAACTGTCTCATTTCTATAGGCAAAAGTTAGCAAATGACCTCTACATGGTCAAACCCTGTAAGTCATTTCCAACCCTTCACTTTTTATTTACTACACACATCAAACATCTCCGATCCTTTCCAGCATCTCTCCTGAGTTCTCACAGACCCCTCCCCCAGCTCTACTTCTCTCTCTCTCTCTCTCTCTCTCTCTCTCTCTCTCTCTCTCTCGCAATCAGCTCTCCACCTCCTGAAAACCAGACGTCCTGTTCCCTTTCCTGGTACTCTTTTAGTTTATGCAGTTTCTCTGGCTGACCCCATGATTCCTAGCATTTAAAATCCAGTATCTATATTATAGCAGACACATGATCATTGTGTTTAACTCTGAAGAGATGCAAAGATCTCAACTCCAGACCTATACTTATACAAATTACCTATTCCAAACTGAGCTTGTCATCATTGTCATTGTTGTCACCATCTGTTATCACCACTATCACGTATTTGTCATCTAGAATTGTCACTACCTCAAAGGCTGTAAGTCTCACTATTTCTACTGACACTTCTTAATGTCGAGCACCGCGTAATGTGTATCTTCTAGACAAAGCACCTTGTATGGTATCACAAGCAAACAACCTGTTTGGATCTCTCGAATGAACATCTACATCAGATGCCCTCAGTGGTTCCTCTCTGTTAATTTTCCATTCCATTTTTCATACTGCATCCATAAAATGTGATTCTTTCTAGAGCCTCCTCTACTGATAAACACCTATGCTGATTCCCTTGATTTATAATATCTAGTCACTTTATTGAGCCTGTGAAGTAATGAATGGCTTGAATCTTACTTGATTCTAGAGCTCTGATGCTCACTCTGTATTCTTCCATTCTCTCTTCAATAACCACAGTTAATTTTCCTGTCTGTCCACATAACACTCTTTCTCACCTGTGCAACTTAGTATATGCAGATCCCTGTGCCTACTAACTTTTTACATTACAACAGGAAGGCTATATCACCACAGAGTTGCCCATATAATTATGTGTGATTATTAATAAACATGAAGTCTCAAAAAAGTATGCCATCTAGAAACACCAAAAATAACCAAAAACTATTACATATTAGGAATATATGATCAGCACCTCATCAGGGATACTATTCTATGAATACAAAAACAGACTTTCTTAAACTTCACTTCTTCCCTTAAAGTAAATCAACTTTTTATAGTACATTCTTGTAACAAAATTGAGACAGAGATTTTGATGGCTATGGGATGTTAGTGACTAAAGTTTACCACCAACTAGTGGGTTCAGTTTGTGGCATACAGGTACAGAAAAATGGGTAAAAAGAATTGAGTGCACTTCAAGGTCTAGCCATTAGCCCAAAGATAAAACAATAATGAATGAATAAATGATGAAAGACTGAATTATCCAATGTTTAAATTTTCATTATTGCAAAGCATATACACAAAAACAGATATGTAAAGAAGAAGACAAATGACTAGCCAGGAAAAATAATCATAACTAAAGACAAATTTATATATTTAATTTATACAATGTTCTTACTAACAACAATGAAAAAATAAATACAGAAATAAAGCATAAACAATGATATAATCAGGTAAGTTAAGAAAAATAAAGTCAGGCTTGCTGTAGAGGTTAAGCTTCCAGCCACAGTGCAGGCATTCCACACGGGTAATGGGTCAGGTCCAGCTGCTCCATTTATGATCCAGATCCCTACTACTGTGCCTGGGAAAACAGTGGAGTATGGTCCCTGCGTTCAAACGGGAGACCCAGAAGTTGTTCCTGGGTTCAGAGCTGTTCAGCTTCAGCGACTGCAGATACTTGGGAAATGAACCAACGGAGGCAAGATCCCGATCTCCTAGTCTCTCTGCAACTCTGATTTCAAGCGCAAGAAACGGAAGTAGTGCAATCATTTGGGGATGATTCAATCAAACCCCAAGACAAGAAGCCATCACTTTGGTTTCTACAACTGTCAACACTCCTACAAGATGATGATCTCTGCATTGATGAGGTAACATGCACACTTCAAGTCCACAGAGAAGGGAAATCCAAGAGGCCATCTGAAAATTAATGTCAAACTACAAACAAGAGTACTCCTTGAATGAACAACTCAAATCACAGGAACTGATTCAGAAGAAATATCTGGATCAGTAAGTATAACATTACTCAATAATTAAAAGCAGTAATCAAAATCTAATCTGTTGTTAGGTGAAAACCATTTACAAAGGTGTGTATGTGCATATGTACCAAACAGCTCTGCACAGAGCATAAGTCTCTTTTTATTATATTCAAACAGTGGAAAAAAGTTTAACCATCTCTTGCGAGTGAAGTGGGAAATTTGCTGTCTTTTCTAATTTTTTAAAGGTTTTATGTATATTTTAAACATGAATATGAATATTTCTTATAGCAAAAATAATGTCAATTGTTTTTAAATGACACCTTTTTTGAGAACAATATATTCAAGAGAACTGCATGTAGAGTAATAAAGGAATATGCAGAAAAGAGGGAAGTTGTTTTTATATTATAAAACATGGTCACATATTCTATTGGTTCATCATTTCAGAGTTTTTTCAAATGGTTCCAATATAAAATAGCTTCAAATGTTTTTCTCTAAGCATTCTTGATTTGAATTTTCACACATACTGTATTTCAAGGGCTGTTCATTTGATTACATTTTATTCATTTAAACTCTTCTCATCAAGATGTGAAATTTGTGAGAGCTATTTTGTCCACCAAAAGAAAAAAATTAAATCAAACTTACGTTCTGTTTTTCTTAGAAACAGGAAAACAAATTTATAAAATAAATGAACTTCAGCTTCAGCATTCAAGGCTGACACAAAATTACTCCAGCATCAGGAGACTTAAAAGCATCCTGACCTTCACGTTTTATTCAGAAAGTTTCTCTACCCACTTGCGATTCTTGACCCAGCACTCTACAAAACAGCACGAGCAACTTCTACCTCTGAAAACCGTACATCCTACATGAACAGAGCAGAAGAATGGTGACCTTTCCCTCCAACAAACAGGAACAAGGGCTGTCACCGACGGCTTCTTGTTCTGTTTCTCCAACTCTGATTACAAGGCCATCAAGTTTGTCCTTTACCTTCCAGATGCTCTTGGAAATACGTAGATTCTTGTACCTAGACTGACTTTTCACAGGAATTGAAAAGTCTAACACACTCCTCTTAGCAAAACTCAGTTTGCCTGCAAAACCAGATTTGATCATTTTTCATTAATGATTTCCAACCACTGTAGCAAAGGATAAGCCAACTTCCTTCTCAGGAAAAGATCAACACACACGGTCTCTTTCCCTTAACAGACTCTAAGAATCCTAAGAGATAATGCATCCTTCTTGTCTACATATACCCAGGACCCCCTCCCAGAGGCATTGGAGCCCATAACACATTTTCCATCAGCATCTGTCACATGGATAAAATATGAGCTATGTGGAAAGTTATCTTTATTTTTTGAAAAATTTCTAAGGATTATACAGTTCATGTTAATATCTATTGAGATATATGTGAATGAGTTTTTGAGTTTAGGATTTATATGATGATCATTTAGGAAAGGTTGTACTTTGAAATGTAGACAACTATCACTTCAAATAATGCTTTGAAAATTTTGGAAATGACATCAAAGAGGGACTGAGAATTGGGAATAATTTAGCTACTGTTAAATCTAGCCTAGAGTAACAAGTTGCTGGAGTAGGATGGTAACAATGACACGGACAAACTGTAGAAAGCATTACAATAAATCTACGAAACAGTCAAGAACCCATCTGAGTTTGGAAACATTCAAGGTATTCAATGAAACAACAAATCAAGAGGGGTAACTTGGGGACACCCCCCCCTTTTCCCACAGAAATAAATGAGTTGCCCTGTTTTTATTCATGAGCAAACAAAGAGCAAAGATATAACTACAGTGTCTCACACAGTCTGAAACAAACAAACAGAAAGCCAAGGAGACTCCACCCTGGCCAATTCCAGGACTTGTGGAGGGCAGTGCTGCCCCTATTTCATCAGCAGCTCCTCTTCTCCCCTCTCAAAAGCTAAGAGATTACTCATTGGCATGTAGTAAAAGCATAGCAGAATGCCTGCTGCACCTGCTGAAGTAAAAGAGCATAAATATTAGGTATCCTTGGGTACCAGGAGGGAGGCTGTGCCAGAAACTGCTCTCAGGAAAAGAGAGTACCATGTGCCACCATTTGTTCAGGGAGGGCGTCAACTCTAAGTCAGAGTGCTGTACAAGGTGTCAGAGGAGAACTGAGATCATGCAAATGTGATTTTCTTTCTGCAAAATACTAAGCATCTAAAATATAAGAGGTTAAGCAAAGAGCAAAAGGTATGGTTACATTTGCTTTTGAGGGGAGATTTGAAAATATAACAGAATAAATATCAAAATCCTCAAAGCAGTTACATAATACTCAGTGAAAACACAGAAATAAATATTGAATACCTAACTTGCCAGTGTCATGGGTGAATAAGAAAAGGAAACCAATTTTCCTGGTTAACAATTTACAAGAGAAAACAAAACTGTAACTCTCAATATACAAAGATGATCATCAACCCTGGATGTTAGAGGTATGGGCCAACTAATACATTTTAGTAAAGAAAATCATTTGAGCTGAATGGTAGGTACATTTTCACCAAATTTACTTCTTCTGGAAGACAGTTATGAGAAGCAGGCTGGTTGAAATTGAGACATAAAGATAGATCAAAAATTAAAAAAAAAAAAGAGGAAGAAGGAGTGTGGCTCCTCAGGGCTGAGTCAACGACCTCACTCACAAAAGGTTGTAAAAAGCAAAATATTTATGCAGATGTGGATAAAACCTTCAACTGTTTATTTGTAAATTCAAAGCTCTAACAACTACAGCCATTGAAATTCCCTGTGGTTAAATCGCTTTCTGTAAAATATAAACAAACATATGTGTCTCAGTGATGATGTTAATAAGCCTTTCAACACATTTCCTATAAATCTGAAGCATCCAAGATGATGTGGACAGAAGAACCCTTGTGCGAGGAAGTCTTCTTCCTCCACGTTCTGAAAACGTGGAAAGATAAACCTCAAATATGTTTAAATGAAAAACACAATGCACCAGAATAAAAGCACACATTTATATAATGGCAGTGATGGGCGCTGATTAAACTTCCCATCTCATCTGATTATTCTAGTTTCAGAAGTTAAGAATCCCGAAACAGAAGAACAGTAAACTTTCTTCCGGACCAGGGAGAGGAGCCTTCTCTGGTCCTTACTTAGTTCCAACTTTGGATCCCCAACCTCTCCTGCAATGATCATCAGGGTCACTCCGGATGCCTCCCCTCAAAACAAACAAACAAACAAACAAACAAACAAACACTTAGAATAGACAGAGAACAACAAGGAAAGCTTAGAACCAAACAGGAACGATCAGCGTGGATTCACATATACCTTATTAGGCAGGACACAGAGATTAGTTACTCCTCACTGGGGAATGGAAGATTTCTCTGCACACCCCTCCTAAAACAGTTTTACACCTCAACTGTTGACATATGCCTTGTTAGAGTTATAAGCCAGTTTAGGCTATCCTAAAATCTGCCAAGTTCAGTAAAATTATGCTTCAACGCTATAGACTGCTAAATACTAAAATGAGGACACGAGACAGCTGAATAGTACCCTATAGACATTTTAAGGTGTATAGAAGCTGGTTGTATATACACTAAAATCGAAATGCCAATGAAGTAGTCACAGGATGTGGTTAACAACTTGCTTTTTTTAAACATATTGGTTACTCAATACCATGACAATTAATTCCATAATGTTGTAAATTGTTGTTGATGTTATATTGGGGCTTTTAATTGATTGGGATGATATTCTGCCAGCTCAACCTTCAGACCAGAGATGGTCTCCCCATGAAACCGTTGAATGTGTCTGGACAATAAGATGCTGGACTCTTTGCTTCGTATATGCTTACAATGAAAATATCTCAACTGAATTTGATCTGTAATACTGCAACAAGGTGGAGGAATCCACCATGGGGGGAGGGTATGGGTATGGGGGAGGGGTTGGGGGGAATCCCAGAGCCTATGAAACTGTGTCACATAATGCAATGTAATTAATAATAATAATAATAAAAGAATCCTAAGGATAGAATTCTCTGACTGTTGCCCATGCAGTTATGTTGTCATGTGGACTTCCTGTCATGTGGACTGCTGAATAGTCTCTTGAAAAAAAAAATGACAGGGAGGTATAAATAGAGATATATTACTAGGAACAGCTTCAGATACACTTGACAGCACCCACTGTGCCCTTTACTTCTTCAAAAAAGTTACCAACTCCTTAATCACAGTACTCTGCATTTTAATGCCCAGACTAAAGTGTGATGATTAAACGGATTATGAACCCCACATGGGACTTAGCACAGAGCTGAGAACTAAGTGGATTCCCCCTACAAAACCTGTCCCTCACATGCCTCCAATAGTGAACATCAATTACATTCAATAGCAGGAAGGATCATCCTGTTTTATTTTAACACTATACAATGCTTGAGTGGCTGTCCCCTCCAAAACTCACATTGAAATGGAGTTGCTCGTGACATGGTAGGAGGCAGGTCCTGTAGCTGGTAATAGAAAATTGATATGCTCTAAAAGGACAAGTTCCTCCCCTTTTGCTGCTAGACCTTCAACCTCTCCCATGTGAGAGTCCAGTGCTCCTCCCTGCCATACGATGCAACTGTCCAGGTGCCCCCTCTGGACAATGAGAACCATTTCACCCAAGACCGAACCAGCCACACCTGGACCTTTCACATCACAGCCTCCAGCACCATGAGGTAATACATTGCTAATTTATAAATCAGCCAGACTGTTCTGCTCTAAACAAGCTATACAAGACAAACTAACACAGGGCCAGTCTATGAAAACAGCTAGAGAGAGGTTTAGGGTTCCATATCACCTTTTGTACTAAGCAGCAAAGACAGAAAGGCAATAAGACTGTGAGGAATCTTGGTAGGCTTGATTCCAGGCTTGATTTCTTTTCATTTCTCCCACACATTTTTTTAATTAAAAAAATAAAATGAAACGCCACCTGCGGACACAGCACTTAAAAAGATTTATTATTTTTTTAATTGGAAAGACAATATACAGAGAGGAGGAGAGACAGAGAGGAAGATCTTCTGTCCACTGATTCACTCCCCAAGTGGCCACAATGGCTGGAACGAAGCCAATCTGAAGCCAGGAGTCAGAGGTTTCCTCTGAGTCTCCCACGAGGGAACAGAATCCCAAAGCTTTGGGCTGTCCTCGACTGCTTTCTCAGGCCACAAGCAGAGAGCTGGATAGGAAGCAGGGCTGCTGGGATTAAAACTGGTGCCCATATGGGATCCTGATGTTCAAGGAAAGAACTTTAGCCACTAGGCCACCACGCAGGGCCTGCTACAGACTTTATGTAAATGGTGCAGTTGGTTTCACTGACAACTCCAGCCACTCACACTTGAAGATGAGATGCTAATTCAGTAATGGAACACTGTCAGGCACATCCTCTCTGCTAATGGCTTCCCTTGCCCAGAGGGTACCCGTTCTGGAGTTATCCTGTCTCCAGGCAGAAGGCCTTAAACACATCTGTGGGCACAGTCAAGGACACGCACCATCACGCCAGAAACACACACCAAGGAAAAACCTTGTCCAATAAAGAAAAAACGTAGCATAGGGCAACGCAAAGAAAAGCCACCCGAATTTGTGCAATACCAACAATCCTCTGGAGTCTGCAGAAATATCTACCATCTCATTGAATATTTCAGAGTTTTTACACAATTTTGTTGCCTAATTATAGTTTCCTGAACAGAAAACACAATACATTCATACAGCATATTATATAAAATTGTAATACATCCATACTTAGTAACCAAAAGAAATCACACTAAGGATGCCATCAATGTATCTAAAAAGTCAAGATTCTTGGCTTGTGCTTAATAATGGCTTAATCATAGCTGCTTCTGATAAGGAACAGAGTGTTTGCAACTCTAGCCACGGAAAATAATCAGAACAATGTCCTTTGCTCCTAGAACCAGGTGTCGGAAAGCCATCTACAAGTAAAACATTTTAATGTTTCATGATTGGACTTCGTAATTTTCAGCTCCTTAAGCGGGGGGAAAAAAACAGGGATTTGGACATTTGAGGCAAATATATTTGTAGAAATACTGTCAAAGTTGTTCAGTTTAACTTTTGAAGATTCATAGAATACTTTTCTTAATCTGTACTAGAAATTGCAATGATCAGAGTTAGACATTGTGTAGCTATTTTTGGCCCAGAGAGTAAATATTTAAGTGTGTCTACAACTGTGCAATTTTTGGAGCCATGTCTTCACCAACAGATCCATGCTCCTTACTACACTGCCATTCCCAGTTGGTTGCATTTAGTTCTGCCTAATTCAGACAAATCCAATATCTACATTCCAGAAATATCTCTGGCTCCACTCGTTTGTTACAGATGCTTACACAAAGTCTCTGAAAATCATGCAGAGCACTGATGTACACAAATCTACGTTGAAATATTTTGAATTCTATTTTTCTTTTACTTTCTATCAGCAGTTCTTTGAGTGTACAAGTATACACGATGACCTTACAATGTAAAAATAAACTATAAATTCTGGTAATCGCTTCTGTTACCACATTTAGCACACTGAGAATTCCATAGTTTTGCATGACTTAATACATCAACCTTATAATTTCAGTATTGATATCATCTCAAATATTACAAAAGCAGAAACTAGATTTAGAGAAGTAACAATGCCAGAGCCAGAAAGATGCCAAATGCAGGAGCCACAGTTCACACCAATTACCTCCATTCTTGATTCTCTTGTTAAACAGGAGAGAAAAGTGTGCCTAAGTTCAGCAGACAATTTTTTAATTGCTAATCTGAAAAATATCACAGCGATGCAAGCTGTTACCATAGCAATTGTGTGAGAAGGCACTGTTGGTGACTGACAGTGTTCTGGCATCAGCATCTGACTGGAAAAAAGATACCTCTTTTCCAAAATCAACATATACTCTCCTAATGCAATCTGTAAGAAATCAGTGTAATGTTTTGATGTGATGATCAGAAATCTACCGTTAGATGTTCATGGAGGTCAAAAGTCCATGTGATGGGATACTCTGGGCTTTTGAAATGTTAAATCTATGAACACGGAGGGCAGTGTGACCACAACGCGATGCGCTCATTACCAATCCTGGTTAGAGAGAGGCTATCTGGGCATCTCAGTAGGAAAGGAAATCATACATGAACCTTCGTAACATGGTTACAAGTTAGTCATAGCTGCCAGGACCGGGAATCCACCATGAAGAACCACAAGCCTGGTCTTCATTTAAGTTTCTGCAAATTAATATAGTATCAAGGGGCAAACAGCTTTTCTAATCAAGTCAGTAGATGACTTTTTTGAATCATAGAGAAACTGTCAAAATAAGAAATGCTTGAAACACAAATACAGATACACAGAAAGAGAGGGAGAGAGAGAGGAGACACCATGAATTAGGCCAAAAGACAGGTGAAACACTAAGGCAGGCAATGAAAAGAACTGTTGCTGAAAATTTGTAGAATTCAGCTCCGTTCAGTCAACACTGCCCCTTATCAGCATGGGAAAGGGACTGTGGCTGGCCCTCTTAAACGCAGGTGCATTCCTTGAGAGCAATGCTCTATTGGTCTAACTGCACAGGTTCGCCTGCTCCTCCATTCCTTGGGTTTACACGTCACTGCAGTTAGACTCCTGATGAGAGCACAGACCACTCCTCTGTCTTCCAACCCTGCTGAGTTTTCTCACCTTGCTTTGTCACAGCAGAGCTGCTGCTTCCTCCAGGACAACACCCTCCTTCAGTTTAAAGCCATTTTATGTTTCTGCTTCGACCTCAAAACATAAATTCGACTGGTATGTTTTTCTTTGGTAACATGTAAGCGCTCACTGCACAATAATTTGAAAAAGCAGGAAAGTGAGGAAACATTAAAAAAGGCATCCCTAGCCTCTACCACCCATAAACAAAAACATGTTGGCACTTTGTCTTTTCTTGTTGATGTTTTTCTTCTTTGTGTATTCATTTTGAGAGGAAGAGGGATACTGAGTGTATGTGTAAATATTGACACTGTAAGGGGAGTACAATTTTGTTCAAAATTGAACTTCAGGAGGCTTGCAATGTCAGCATCTCATAGGAGCACGGATTCAAGGCCCAGAAGTTTCATTTCTGATACAGCAACTTGCTCGGGTGCCTGGGAAAGCAACAGAGGATGGCCCAGGGCTTGGGCTTCTGCCACCCACAAGGATGACATAGATGGAGGTCCAGTTACCAGGTTCCTGCTTTGTCCAGGCCTCGGCCCAGCCAGTATGGACCAGCAGAAGGGAGATCTCTCTCTCTCTCTCTCTCTCTCTCTCTCTCTCTCTCTCTCTCTCTCTCTCTCTCTCTATATATATATATATCTGTAGTTATGACTTTCACATGAACAAAATCCTGAATAAAATTTTTAGCGTTAACTTTTAAAATGAAATCCTTATAAATATTTCATGCTCAAATTATGTGCAATGCACTCTCATTTTTTTTTAGATTAAAAAATGTATTGTTTTATTCCACCACAGCAATATTTGGCTGAGTCTCCCTCATCTTGTCCCGCACGCTCTCTCTTCTTTTTTTTTTTTTCACAATCTTGACATAATTAGGGCAAAAAGGTTCAAGCACTGCAGGAAGATGGGCAAAACAATTAGTTCCATATTGTTTCCTTAATATATCTGATGGAAAAGGCGATTTTAAGAGAGAAGCCCCACTCAGTCTCCCACCCACTCCAGGTCCCAGATGTGGGGCATGCTCCGAGGGTCTTGCTCAAGTGGTTTTGATAGTTCAACAGTTCTGAATTGCTACCAGTCTCACCACTCCAAGCACAATGAGGTTGTTGGAGAATCCACTGATTGACATAGTCCATCATAGAGTCTCCATTTGCCCAGTATTTCATTGCCAACACATAGCTGAGGTGGTTGATTGACTTGTTCTGTCCTCTGTCTTTTGATGGTTAGGGTTTTGAGTCCGGAAGCTCGATTGGGGGGATCCCCAAAGAAACTTTGTATGAAGTGTTTCCAGACCAGATTCTTGTATGTTCTAGCAAGCACAAGGCCAAGCACAGTCCATTGCCCCAATCAGCTGGTGGTTGCATTTGCTGGGTTGGTTCTGTTTCCATTCCTGTCTTCCACTGGAACCAATGGGTGTTTGCAGTCCAGCTTGGTTCTGCCCAGCACATACTCGGCCCTCACATAAACCAGTGGGAGCTGCAGCCTAGTCAGAGCGACCCACGGTAAACCCCACCAGGCCTGCCAGTCTGTCTCACATCCCCTTCTGCTCTCATACATGTCAAAGGGTATTAATACCTTGTTCCATCTAACCAGCTCAACTATTCAGTCTTCACAGATGTTGTTGGGTGTTTGTCTAGCCACCCCAGCCCCTGTCCTAGTTATCGTGCCCTTCCATAGGGGGTGGTAACCCAAGAGGGAGGAGCAAACTATTTCCCTCCCAGGCCACTCCCACTCCCAGATTATGCACTCTCCAGGTGGTTCTGTGGTTTAACTTGACAGAACTAGTCCCCAGTGCCAACTTCTCCCAGCTGATGCTGTGGCTAAGCTCCAACAACCCTCACCCACTCTAATTGTAGATTGCACCAGTAGGAATAATCAGCCCAGCCTGGTTTTTCCCTGATCTGGTCCACATGAGGCGCACAGGTGTTGTAGCCCTGCCTAGTCTGGTCTACCCTCATCCCAGCTCATGCTCTCCAGTGGGAGCAACTGTGCAGCAAGGGAACCACCCCTTATTCCCCCTGCCGGCTCTGCCCCATCCCTTCCTGGTTCTCACATGTGCTGCAACCACATCCAGTACAGGCAACCTCACCTTGGCATTCTGTGTTGTGCACTGCTTTTGTCGCGACCGAACCTGGCTCAACCCACATTCTGTTCCGGCGTTCGGATTTGCCAGTGGATGACGTGAACTGATTCAGCCTGGTCTGCCCCCAACCCATGCAAATGTATGCCAATGGGACACTTTCCATGACCTCTTCTGGGCTGTTTCCCTCCATGCTTCTTGCGCTTACCTGCAGCGTCTGTGTCCTGCCAGAGGAGTTGCCCAGGCTCCTCCATCAGAAGCCCTCCAAAGTGCCAGATTTCACGCGTGCCAGTGGGTCCATGAGCCAGCCCTACTCAGTTCACCTCCTGTCCTAGCAGGAACAGTGGCTTTTCCTGACTGGCCTTCAACCCATTCTGGTTCTTGCTGTTGGATGTTTCAGCCCAGCCATGGCTCATCCGTACCCACATATAGCTCATAGATGGCTCAGTAGGGGCTGAGACCTAGCCTAGTCCGTCCCACATCTACCCTGGTCCTCCAGAACACCAGAATGTGTTGCAGTCTGACCGGGCCTGGTGCATCCAGTCCCAGTCCACACTTGTGCCAAGGGAGACTACAACTGTATCCTGACCAGAACGCAGCCCCATTCCAGCTCGTGCGCCCCTTAGTGGGAACCTCCACCCAGCTAGCGTGTCCCCTTAGCTCCCCACCCGGGCCTGTTCCCAGCCAGCGTTCAGCATGCCAGTGGTTGCTCTGACTCAGCTTGGCACAGCCCATCACCTGTCGCAACCCTTGCCTTAGACACTGTGGCTCAGCGTCCATGGCTCACGCAGAGCAGTTGGTGCAAGAACCTAGCTGGGCATGTCCTGTGCTCCATCCTGGTTTCCAATCTTACTTGTGGGCTAAGGTTTGCTCAGTACTGCCCAGGCGCACTCATTTTTTAGAACTCACCTGAACAACACTGATTGTATTTGAAGCTTTTTGAGATCTTCACAGCAACAATAATACTTATTATAAGTAAAAATAAACTTAGCGTTAATTGGCCCCTACAATTAACCTTTTCAATCAGTACTAGAAATCTGGTATGTTACTCATCTCATTTTCTCATGTTAAAATCTGGCCAGTATGAACATACTTTTATATACTAATTCTTTTACTATTTTTTGTTTCTTAATACTATATATTACTCGCCCTAACAGCACCTAGTATAGCATTTTGCACATAGTAGGTGTTAAGTAAACATTTTAAAAAAATTATTTCATTTTATGTGAAAGGCACATTCACAGAGAAAGGGAAGGAGAGACAGAATCTGCTATCTGCTGGTTCATTCCCCACGGGTCACTCAGGTCAGAGCTGACCTGATCCGCACCAGGCTCAGGTGCCTTCTCCAGGTCTCCCTGAGGGTCAGGTGCCCAAGTATTTCAGCTAGCCCCCACTGTTTTTCCAAATCGCATGAAGGGAGCTGGACTGCAAGTTGAGCAGCTGGGTCTAGACCTGCAGCCCTATGGGATACCAGCGCTACAGGTGGAGGATTAGCTTATTGAGTCACCATTCCAGCCCCAAAGTAAACAGTTTTAAAAATGGACTGAGTTTGGTGGACTTAATTGATAAAGGGTAACAATTTATTGGGCCTTAAAGAATTTGTGAATGAAATGCCTGGTAAATGTATCATTTTCTACCTTGATAAAGCTTTCATTTTACAAGATGTGTGTGCATGCATGTAAGTTCATCTCCAAAAAAAGCCTTCCTCTCTTTTTCTTCAAAATAGAAAAAAAATCCACATTTTTTCCATAGGTAAAGTAATTAATGCACATTATAGTGTTTCCCTTAAATGTAAACAAGGGCTTTTGTTGCTCATTTCTAACAATCATGTATGTAATTTGGGCACTGATATTAACTATTGGAAATCATGAAAATGTCATTCAATTTATTTTCTACAAGCAAGGAAAGTATCCAAGTCAACACTTCAGAATTGCTGCTGATCAGCCTAGTGAACGGGATGTGACATGCTGACCTTTATTCTAACTTTATGTCAACTTTAATCTGTCTGTAAAGTTAGCTGTGTTTCTTTTTTATTATTAAGAATGTGAGTCAATAAAAGAGAAAGCAAGTGGCTAGTCCCACCCATTTGAAAGCATCCATCGATCATGTGGCTTTCTTGACACTTGGTGTCCCAGTCTTAGGCTCACCAGGTCTGAATGGGATCACAACCTCAATCAGTTCCACAGAAGCACACAGGCCACAGGGTTGACTCTGCTTGTAGTGAAGAGTAATGAAACCAAGGAGAGACTGCTTGACATCCAGAAGCAATGCTGACATACCTACAGATCCAGCAAGCTTCAATCAGTGCTTTGGGGAACTTACTATTAAGAGTGAACCAGTGTGAAAAAACATGCGACCCTCTTTGCTCAACAACATCAGATGCACTAGGCCCATGCCCAGGGTGCACAGTGAGTGGCTCAACCCGGGTTAGCTGCCAATGTGGGACTCATTATTCCTGTTCTCCACCCTGTTTCACGGAGACCTCTCAGCTCAGGAGTCATCCTGCTCAAAGCTGCATTACACACAGTGAGCAGCAGAACCTGAAGTCACTTAAAAAAACATTCAGACTTGTGAATGACACATTCATTAAGCTGTGTGGAAGGTTCCATCAGCTGAGACTGGCTACCAGCTTTGGATAGCTGCTAGGAAGCCACCACCAATGGCTCCAAATCCCAGGGCAGAGGCAAGCAAGGGACATGTCAGGTAAATGAGGCTAATAGATGTGTGAAATGGCACAATTTAAGAATCCTTACTATGGAGACAAAAGCAACTGAGAGCAACATTTCATTTTATTCGTGTTTAGTTGTACTATCTACCCTGAAAACACTTTCCACCTCAAGTGAATCTTTGATTCACAGTTAATGACTTTGGGGTGAGAAGGATTTTCTCAGGGTATTTAACAGGTCAAGGACTTAAGTTAGAATTTAGTTGAGCAAAATGAACACCAATTTACAATAGTGAAGGATAACAACTTTGACAATTCTACAGCAAGTGTGAAATGAATAAGCAATTTCCTTTGTAAAAAAAAAGGTCAAAATAAGTTAATTTTTTACTTCCATTAGAATTCAAATCCACTGAACTTTCAGACAAAAAATAAATTTTCATGATTTTAAAATGCCATGATAGGTGAAAGAAGATGAGATTCCAATTGCTGCAAATATTTGTGTACAGTTTAATAGTTTCAAAGAGTTTTCACAATTCAGATCTCATACAATCTCCTAACAGCTCTGGGGAACAGGAAGATTATTATCACTCGCATTGGACCCATGTGGTCACGAAATGCACTTTACCCCAACAGTTGCTTCAGGAACTTATCTCCTGGCCACAACTCCAGATTTTGCTTTATAATACATTTTACTTTGGTGTGCATGTTTTTCTTCCTGTGGAGATTTTACGGTTGAGTGATAAGCAGGTAATTGGCTTGACCCAATGGAGATTTCACTGGAACTTTAAAAGACTGCCCATCAACTACCTGACCCTCACCCTTTGCCCAGTCCTAAATCCACAGTTTTTTAACTCATGAGGGATAAAACAAACATCACCAAAAAGTGTAATTCCCTTCCGCCCTAGGAAGTAGATGACTAAAAATAAGTATCTGGTTATTAGATGGGTAAGTAATTTCAGGAAGGCACACTGGGTTCTCTTTAAGACTGATGATCAGCTTTATGCAACATGAACAAAATAATATTCCAAAAGATTAGAAGAGGGGGCATGAAATGGGAACATGTCAATTTTACATTTGCTAAAGTGAAAAAATGAATCTTTGGACTATAAGAGATTCAAAAGGATGCAATGCAATGCAATCTCAGAATCTGTATGCTAAGGAAACTTCCAAAGTTGACTTAAGTTTTTTTTAATAACTTTTACTATTTTCCATTATATGGTTTGGAAGTGTATGGATTCCTTCCTTTCTCTCCCCTTCCTCCCTCTCCACCTTCTTTTCCCAAAATTGTACCCCAAATTATCAAAGTGTAGTCCTTTAGTAGCAGTCACAAGTCCAATGTTCTGCTATTTACGTACATCCTGACATTGTAGCTGTAGACACAGGTAGGAAATCTAGTATCATATTGGTCCAGTATATTTAACTCTTTCACCGAAGTCCTCCTTCTTTGGGATTAGAGATACATACTTCAACATATCTTAGCTTGTCTCCATTATACAGTTCATCTAATAAACATATATGTTCTTTTCCAGTTATATATCTATTTGTTTGTATTTTACATGAATGTTGTTTTATATCAGAGTGACCTGTGATGTTCGTCCCTTTGGGATTTACTTATTTCACTGAGCATGAGTCTCAAGTTGACTTGTCATCCTTCTCAGTGCCTGGAGCTGGGCAAGGCAACACAGATGACTTCTGATGAAGGACTGAGAAGGGAGAGGAGCTAAAAAACACAACCTCACTGAGGTGTCAGCTCTTCAAGTTTCTGGATGTTGACAGCCACTATGTACAAAACAAAAATACAGGTTAATTACCAGAAAGGAGAGGTGTACAGGAATGCAGAAGTCAAGTCAGAAAGGCCCTAAAGGCTTCTCTCTGTACAAACTGCGAAGCTATCAAATGGAAATATACACATTTTTAAAGTCACTAAAGGCATGGGAAACAGAAAATTACAGGTTCACTAATTAGTAATAGGTGAAAGAAACAGAGCAGATGCAATTGGATGGCATTCCTGCTTTGTGCTTTCCAGAAATAGGCTAAGCCGTACTTGATGGAAGGCAGCATATCTGGTGAGATGTCTAGCAACAAAAGCCATACACACATATATATTTATGAAGCCAATATCAACTTTACTTCAAACCCAAACCCAGGAAAAGATAGCAGGAATAAAGACAACTATAGACCAAAATTCCTGATGAAATTTGACGCAAAGAACTTCAACCAAATAATCGCTGACCAAATTCAACAGCATATCAAAAAGATCATCCACTCACATCAAGTGGGATTTGTCCAGGAATACAGGAATAGTTCAGCATACACAATCAATATGTATAATTTCTTAGGCAAAACCATGCCAACATCACATTGGTAGCTACAAATTTTCTCAATGAAACCCCTGAGAAAGTTTATTTGAGTTCAACAAATAAAGAGCCTCTTAGTTTAGGGTTTAAATCTTGGCCTTGAAGTTGTGTTCACAGAAGGGGGATTAGAGCCAAAGAAGGGAGGTGGGTGGCCATGCACCAAAGAGGAAGAACTAATGAGGCTTACAAAGTGGGACACCTGGGAGCCCTGTAAGCTTGGCCTGCCCGTCAGTGACCCCCAAAATGGAGCCTAGAGCTGAAACATGCCAGAGGCAGCCTGGACAAGAACAGCTTTTAGCATTTCAACATCACTTTTCTCAGGACAACTTTGACCTAATCACTGATATGTTCACTGAAACCATAGTCATCAGCCCTCACGTTCAAAGTCTCTGTAAAAAAAAAAAAAAAATTCTGAGAAAACTATATTTCCTTGCATATTTTAAGTAGATATCAACAATTTGTTAAGTAGATATGTGTGGCTGTGATGTAAAGACAGAATTACAAATTTTCTTACTATCTTTCATATATTTCCAAAGGAATCTCATTTCATGCTGGTATGATATCATTATTATTCATTTTAAGAATACATGAAGAAGTTCCACTGCAACAGCTGAACATACCAGTCTTCCTTCTTCTATTTAAATTTTAGTTTTGCTGAATTTTATCCTAATGCAATATATCTTTATGCCTGAGATTTTTCTACTGATTACTTCGCATGTCTCTGAAACCAACAAAAAAAAAGTATGATTTGAATGGTAGCCAAATGACATATAATAGTTAGCCAATTAGGCCCCTAGGGAGAACGCAGGATATAGAAAATGCACATGTCATCCAAGTTCGCTGTTAGAAATGTACACATGTACACATCCTCAGATTGCTAGGAAATCGCTTCTGAGAGGCACAGTGCACAAGTCTGAAACACTTCCTGATGTTACTAACATGACATGTTTGTGCGCCATGTGGGAATACAGCCATCAGCCTTCCTTGCGCTGGAAGCATTTCATCCCTAGAGCTGGTTTCTGGTTTGGAAGCATGCTTTCAGCAAAATGCCTGACACCTAAGCGCAACAGACCCCATGACAATAAATAGTTGACCTTGATTCTTCTCAAGGATTAGCGCTAATAACTAGATGTATGTTTCTAATGTTCCTGACAATGCTCTTTCCGGCTGACTTTAAAGGGTTATTTTCAAGTAGAAAAAATTTACATGCTAATCCAAAAGTAAATAACATTATTCTTGACAAAAGTCAGAGTTAAGGTGAAAAATTTTTCTTTATGTCCATGGCAGAGTTAAAATAACGTTATATTATCAACCCTTCACTTTTAAGGAGTAGTGCTAGTGTTGATGGATAAATAGAATTGAGTAGAGAAAACAAGTTTTTTCAACATCAAGTTCTAAAATATGCAGCTTTTTATTTAATCAAAAATGCCTTCATAATTGCTGCCAAATATGTTACAGAAACATATCAATTCAGGACAAGAAATCTACCAAGAAATTGCACAAAACTACTCAGAATAATGGAAGTATACAAAGACATTAACAATGGTTCAAGACAGCATACTTCCAAAATCAGGTAAAATAACAATGTACCAAAAAGTATTGTTAATATGCAGATGACTAGATATTTAAACTTAAAACCACTCACATGTGCCCCATCCCATGAAACTGCAAAAGCACCAGAGGAACTGGATTATCAGACCCTATCCCCTAGCTTATATTTTGTGTAAGTGGATGGAAGACTTTTGAATGTTTCACAATTATGCCTCAATACATCAAAAGCAGACTACAAACATAATTCATTTTCTTGCTAGTGACGTCTCCTGAAAGATAATACTCATGGCAATAAAGAATATTCTACTTTATGTTTACCACCATCTTACAAGAAGTGGATCAACATCCTGTTTCAAACGTTTCTATACAGCTTACAAGAAAAGATGCTTAGGGGAAGAAAAATGAAATAACTTCCTAGACACTAAAGTAGAACGATTAAGTATCCTCTGTGGCATGGAAAGCCATTCTTTATAGAAACTAAAACAGAAAATCTTCAATGATCATGCTGTATTTGGATGTCTTTTGAACTTTCTACCATAAAAGACCATTTCCATCCTTTAAATTATCTGAGCACACCTCAACAGTTCTGCAAATCTACTTTTCAGACAGAAATCGACAAGTGACTGTCACACTGTACACCATGATTTTACAAAGAGGACAGCAAAAAAGCTGACACGTCTAGTGTGGGGGTATAAATGTCCTCCACTACAGCCCATGGAAAATGCTGACTTTCCAGGGACAGGAAGTGCACAAACAAGGAAAACCCCACTGCCTTCTGCTCCGGACAAGAGAGACAATATTCGCCCAGAAACACTGTGCTAATTCCAGTTACCAGACACACGTGAACTTCCAGAAATGGAGGCTTCTCTGAGACTCCAAATAATGTTTAAATATCTTATTTAGAAAGGTGGTATACTGGTTCTACAAACCAAAATAAATAAACTACTGAGGCACACTTTCTTTTATGCAATACTGCTTGTGTTAATTTAAACCTAGTTTAAAGAAAAAATACAATACTCCCTCATTTTTTATGTGAGATGGATAAAAGCAATGTTTTCTTGTATTTCTTCAAATATGTGAAAACAATAAAAACCGCTTTTCAAGCATTTTCTTCTGAACCATATTTGGCAGAGATCCTATTTCTCTGGTCTCTAGGCTCATGTGTTGTTAGACTTAAATGTTCTACCATTTCTAAATTGTTTTAGCATCTAGAACTACAACTGAACATTGAGAATGGCTTAAATTGCTGCAGATTCTTGGCGTATTTTTTGCCACACTTCCTTACAATACCTAATGTGCGCATAATGATGATTCTGAGGCACGGGTTTGCCTCTGCTGTGATAATAACCTAGGCAGTTCTTTCTCATGTGTCTGTACAGTAGGAATTTGCCTAAATGCTCCATAGTCTACTGGTTTCACAGCTAATGTTTCTGACAAGTTATATCTGTTCTAAAATATACGCTCTAATTTTGACTCCTACTTCAACAGCACAAGACTATACTGTCTTTGTGTGCATACTTTTAACTACTTAGTAACATGTGGTAATACCAAGTCCGAGTACCCAATCAGAGCCCCATCTCCCACAAGGTGACTTCTTCCAAATCCATTTAGCTTATAAAAACCAACTGGCACATGTGCTATGTTTAAAGGCACATACAACCTGTAATATAGTTAATTCACTCTGACTCTTAATATCAACTTTACAACTATCTCCTTGCACCAATCTATAAAATTCATCTAGAATTACAATTATGTGTATTCCATGTTTTTTTGACCAAATGGGTTTTTATTTGAATTAAAACAGAGATACAATGAAAACTATTTCACTCACTGTGAATTATCAACATCCACTGACATTAAAAACTTTGTTAAACAAGGAAGCAATTTTGCATTTATATGTAATGTTATAACATGAAAGCCTGTCATGCGTTTCCAGGTTTTGTTTTTGTTGTCCTTGTTGCTATACGTTATTTTCGTCACTCTTTCAACAATCCATGTTTGATACAAGAGTCTGCTACACAAAATGTGAAGCACCAAACTGAGGTAGAGGCTCATGAAATTTAAACAAGTAGTCCCAAAATGAGTACAACAGACCAGGAGCAAATGTGGAGACTAATTTGTCTTTGCCTAATATCCAGAACAGACTGGAGCTCAAATTCACACACTTCTAGTCTGACTAACCCTACTCAAAGACAGAACGTGAAAACCATTCTGGAGAACAATGCTTTGTCTGAAAATGCAGGTCATATGAGGATGAGCTGGCGAACCACAGCATCGCCCCACACAACAGCACACCCAACCATTCCGACACAGGATGCCAGCCAGCACACTGCTAGCAACAGTACGAAGAGGGTTCCAGGCCCACTGCTGCAAATGTGAGTCTTACTTTAAATTATTTTCTTTATTTCAGTTGAACACATTTCATGCATTTTGTACATACAGATTTAGGGGCATAATGAAACTCCCCATTGTGCCGCCCCGCTGACCCACGCTCCCGTCATCCCTCTTCCGTCCTTTCTTTAGTTTTTTCGACAGCATACTTTCAGTTTATTTTATAATCACATGCTTAACCTTCCATAAGTAAAGAATCAACAGATAAGGAGTTGAAACAACACACACACACACACACACACACACACTGTTCCTCATGAATACAGACTAACACTATAAACAAGAATCAAATTTCAAAATGCCAACTGTAGTTATTAACAACAAGATCGGTAACAATAAATCCAAATCATAGAAAGCCATCTCCAGGATTTACAAAACACACTTTACTGGTTTCTCATGTTAGAAGCCAAAGCGTGCCAAAATTACCATCCAGATGGTGAGCTAATCCTGGAAGATATCATGTTACATAAAGTCAAGCCAGAAAATAAGTTTGATGCTTATTTGATAAGAAATAATTTACAGGGCCCGGCATGGTAGCCTAGCCACAAAAGTCCTCGCCTTGAACACGCCAGGATCTCATATAGGTGCTGGTTCTAATTCCAGTGGCCCTGCTTCCTATCCAGCTCCCAGCCTGTGGCCTGGGAAAGCAGTTGAGGAGGGCCCAAGGCCTTAGGACCCTGCACCCATGTGGGAGACCTAGAGGGTTCCTGGCTTCGGACTGGCTCACCTCTGGCTGTTGTGGCCACTTGGGGAGTGAATCAAGGGACGTAATAACTTCCCTCTGTCTCTCCTCCTCTCTGTATATACGACTTTTCAATAAAAATAAATAATTTTTTTAAAAAGAAATAATTTACAGACAGTAAAATGTATCTATCCTAAATGTCCCACTTTGTTAGCTTTCATGTGTTTTGGAATCATCATTCCCAATGCAGATGGGACATAGTGATTTGCAACAAAACATGAGCACAAAAGCATACTAGGAATTAACAATCAGAAATAGAGAAGTCGCTGTTTCCAAACCACATGAAATGGAAGAAACAATAGGTATTATTATACTTTTTAATACAATTTTCCATGTAAAATAAGTACAACATAAGTATAACATGTTATGTTATGTATGTTGTATGTTGTGTATAAACTAAAATTGAAATGTCAATGAGGTGGTCACAGAAGGTGGTTAAGAACTAGCACTTGAGACTCGCAAGATGGCCGACATAGGAGGAAGACTGTGAGAGAGCTCACAGACAGAGAGGGCTAGAACGCGACAAAAGCGTAAGTGGAGCAGCATAGAACTACAGGGAGAAGAACGTGAAGTTCCCTGGACAGTGTGGAGCCAAAAAAATCCACACAACTCGGAAGAGCAACCAGGGAAAAACAAAGCAAAGGACAGGGAAGACGACTTTCCGCTCCTGACCTGCTGAGTCACCTCTGAGTGCAGACGCTGAAAGCCGCCGAACCCACCCAAAGACCGACCTGAAGACGCTGTGGCCGTGAGGACCGGAGGTGATTGGGACCCGCTGGCATCTGCTCACCCTGGTCACCAGGACTCGCCAGGACCTGCCCCGCTGCGGACACCAGGACCCTGAATCACCGGGACCCGCCGGCATCTGCCCACCCTGGTCGCCAACCCCCGGGACCTGCACCAGCCGCAGCCTCCAGGCTCCATCGCGACCCACGGAGACCAGCAACGGACGCAGCAGTCGGGAGACGCACTGGCGGCCAGGATTCCCACCAGAGGAAGAGGCAGACTGCAAGAACCTGAGGTTTGAGTGAGTTGGGTGGGGACAGTGGTGGGTTGGAGGCTTCGGGAGTTGGCCCCCCAGGGGCACGGACAGAGCCTGAACACAATTGGCCTCCCCGCCCCTCCCCCCCCAGGCTCCAGCCTCTAGAGACACAGGGCGAGTGCCTTGAGACTGCCAAAACTGTGTCTGGGAGAAAGGCAAAAGGCACACTGGATACTCCCCTGTGCCTTTGCGGTGTGGCACTCAGCTGGGCGGTGCTATCCCACAGGAACCCAAGCACGCCTCTGGGCTGGGCAGTTCCCTGCTAGCGCAGGGGCGGTCGGTCCCCTGCAAGTGCTGGGGTGGGCGGACCTGCGCAGGAGGCGTTTCCAGAGAGCACCTGGAACACGCCCTATAGTCCCTTGCTCCGAGCCCTGTGATCCAGTAAACAGGGTGCGCGCACAGAGAGTGCCTTCACTCCCCCACGCCCTGTGGTAGCATACCTGTAGGGGACGAGCTGAGAGTGCGCTTTGAATCCTCTGGGCCCTGGAAGAGGCGCCCTGAGGTCCAGTGTTCTGGAGACGCACCAAAAGTGCCTTGAAAATTCCCACACCCTGCTACTCCACGCCTGCAGACTCCGATCTCTACAGGATAGTGCTTGGAGACCCCTCAGCACACTGGTGCCTAGGTCTCTCAAAAAAGAAACACTAACACAATGGGAAGAAATACCAGAAAAGGTAATGATCCAGATGAGAGTGCCAACACCCTACCAATAAAGGATCGAAAGCCAATGTCTATTTCGGAGATGCGAGATGAAGACATAGAAGATCTACCAGACAAGGAATTCAAAAAAATAATGTTAAAATATGTCAGAGACAATGAGAAGAATTGGGAGGACTTCAAGGAATTCAAGAACCACATAGCCTCAGAAATACAACAAATGAAAAGTAAAATCCTTGACTTAGAGCACAAAATTGAGAGCCTAACCAACAGAACAAATACAGCAGAAGAGAGGATCTCTGAAACGGAAGACACACAAAACGAACACACCCAGTTCATGAAACAGCTGGAGACAAGTCTGAACAAAGCCAATAAGACCATACAAGAAATGAAAGACAACCTCAGAAAATCAAATATTAGGATTATTGGCCTTCCTGAAGGAGCGGAAAAAGAATCAGGAATGCAAATGGTGCTCGACGAAATTATACAGGAAAACTTTCAAAACACTTGGAACATGAATCCAGCTCAAATCCAGGACGGTCAGAGGACTCCCAGCAGATATGACCCAAAGCGATCTTCACCCAGACATATGGTGCTCAAGTTCCACTCCAACGAAGACAAAGAAAGAATCCTGAGACAAGTACGAAGCAGAGAAAAGATCACATACCGGGGAAAACCAATCAGGATCACGGCTGACTTTTCTGAAGAGACCTTACAAGCAAGAAGAGAATGGACAAAGATCTTCCAAATCCTGAATCAGAACAACTGTCAACCAAGAATATTGTACCCAGCAAAGATCTCATTCGTATTTGAGAACGAAATCAAATACTTCCACAGCAAAGAGAAATTAGAAGAATATGCCAGCACAAAACCAGCTCTACAAAATCTCCTTAGAAATGCACTAATTCCAGAAAAAAAGGAGGTGAATCATAAGCAAAGATGGCAAACAGGAAGGTCTTCCCACTAAAGTCCACACAAGGAAGGGCAATAACACAGATATCAACACCCACAAAAACAAGTATGGCAGGGCAAAATCACAACCTCTCAATTTTAACTCTCAACACAAATGGCCTGAACTCACCAATCAAAAGGCATAGATTAACAGAATGGATTATCAAACAGCACCCAACTATCTGTTGCCTACAAGAGACGCATCTAACCAGAAGAGATTCAAAGAAGCTGAAAGTGAAAGGTTGGAAACAGATATTTCATGCCAATGGACGAGAAAAAAAGGCTGGGGTAGCTGTCTTAATTTCAGATGATGTGGACTTCAATCTGACACACATCAAAAAGGACAGGGAAGGACATTATATATTGGTGAAGGGACTGATCCATCAGGAAGTAATTACCATTGTGAACATATATGCACCAAATTCAAACGCACCTAGCTACGTGAAGCAATTACTCACGGACTTAAGGGGAGACATAGATATGCACACAATAATAGTGGGTGATCTTAACACCCCACTAACAACTATAGACAGATCAACAAAACAAAAACTCAACAAAGAAACAACAGAACTCATACAAACAATAGAACAACTGGACTTGGTTGACATTTATAGAATTTTTTACCCTAAGGCCACAGATTATACATTTTTTTCAGCAGTACATGGCACCTTCTCCAGGATCGACCACATGATAGGACACAAAGCAAACCTAAATAACTTCAAAAAGATAGGAATCATACCATGTACCTTCTCAGACCACCACGGAATGAAGCTGGAAATCAGCAATTCAAAATGCCCCAGGAAATACAGAAACTCTTGGAGGCTGAACAATATGCTACTAAACGAACAATGGATCAGAGAAGAAATTAAAGATGAGATCAAAAAATTTATGGAAACCAATGAAAACTCTGACACAACATTCCAAAATTTGTGGGACACTGCCAAAGCAGTGCTACGGGGTAAACTCATTGCAATTGGAGCTCATGTCAAGGCCCAAGAGAGGCGCCAAATACAGGAACTAAACACACACCTCCAGGAACTGGAAAAACAACAGCAGAAGAGCCCCACACACAATAGGAAACAAGAAATCATCAAAACAAGGGAGGAAATCAACCAGATAGAAATAAAAAAAACCATACACAAAATCAATGAATCAAAAAGCTGGTTTTTTGAGAAGATAAACAAGATAGACACTCCACTGGCCCGACTGACAAAGAAAAAACAAGAGAAGGCAAGAATTAACAGCATCAAAGATGAAAAAGGCAACATAACAACAGACACCGCATCCATTAAGGCCATAATCAGAAATTACTACAAAGCACTGTACTCCAACAAATCAGAAGATCACCAAGAAATGGAAAAGTTCTTAGACTTCTACCACTTGCCAAAACTTAGCCCAGAGGCAACAAACGACCTGAACAAACCCATAACTGAAGTAGAGATTGAATCAGTGATTAAAGACCTCCCAACAAGGAAAAGCCCAGGCCCAGACGGCTTCACTCCAGAATTCTACAAAACATTCCGAACAGAGCTGACCCCAATCCTCTACAAACTCTTCAAAACAATAGAAAAAGAGGCAACCCTTCCAAACTCATTCTATGAAGCCAACATTACCTTAATCCCAAAACCAGACAGAGAACTAACAGAGAAGGAAAACTACAGACCTATCTCTTTGATGAACATTGATGCTAAGATTCTCAACAAAATCCTAGCCAACAGAATTCAAAACACATCAGACAGATCATTCATCCAGATCAAGTAGGATTCATCCCTGGAATGCAGGGATGGTTCAACATTCGAAAATCTATAAATGTGATACACCACATCCAAAAACTGAAAAACAAGAATCACATGATAGTATCAATAGATGCGGAAAAAGCTTTCGACAAAATCCAACATCACTTCCTACTAAAAACCCTAACCAAGGTAGGCATAGATGGAAAAATCCACAACATAATTAAAGCAATATATGAAAAACCCAACGCCAGCATCATACTGAATGGAGAAAAGCTGGAACCCTTCCCACTGAGATCTGGAACAAGACAGGGATGTCCACTTTCTCCACTACTATTCAACATAGTCCTAGAGGTACTCGCTGAGGCCATAAGACAAGAAAAAGAAATCAGAGGAATCCAAATGGGAAACGAAGAAGTCAAGCTCTCACTATACGCAGATGATATGATTCTTTATGTAGAAGAGCCAAGAGACTCAATACAGAGACTGCTAGAACTTGTACGAGAGTTTGGTAGAGTGGCAGGGTACAAAATTAATGAACAAAAATCAACAGCCATAGTGTATGCGAACAGCCCCAAGATGGAAAAAGACTTAACCAGCAAGATACCATTCAAAATAACAGAGAAAAGTATGAAATATCTGGGAATAAATCTAACCAAAAATGTAGAAGACTTATTTGAAGAAAACTACAATCTGCTTAAAAAAGAAATTGAACAAGACCTCAAAAGATGGAGTAATATCCCATGCTCCTGGATAGGTAAAATCAATATCATTAAAATGTCTATACTGCCAAAAGCAATATATACATTCAACGCAATCCCAATCAAATTGCCCAAAACATTCTTCACAGATCTGGAAACAATGATCCAAAGGTTCATCTGGAAGCACAAAAAACCACGGATAGCTAGAACTATCCTGAAGAACAGGAAGTTAGCAGGGGGAATCACAGTTCCGGACCTCTGGACATACTATAGGGCAGTGGTTATCAAAACAGCGTGGTACTGGCACAAAGATAGAGAGGAAGATCAATGGAGCAGAATAGAAACGCCAGAAGGAAACCCACACAGATACAGCCAAATAATCTTTGACAAAAAGACAAACGACAACCCAGGCAAATGGGAAGGTCTGTTCAATAAATGCTGCTGGGACAACTGGTTGATAGCCTGCAGAAACAAAAAAATAGATCCACATCTCTCACCATACACTAAGATCAGATCTAAATGGATAACAGATCTAAACCTACATCCAGAAACCTTCAAACTTTTGGAAGAAAATGTTGGAAACACACTGCAACACTTAGGGGTAGGCCCTCACTTCCTAAAAAAGACTCCAGATGCAGTAGAAATCAAGACCAAAATAAACAATTGGGACCTCATCAAACTAAGAAGCTTCTGTACAGCTAGAGAAACAATCAACAAAGTAAAAAGGCAACCCACAGAATGGGAGAAGATCTTCGCACACGACATAGGTGATAGAGGGCTAATATCCAGAATATACAAAGAGCTACAAAACAACCAAAATGTCAAAACAAACAAGCCACTCAAGAAATGGGCACGGGAAATGGGCAGACACTTCACAAAGGAACAAACCCAAATGGCAAATAAACATATGAAAAAATGCTCAAGTTCCCTGGCAATAAGGGAAATCCAAATTAAAACATCAATGAGGTACCACCTAACGCCAGTAAGACTGGCCCACATGAATAAAAGCACCAACGACACTTGTTGGCGAGGTTGCGGGGAAAAGGGAACCCTACTCCACTGCTGGTGGGGCTGCAGGCTGGTACAGCCTCTATGGAAATCAGTATGGAGAATATTCAAACAACTCAAATTCAACATACCGTATGATCCAGCAATAGCACTCCTAGGAATATATCCAGAACACTTGTTCTATGAGAAACCAACATGTACTCCTATGTTCATAGCAGCACAATCAGTAATTGCAAAAACATGGAAACAACCAAAATGCCCATCAACAGATGATTGGATAAGAAAGCTATGGTTCATCTACTCCATGGAATACTACTCAGCTATTAAAAAAAACAAAATGCAGTTCTTTGTGGCCAAATGGGCCAAACTGGAAACCATAATGCTAAGGGAAATGAGCCAATCCCAAAAGGTTAAATACCACATGTTTGCCTTAATTTAAGATGATATGATGTTATGTATAACATGTTATGTTTTGAATGTTATATGTTGTGTATAAACTAAAATTGAAGTATAGGTGAGGTGGTCACAGAAGGTGGCTGGGAACCCGCATTTACTTTTAACATATTGGTTACTCATTACTATGTCAATTAATTCCATAATGATGTAAATTTTTGCTGATGGTATGTTGGAGCTTTCAATTGACTGGGATGATACTCTGCTGGCTCTGTCATCAGACCAGAGAGGGTATACCTAAGAAACCGTTGAACTTGACGGGACAATAAGATGCTGGACTCTATGTTTGGTATACGCTTGCAATGGGGAAATCTCAACTGAACTTGAACTGTGGTTATGCAATAAGGTGGAGGAATCCACCATGGTGGGAGGGTTTGGGGAGGGGTGGGGAGAACCCAAGTATCTATGTAACTGTGTCACATAATACAATGTAATTACTGAAGTTAAATAATAAATAATTAAAAAAAAAAAAAAAAGAACTAGCACTTATTTTTAACATATTGGTTACTCATTACTATGTCAATTAATTCCATAATGATGTAAATTTTTACTGATGGTATGTTGGAGCTTTTAATTGATCAGGATGATACTCTGCTGTCTCTGTCTTCAGACCAGAGAGGGTATACCTAAGAAGCCATTGAACTTGACTGGACAATAAGATGCTGGACTCTATGTTTGGTATATGCTTGCAATGAGGGAATCTCAACTGAACTTGAACTATGGTTATGCAACAAGGTGGAGGAATCCACCATGGTGGGAGGGTTTGGGGAGGGGTGGGGAGAATCCTAGTACCTATGAAACTGTGTCACATAATACAATGTAATTAATGAATAAAAAAAATAAGTACAAACCCAGATACATTAATCACTTGCAAACCAAGCAAGCTCTTCTCAAATAATTAAAATACAGATGTAGAAGCAACAGTGGAATACTGAAGAGTGGAGGACAGGCTGTTAAGTAGTGCTAAGGAAAAATGTTCTCACCCTAGCCAGCTTTCTCGCCAGGTCACAGGCCGAGCAAAAGGCTGCCCATGTGATACCACTGGCGTGCAGACTGTGTGGCTGGGGTTCAGAGCCAAGGTAACCATCACAAGCTCAGTAAGTCTAGTGTACCTGCAAAACTCAACCTGGACAAGTGGATTCTCACGGAAGCCCCAGAATGCACTGCTCTTAGGACCACTTGTCGTATGGCACATGACTCGGACTGCCTCTCTGGCTAATCAGCTGCTCCAGAAGAACACAGATAGGACAGGGACAGTTTCCCTGGCTGTGTAATGTGGGGGATTTCTCCACTGTCAATCATTAAAGTTGTAGACACACATCTAAAAGTGGCACACAATACCTAGGGAAAGACGGCTATGCATGTCCACCTATGTTGCCACAGAGTCACATCATCAGGACTCACAGCACTTGAGTCTTAATCGCTGAAAATCTGAGACTTACAAAGTTCCTTTTCCTCAGCTTTGCTTCTAAGGCAGATTTTGGCAAACACATTGTCAGCCAGAACTGATCTGCTGGCTTTTTTGTAAAGATCTGTAGCAAGCCAGTCCCCCCATTGGCTTGCGTGTTGGATAGGGATATTCTCCATGGCTGCTGCCCAGTAAGTGACTGGGATGAGTGCAGGGGACAGCAAGTTTAGGGCCTGCAGAAAAGCTCAAAACATTCACTATGTAGCCATCACAGAGTCCTTGTAGATCCCTGCTCTATGTGGAACAAAACAAATAAATAATTGTTAAACTATTCTGCTTTCTAAACTTATTGAAAAGAAGATGACCAAGCACTGAAATCGCAAAGGCAGAAAGGATTACAAACTCCCCAAAGCTACTTCTCTTGTCTCTCTAAATCAGATGTACAACCCTCCCGAGCCACTTGAGAGAGTGCATTACATTGGAAACCACCTGCATGGGACATCTACAGATGGGAAGGGCTGTCACACTTCTGAAGAGCCCCTCTAGCTGCTGATTAACCTGTTAGCAAACCATTTAAGAGAGATCCAATCTGCCAGTCCCTGCTGACATACTCAGATATAAGAGGATAGAGATATCAGAGAAGCGTTTCATGAGACATTGAAAAGCAGCAGCTCAGATCCTTAACTCTGTGAGGATGGATGCCAGGCAGTGGCACAGACACTTTTCAGCAGAGTCATTAACAAAGTCGACACCTTCCTGTGACGCCTGACCTGTCTGCACGACAAGTCCAAGTTGGACACTAAGGACTACACTGCAGCAGCTGCACCTGTCTGACCACAGCAACCTTCTCTTTCAACAGGAAAGCTTCAGGACCACTCCTTGTCCTTGGCAAGTATAGGTTTCTGCTGCACTACGTCCAGGCAGAAAGTGGCAAATCTTACTTCACGCTTCCAAGGGAAGCATGCCTCATTGTTCAGATGCATCCAGCACGGATCCCCTCAGTATTCTACGAGGCACTCCAGGTAATCCTTATTTGCTTCACAACTTGTACATAGTAAAAACCATCCAAGTCAAACCCGATGCTTTCGCCTGTAGCTCCTACCACTTAGTTGGCTTGCTGGGGCTAAGCTAGCATGAAGTGCAGAATATTGATCCAATGAGCACCACACTCTTTGCACAGCCAGATTATCATTCACCAGATATTTCCAACACACACTTACAGACTGACTGTAACTCTGGGAGAATAGCGCCACAGGTCAGTACTCTGTCTGTTAGCCTCATCCCCTCCTGCCCTGAGGACAACGTCTCTGGTGCACCTCTCGGTTGGGATACACAAGGACCCTGCTCCTTCCTTCCCTCTGCTGTTCATCTTCACCTATGACAGTAAAAACCCCAGGACAAGATTGTCTCAAAAAGGATTATCTTTCAGATCAATAATGAAACTGAATCCAAAGCCCACTATTTATCAGCCTGCAGCAAGCAGGCAATTGGTTAGGATGTATGAGCTCACTTTGAGACATTCTTTTCAGTTCTGTACAGTGCTGCAGTTCATTCTGTACTGAGGCAATTACTGGTTTTGCATTCACATTTTATCCCATTTTTCCAATGGATTCCTTGGGTTTTTTTTTCTGAAAATATATTCAATTTGAAGCCATACTTCAACAGACTGCATGTATATATTTCTAATAATACAGTATAGATCTCTTCTCAAAAGTGATTTTCAATATTCTTTCAGAGATGACATGGGATCTTTCACTTTCAGCTTAAAATTTTTATAGCAGATTATATATATATATATATATATTTAATATATATATATATTTAATTTGAATTTTGTAACCCTGCAAATGAAGGCTAAAACTGAGGCTCAATGGTAACTCCCAAAAGCAACTGAATAGCTGAGCCATGTTACTGACCTCTTTCCTGATTTAGCCCCCATATCTCTCCATACTAATACTTTGACTTCAAAACACAACAGAGAGTTAACTCAAATTTCTGGAAACCCAACTGAATTGATGAATAATCCAGTCATGAGCAAACTGGCAACATAGGCTGAGAAAATCTAGTGCACAAATCACTTGACAGAATGTAACTTTTAACTCCAGTTGACCTCAATAGTCCAAAAAATTTAGGGCTGATGTTGTGGTTTAGTGGGTTAAGCTTCTGTGTTTAACACCAGCATACTTTATAAGCACTGTATCAAATTGCAGCTGCTCCTTTTCTAATCCAGCTTCCTGAAAATATGCCTAGGAAAGAAACAGTGGGTGGAAGCAGAAGACGCTGAGGCCCTGACATCTGTTGGAGAGACCCAGATAGGGTTCCAGGCTCCTGATTTTGGCCTACCCTAGCACCGGCTACTGTGGCTATTAGAGAACTGGACTCATAGACAAACTTTACATTTTAGATTAAAAAAAATAGTGTTTTTAATTTCCATAGAAAATTCAAATGCTTAAGTAAACTATATAGTTGGTTTATATCAAGTGGCTTCAAATTATTAAGAAGTAAATTTCCAAAGGCAGAACTTACCTTAACAAAATTATGTGAGGGGCTGGCACAATGGCTCAACAGGCTAACCTCAGACTTCAAGTGACAGCATTTCAGATGGGTGCTGCTTTGTGTCCAGGCTGCTCCACTTTCTACCCAGCTTCCTGCTTATGCTCTGGGAAAGCAGCAGAGGATGGTCCAAGCCCTTGGACTCCCACACCCATGTGGGATAAAGGGAAGAAGCTCCTGCCTCCTGGCCTCAAATTGGCTCAGGTTGGGCTGTTGCAGCCATTTAGGGATGCACTGGTATTTGGAAGATCTTTCTCTCTCTTGCCTTCTAAGTGTAAATGTTCCTTTCCAATAAAAATAAATAAATTGCTTAAAAAAGAAATTATGTGATACAAAAGATTTCTTTATGGCAAAAAAATATATTATTTATCTGTGTATTTTACATACATATGTTTCAGTCAGTAGAATGAAGGATTTGTCATGCCTAAGTTAAAAAAAACAGCTAGGTAAAAACTAAATTTCAAAATAATACATTCACATCATACTGTCTTGTATAAATCTTTTACAATATCTAGTGTTGACATTTAGGTTTCTTCAAACTGAATTAATAAGACACCAAAATTTTCTAATTGCTTATATTTTAAATACTTGCATTAAATTGCTTAGATTGTAATGTACATATTTTCTCATAAAATGTCCATCTGCAATGAGAAAAAATCTGTATTTTCCCACTGCCATTGAATTTAAATATACAGATTCAAACTTTATGGTGAATCTTTCACCCCAGGACCATGCAGCTAAATCTTACATCTAAGTTCAGATTTGCATTTAGAAAGCCTAGACTGAATACAATGCTTGGAGAATCAAAATGGATGTGGATAAAGCAGTTGATAGACTAACCACTTTGGCATTAATTGCCTGTCAGAAAGCAGATCTATCAGGAAAGAACAGCTGATTCAAACTGCGATGAAGGCTAACAGGTAAGGCAGAGAACTACTCACGGAAGGGAAGACCGAGAAGACTTGGTGATGGAATAACGTTCAGGTGAGGGGGGAGGCTGAGAGCAAGATTGCCCAGTAATGCATCGTGAGACGTAGTCATTGACTGCATCAAAGACAGCAAAGTTCCTGCCTGGAAGCGGGTGGGTGGGAAGGAAGCTCTTGAATTGACTCTTATGTATATGGTGGTTGAGCATCTGAGTGCAGAAGCCACAAAGGCAATAGACACACGAGTCTAGAGTAACGATTTCTTTCTAAGCTGTGTGGATAGAACTAGCCATCGGTGCCATGGTCGGGGATGATATACCTGAGAGAGGTTTACAGACATGTACGCAGAAGAGACGAGAAGGTCTCTCCTTTCAGCAGACATCCGGGATCTCTCCCAGGAGGTGCTCTCCACTCCTGCTCTTCACATTCTTTTGTTCACTTCACAAATAAAACTGCTCCTCTGTCTGCAGTCAATTTTAGGGTGTTTTATTTTTCATTTCTTTTCTAAGCTAAGAAAAGAACCCACTGAACTTTGCCACTAAGAACTACCCTCCAGCTTCGGATCAGCCCAGCTCGAGCCACTGGCAATGTGGGGAGTGAACCAGAGGCTCAATCTCATTGTGTGTGTGTGTGTGTGTGTGTGTGTGTGTGTGTGTGTGTGTGTGTGTGTGTGTGTGTGTGTGTGTGTGTGTGTGTGTGTGTGTGTGTGTGTGTGTGTGTGTGTATCGGGGAAAGTGTCCTTCTCTGTAATTCTGCCTTTCAAACAAAATGAAATAAATCTTTAAAAAACAACAATACAGAGAGAGAAAAAGAGAGAGAGAAAGCCCAGAAATGTTATTTGGGAGAGAGTTGTATCACAGCAATGTAAAAGAGATGGTTTTATATGTTGCTGGTAATCTCAGCAAAACGAATCTTGTGAAGTGATAAAGCTAAAAAATACACAATCTCAGGATGGACACAAGGCAAACAGGGCTTGTATTGCCAAGATGAGGAGAGAAGGTAAATTCCAGAAGTGGATCAGTTGCAATGAGGCTTACTTTATTCAAATAGGAGAAGCCTAGGTTTGCTAAAAAACAAACACAAAACCATCCCACTGAAGGGGAGCACCTGTGTACACAAGCAAAGCAAAGACTCACGGGCAAGGGCAGCTTCTGGCAACCTGGAAGCAATGTCATCCAAACACCACTGCAGAATTTGCTGCAGGAGCAGGAGTGCTCAGAGGGGATGCAGGCCCAGTATCTGCTTGCTCTCGGGAAGGTGAGAGCACTTCCATATGGCAATGTTCATTGTCCATTCATATTACAGAATCCATCAGTTCATCTGCCAAGCCTGAGTGGGAGGCTGGAAATGGAGCATGGGAAAAGGCATGAAATTGCCATTATGAAGGCTGTGAAAATAAGTTGATTCAAGAAGCCTAGCCAAAGATTGGACAAGCAATGCCGAGAGCACAGCTGAAGCTTGTGTCCAAACACCACCGTAGAACGAATTTGTCCTCTTGTGGCTACCTAAGTGGACACTCTAAAACACTCTTATTTGTGTGCACCCAGTGCTAGTGAACTCGCAGACGACCGGAATGCAGACACTGAAGACTAAGAGCAGACTACAGGCATGCTCTAATACGGAGCAAAGCAACTGCATTCTGAATTTGGGCTAGATTCTGATACAATACACAAGCAGCCAAAATAGCCAGTGCTGAGAATGCATGCTGAAAGGGAGAGAACACCTCAACAGACAGCAGAGAATGCCCACGTCCACTAGTGGTCTGAGGATGGAACAGGTGAATATAATAGCAATTTTTAAAAAAGGATGTTAGTTTAGGACTGTGTACCTGGAGTAGAATGAATGGTGGATTGACCGATGCTGAGGTATTGGGTGCAGTACTGGTCAGGACATGGGCTGCCTAAGGCATCTGTGCTCCTGATGATGGTAGAGTAAGAGTTAGTGAAGTGTAAGCAGAAATACCATTAAGTCAGGTGCCACACGGCAGGGAACGAGGAAGACGGGTAAACAGACAATAGAATGCTGAACAATGCAAGTCTTGGGATCATATTCTGTAAAATGTCAAAGAAATCTGGAGTAAAGAAGCAGTGATTTCCAATTCCTGGCCCTGAAGTTCCCAATTTCTGGCTGAGAACATAGAATGTATTAAGTTGAGTGTGCTCCTAGGGCACACGGGACCTCAGCTAAGCACTGAGATTCTGTTATGTCGGGGAGGAGTCAAGAACACGAGGGAGGGAGCATGAGAGGCACTGGAAGTGTCACTGGGAGAAACTGGCTTCACACACAGATGGGCAGTCCCAGAAGCAGCTGCATGACATTTCAGGACTGATGGAATGGGAGTGCATTTTCTAGGCTGTGTGTGGTATTTTCTTTCTTTGGTCAGCACTGGCCAGGCGCCTCCACAGAGAGGACTCCTCACCTGGAGTCACAAGACAAAGGATGCAGCAGTTCATGTAATGAGCACACAGGGCTCTGAGGCACTGTCTCTGCCTTCTTCCCAGTGCAAAGGAGCAGCCCCCCCCCCCCCAGAGAAAAGCAGAAGCAGAAGGAAACATGAAGGTAATCCACTCAGACTCCAGTGCTGTACGGAAAATAAAGGAGGCCCAAAGAGTTGAATGACCTTTTCAGCACCCTGCACCCAGGAAAGGGGCAGACGGCCAACTGTAGCCTGTCTTTGGTTTGAAGACCTTCACAGATAATCCCTCATCAAGGTAAGAAGGGAATCGCTAGTTTAGCCAACTTCATTGTAACTCTGGAAACACTGTAACTTACATTTTTTTGGCACGTTATTCTTAAGTACCTTCAGGAGTTGACTACATTTATTTAAAATATGCAAATGTGTTAATTAAATAATAATACTGGAGGTGCTTAATTTTCATAAGAATCACATTTATCTTTGTGTGATTTTATTTCACTAGACTAGTATTAATTGTTTTGGTAAAATCCTGAGAAAGAATAAAGGCTAGACATCCACAATACATTAATACTGAGCATCCTTAAATACACAACACAGGTATTAAATAAAAGCAACATTAAATCTATTAGTTAATTACAAAGGTATCATAAGAAACAAAAGTAATTCAAATTGCATTTTCCTTAGTGGTATAGAGAGAGTTCTTACAGTTTTACTTAGTTCCCAACAACATTTGAGGTGATGAAATGCAGCACTAAGAGCGCAGACAACACCACTGGCAAAGCTAGCACCCAGGTTTGCTATGTGCCAGGCGCCGTCCTACCACACTGACGAGGTGGACTTGCTTCTTCCTCACAACTGGGTACATCCTGCTGCGGTCCTCAGTTTGTGATGACAAAAGTACTCTCAGACCCACGGCGGGGAGTCACGGTGCATCTACATGTCTACATGTGGCCTGCCTAAGGTATCTGTGCTCCTGACAATGCTGATACTATTCTATCTTTACACGACTACTTTGGTAAAAATTGCTGTGGAAATCTTACCTGCTATCAAATGTACAAGTGTGTTAATGTCCTGCTTTGATCATACTTTTTCAAACAAAAAAGTAATCATGTCCTCACTAGGTTATATTAACAAATAACTTTAAGCCATAAAATAATTTACAGTAAACTAAGGGGTTTTTCTGTTACAACTGTAACCTTAGCAACAAAGTAGAATGGTTATACAAAGAAAAAAAGTATCCTGAGGTATTCAATACTCTTACAAAAAGCTTTCTCTCAATTTACAAGAATATGACCATTAGAAGCAAAGTAGCAGAAAATTTCATAATGGATCATACTGCTCTCTAGATTAGCCATATTTCATCCAAACATTTTTATTTTCAAAAGAACAAGGGCTATATTCAAAACTGTCCAATTTAAATCTCCATAAGAATGTTTAAACCATTCAAGTTTTTACACTAAATAATGAGTTCAATAAGGCACCATTTTACATAAGTCATGACATATACATAACTTCAAGGGGAAAAAAGTGATCAGAATAAAGTTTAACAAAACCCTGAGCATTCTGTGTAAGCATAAAGAGAAGATACGTATGTAACACAGAGTATGTTCACCAGGATCTTCAGATAATTTCCCTAAGAAATAGAGTTGGCTTCTATTTTCATCAACCAAATGTTGCTGTAAGGAATAGGATCCAGTGCAGGAGGAATGTGGTAAATCCTTTTTTAATAGCTACTGGTAATGGAATTATACAACAGGTTAGGTAAATAAATATTAAGACTCTCATACTGTATGTGGAACTAATGAAGAAAGAGACTTGAAACCAAGACTCTACTTGAACTGCAGAGGCTCATCTAGGCCTATTCATCCAGTGTGTATCAGTGACATGGATAAATGAGAACAGCCTATTGCTTCGCATATATTTGGATGACAGAATAAGACAAAAGTCGGGCAGTGTGATGCAATGTGTTGATTTAATCAAGCTGATGCTGAACAGAAATACCTGTGCTTGAGTTTTGAAAAAGATAACTTTACAAGCGAAAGAGCCATGGCGATTGGGTATTAAATGACATCAGCGTTTATATAAGTCAACAATCTGTGGTCATCCAAAGATTGTACTTTTATCCTAGTTAAGTAGCAGCTATATAATACTTAGAATGAGCAAGCTGTACCCTGCACTAAGCTGTCACATCACACTTCAAGTACTATGGCAATGTATTTCAAGGCCACAGGAATTGATAATGACACCTGGAGGGAAACTGGTGCGATGATGAGAGAGACTCAAAATCATGGTGTGTGTGGACTGTGTCACACTGAGAAAGAGCTAGTTGCAAAGTTCCCGGAAGTCAGGAACTGATCACAACTTACTTAGCTCTACCACCAATATCAAACACACAATAGGTATACGTAGAATAAATGTCTGTTGTAGAAGTGAACAGACTAATACATCCAAAGCTGCAGAAATGAGAAAACAGCTAGCGCAAGAATATGAAATTCTTCAATATTTGAAGGAGTTTAGATAAAGCAGCAACACATGATTCTGTCTGTCCCTCAGAACAGGATGTGACCTTAAGTGTGCAAGCCACAGGACTGCCAAGCTCAAAATCCAATGAAAAGAAGACATTGTGTTAGTCAGAACTCCCCAAGTTGGAATGGCGAGGCTGATGTCAGCAAGGCATCCAGTCAGTTGTGGGGTTAGCATGTTGACACTGGGGCAAGCAGCCTCAAAGCACACTGGAAATGCAGAGAAAGCTATGCTGTGGTACTATGTTTCTCCTAGTATCTGACTAAGCTGTCTCGCGATGCTCATTCTGGTTCAGTGTTCTGACAGTTACAAATGCTCCCGTAGATGGAAGCATACTGACTGTAACTGTAAGCTCTTCAGGAAGATGATACAACGCCAGCACATGAAATGGTTAGGGTATACTCAGAGCTTGCACTCTCAAGATGCAACTGCAAATGCTCTAGAATGAGCCATGCTTTTTCCTGGATTCAATGAGGAGCTTTAGATAAGGGAACCCCAGGTGAGGCTACCATATCTGACTCTGGCATGTTGAGTTAAGTGCCTCCACATTATGATACTATGAATACTGATATGATATTTAATGAAATGGCAGGTTTGCACCTAGTCTCTTCCGAACCAACCAAAGCCTTTGACGGTAAAATCTTTAATGACACATATTTAGGAGTCAGTTAACTCCATAATGTGTATGCATGTGTGTGCATTCTGGCATCCAACCTACAACAGAGTGCCATAATTACTTCTACTTTAAGCAAATATAATTTAGAGATACTGAATACTTTTCCCTAGGTCTTATAGTTCGTAGGCTTTGTTCTAAAGCCTAGGACTATATGACTGTAAAGTCAAGACTCAACCAACTGATCATCTATTCCTTGCACTTTAAAGTACTGGCATTAAATAGAAAGAGTAAGCACTATAGATTCAAGCAACAACAACAAAAAAGGGACTGGTAAACTCACCTGTTAGAGAACAGAGGCTAAGGTTTAATCATTAATTCAAAGGAATTTGAGTAATTCCCAGCAAGATAAATTTCAATCCTTTATTATGTTCAGTTTGACTCATACTGTTGACAAACTGTAGGTGATTTGTAATACCTGTAAAAACATCTCTGCTGTGTTTCAAACTCACTATGTCTCATTAAAGGCAGCCGCAGGTGCAGCACTTTAAACAGTGAAATGATTGCACAGTGTACCAAGTGTTAAAACTCTTATTGCAGCTTATTCCAGTCTTTAGAATAGCTCATTCATTCAACAACAGATGTGGCTGTATCTTAGCCAATAATTATGCTTCTCAAGGTTTTAAATGTACAAGAAGAAGAATTCTGAGCAGAAAAAAAAAGGAAGTGTATACTCTTCTCTGGGAAGACTGAACACAAAGATGGTTGGAGAAATACCTTGCAGATAAAACGCAAGAGACTATATACAGAAACTTGACCAAAGGAGAATTAGAAGAACCAGAAAAGGAGAAGCAGCACATAACTATTAATATTATTATCTGAGAATTAAATTACTATGATTAATTGGTATGTCTTACTAAAGATTCAGTCCCCAAAACGTTACAATCATAACAGAATGGAGTAATCATTGAGAAGATTCTGAGGAACACAAAAGTAATTTGAAGAAACAAAGAGAATGACACCTTTGAGTAGAACATGAGTAGAACTACTGAAATACATTATTGCATTTCTTAATATAAGTAGGTTTATCAAAAAGTTCAGAAAACATACACCAAGGAAAACTGATTCATAAATTTCAGGATATTTTTGTGCCAAAATTGATAATTTGATTCAAATTTTTATGAACTTTTGTATTTTAAGTTATTTTACTTACATAAAGTAAAACAAAACTGACATGTTACAATGCAGAATTAGAAGCACAGTGAAACTTTCCTCTCTACCCTCCCCCAGCCAGGTCAGCAATACACACTATGTCTTCTTCACTATCTTTATGTTCACCATTGCATACTTTGCATTCCTATCACATTCATGGGCTTAACATTCCATCAGGAAAATAATTAGATGGGAAGCAGAAAAAGCAAAAACCAAAAACTCACTGTTCCTCAAGAGTACAAAGTCTGTAAATAATAATCAAAACCCAAAATGTCTATCTAGCTCATAAAGATTACAATTTTTGTACTTTTATATATTAATGACCTCAGATCAGGTGAGATATGTGACATTTATCTTTTTAGGATTACTTTATTTCACGAAGCATAACAGTTTCCAGTTATATCCATTGTGTTGCGAAGACAGTCTCTTACTCTTTTCAAGGATGAGTAGTATTCCATATTGCATATACATCTATTCATTTTCTTTATTCAGTCATCTGTTGATGAGCACCTTGGCTAATTCCATATTTTAGCAATTTTAACTTGAAATGAAATATACATGAATGTACAAATAATTCATCTGCTGACTGCATTTTGTGGGTAAATTCCCAGGAGTGGGACTGCTGAGTCATATTGCTGATCTATTTTCAAATCTCTGAGGGATCATTACACTGTATTTCATAACAGTTATACTAGTAGATATTCCCACCAACGGTGGCTTAGGGTACCTTTTTTTTTTTTTAATTTTAAGGTGATAGGCATTCAGACTAGGGTATAATTAAACCTCACCCTGTTTTTACTTGCGTTTCCCTGGTGGCTAGTGATTCTGAGAATTTTTATGTGTCTATAGGAAATTGGTATTTCATACTTTGGAACTGCTTGTTCAGGTGCTTTGCCCATTGCTTCACTGAACTATTTATTTTGCTGTTAAGTTTCTTGAGCTCTTCACAGATCATGGATATTAATCTTCTATCAGTTGCATACTTTGAAAACACTTTCGCCTACTCTGCTGGCTGCCTCTTCACTTTGCTGATGGTTTTCTTTGCAGTGCAGAAGCTTCTTGGCTTGAGGTAATCCCGTGTATTTATTCTTGCTTTCATTGCCTTTGCTTCCGCAGTGTTTTCCAGGAAGCCTCTGCCTACTCCTCTAGCGATCTGACAGTATCAGATCATGGCTTTAGATTCTTGACACATTTAGAGTGATTTTTGCCAGAGGGGTTAGATAGGGGTCTTGTTTTATTCTTGAGTCACACAGTTTGATTTCATAGAATGATTTCACATTTTGAAAATTGGATGGCTCTAGGTAAATGAGGTTAATTTCTGGAATTTCTATTCTGTTCCATTAGTCTGCATGTCTGTTTATCTATTTTTGTGCAAGCATTGGGCTGTTTTGGATCAAATTGCCCTGTAGTACATCTTGAAGTCTGGTATTGTGAAAATTCCAGCTGTCTTTTTGTTGTTTGAGATTGCTTTAACTATTCAGTACCTCTTGTGCTTCTGTATGGTTTTAGCATCAACTTTTCTAGATAGGAGAAGAATGTCATGGCATTGAGATTACTTGGGATCTGTAAACTGCTTTCAGTAGCCTGGACAATCAGGGAGAAACTGTCCTTTTTGGCACTTTCTATTTCCTTCTTGAATATTTCACAAGTTTTGCAGTAGAAATCAGTCACATCCTGCATTAAGTTTACTTCAAGTTATTTAATTTTTTGCAGCTATTATGTATGGAAATGATCATACAAGTGCTGTCTTGGCCATGAAATTGTGCGTGTCCTTACAGGCTTTTGCTTTTTGTGTGTTCATTTTATATACTGCAACTTTAATGACTTTCTGTGGCAAGTTTCAATTGTCTTGGCAGAGTTTTTTGGTTCTCTCTAGTCATGTCATCTGCAAATAAGTATAACTCGACTTCCCTCCTTTTCGAATTATATCGCTTTAAATTCTTTTTCTTGCACAATGTCTCTGGTTAAAATTTCCAGGACTGAATTTAACAGCAGTGGTGACAGTGTGCATTGTTGCCTGGTTTTGGATCTTACTGCAAAGGACTTTAACTTCTCCCCATTCAATATCATGCTGGCTATGGTTTTTTAAACTATTGCCTTTCCTGTGTTGAGGAATGGTCCTAGTACATACAGCTTGCTTAAGGATTTTATCATAAAAGGATGTTGTACTTTATCAGATGCTTTCTCTGCAGCTATAGAGATAATCACACGGTTTGAATTCTTTAGCTCATTAATACAAATATATCAATTTATGGATCTGTGTATGTTGAACAATCTCAACACATCAGGGATAAATCCCACTTGGTCCTGGTGAATTATTTAACTGATCTAATATGTTAGTCAATTCTTTTTGTCAGTACTAAAAGACTATGATATTTCAACTCTTTGTATTCTCTCATAGCAATATTTTAATTAAAAATCAGTACTCCCTAAACATCTAAAAAAAATATTCAAACTTTGTAGGGTAGTTAAATAGCCTGAAAATTTCAGAGTAAGGCAAGTTTCCTGAATGTCCCCAATCTTATTTAGATTCAAGCAATTATGGTAGAATTGGCATCAATGAGAAGGGTCAATCATAAATACGCTTCTGTCAGAAAGGCAGAGACTGAGCAGCGTCAGTGCTGGCATGGCCATGAATTCATTTCCAAGTGTGCTGGACAGATCCTAAGGTAGTGCGATGTGACTGGGAAAGCTATTACTGCGTGCAGCTCTGCCTTGAGGAAGTTGTGTGCTTTAAAGTCAAGCAATGGGTTACATTCTCAGCTTCATAAACCATTGTACCGGCTCTTTTAAAAAGCACTTTAGTGGGCCTTGTAAAAATGTTTTAAAATGCTAATCTGCATATATATGTGCATGCACACACATATATACTTAATATGTGTGTACATAAAATTTAAAAAATTTAACAGATTTGTGTAGCACACATAGAACATATAAATTTCAAATATGTACATAAATTTTGAAGACATAAAAGTACTTTAAAGGTTGGCCTCATGTTTTATAGCAGAATGGAATCTCATCTAAATAAAATGAATGGTGAAGAGGAGCACGTTAGCCACCAGGCCCCATCAGGCCAGGACTTGTGTCTGAGGTTGGACATCAATACCTGAATGTATAAAAATGACATATCCAATTTTTTTCAGATTTAACTGTGAGTGATTAAATCTCAAATCTCTATTTAAAAAACCTGAAAGAGAAGTAGCATAAGAGCCACATAAATGTTTCAGATGCTTCCGCCATGGAGTATATCAAAAGAGAAGCAAAGAATTCTGTCAAGATTAGAGGCAGTGCTCCACTCAAGTAATTAACAATTACACGATGTCTACGCCATCTCCATGCAATGAGAATATAGTCAAGATGTGTCTAACGTGGCTTTTTGCTTTATTCTCACAAATTAACAGATTATTGAATATGACAGTAATTAGACACCTCAGCTAGAAGATCATTATGTCTTAGTGAGATGATTAAAAACAGCCAAAAAAGTGTGCTCGCAAAATATTAGCCTATACTTCAAGTAATAATAGTACAATTTATATTGTTCCCAAGTTCATTACATTTTTTCAGTGAAAAAAAAATCTCTTTCCAAAATGTGCACTGCAGAATTATACAACCTGAATCTAGAAGTAACAATTTTCAGTGAATATGCTATAAGCTTGACTTCTTCTACATTGAGACTCCATACTGGTACTTCTCTGCTAAGCTACATGTGCTGCCTAATGTGTCACTCTTACACTGGTAGTTTTCACATTCACCAAGAATTTCAGCTTCTACACTGTTAAGCAGGCTAGGCCATCATCATAGCTTCTTGCATTTCTACATTTCCACTACATGGATTTGGCAGGGGCAAATGAGGTAGGAAGAGGTAGGGTGCTGAATCCAATCGTAACTGGCAGGTACCCTCACTCAGTAAAGAAGGCATCGAGGCAGTGCCCTAACCTAGCCCAGCCAGGTCCACCATCACTTAGTGACTTCATATCGGTTAGTTTTGTTGCCCTCAAGTCCAAGTTTAACGTCATCTGGAAAGGATAGTTATAGACCTCTTCTTATGCAATCATGACCTGGTTAACAAACATGCAGTACAGGTCTGATTCAGGGGCATTGGAGAATTCCATACGAAATCAGCTGAGAAAGATGAGAGACAAAGACACAAAGCCCTGTTAGTTCCAAGTGTCTACGCACTAACTTGTCTTCATTCATTCACAAACTCTGTCATGCACTTATTCATTCACTTGATCATTTATTATCCAAATGGCAGAGTACACATAGTAACATTTACTCAAAGGAATTACACCTTGGTCCTAAGCGTAGCTTAGCATTGCCAGCATGGAAACAATTTCCACCTGGAAATTCTGTCTGGATTTTCACAACCGAGGCCATCTCCAGGAATGCCACCACTCATGGCTGTCAACCCAACCAGAGTATTTCACTGAGACCTGTACTTTCCTTCCCTCTCCGGACAGAATAAGCTTTGCTCTCATCAGTGGCCATCGACACATTCTGTGTGCCATGCTCAAGTCTTGCTCTCAGCATCATCCCACAACAGTCCGTGGTTGAGGAACTTTACTGATTTGTCAGATGGTCTCTTGCTTGTTTCAGTCACATTGTATTGTCAGCACCTAACACGTCTTGCTCAAAATAGCTCATCAAGACTCTCTGAATACATAGACTTGGAAATGTTTGTAACTGCTGCCCTACCCACATGGCTATCATTAAAATTACCCTATCAAAGACCACATATATGATCTGTAAAAATAAAATTTACATTACATCTGGGGAAGGTCATATAATTGTTACATGATTCTCTATACATTTGTACTCCTCCTGCTACTGGATTCACTATATCATTTTAAACTCTAACTGTGCCTGCCTTATATTAAAGGTGAGACTGTGCGTGTACAGTCAAGCATATCTGTGCAATGGTATAGCTTTAGCCTGCTATCTTCTATCAATCAATTCACTTGTATAGCACAAAATTGCTACTCCACTGAACTGAAGCACAAGAAAGCCTTACATAATATAACACTACTTTGATATATTCTGGCATGTACATTATGTAGCAGCATTTTTCCTTTGCTAGACTTCAAAATATAATAGAGGAATGCTTTTCTAGAGTCAGCAATATCAGCAGGAATAAGACTATTAAATAAAGCTCCTGGAACACAAAATCTTCATACTTAAAAACAGGCACTTCATTCTGTAACAGTTAGCCATTTTTAAAAAAAATATTAAATTTTAGTGATCGGATAACTATGGCATAAGTAAAGAATAAGAAAATAATATATGGGGGAACCCACCTAGAACCTTTGTACCATACTTTTCAAACATTAGAGCATTCTAAGTTGGAAGGTTTTTTGACAAATACAAATACATAAAAGTATTGAATAATACTGGATGCTGGATATTTAATACATATGTAGTAGCAAGATTAAATTAAGCTAACATGCCCATGACCTCATCTACTTACATTTTGAGCTGAGAATGTTAAGAACTTCTTCATTATTAACTATGGTCATTGTGTTTGGCAATGAATTTCCCAGACCTCTTTCACCTGTCTCATTGGAACTCTGTTCTTGGCTGATCAATAAATATCCATTCCCCTATCCGGGGTCTCTGGGGAACACTCCTCTACACTCTGCTTCTCAACTTCAATTATTTTAGATTTCACACAGATTCCACACACAGAATTTGTCTTTCTGTATCTAGCTTACTGCATTTAGCATGATTTTTAACTCAGGAAAAAAATTTTCTTTTCTTACGCTGTGTTGATTAAATATAGAACATCACGATTAACACATCAGTAATGGTGCCACCAGGATGAAGAGTATTTATATAACTCCTCCAGTATCCAGGCACAGTTCCACAGAATTCTACGTATTAGTTCATTTAAAGCTCACAGGGGACCAATGGCACCATTATCAGCCTTTGTTATTCACTAAGAGTCAGAGGTGCAGTCAGGTGAAGGCATTTTTCCTAAAACTTGGGGTGAAAACTCATGCTCTCAAGATGAAACATTCTTTCTTGAGTGTCATCATGGTTTAATGTGAATAAATATAAAATATTTTTCTATGGGTCTTGGGCTCTGCAGCTGAAAACACCTTCTAAACCATTTGAAACACACTTCAGAACAGGAATAATGGGTAATCACTCAGATTTCAGTATCGTGAGCAGAGCTTCCTACGAAGACCATAGTCAATCATCCCAGTGCACAAGCAAGATAATAGTGACTTACCTGACAATTACCAAAATCCTCCAGTCAGAAAAACAATTATTTCATGTCCTAATCGATAGCTGCACTGCCAACCAGCACATGTTGTCTTTATAATAAACAATATATTTAATAACCAAATGAGTCTGTTTAAAATAAATCAAATATTCCATATATTTTTGTACTCATGGGAAGCCTTGACATAGTCCACCTGCAGAGAGGTAAGCAGAAAGAGACCTGCTCTCTTGTGTAAGAAAAGCAAAGGTTCTTCCTGAGTAAGCTCCGAATCCGAATAAGCCTCTCTAAAAGCAGTTTTCTAGCAGCTGATAATCCCTTAGGTTTATAATAAAATGCTGACACAGCCCTAGCTATAGCATAACAAATACAAGGCTAAAATGTTTGCCTGTCAGAAATTCCTATTTGCTTCCAATGTCCTAACAGATGCGCTTTACTGCTTTGAAATTTCCCCCCAAAAGTTAATTGCTTGTCTATCAAAAAGATAAACATCTTGTTTTAGGCTTTGGGGATATTACATACAGGGAGAAAAGCCAATACTCTGGCAACACACTGTGTCTGGAATTCAGCTGAAGTCAAGAAAGGCATATTCTCTCAAAGCAACAGAAAACCACCAGACAGAAACCGAGGATCACCCCAAGGTCTGAAGGAGGACAGGATTCCCCATACAGTGATTACATTATATCAACAAGACAGGATTTACTACTGCACAGATTAATGTAACCTTTCTATGAAGCAAACTTCAAAATAAAGGTTAAATTCGTTTAGACTGTTGGAATAATGTTTCTGGCAAAATGTATCTTAAACATAACTAGTTCAGTATTTTCAAAAAATAATCCTGAGCCATTAGTGGGCAGTACATACTGCTTTTAAAAATAAAATGGATTGAAATGAAATAGAATATATCAACAGATTGTGTATAGTATAACTGAACTTTTCAATGCACTGAAATAACTGGATTGTAATAAAAATTAATTTTTCATGCAGGAAATGCAGACAAAAGTTTGAAAACACTAATCTCAAGTAATTAGTTCATTTCGTAAGTGGGAAAATAGACTCAAAGGATTTTTCCAAGGTAGGAACCTCTGCAGAACAGAGCATAAAACAGAATCTTGTCATTTATTAAACCACTATTCAAACTGTATGACTTATGCTGTGTGTTCACTGACATTTCCTTGAACCTGAATTCCACACCTTAATGTATTCTTTCCTTACTATTTACCTATGGTATATTGCTATGTAGAATTGACACTGCATGAACAAGATAATGGTGACACTACAGAAATTGTTTTTAGTTTCATGACATATTCTTAATTTATGTGATGGTCAAAGGGCTGACTAAATAAAGAATTCAACAGGTAAAAAGTAAAAAGACGAAAGTTCAGCAGGAATTTAGGCAAAGGTTAGAAACAATAATCAAATTAAGAGATGCTCACCTTCACACATAATTGTTTTTACACTTGATCTTCGCCAAAAGGCCAAGAAGCAATACGTAACTGTTTTTTTTAAAAGTTACAGAACACTAAACTCTACTAATATACAATTCTTAACAATTTTTGACAAAGATCATAAGCAAAGTTCACAAAACACTATATTTGCAATAAACCCAATACACAAAGGCATTTCTTCTCTTTTTAATTTATATCTGCAATATAACGGAGAACAGGCTGTATCTGTATTTCTGCATCTGCCATAATAAACTCAATATGATATCCTCTACTTACTACCATTTTGATACAAACAACAAGGTTGCATTAATTTTATAGCTGAATAATATTCCCCTGTGAATACAGATTCACCACATTTATCCATTTATCTGATTATTGATATCTCGGCTGATTCCATATTTTGGCTATTATGAACTGTGCTGCTATAAACTTCTTGCAGATATCTCCTTGATATAAATTATTCATGTCTTTTGGGAATATACCCAGAAGTGAGATTGCTGGATCACATGACAAGTCCATTTTCCTTTTTAATGAAATCTCCACATAGTTCTCCATTTTGAAATCACAGCAAACTGTAACGACCTCTTTATGGAGCTATGAAACAAAAGTGCAATGAAACAAAAACAAAAACAACCTAAACGGTAGCCAGGTGCAAAAAAAGTATATTCTGCTGATTGGCAAGTTGACAGGAGTAGAGGGTTCCTTTAGAAGAAAACAACATAGATAAGAGAGAGAGGGAGAGACAGAGAGATTTTGAAAAGCTTCGTATGGTACTTAAGATACTGTACAATGATAATGATGTTCTTCTCCACAGAGCTCCGATATGTGAGAGATATGCAAAGACTCAAGGATGCAAACCCTAAGGTAACAATTTAGAGCATCTGTTATATCTGCAAATGAATCTTTAACTAACAATTATTATTACAAAGGAGAATAATGACTTTAATACATATGTTCCGGTGCCACTACTAGGCTAGAGGGATGAGAACCCTGACTCTTAATATGGATATGTTCTCATAAATTTATAACAGGCAAAAAAGGAACACCATTTAAAGGATTATCTTTTTTTAAATTCATATAAACACAAATACAACATAAATAGGCAGCCAAACCAACACATATTTAGATAGCACTTTCTTCTATTGTAACACGCTTCCTTCTTTATCAGGTAATGTATAACAGATATTTTCATTCATCTTGAAATATGTATAATGTGTTCTAAAATTTACATAATAATTGCTAATAAATAAGTGTGTCTTTTTTAAAATTACATATTGTAATAAAGACAGAGGTAACTGTTATGTACACATTAAGATAGACATAATCATAGGTTTAGCTGCAGTCTTAACTAAACAGTTGATCTCTTAGCTACTTCTCTTCATCTGCTTTAAGCAGTGCATCTGGCTTGTCTTCTCTGGGTGATGAGAAACCGAACACTTGGATCCATTACCTTATTTCGTCCTGTTCAACCTCCGGGCTTTTGACGTTTACCTTTTCCAATGCATCTTATTTGTAACTCACTCAAAATCTTTAAAATTTTTTTCCACCTTGCATCAATCTCAGCTGCTTCAATGAAAATAAGGAATCACGGCAAGCTGTCTTCCACTGTTCCCATGTCTGACCATCTTCTCCTACTGTTAACCACACCGCTCTAACATCAAGACAATGACTCACTATCCAGTGCTCAGCACACAATTTGATTATGAAATATAAGCAGCATTTCTAGCATTATGGCTACACCATATTAGTCATCATAAAATCATGTAGTTTAATTAGACCCTTAGGGAAGAAAATTTCATTCAACACGAAGGTCTTACTGCCTGAAAACAACATTCAATGTGCCGGGCTTCTGTGGATCATCTTATATTTTCCCTTCAGTTTCACAAGTTTGTTCTAGGTCATATGCAAGTTAGCATTTTCCCTGTATTATATATCATCCTTTCACACTTTATTTTTGGATTTTCAAATCAATAAAATTTCATAAACACACCCTTTATCAATGTTTATAGTCCACTCAAATGTGATTAAACATTGAATGCAGAATTCTGCATTTAAATTAATTTCTCCTCAGGTCTCTGGACATACTGATTTGATAGCTTCCAGAATCCAATAATGCTGACGAAAAATCTGATATTAGGCTGAATTTTTCCTGTGCAGAAGATTTTATTTTACTTGTTTTGAAATACAGCAGCAGCGCCTTCTTTGGTTTGAGGCTTGAGACATTTCAACATGTGGTTGACTGATCGTCCTACTTACCAGACTTGTAAACTGAATGGTGTTGTCTGCAGTTGCCTGAAGACAACACGCCCCCAATCTGTGCAAATCATCAGTTCAGGCCATCCAATGTTCCCTGAGCTTGGCCAGTCATTGGCCCAGCCCCATGGGACAACAGCAAAGGAAAGTAAACAGACTTGAAAGCTGGAGTCACGTGACTTTCAGGAATTCTGTTGCCAAGAGGGCAAATCAGAGCAGCAGACAGATGAGAGACAAGTAGCTCAGTCACTCCCATTCACATAGCCAACCCTTACTGCCAGTCATGTGAGGGAGGGCACAAAGCTCCAATCAGCCAGTTCCAAGCATTACCTGGGCTAGGTCGGATGAAAACAGATAATGGACACAAACAGTCAAAGCGCAAACACATAAGCATCACGAATGTCTGCTGTTTTAAAGCGCTTGGCTCTGTGTTTGTCTGTTACCCGTTTCAGGTCAGCTGACACGGTGCTTCTGAAGCTACTCAGAGCAAGGTGTCGGGAAGCTGTGCTCTCTGCCCCGTGCTGCCCTCCACATCAGCCAGATGCTGACTCTACCGATGACCCACTACCACCTTTAGCTTTTCCATTTTCCAATTTTTGTCTTTCTACATGAAGAGTTAATCTTCTATTCAATCTGAAGATTGAAAACTAGCTTAAAGTTTAACAATCCTTTTTTATCAATTGGTTTAATAAATTCTTACTGCTATTTTCCTGAAAAGTTCTTGTTCTTATTGCTCCTTTCTCACAACCATCAATCATTTCCTATCAAATTCTGCTGAAGATGCAGTATTATATCAAAGGGAGGGTGATATCCATGGCATATTCATTAATCATTTATTTTCTTTGAAAGCTAGAGACACCTATAGACAGGGAGCTTCTACCTACTAGTTCACCCCTCAGGTGCCCACAGCACTAAAGGCTGGGTAAGGCTGAAACCAGGAGAGCAAAGAGCCTCAGCAGGTCAGCCACTGCCTTCCTGGGGTGAGTGAGCAGGAAGCCTGATGAGAAGTGCAACAGCCAGGACCTGAAGCAGTTGCTCCAATCCTGGCTAGAGGTTCCATAGATGGCAACAAGGCTTACGTACCAAAGGCCCATCTCAAATATTTATAAAGTTATTGGTAGAGACATAATTTTCAAAAATGCATACCTTAAATTATTAAATTATTAACTCATTTGTTAAACATCCCTGTGTACTAAAACAGTGCAGGGTCCTCTGAAGGCTGCATGGGGCACAATTCCTAACATCTCTAAGTTCAAACATTAATCATGAAAGAGGGAACCTCAAAAGTCTGTGGAGGAAGGAAAACTAAAACATGAAACTTAATTTGATGCAAAAATATGAAACCCATGCAACATTTTTCCATAATATATATTTTCATAAACTTTTTGAATACTAGTCACATGTGTGGATTTCCAAAACTATTCTGCATCAAACTAAACTCTTTTTTAATTCTATTTCATGAACTTTTCAAAGTACCACCCACGAAGCTCAGGATATCCTGTCAGTTACTAAGTCCACAGTAGGCTAATGCAGGTTGGAGCAGTGAAGTAACTGAAGGAGAAGGAACTGTGTACAGAGCTGTATCTTCAAGCATCCCTGCATCCCAGCCACTCAGACCAGAAAGACAGTCAGCACACAATTGCTAAGTATGGAAAATTAATTAGCATTTAAACTACTTGCTACCACTTCCTGCTATACCCGCCCCTCAGGAAGGATTATGCTTCCCTTTTGCAGTCAGCAGGGACCACAGAAACTCCTTCCCTTTTATGGCAAAACAGAAGCAGAAGAGTATGCTGGGATCCCTCCTCCCTTTGCCGTAAGACTGAGCATGGCCCAGATGCGACCAGCTCCATGGGCCTCTGTCGGGACGAAAGCCCACATGAGCAGTGCCTCTGAGAACTCCAGTGACCCTGAGCAAGGTGAGGAATAATTAGGACGTTGCTGAAGTCACTGGAACTGTTAGCACCTCAACTTATATTATCCTGATGTGACAGGTGAAGGCCAGATTAAAGATGCTGTTAAAGTGAGAAGCCGTTGTCAGGTACACGTGTGCAGTGTAGGTTGATAATCAGTTCCCATTTCCACAAATGCCTCTGCATTGCTGGTTTTAACCTGCGGGTGGGCAACAATGAGCCTGAATTGCCTTCATGTGCCATGGGAAGGGGCACACATGTCCTTCTCTCTGGAAACCCAAGATCTTCCAGGCTTTGCTCCAGTGTCACATTCTCAATGAGGCAGAGTCCTCTCCTCAAGTTGTAAACAGACCCTCCTCACATGCTGCACTATGTATTTTGCCTGCTATCTTTTCTCTATAGTCTTGTACCATTGTGTGAAAGTGTGTGTGTGCATGTGTATAATATACATGTTATACATACACATATATATGTGTGTATACATGTATGTATACATACACATATATGTGTGTATATGCATATATATATATATATAAAACTTGCTGGGAAAAAAAGACTGTCTAAAATTAAGTAACACTTATCTAGCTTCAAAAACCCTGAAAATTACTATGTATCTCACAGCTCCTCTCTTAAAATCATGCCCTCCACCGTCCCATAAAAAAGCGATGAGAATTTGCCCTTTTACAGATAAAGTAGGGAGAAAAAAATACTAGGAAATGTGCTCCAGTTAGCATCTACTCACACAAGGAGCACCGGTGGTTCTCCCACAGGTAAAGTACACTTGGCCCAGCAGACATTGACCTATAATGCCTTGACATAACTGATAAATGAATAACTTATTTAAAACTAGACAGGGCCTAGGAAAGTCCCTCGGGATGCCGCCAAAGCCGGTAAGCACAGCTTATAAGCAAAGTCAGAACAAACCAATGTTAGCGACATCACCACTGCAAAGATGGAGACTATAAAAGAAGACTTCAAAAGGTTCCTGGAAAATGTAATTAAACCATCAATTTACCTTTTTTCCAGAAATTATGGCAATGCACGAATCATTCTTTCATCATACACATTTTCACAAGTGTTTTGAAGATATCTCATAGTTGGAAAATGCCCTCTGAGACAGACACTTGCCTCCAAGGAGCATTTCCCCTCAAACTAAGACACTGAGACCTTGAGAATAAACCTCAGATAATCATTTAGAAAGAACTTTTGTTTATCAACTTCCACCCTTCTTATTTCACAGATGAAGGGAATGAAATATTTTATAGATGTTCAAGAAAATGAACTAAGCATAGAGTGAGTAAAACAAAAGCTGCTTGGCATGGCACAGTAGCCTAGTGGCTAAAGTCCTAACCTTGCACGAGCCAGGATTCCATATGAGCACCGCTCCTAATCCCTGCGGCCCTGCTTCCCATCCAGCTCCCTGCCTGTGACCTGGGAAAGCAGTTGAGGACAGCCCAAGGCCTTGGGACTCTGTAACCGTGGGTGACCCGGAAGAGGCTCCCAGCTCCTGGCTTTGGACTGGCTCAGCTCTGGCCATTGCAGCCACTTGTGGAGTGAATCACTGGATGGAAGACCTTTTTGTTTCTGTCTCTCTCCTCTCTGTATATCTGACTTTCCAAGAAAAACAAAATAAATCTTAAAAAATAAAAGCTGATCCAGTATGTTGCACTGTTTCCTCCTTAACTCATTAATAAAAAGTCCAACAATAATTAATGATCTCATGGGAGCTTTAATGAACAGTGGCTTTCAATTTGACGAAAAGAGACAGAAGAATGATTCAAATGAATATAATTTAATGTATTTTATTATATATTTATTGGTTTTCTTTACATGTTTAATACACCTTTAGGTATCAAAACAACAAAAACAAGTAGAAAACAATAACAAAAAGTACAAGAATAATAAGCAAACAAACAAAAAGCATAAAATGTGACATTCATTCATGACCAAAAAAACTCTTCAAATTGGAAATAGAAGGATCATTGCTCAATACAATCAAGGTCACACATTAAAAAAAAAAAAGCACATTGCCAGCATCACATTGAATGGGAAGACAGTGGAGTCATTTCCACTAAGATCTGAAACCGGACAAGAATCGCCACTCTCATCACCGCTGTTGAGTACAGTGCTAAGAGTATTAGCCAGGGTCACCAGTCAAGGCAGAGAAGTCACAGAAACAGACCATGATGGCAGAAGTCAAGCGCAGTAACATGATCCTCTATAGAGATGAACTCAAAGATTCTACTCACAGTAAACTACCAGAACTTGGAAGAGAGTTTGGTAAAGCAGCAGGATATAAAATCAATATAGAAAAATCAATAGCCTTTGCATATACAAACAATCCCATGGCTGAGAGATAATTTGTAAATTAAACCCCACTCACAAAAGTTGCAAACAAACTTAAATATCATAACCAAGGATATGAATACTTGCCTTGATGAAAACTATAAAACATAAAGACAGAAAAAGAAGAAAACACCAAAACATAGATATGCCTTCCACATTCACAGATTGGGAGAATTAATATAATCAAAATGTCCATTCTACCAAAAGTAATCTGCAGATTCAGTTCAATCTCAATAAAAATATCAAGACAATCTTCTCAGATAAACAACGCTAAAATTCACATGAAAACATAAGAGACTCAAATAGCTAAAGCAGTATTGAACAACTCTGTAGGCATCACTATACCAGACTTCAAGGCACATTATTATTATTATTATCAAAGCAGCCCAGTTCTAGCACAAAAACAGACTTGAAGATCAATGGAACAGAACAGAAATCCCAAAAATTAACCCACTTATCTGGAGCCTGCTAATTTTGACATGCAAATCTGAAATCAACCCAGGAAAGAGGACAGGCTCTGCAACAAAGGGCACTGGGAAAACTGCAACTATGTGCAGATGTGTGAAACAGGACTCCTACCTTATACCTTTGACCAAATCAACTCGAAACTGACCAGAGATCTAGATTTATGATTTGAAATAATCAAATTACTACAGGATAACATGGGGGGCATACTACAGGATATAGGCATAGGAAAGGCTTCTTGGAAAAGACTCCCTTAGCACAAGCAAGCAAGACCAGGACAGAAAAATATGGAATTAAACCAAAGAAGCCTCTGTTCTGCCAGAGAAACTGCCAGCAGGTGAAGAGGCAGGCAACAAAATGGAGGAAGATAATTGTAAACCATCTGATACAGGATTAATATTTAGGATTAATAAACAGCTCAAGAAACTTAATGACAAAACACACAGCCCAGTTAAGAAATGAGAAAAGGATATAAACAGGATTCAATGGATTAAGTTCAAACAGACACGAACAAATGCTCAATCACTAGCCATCATGGAAATGCCATATAAACCAAAATGAGATTTCACCTTGCCCTAATTATACCCAAGATTCAGACTCCCATCACTTATTTTTTAATTAAAAAAATTCTAATGAGGATGTGGGGAAAAATATGACCGTAATTCACTGTTGATGGGCAATATAAACTTGTACAACCATTATGGAAGAAGGTATGGAGATTCTTCCGATAAGTTAGAACACATCTACCATATTACCCAGACATTCCACTCCAGGGATTCTAACCTAATGAGTTAGCTGTGTCCCCATACTGACTGCGTCCTAATTCACAATAGCTAAGACATGGAATAAACACAGATGCCCATCAGTAGATAACTACATTAAAAAAAAGTGGTACATTTACACTATGGAATACTACCAGCCATTTTAGACTGAAATGTTGTCTTTTCAATTAAATGGATGTAAGTGGAAATCACTGTGCCTAATAAAATAATCCAGTCCCAAAAAGCTAAATATCATGTTTTCCTTATCTGTGGTAACTAATAACTAACTCATACAATATAAACAATGTAATCTATGATTTAATGTTTAACCTTTACTCCATGAAGTTATTTCTGTTAGACAGTTGTACTAAATCATACCTAATATTATTTCATAAGAGTATTTTACTATCTGACAACTCCATGCTGGAAATTACTATCAAATGTCTAATTTCAAACTATTTTTTTCCTCATTAATCTGAGTCACAATCTCTAATGAAGAGAAAAGGAGTCGTCAGGAGTTTCCAACTGCCGAATTAAGATATAAGAAATGCTTACACTATGTCCATCACTTGCACATTAAAACTTAGTCTAAAATAGCTCCAAATATTGATACATATACAAATTATATCTTAGCTGACTTTATAGAATATACAGCCCAAATCAAAGCATGACACCAAGTTGATCTGGGGAAGTGCATTTTTACAGCATTTTTGGTGTGTGGGAAAAGAAAGAAGACATGATGGCTGACCATATGGTCTGTTAGTCCTTTTGTTAATTACCTACAAATCACTGCATCGATTTTACAGCTGCTATGTTTTATTAACTGCAGCATATTTTCCCCAGAGATTTTCAAACAATCTTGTCTTAACTATTGACAAAGAACATTCATGTTTGTAACAGTCTATTGCAAAAAGATTGAATATTTAATACACCTTGGAAGAAAGGATTAATTACTTGATAAAGGTTTAAGCTGACCAAAATACACACTCATTTTATTTCAGTCACCATATCCACATTGTCCTTGAACATTCTGACAGATGAAATGCAGCAAGGAGGCACTGAAGGTTATAGAATAGTTACGGATGTAGAAGGCCATTTGCTGGATTTTTAAAATGATCTATTAATATAACTATTTGGAAATGTGTTTTTTAAATTTTTTTAAAAGATTTATTTTATTTTTATTGGAAAGTCAGATATACAGAGAGGAGGAAAATCAGAAAGGAAGATCTTCCATCCATTGCCTCACTCCCCAAATGGCCACAATGGCTGGAACTAAGCCAATCCAAAGCCAGGAGCCAGGAACTTCCTGAGTCTCCCACGTGGGTACATGGACCCAAGGCCTTGGGTCATCCTCGGATGCCCTCCAAGGCCACAAGCAGGTAGCTGTATGGGAATCAGGGTTGCAGGGATTAGAACCAGTGCCCATATGGGATCCTGGTTCGTGTAAAACGAGAACTTTAGCCACTAGGCTACTGTGCCTAGCCCAGAAACATGTGTTTTAAACAATGTCCAGATAAGTCTGAATTTTTGTCAAACAAGAAATCTAGAACAATTGTTACTTTTCAAAATACAAGCAGTTTTAGAGTATGTCAAAAAATGATATGAATTTAACCTTAAATACACAAATCTTGATAAAACACATAATTCTATTCTATGCAGAATATTTTTTACCATGCAACTCTTGACGTCGCTGAGGTTCTGAGTCTGTAACCCTGACCCAGCCAGGAGCTTGACTGACTCCTCACTTGTATCAAGTATGTATCGTGCTCTGCGCATGTCAGTTCTGCAAACACTGACTGAAATGAAAGGTCTATACATTTCAAATCCAATAAGTATCTTACTTCCATAAAGCACATGTGGATCTGTCACTTTAGTTATATGGCAATAGTACATAAAAAGCCAAAAAAAATCTACTGAGTACATGCTATCCAAAAAACATGTTCAACAACCAGCTGTACATTCTTCCCCAAGCTTGATACTGTCCTGCCAAGCAAACAGGTTTTCTTCTTGCTAACTGCACAGATCTTCAGAAAAGCTAATATCAATTACTTTGATTTCCCAGGTTGCCCAAACTGCTAATGGAACTTAGTAATTAAAGTTCTTTTAGGTGATGCCTCCAAATAGGAGGGTCTTTCTGCTGAGCCTGAGCACGAGCAGTCATCAAAGTGAACATCTTTATCGACAAGGTAATACACGCTGGATGTGGCAGAGGCAATCAGAATCCAAAACCCTGTGTCCAAAATGTGAGTTCTATCCCAGGAAGTGAATGTGGTGGGGAATTACATTCCATTCTCTAATAACAATGCTATCATAAATCATGTATATATTATTTAATCAGAAGCAAATATCTACTTGTAATAGTCCCTTTCATAGTACATGGCTTGGAATTCCGCCACAATTTTAAAGGGCCATTTTATCCATTTTCTTTCATTGCATAAATAATAAGATACACACGGGTGCAAGGTCCCAAGGCTTTGGGCTGTCCTCAACTGCTTTCCCAGGCTACAGGCAGGTAGCTGGATGGGAAGTGGGGCCGCGTGGATTAGAACCAGTGCCCATATGGGATCCTGGCAAGCTCAAGGTTAGGACTTTAATCGCTAGTCCACAGCGCTGGGCTCAGGCTAACTTCTTTATAATAATACATTTTACAATCATCTTCTTGTGGTCAAACATACACAAAATTGTGATTCAAAGGATTTTAGGTACAATCTTTTGTTAAAATAAATTTTCATTTAAAACATTAGTGTTAACTTTCAGTACTTGTCATAAATACGTTGTGTGAACTCAAATATATACTTGGTAGGTATGTTTTATTATTCAGTGTTACTCCTTGTTTCATCAATACAACTTAAATGAGCCCTCCTATTTCACAGTATAGAGTCATCAGAAAGGGCAGCTATTTATTTAACACAGCTAAGATGTTAACACAGATGTCACCTTACAGCCCACATCAGGGCTGACTCCATTTTCCTTCAAAGACACACCTTAGGAGGCAGCCCGAGTGCTCGGTTCTCTGCCACCCACAGTGGAGACACAGGTTGGGTTCCAGCCTCCCGGATGTGGCCTAGCCCCTCTACTCTTGTGGGCATTTGAGGAGTGAACCAGCAGAAAGGAAATGGACACCTCTCTTCATTTTGGCTTTTTGTCTCTTTACCTTTTCATGTAAATTTTTAAAAAGTCCAAAAGTCAATCAAAACCAAAATCAATCCATTTAGCTACTGGAAATCTTCGAGCTACAAGTGGCATGCAAACAACAGTATGCTAAATACTAGTACCTTCTAAGTAACTAGGAAGGAAAATGTGAAAGGAAAAATGACACCATTACAGAAGACATGAAGCACACAAAGAAGGTGGAACACAGGCAAGAGACCCAAGCAGCTGTTGGGAAAGGCAGCAATGGCAGCGGGATGCCCTCACCTGGACAACCTTGCACCAGAAGTCTGAGCTCAGGGACCTGTGTGTGCTTGATGTCCGGCACTGCTTTGCTTACACACCTGGGGTGCCTCCCACCCTGGACTCAGGTCACCAGCGTTGGAAAGCCCTCGCCTCTGGCACCTCTGCTGCAGTTGTGATCACGCACATGATAGGGACATGGGCACAAACCCCCTGCCTCCAGCCTATGTATCTTACAAGGAACACGTTTTAGTGTTTTCGTGTGTAGCTTGTGCTATTAGTGCGATAGCTGACGCTGGTGAATGATGGACACCTCTCCAATTTGGCCAGAAACTAACTTTCGCATCCTCATCATTTCTGTTCCTGTCATTCTCTGTGATCCCATGGATTTGTGTTGTGGGAATGCTAACATTGTATCTCACATACTCCTCATGTACTAAGCAACAGGGACTTTTTGCAGTTTATCTCTCCCTTCACAAATGCCACCTATAGGTGTTCACAAGGATCAAATTTCACCAATAGCAGGTAACAGGCAACTACATCTTACATCATTTTTTAATTATTATTTTTTATTACAAAGTCAGATATAGAGAGAAGAGGAGCGACAGGGAGGAAGATCTTCCATCCAATGATTCACTCCCCAAGTGAGCGCAATGGCCAGTGCTATGCCGATCAGGAGCCAGGAGCCAGAAACTTCCTCCAGGTCTCCCACACGGGTGCAGGATCCCAAGGCATTGGGCCATCCTCGACTGCTTTCCCAGGCCACAAGCAGGGAGCTGGATGGAAAGTGGAGCTACCAGGATTAGAACCGGCGCCCATATGGGATCCCAGCATGTTCAAGGCAAGGACTTTGGCGGCTAGGCCACGCTGCCTGGTCCCATCTTACATATTTTTAATGTAGGGTAACTGCACAGAGAAATGGGTCCAAAGAAAGGCTTGTCAACTGTGATGAATTCAACTTCCAAAATAAGCTATTTCCTCTACAGATAGTCCGACACACACAGGGCCTTTCCTCTTCATCCTTACTATGGCCAACATTGTTTGCAGTAACAACTGAAACCCTAACACTGTTGCCTGCCTGAGAGTTTCTTGCAAAAAGCAGGCCTAGAAGAATGCTTTTGCTTTAATTTTTGTATTAAAAATTCTATAAAAATCATAGCAGAAAAATAAAACTAATTTTTTTAAGTACTTATTTTATCCTTCCTTTTCCAACCCTCCATTCCTCTTATGTCTTTCCTTTTTCTGTTTTCATATTTAACCAGAAATATTCAAAATCATGAATGATCTGAGCCTGGCAGGTCTGGAGTCTGGGAGCATTATCTGTTTATTACTGCATCAAGCTGAGATCCAGGAAGTAATTTCCTTCTCTTACTGCCTCCAGCCTCAACTCTTCGTGTGCCATACCAAGAGACGCTTTGACACAGGAGTGGAGAAGGAATGTGTAAGAAACAAACCTGGAGGGCTCTCCTATCTTCAGGAAGGTCTTTGATATTCTTTTCCATTTCTTCAGCAACACATTGGTCATTCAGTAGCATGTTATTTAACTTCATGATGTTATAAATTTTCTATTTTTATCTCTGCTGTTGATTTTGCTTTATGGGTTTTCATTTAAGGTGAGACTACCACATACAGATGTTTAGATACAATGCAAGGGCCGGTGCAGTGTACATCTCTATTTCCAAATCAAACATGGACTTCCAATGAAACTGTTGAGTGCATCTTGACAATAATATGCTACACTTGTTACGGGGTGCGAACGAGATCACACCATATAACAATCCAACCAAACATAATCCAAAGGGGAACAAATGGTCATTATCCAATTAGTCCAACTGGTCGAGGTGTTTTTAGCTACAAGCCCAGTTCCTGTTCCTGCCATCCCAAGGAGCACTAATCAACTCCTTATCTCACAGCACTTAGGTATTCTCTCCTGTCCACCTGTAACTCACCTATCAACTGAGAGTGGACAGTATTGCATTGCTGTGTAACCAGTCCCCTCACAAGCCCCTCTAAAAGGCCCTTGAAGTGGGGGCTCTCACTCTCTATCTGGCCAGGTGCTCCTGTAACTCTGGCACCTCAACTCTTGACCCAGGATAGGTAATGCCCTGAGCATGGTCCCTGTGTACTGCTTAGATTGGGCAATGGCTATAGTAACGTTGTTTCTGGTCTGTGTACTATCTGGAGTTCCAGGAGGGGTGAGGCCTAGCAGTAGTGGGATGTGGGCAGAGAAGCCAGGGAAAGGTGAATGTCTGCAGCTTTGTGAGTGTGTCCAGGTTCTTTGTGAGTGTGTCCAGGTTATTCATTGTATGTCTCTTAGGATAAGTTATATTGTTGGGGAAGCTGGGACATAGGTTTTCAGCTTAACGATGGACTTCAGGATAATGATCATTTGTTCCTCTCAGGGTTGTATTTGGTTGTATTGCTATATTGACTTGTGATTTGCTATTTCTAGTAAGCTTTATTATCACCAAGCCTGGTTAATAGACTCCTTAATAAAACCTTAGACATGTCTGGTGTGATCCTGCTCGCACCATGTAACACCTTCAGTCAATTCTTGGTTCACTCTGAGTCTTTGTGAACACTAAGAACAATTTATCACATGAACAACAGGTCATTTTCTCTTCTTATAATGATGTCATGTTTAGCCATAATGCTTCCATGAGAACCTTTTATTTCTTTAAACTGCCTTGTGAATAACCCTATCAAAACTGAACAAACTAGCAAACATTTAACACATGTCACTATTTCCTTTCAGACTCAGATCTTGCAAAACAAGACAAATAAGATTCATGCAACTCAGACATTCCACACATTGTCATTCGCCATTCTCTTCAGAGACTAGAATATATAGTATTTTATCAAGTCTCTGTTTTTCCTCCAAAACAGCAAAAATATTTACATGGCTATGTTCCTTTGTCATTATTTCCCCTAGTGACAATAGTAGTAAAAACTTTCAGGAAAATGTAGTCATTTCTATTTCACACCGAGTACTGGGTGTGAAGTTACTGAGAATTGTCAGTCTCATGTAGCATGTCTGCCTATCAGCAAAGTTCATAAAACAGAATATTTACAATTATCTAAAGTTAAACTCACTCCTCATTGACTTTTTAAAATAATTGTTTGTTTTTATTGAAAGGCAGATCAGATTTACAGAGAGAAAAAGAAAGAGAAAAATCTCCCACCCATTGGTTCATTTCCCAAATGGTTGCAAATGGCCCAAGCTGAGCCAACCTGAAGCCAGAAACCAGGAGCTTCTTCCAGGTCTCCCACGTGCGTGCGTGTTCCCAAGGCACTGGCCATAAGGAGGGAGCAGGATGGGAAGTGGAGCAGCTGGAACACAAAGCAGTGCCTATGTAGGATCCCAACAGTTAGAAGGTCAAGAATTGAGCCATTGAGACATTATACCAGGCCCCACTTTTTTAAACTGAATAAAAAGTGAACATACTTATTGATCCAAAAATACAAAAATATAGATAGACAAATGTATTCAGTGTTGTTTTCAACATTCTTATTATGAATTTTTTGATATCTAAAATACTTTTTAATATTAATTCCAATTTTGAAATCACTTTAGGTTGAAATTATGTTTAATCTGACAATGTATAAAACATAATTATTATTATGAGGTCTTTGGTTAAAGTTATAATTCAATATATTAGAAAACATTCCACAATGTTAAACATTATAATGAGCAACATTATCCAAGTGTTTTGGGAAACACAGAATGGTGACTTCATGAAAAAACCTTAAAACTTACTAAAAACAATGCATTATTAGACTTAAAAATGAAAAAATCACAACAAAGTAATAAAACTTTTCTTATAGAAAAATGATTAAACCAATTAAACATATTGAAATATTTGTCTTGATTATATGAGCTTGGAGTCAGACACTTCTTTTAAGTGGTTTCCAACAGAACATTTTAAGGCTTTAATAGTATTAGCAAATCTGTATTTTACTAAACTATTGAAATGGAACATAATTTAAATATGATGATTTGTTGAATTAAGTACAGGGCACAGGATAAAGGAAGGATATAGCAGACAGACAGCAGAGAATATGGGTTTAAACTTTTATGCATTCCTACCCATTTTCATGTTCTTCTGATAAAGTGTCTTAATAGTTAATATATCATCAATTAACACAGACATCATGCTAAGTGGCTAGAATAACATATCTTCCACTACATGTAATTATTTGAAAACAGATGTCAAATTTTAAATTTAGCTATAAGTGAATTTGGATACACTTTAACAGGAAGCTAAAATGAAAGAAAATCAAAAGTGCTTTCAAGTAATGGATATTTCTATGTGAATAGCTGTAATGTTTTTTGACAATCATTTGGTGTTTCTAAGTTTACTTCAAAATTCTAAGCAAATGAATATAATCGTTGTCTGAGTTTAACAATAATAAGAGTTAAGTATTTATTTTGGTCTATGAATATAATGATTTTTATGAATACAGTGAATTTTAAGTGGTTTCAAACTAAAAGTTTTACCCAAAGTTGTTTTAAAAGCTTTATGGTTTATGAAATGTTAACATTTCAATTTAATCATTTAACTTACTTAATAGTCATTTTTCTTCATGCATGCTAACGCATTGTTCAAGTTACTAACACACTCTGGGATTCCATGATTTTAAACACTGCCGCTGCTCTTATTGTTGACAGCCCAACCATCAGCGTAGATTTTCTCCCTGAGTACAGAGGAAACACCTAACATGGTCCACACACCCACAGAAGCCCACAGGTCACCATGATTGTCCTTCCCAGGCTTGAAGATCCTTCATTCTGTCCACCACACCCTCAGGAACACCTCTGCCATTCATAAAGGCCATGGCAGCCAACCAGCATAGGTTCCCTGGGTCTTGAGGTCTCAAATCCCTGGAAGATCACAACCACTTCAAAATCACCCTATTACTATCTCTCTCACACACACACGGCCACAGCTTAAAGCATGTGATACTCACACATACCACTGATGCTAACCACAGCTAAATAATTCATATTAGAGGCTACACTGCTGTGCCTGCTGGGAGACAAAACCAAAGCACACTACTCAACAAACATCCCACAATTCAAAATAGTCTTTAAGTAGATTAAATTCCTCAACCAAATGGCATACATTAGATAAGTGGATGAAAACAAGATTCAACTACAAGCTACCTATAAGAAACTCCCTGCACCTGAGCAAAGAACCACACAGGAAGCCAAGGTAAGGTACAAAGATATCACATGCATTCTTTGTCCTTGGTGTTTGAACAGAGAACAGGTGAGCCCCTTCACTGGAGTCTCCTATTCCAAGCCCCTTCCAGGGAGGGCTTAGACACACAGCCTCAGACCTGAAACCTTTTCCCAAAGCCTTTGCCAGCTACCAAGAAAACAGCTGAATCTTTCATAAAGACAGACCCTGCCTAACAAGGAGACCAAGATTCACAGAAAATGGAGCCATTCCTCTCTGCTGGCTGCAGAGGGCACTAATTAATTCTCTAGGCAGAATTGTGGCTAGACCATTTCTGCAGAATGCCACCAACTTGATGCCATTCACAAAAATAAATTTCATATTATTTAAAGATGTCAATAGTATGCATTTGTGTGTGCGCATGCACAAATGTGTATGTCTATGTCTGTTGGTATATATTTACAAAAACTTTTCTTCCAATGGCTTATTTATAACATGCCAAGCTGCATACTTACTCCATATCTTTATTTTTCACATTGTAACATTTGTAGTAGTCATTGAACTGTTTTCTAATTTACAATGTTGTTAACCACTATTCCATTGGATACTGACAGTAAACCTAAATTTACACAAGTCTGTGATGGTTTTCTGTACCCCTAACATTATTTTAAATAGCATATTAGTAAGGTATCAAGAAATAAATTTTAAAAAGATGAGTCACTGAGCAGAATAAGCCTTTCCTATTCTAAACAAGCAGATGAGAACTACCATGAGGAAATCCAGTGCAGCTCTTCTCCACAGTGTGAAACAAACAAAGGGTCAGAAATTCTTTACTCACCCTCTGATAGCTAGATTTGGTTTGACAATATATTTATTTAGCTAATTGGGTCATTAAGTGGAATATAGCTAGGGAAGAAATCGGTGGCCAGAAATATACTTGGATCTAATAAAAAAAAGTCTTCCAAACATTAAAATGTGCTGTCAAAAGAAAATGCCCTGAGATAAAAGGAATACTATGCTAATCATATGTAGCAGATAGGATATTTTATATGAATCTTACTTCTGTATATGTCTCCTCCAAAATATTTTTTGATTGAAATGTCATTCTTGTTGCTTTCAGAATAAGAGTACAAATCTTGACTGTGATTGTAAATGGGTAAGTTTCCAAACGCAGAGTATAGATTCCCAGGAAAACCATATCAAAAAACAAAATACATAAAATATTTAAAGATTTAAATTTTTTTCTTGAAATAGTATTTACTGTTTGAAAATATAAGGTAAATAAGAAAGAAAAAAAATACAAGGGGGCCAGCATTTGGTGTAGTGGGTAGAGCAGCCACCTGCAAGTGTAGCATCTCCTGTGCCAGCGGCTAAGCTGCCAACCCAGCTTCCTGCGATGACCCACAAGATGCAGCAGAGCACATTCCAAGCACTGGGCTCCCACTCCCTGCCCCTCCCCGAGACACCTTCAGTAAGCTCCGGGCTTCAGCCTGCTCCAACCACAGTCCAGGCCATGCAGGCAGTGAACCAAAGAATGAAAACACAGAAAACAAAACTGAATAGGAAATTAGGACAGAAAGATTAAAACTAAAAAAACCTAGATTTCTTTCCTTGTCTTCTACGCTCTTTTGTCTGCAGGCTACTTACATTTTTATCTGTCATTTCTAAAGTGTGTCTGTACATTTATACATATGCATGTATGTAGAAAGTAATATTTTGCTAAACAGATTTGTAAACTAAGTTTTGTAGTATTTATTGTCAATAAAGTAAATCAATGAGAATGAGGACTCTGCATTCATAAATCATTTTTCTCAAAGCAAGAACACATAGATGTGCTTACACAGAAGGCAAATATAAACCTAACAAATGGTGTTACTCGTTTTATTCAGCTATTTTAATTTAGTTGTTTAGTATACAAACTGTGATTCAAACATTTGAACAGATGCACTGTGCAAAGGTGTCAAAAGCCTGCCTCAAAAAATCTCAAACCCCCAAAATAAACAAGAAGTAATTAAGGAAGTCTGATATTCAAAGTTAAAATACCAATTTGTATAGAAAAATTTATTAATTTATTTATTTATGAAGAAAAGCTAACCTAAGCAAACACTAAGCTAATCCTGTGCACTCACATTTTGTCCTCCAACCAGGGAGGTGTGCCAAGTGACCGTCCTGTGACTCACCCTGCAACCAGGGAGGTGTGCCAAGTGGCCGTCCTATGGCTCACCCTCCAACCAGGGAGGTGTGCCAGGTGGCCGACCTGTGGCTCACTCTACAAACAGGGAGGTGTGCCAGGTGGCAGTCCTGTGCCACCTGGAACTGTTTTATAGGATGATGACATAGCAATATATAAAAGATAAACATTTTCACTTTCACAGAATTTATATTTTAGTGGCATTAATATGATTAACTAATTGTTAGTTAACGTGATCATACAATTTATTACAGAATCCAGGACACCTGAGGAGCTGAGAAACAAACAGGGTGGCACAGCACTGCTAAGCCAGAGCCTCCTCAGAGCATCAGGGTGCTGCACACTGCCTGAAACATTGCAGAAGTGGAGCCCTTCTCCTCTAAGCGAGCAAGCATCCTCACACCTCAGAAACGCAAAGCACAGTTAGCAATCAACACTGAGGACCAGAACTGCAGCTTGAGAGAGACTTGGGTTTCTAGTCCAAGGATGCTCTTGTCAGTGACATGTTATAAAAAGTATTCAACATCTCTGAGTCTCAAACATGCCATTTAGAAATTGATATAAGTGTTAAGACTAATGGTACAAATATATAAAACACAGACACAAGGAGCCGGGAATGACAGGCATTCAAGAAAGCGTGTTCAAAGTCACAAAATTCAGCTTCACTAGAGTAGATGTGGCCTGAAAGCTCTGTCCCTAGATGAACTCACAGATCTTCCTGTAACTGCGATTTCTAACACATGTGAATGGATTTCACTGGGCTTATATTTTTTTAAGAAAAAAAAATCTGAACATTTTTTTCCAGAACAGGCAATAAAATGCACTAGAAATACTGAAATTGCGACAAATGACTCTGCAAAGTCAGCATCCCAAAGAGGCACCAGTTTGACTCCTGGCTGTTCCACTTCTGATTCAGTTCCCTGCAGATGCATGGGGGGAGTAACCGAAGACAACCCAACTGTGGGGCCCCTGCAACTCGCGTGACAGAGACCCAGATTGTCCTGGCTGTTTCAGCTGGCTGCTACAGCAATCAGGGGTGTGAAGCACTGAATGGAAAATCTCTCAATCTGTGTGTGTGTGTGTGTGTGTGTGTGTGTGTATTTCTGAGTGTGTGTAATTCTGGCTTTCAAAAAATAAATCTTAAAAACAGAATTCATTTTGAATGCAAATAGTTTAAATACACCTGAAATCAAATGACACACACACACAAAAGCAATGACAAGAAAACATGCCAGAGTTAAAGAGTGAATACATTTGAGATTCCTCATCATTTCTGGTTTCTACTCACATCACATTTCTATCAGAATAACTGCTAATGAGAGTTATGCAAAGGGATTTCTAAATGATGAAGAGCTTTCCTCTTTCACACACTTCAGAAACCCATAATGAAGCGGGACTACACTGCCTCTAGCCTAGCATCCTTTAGGGACTGTGTATGATAATCAGAAAACAAAATCTTTTCAATCAATACCTCAAAGGTATCTTATTGCTAGCTGTCATAAACTTTTGTGAGAGAAGTTCCCTCAACAAATACTGAGTGAATTTTGCATAGGAGGAAATCTGATGTGTTGATTCGCCAGGTTTATCCAGAGATATGATTGCAGGGCTAGGAGTCTGACATTTGAGGACACACTAGATATTGAGACAGAGTTACTGTGTTATAATCTTAAGGCAGATTTTTTTTTCTACAAGAAAAACTTTTGCTCTAGAGGATTCTAGCTAATGAGTTCAAAATACTTACAGAATCAATTATTAGGTTAATATATTATTTTTGTATCTAGAAAGGACATACAGTTTACAACAATAAACTAAAAAGGCCAAAAGCAGTTTTGGTTGCACCTTTAAGTTTTAGTTTCTTTAAAGTATCTTCTAGAATAAATATGCTATAACATGAATATTTATTAATCATTTGTTACTTAATAATTCAGATTGCTTAAGTACATGAGAATATTGTGGGTATAAGCTCAGATTTCTCTGGATGCTGGAGACCAGCTCCAGCTGACTTGAGAACCTGAAAAGGATGTGTGAATCAGCGAGAAGATAAGAAGAGGCAGAGGGAGAGGAGGGACCAGACATGGACCACTATGGCAGGATGCTCATAACGAACAACTCAGAAAGCTGCCTTCTTTGTTCATACACAAATTATCACAAGCTTTTGTACAACATCCAATTGTTTCATTTTTACTTCATTATAAAAGAATGATTACAAAATCAATCCTAAAAATCATTATTATTATTTTACTTCAGAGAAAATATTTTCAGCAAGCTGTTACTCATTCAAACCTGCAGTGACAGGAACTCCACAGTTGGAAGCACATGCCGTTACATACTGACAAGTGGTTTACTTATATTCAAAATCAATTTTCACTAAACACTAACTAACTAATATTGCTTAAAATATCAAGAGCACAGAGTTAAAAGAAAAGATCATAAATGAAAGGAATTTATGAAAGCATATAACATGGATTCTTTGCTAAATCTTATAACCAATCATACATTAATTACCACCACCTACTACTGATTCAATTGTTTTTGGTCTTTTGTTAAACGGCAGTGAAAGGAATCAGGGCAACTCAGCCAATCTATAAACAGAGGGCCTTTATAATAGACTTATTTTTATCTTTATAAACTGTTTTCTTTCCCTAAATATGAATGCCAATAAAAGGTAGAAGCTTTTATAAACTGTTTTCTTTCACTAAATATATGTGCCAATATAAGGTACAAATTTTAAGCCATTTTCGGGGGGTTCACATTTGTCTCCCTTTAGAAGATGCCCTATATTACTTTCTGCTTTCAATAGTGAGAAACCAAAATGCGTCATATCATGTCTTATAACAGTTCGAGGCGCATAGTAAACAAACTTTGTACCTCCATTATTGCCATCTTTTCCAAGATATTATCAAGCCATTTCTTAAGGAAAACATTACTTACATTAGGGTGAACTTCAGGACAAAGGTGGGCACATAACAGGATGTTTGGAGACATTGTGGGCTCAATTGTACTATTGTATACTTTTAGCTGTGTGTCATTGCCTTACGCCCCTAAAGATGTTTTTATCATAACATGATTGATCAATTTGAGGTGTTATAACAGTTACAGGAACCATTCACATTAGCAGAAAAATAACAACACCCTCAGGAGAATTCTATGAGACATCAGAGAGGTGACTGAGTGTCTGTACAATGCAGTGAGGCAGCAATGAGGTTACCAGAGACATTCTGCCAGGCCTTGCCACACAGCCAGAAACTCCTTGTAGCCTTGCTAACCAAGGAGCGGTGCTCATCACACCCATGCCATCTGACCCAATTGCATGGCTTCCTGCATCTGGAAAACTTTATAAATATTTCATAATGGTCTTTAATTAATTTAATCTTAACAGGAGTTCATGAAGAATCTTTTCATTAGGAAGCTTATAAAATTACTTTAGAATCAGTGTTGTCTTTTCAATTTGTGAACTGAGTAAATAAACATAGGTTAAATAAATTTTCTGAATCTATGTCCAGAAAACTGGTCTTGAGATTCATTTCCTTTCACTGATTGTATTATTTGTATAATCAATTAACTTGTCTTTTTTCCCATCCAAAAAAGAAAATCTGCAGTAATGTCTACTTCACAATGCTGTGAGAATAAACAACACAAATGCTCATAATACCTTCCAAAACACACAATATACTAATTAGTTGCACAATAGCAATTAAGTAGTCTTCCTTGGGAGTTAAAACAATTTCATAATGACAAGTTATTACTCCTTAGTGTCTGGCATGGCCCTGTTTTAATGTTCATAAACCAAGTTAATCAACAACCATTTGTACCTAGTTAGGCAGAAATAAAACCATTTTCCTCCCTGTTAACAAGTACCTACTCAACTGGATTCTTCTCTAAGGCACAGAGGATTTTTGGTGTTTTATATAACAGGAAAGTTTTCAATGAAAACCTAACCCTTTAATAACATTTCATAGCATTAAGTCTTAATACTAACCTCATAAGACAGAAGGAAAGTTCTTAGTCTCCACTGTAGAGAAAAGTACAGGCAGTCACATGTCTTGCCTAAAGGCACGATAAGACTGACCCTGCAGTTGTATCTCCACATTCATGGTTCACGACCTTTGATGTTACCACAGCTCCGCTTGTAGACAACTGCAGAAAGCTACACTAGTGACCAACTTTTAGTTCAAGAAATGTTATCCGGGCCGGGCGCAATAGCGTAATGGTTAAGGTCCTTGCATTGAATGCGCCAAGATCCCATATGCATGCCGGTTCTAATCCAGCCAGCTCCACTTCCCATCCAGCTCCATGCTTGTGGCCTGGGACAGCAGTTGAGGATGGCCCAAGTCACTGGGACCCTGCACCCGCATGGGAGACCCGGAAGAGCTCCTGCCACCTGGCTTCATACTGGCTCAGCTCCAGCCACTGAGGTCACCTGGGGAGTGAACCATCAGACGGAAGATCTTCCTCTCTCTTTCTCCTCCTCTATGTACATTCGTCTTAAATAAATCTTAAAAAAAGAAATGTTATCCCATCCCATGTGACACACATTATCAGCAATACCATGTCACACACTGGGAAACTGGAGAACAGGAATTAATGTTTGTAAAACATTGCAATGTAGTAACAGTGGCAGTGTTTAAAACCAAGCCTCCTTGCCAGCGACAGCCCCGATCCTAGGCAGGATGTACACCAAAACAGCAATGCTACTGGTAGCTTTATCTAGAACCATGAGTAACTGATACAACAGGATATTCTCTAAGGATATGATTCATTTACCTTGTATCATGAAGAATAAAAATTATCCAGTGATGTTGCCTTTTTAAAAATAATCCTGTTTATTTGCTCAGAGTCCCCCCTCATCCTCTGGTTTACTCTTCAAATGCCTGAAGGGCTGAGCTAGGGATGTCAAGAGCCAGGTGTTCATTCCACATGGGTGGCAGGAACCCAATTTCTTTTTAAAATATTTATTTGTTTGTTTATTCTCAGTTTCTTTAAAAAATTTATTTATTTATTTATTTATTTATTTATTTATTTATTTATTTGACACAGAGTTACAAGAGAGGGAGAAACAAGGTGAGATACTTCGCATCTGCTGATATTTAGGACAGGGCTAGGCCACAGCAGGAAGCGTGTCTCGAGGTGTCTCCCATGGTGACGAGGACCGGAGCACCTGGGCCGTTCCCAGGACCTCAGCAAAGGAGAAGTTAGTGTAGAAGCAGGAAGCTAGAAGGGATGCTGGCATTTCAGACAGCAGCTTTACACCTAATTTCTAGAGCTATCACCACTGCCTCCCAGTAGCAGCAAATGAGGTGAGGGCAGAGTTGGTACTCAAACAACATCTTCTAAGTAGGGCAAATGCATCTTCACACTGCATTCACTGCTACATTAACCACCCACCCCAATCACATCCTGTCCGGACAAAATAGCAGCTATTACAAGTCTTTGATTTGCTGCAAAGGGACTAATCCATAAGTGTTATGGTTTCCTTCTTAGAACTGAACCTATGAAATCTGTATCTTTATATTAATACAATTTTTAAAACAGTTTTCCTCAGTGGAGTGCTAGTTACTGGTTGCATTATACAATTTTCTAAAAAATAAACACCAGGAATTTTTGCCTCTAGAAAATTTACCTTGTGGCCAATTCTAATTATGTAGTCCTATAAAGAATAGTAACAACCCTGTAATTTTGAAGAGTTTAAACAGTGTATGTATAATATTAATTAATAAGAAATATAGTTTTCCTTAGCTCTTATGTTTGTTAAAATGTTATTTCATCTAAAAGAAACTTTAGTTAAGTCATAGCGCTGCAAGAATTATTTCAGTTTAATGGTTAAATGGAGGAAAAGGAACTTTTATAAACCTCCTTCGGAATTCAATCATAGAAAGGAAAGATTCAATTACCTGGAAGGTCTTTGTTGCTGTGAGACAGACATACAGAAAATGAGAGGCAGACTCGGGTCATCATTCACTGTAATCCCATATGGCATGGGTTCTTCTCAGCTTCTGCTATAATCCATTTACACAGAATATGAGCTACAAAGCAATAATTATAAATACACATATACTCACAAATGAGAGCTAACTAGACAGTAAAATATAAACTGATTTTTAATTATTCATTAATTGTAATTTAGAATATTAGTGTCATGACACCATTACAAATGGAAATCCCACTATAAAAAGCCTCTTGGGGCTGGCTTTGCGGCACATCAGGTAAAGCCGCTGTGTGCAACGCTGGCATTGCATATAGACATGAATTTGAGTTGTGGCTGCTCCAATTCCTTGTAATATATCTGGGAAAGCAGCAGAAGATGGTCCAATTCCCTGGTCCCTGCCACCCATGTTAGAGACTTCAGTGGATCTCCAGGTTCCTGGCTACAAACTGACTTCGCCCCGCCCATTGCAGCCATTCAAACCATCAACCATGAGATGGAAGAAGGACCCCTCTCTTTCCCTCTGTGCCTCTCTCTGCCCTCTCTGTCTCGATTTCTCCGTTTGCATCTGTCTTTCAGACAAATAAATGAATGAATATATCTTTAAGAGAAGAGCTTCTTGGGACAAAACTATATATAAATTCATCCTAAACAGGATTATAGCATTGTATTAGTTCACATCCTAATCTATATTCAAGTACTAGATGGTTAGAAAGTGCATTGCACACTTAGAACAAAGCCAGACACATAATCAGTATTCACTAACAATAGCTGTTAGGTAAACTTTCCTGGCAACCTGACAGCTATATGTGTAAGAGTTAATTTAGGAGCAAGAACTAATTCAGGATATAGAGAAGCACAACTCATTCTGAGTACTTTCAAATGAAGCAGTTCATCATGAAAGATTCTACAAGGAGTTTCAAGACCCTTCTCAATTCAAGGCCTAGGCAGCAACTACCAACTGAATAGAGATAACAAACAAGATGGATTTAACTGACATTTCATGACCTCTAAATACACCAATTCCCAGTGAATGGCCTCATCATTCATCCCATTAATTAAGCCAATGTCTATCTTCCTTGGATTTGTCACATGCATTTCATAGTCAATTGAATGATATAGTTGCCCTTGTAAATATAAAACCTCTCCCATGGGCCCATGCCTGCCACCAGCAAATGAACTTAATACTACAATAGCCTCCTATGCTTTCCTGTGCTATAGCATTTCATTTCTTCTCTGTTTCTCACGTCTTTTTGTAGTAAGACCCTTCCATTTCTCACCTTCTGGAAACATTATAGCATGCAGCTCACTCATTCTCTTCCCAAAGCGCTCCAGCCATACTGCCTTGACTACCATGCTCTGATATCCCAGTTATTATGCACAATGCCTTGGGGAGACTCATTCCTCTTGTTTAAAAAAACAAAACAAACAAAACAAAACTTTGTTAAATAGCTTTGTTATGCAACTACTTCTGTGGGCTGCTCTCCCTCATTATCCTGCCTGACTCTCAGCAGTGGTTCTGTGCTCACATGGCTTCTACTTCTGCATCACCAGTTCACCTGTTTATACTTTGACTAAAACACCTAGTACAGCACCTAAAAATGCTCTATGAAAGTTAGAACAAATGGCTGAAAAAAAAACTTATAAGCTGACGCAATTATCCATAGTATCACAACACATCTTTGACAGAACAACCATTATACAACATTCTCTTTCTAGTTCAACAGAAATGTTAGGGGTACGTGGTATTCTGTTCATTGCAATACTATTCATCCACTCAGTATCAAAAACAAATTATATTTTTTAGTAAGAACTACCCATGGATCTATTTTAACAAATTTCCTCAAAATTGAAGTTTGCATATGTTTTTCAATTTACCAGAAATAATATTTTATTATATTCATTTAATAATTGCAATAATCATAAAATATCTTAAAATATAGGAAGCTAAGCAACACAAATGTTTTCTCAAATATTTTCAAGGCAAAGAATGAATAGTATTTCATCCACCTGAGAAGCAATATTTCATCCAAATGTTCTAGAATGGTCTCTAACAAAATGCCACACAACACAAGTTTCTTCTGCATGGAAAACTCTATGTTTCCACCAGGATAAGTAAGAACTAGCATCCACAATTGAATATGTAATATTGCAAAATTCAACACCTTCCGTAAGTTTGAATATGGGTGAGTTTTTTTAGATACATGTAATAAAGACTCCTAAAACAATGAAATACAGGCAGCTCTTAGATACATGCGTTTCTCAGTTGCTATCAGTCTGCTCCAGTAGAGCTAACCGTTCAGTCTTTCATTGGATTCATAATTGCTTGTCACTGCATGATGCACTTAAATACTGTAATTTTACTGATTTACACACTCAGATTTTCCATCTGACATCTCTTTCCCAGAAGTGTTTGCATATGTTCACTCCTATTAACCAGGCCCAATGTGTAGGACAATGTATACTCCGATCGGTCAGTTCAGAGCAATCCTTCATGCCCTCTTTCAAGAATCAACATTGCCATGAGGGTCTGTGCACACCTACCTCACACATGCCACTGAATGTTCATGCTACGTCAGAGTACCACATATGCTGAAAGACAGATGTAAGATGATAAAACCTTCACTTAGCCAAGTAGAAACACTAGTATTATTAGAATCTTTGCTGACACACTTGGCTTAGGAAAATACCAGGTATTCAAATGATTACACCCCTCCAAGCATAATTTTTTTCATTTTTTAAAGTAATTTCATTAAGTGGCAAAAATCCTCAATATTTTGATGTGTAATTTTTGGAGAATTTCTTACATGAATGTACAGCAAAAAATTAGTTATGCAAATACACTTTTTGCCTGGTATTTTACCTTGACAGCATATGGCTATTTTCCAAGCCAATTCAAATTCATATCTGCATCAGCTTCTGCTGGCAGAGCTAAGAGCCACAGGCTCTCACACTGAGGTCACCGGGGTCTCCATCCCACAGCTCCCTTGTGCTGGGCCTCTGTGGGCAAGATCTCAGAACACAGGGGTAACACTGCCATGTTCTGAGGAGGTTATCCCTCCACTGAGAGAGAAGCGTTCTTACCAGAAAATGAAGTAGTATCAAGAATATTTTTGGCTTGTATTTCTGTGCAGTACTGATACTGGCTTTGCGCAGTTAATCCCAGCCTCAGCTAACATGCGCACTGATGGCTAATAGATGTGATCTGGTCCAACTCACAAGCCCATGGACAAGCTTTTCAGCATTGCAAGCATTCGACACCCACAATTTCTCTTGCTTACATTATATTTAGTAAAAAGTATACTCCATGACAAATAACTGATTTCAACATTTGACACATTATTATCTCATTACATGGCTGTTTCCTTCTTTTTGAAAGAAAATAAAAAGTAGCTTGTGAACTTTAGAAAGATCCAGTAACCCTCAATTATCACTTAGGTTCTGTTTCTCTCTTCCTGACCTTCTGTGAGACAGTGATGGAGAGCAGAAGAGAAGAGCCACACATGGGCCAGCTCCTGGAGAGGGGACTACATGGAGGCCGCCTAAGCAGGAATCACAGCAAACCATACCTCGTGGACAACACCACAGATATGCAGTACACTCCTCAGATTGGAAAGTCAGTATTTAAATGTCAACTGAATTTACAGACTATTTCATCAAACAAAACCAATTGTTGCAGCCATCTGTGTACCCAGGAATGGTGCAAAGCAGACCATTGAGGCAGGCAGATCTGAGCACCGAGCTCACCTTTCTTCTGCGCCCTCTGTCAGCAAGCTATTTCGTTTCCAGACTTTTTTGTGTGTGTCTTTCTAAACATCACAGCAACCCAATAGCATGAGCTATTTCTTCTTTGTGCTTCCCTTTCCTCCTAGTAAATAAAAACGAATCCTTTAGGATCAAGATCACACCCTAGTTGGTGGGATTGCTGTGACTCCCCTGGGTCATGTGGGTCATGGCTTCTTTTGAGTGACCCCAGGGCGTTTGTGTGGCCATCTGAGATGGCACTCCCGTCCAGCTCTAATTGTTCATCTACTTGTCCTTCTGATGGGAGTGCCACGTTCCTGGAAGTAGAACTCTCACTCAACATTATCCATCTCATTCATCATCAGCAACTCCTGAATTTTGGTAAGCAGCAAATCTTCAACAAAATCTCGTAGGTAAATGGACAGGATGAATGATTCTAATCCTCACTCATCACTCTTGATCTTAGCCCCTAATTAAGGACATAATAAAAGTTGATCTAATCTTTCAACTACACTGTATTCATGGGTTGAACTGACTTCCAAAAAAGAAATGAAATGTAGACTCCAAATGCTTAACAATAATGTTCTACAGTGAAAGAGTAGGGATTGGGAAGGACCTGGTCCCCAGTGATTTCAGTATGTATTCAACTTTCTTTAGGGTCTGATCTGCTAGGCAGACATACTTAATAAAAATGCTTGTTAAGGGATGGATGACAATGAGTTAACACTTTGTCAAGGCAAAATGAATACTCAGCACTGATAGCAATCGATCGCATGATACATTCTGAAGACATGGACCTCAATCTTGTACACATTCTATACTCAGGGTTAGTTACTCAGAACACCAATAGCAAATCAATCACAACTGAATTTGAAAGATATTTAAATGAGTATATGCACTTTAAGATTTTTTTCAGACATCTAAAATAAGCCTGTTTCTTACCACTTCTGCATTAGTAAACACAAAACTAGAATATTCTACAAGTCATAGACACAGACAACACACACCACATATGCAGAGCATTAGTTGGAAATAAAATAAATTAACAAACCTTAAAAGCTCACTTTTCACTGGTAACAGTGGCTTGAGGATTTTTTAAAGTATAGCTTCTAATGGGTTACTCACGGACCTCTACATCTTGCTAAGATGTGACAAAGGAAGACTACTTGTCTCCCTAGTTTTCTTGTTTCTGTGAGTTCAAGGGGCTGCTCATTCCGTTAAGTGTAAATGTGGTTCTTCATAGTAACAGTACACTGTGTGCATTTTTTTCCTTTAACTTAAATATACTGTTCAGTAAACTTTCAGCTTCATATTTTTAAAGTTTATATAGAAGCTAATTTCATTCAAGTTTTGATTTGTGACACAGAATATAACGTAAGCTACTTTTTCTACATTGCTTCTTAAAAGCAATTTCCATGCCTACACAGTATATAGATTAGGAAAGTTACATATAATAAGTAATATGCCACTATAATTTGAAAATATTCATCTTGTTCACATTCTCTAGCTCCTACTAAAAGATTTATAACACCACTGAAACAAGAATTGATGAATTCATCACTGTCCAGGGCATTTTGATCATAATCAATAACATAATTTTATCCTTAAATAGGATTTCAATTAAAATATATTTTTTGGAGTAATTATATTCTCATATAAAAATGGGCTCTGTACCATGAATCATTAACCCATCAGGTACCAAAAAAATACTTACCCTCTGAAGTTCTACACCAGAAAAACAAAAAATGAAATCAACCTTGGTTCTATTACATTATTTCCCACAGGTACATTTCATAAAAATTACATTATTATATTTTCATCATGGAAAATGAAAAGCAATATACTTTCACCAAATAACAGAGCCATAAAAGGTTTCTCAGATAAAAGTGAGAACACCTGAACACATTTCTTCTGCTTCAGTAGTATGTATTTGATCTGCAATGAAAACATTTTCATCTAAACAAAATTAACTTGTCATATCATTACAAAACATCAAAGACATTATTAAAATCCTATGAAATTTAGACATGGGACACAAAATACAATGTATTTCATGGCACTTCTAGTCATCTCATTGATCCTTTTCCCTGTTCTCACTATTAAAATGTACAAAGAAATTTCTACCACCACACAATTAAAAATCATTTTCAGCAAAAATAAAGTGCGAAAGTTTATTTTAAATGTGTAGCTTAATTATTTTAAACTTTAGAGCATGGAGTCCACCATCTTCCTTAGCATTTTCTTGAAATGAGCTAAGTCCTTCCTCCCCTGCTCACCAGCATCAGCTGCTGGCACATGGTCCCATAAGGTCCCTTCCTGAGACTTGAGTCACATTACTCATGTACCCAAAATGATCTCTCTGTGGGAAAGCAGCTGGGGACCTCATCAAAGGGAAGATTCGACTCTCCAGGGAGGACCTGAACAGACAACAACTGGGAATGTTGTTGTGACTAGGGTGCTCAAGGCCTACCCCACTGCTTCTCTATTAGCAAAGCCATCTTGAAACCACAGCCTTTCCAGAGCACACCGTCACAAAAACAAGCTCATTTTAAATCCTTTGTCCCATTTGTAGGACATACTGTGATTAGATACAATCCTGTCTCACTCCTTGTAGACAGAATTGTGGACACTCAACAACAGAGAAAACACAGGGAGGACAGGGTAAGTATCATTGAGGATGGAACCGGCTTTAACTTCCTCCGTGTTCACTTCCTAAGTTGTCACTAATATACAGTGTTAGTTATTTAAAATAGTTTGAGCTCTAGTTCATACGATATTATGATATTTTACTTGCAGCTACTTCGTGCAACCTGGTTCTTTACGTGAGCTGAAAACACCAGACACAACAAGGTATCTTAGGAGGTTTATTCCAGCGAGGCAGGAGGAAAAGCCGAAGGAGGAGAGAGAGAGCAAGCCACACCTGGGGGACTTTTTGTCTGCATGGTGTGGGGGGCGGGGATTGGGAAGGCTTGAGGGCAGGCCCCAGGGGATTGGCCACTGCAGGTGAATGCCTAGGGATGACTGGTGAGTGAGAGGGGCTGGGGAAGGGGCTGGAAGATGGGGGTGGGATTCTCAGGTGGAATGCCAGGTTACATTTGATTGGTGGATGGCTAGACTGGCGCGAATTTCGTGAGCTGTGAGGAACAGGAAATGGCGCTGGGTCAAGGGAGGGATATTCAAATAACTCCTTACATACAGAGAACGGATTCCGTAGGCACAGCTCCAAGAAGACACCACACTTTCCTTCCTTCCCTCGCTCCATCAGACCACTGTATAATCACAGGCTTTATTCACCACTACTCATAATATTCAACAACTAAAAACTAGGAAGACCACAGTTCCACAGAAGTATCAACACAGTCTAAAAAACAAAAATTCTATCTCAAAGTGACCGTTTCATTCCTATACATTTTTTTGGTATCTGTTTTGGTTCCTGCATATCAGAGAAAACATGACAATTTTCTTTTTGAAGCTGGCAATTTCACTAGGAATAATGTGTTTCTAGTTGCATCCATTTTATTGTAAAAGACAGGAGTTTTTTTTTTTAAAGCAACCTTTATCTAAAACTCATACTTAGCTCCAGTGTCACCTGAGTTTATGAAAAGCTCCCATCTTGGTACAGCAAGGATTGTTAATTAACATAATGATGAAAAACTGCAAGCTTTTCAAGCACTTGTGGCTTATTCCCAATTCAGTCTGAGCCACCTCCATGGAGAAACGAGAGGATGCTTACATATGAGGAGAGAATGCATTGTCGAGTGCCATAATTACAATGGACTACATTCTGGAAGTCTAAGGATCATTAGAACAGCACAGATAAGCAGTGGTGCTCATGAATAATCTAGATTATCCACAGATTTTGAAAAACAGTTAAATCTGGGAAAGGATTAGATTTCTTTGGAAAAATATGAACTCTAACATTTTTAAATTGGGACTGGTGCAACAAGTGCCTTGGTTTAACAAAGCTACCATCTGCAATGCCAGCATTCCATGTGGTTACCAGTTTGAGTCCTGTTTCACACCCAATCCAACTTCCTGCTGGTGTATCTCAAAAAAGAGTGGAGCATGACTAAGATGCTTGAGTCCCAGCACCCATGTGAAGATCAGAAAAAAGCTGCTGGGGCCTTGCTTTGATCTGAGGCCAATAGGGGAATGAACCAGTGGATGGAAGTTGGAGCTTTCTCTTTTCTTCTCCTGCCTTCCCAATTTCTTCTTTCTCTTCCACGTCCTCTCCTTCGTTCTGAAACTGCGCCTTTCAAATACCTCTTTACAAAAACTGGCAATCTTATATACACAAACGCTCTTGCTATTATGTTTAACAGATAGTAAGCACTGCACCACGCCACAACAAGAAGCTTCAGGACAACCAAAGGCACTAATTCTTTTTCTTTTATCATACATAACCACTGTTTACAGTAGAGTGTGGGAGCACATTAAAATCTGTTTACAAAGTACTTAGGATTATGAATTACAACCTATATTAACAAGAGCGAATACTTCAGGTTACTGCTAAACCTTGTCTAATTACCTACAAGCTAATCAAAGACAATAAGGAGAATTATCAGCTGAAAGACACTCCTGACACTACTACTAAGAACTCGCAAGCCTCCACTGTGCATACTAATTCAGAGAGCTGGCTATTCCTAAACAGTGGCTTGATTAGATTGCAGAGACAGTAGAATGTGTTTTCAAGTTTAAGATAGGTGTCTTTGGGGGCTGATCAGCCTATCACACAAAGCCCGCATGGGCTCTAGTTCTGAACCAGCTTCTTGCTTATGGCCAGGGAAAGCAGCAGAGGATGACCCAAAGGCTTGGGCCTCTACAACCACATAGGAGACCCAGAAGAAGCTCCTGGCTCCTGGCTTTGAACAAGCCCAGCTCTAACCCTTGAGGACACTGGAGAGTGAACCAACAGATAAAAGTTTGCTCTGTTTCATCTTCTCTCTTTCTAAATCTGCCTTTCAAATAAAAATGTTTGCTTTTTAAAAAAGGATGTTTTATTTAAATCTAATAATTCATTTCACAGTATATAATGCCTGATATTTATAATCTGCAGTTTAACTGAGTTGTGCTGAAGATAATAATATTATTAAGGTTTTCCTAGCATTTTCCATCTATTGAACTTTGAAAATAAAATTCCTCGTTATTAGTTATTTCACTTTATACCTAAAATATAAGTTACATGTACAGTGAATTCCTTGTGAAAGTAAATTTATATCACATGTTTGTGTGCATATTATCTTTTTAAAACTACCACAAATACAGTTTGTTTGTTTGTTTGTTTGCTGAGTAAGTTCATTCTTGCCTGCTGGCTCGCTTGGTCTCACTCTCATTGCTTTCCACAAAAAGGTACCAATAAAATTAACTGTCTACACCAAGAAAAGTAACTGGCAACCACAAGATAGTACTGCTAGGTTCCTAATTTTGGTCCGACTTGTTGATGAGACCATACCTACTGAAATCATATGCAGCTCCCAACAGAGAATTAAGGTATTTGCAGGGAATGTTAAAATACATGAATTCTGGAATTCGACTTTTTGAGCTACAATTTTAGCCCTGTGCTGACTGTCAAATAAAGTAGGGACACAATTACTAACTACTGCTCAACAGTCTTACAATAAAACTAGACAGTACACACAAAGCACTTGGGAGAGAATCTGGAATAAAAACTCAACAAATACTACCTTTATTAACACAAAAAATACTTTTTTTTCAAATTGATAAATCCTAAACAAGAGAAGAAAAAGGTGACATTTTGTTAAGATGTGATTTATTTTCCATAATTTAGTTTGTGATTATGGTGATTAAAAATAACAACAAAAATATTTTTGGAACAAATGGATCAGTAATTTTTAGTGTTACTGGGATGGAGAAGACACATGCTCAAAAATCTTAGATTTCATTAATTTTTTATCCAAAATGTTTAATTTTGTCTGAAAGGCAGACAGCAGGGCAACGATAAAGACAGACACAGGGACTTTCCATCTTTCTATTTTATTACCAAAGTGACCACAGCAGCCAGGGTGGGCCAGGACAAAGCTTAGGATCCTAAATATCCATGAATGGGAGAGGAGTTGTGGGAGAGGTCAGGGGCATGAACAGACTTAGAACACCTCCAAACTGGAAACACACACACACACACACACACACACACACACTTATCACATCTGAACAATAAAGAGTAACTTCAGAAGCGCTTTTACCACTTGAGTTGAAGCAAATTGGAGAGAAAGCAAAGTTCCTTTCTCTGTGCTACCCGGTTCTTGAACTGAAAACCCAGAAAGTGTCCTTGGTAAAGTGGTTAATATACTGACAGAATTAAATGGCACTTTTAAGTCCAGGTGGTGACATGTATGCAAGCACATGCATAAAACTCTATTCAATAACTTCAAACTTGTGAAAGGCACTGAATTCTGTTCTTCCTGGGGGTGGGCAGAAAACATTTACAGTAGCCATGGTCCCACATTTACAATACCATCTTCCTGCAACTGGCTGATTTAAGAATGGAGAAAAAAAATCTTTATGACAATAACAAGAAAATGAATTTTCATTTTAAAAGGCATTCTCTGTACCATCACTGGCCACTCTGCCACCCAGCTCTCCTAAAGGCATTCAGATGCTTCACGGGAATGTCTCAAAAATCAATAGCAATTTATTCTCTCTTTGGACCCTAAGCAACAAAAGTAAATAATACTGTCACCTCCAGTCCACCTGCAGAACATGGTCACAGAACTAAAATACAACCTTAGGCAGCTCTTTATCTATGCTGCTGCTGCTGATTGTATTGGCTTTCTACGGGAACAAATATTCGGCAGAGCTGCACAAAAAGCCCAAGCTCTTATTCCTGAGCCAGACAGAATGCCGGCACCTGAATGGAAAAGCCATCATGACATCCCCCTAAGCCTCCTGCTTCAAGAACTAGGGTTTTGTGGAAGAAAAGTGATAATTAAGGCTAAATATCACTAAAGGAGAAAAAAAAAGCAAAATAAATTATATTAAATTTATCATTTCTTCTCACAGAATAAAAGAAAACCACCAGATGCCTGAGACAACAAGCTGAATCATGATATTTTATGGCTAAAATTTGTAGTTCATAATGTTCATACTATCTGAAAACAAATACTGACCTATAAGCAGGTTAAAAACAATTAAAGCTCTACTTTGATTGTGCTTAAGACAACAACTGACATCAATATCACCTAATTGTATACGATACTAAAAAGCACTCCTGAATATATAAAATGACATTTTGGAGCAATCTTAGGAATAAGTTAATGTAATCCTTATACCTGTTCACAGATAAAGGAATTCAGGCCTATACCTGACACCAGAAAACCATTGAATGGAAGAAGCAGGAAGAAAAATCTAATTCTTCCATCCTTTTTGCTACATTGTTTAATGATGAAGAGTCATGTGCACACATGCTACAGAAATCAAACTCAGTGTAACAAGAATGTAAAGTTAGCCAGCAGCCTCGGGACTGCCAGTCACTCCGTAAGAGAAAAATCAAGCACTCTGAAACCTTAGGCAGCTATTAAGAATGCCAAGTCATAAAAGGATTTACAGTCAATCACACTTGGAATAGCATCTACTGTGTGCTTATCACCAGTGGAGAATAAAAAACACACCTAAACTTTAAGACTCAAAAATCTTTATAATAATCACATGTCAAATGATACAGCTGGCAAATGAAGAGAAACAGATCAGGTTATGAGGGAGGGACTGTTGGGGATGAAGGAAGTGGAGGGAGAGGGTAAACAGCTCCACCAGGCAGACATCTGGGGCAGCTACCATGAAGGTTCAGGGGGACCCTACATCATGTGCCTATGACTCAAAAGGCAGAGATCAGATGCTGGGATCCCCAGAAAAACTTGCTGGAGGATTAACTGAATATGGCAGAGATCACAGATAATACTGAGTTCTGAATTTTTTCTTAGGAACAGCAGTGTATTTGTGATCTGATTCGCTCTAATTAAGCCCTCCCCATTGCAAAAATAGTTTAAAGAATGGTCACAAAAAAATGTTTTTTAAATCGAAATACTGCTTGCTTGAAATTTTACTTATCCTGAAAACCAAACCATTATGAAGAAATTCATTAAAGACTTGTAATACAATTTTCTGTAAGATTACTATCAGTAAGCTAAGACAAGAGGTAAAGCTTTAATAATTTTCATTTTTATTTCGTAAAAATAATCATTTCAGACCTGGTGCAGTGGACTAGCACCTAAAGTCCTCTCCTTGAATATGCCAGGATCACATATGGGCACCAGTTCTAATCCCGGCAGTTCCACTTCCCATCCAGCTCCCTGCTTGTGGCCTAGGAAAGCAGTCAAGGACAGCCCAATGCCTTGGGACCCTGCAGCTGCATGGGAGACCTGGAAGAAGCTCCTGGCTCCTGGCTTCAGATCAGCTGAGCTCTGGCCATTGAGGTGACTTGGGGAGTGAATCAACAGACAGAAAAGCTTCCTCTCTGTCTCTCCTCTCTCTGTATATCTGACTTTGCAATAAAATATATAAACCTTTTAAAAATAATCATTTGGATAAAAAAGTGAAAACTAAGGTTGGCAATTTTGATAAATCAGTTTTAAACTTTGTACTTTAAAGAAAACATCATGAATTGATGTCGTCTAATATTTATAAAAATACACAGCATCCAAGGGTACTAAAAAAGCCATCTTAAAATATTAACTCTAAAAGTGAGTATCCTTTAATACTACTATAAAGTTTGTCAAAAACTAACACTTTTTTTCATTTTATGTATTTCCTGTAAAGCATTCTGGTGTCTCCAAAAAGCTGGTGGAAATGCATACTACAATAATTACATAAAAACACTTTTCTAATTCTATTGTCAGAAACTTCCTATAATATGTTCACATATGCAATTACTGTAAAGCATATACGCTACCAAAGAGATCTCATCTAATATTTACAATAGGCTTATTTATGATGTAAAAACAATGCATTGTGGAGATACAAAGATTTTCCCTATAATTGTCACTACAAACCAAATACCTTGCAGTTTCTATGTCAAAGCCATACACTAACTTCATTTGCTGAGAATTTACCTTAAGTGATGAGCAATGGTCGAGCAACAGCAATTTTCAATGAAATGTTATTGAAAATAGCCAAAATTTAAAACTTTTAAAAAGGCATTCACTGCTGAGTTACAAACATATTCACATTGCTTCATCTTAAATTTTCTTTTTACACACATTAAATACAGGCAATGCTCATCTCTTTATTTCTTTGAAATTACTCATTTTTGTTTTGTTAACCAAAAATTATTTGTTGAGAGGCAAAGAAAAAGAGAAAGAAGAGGGAGAGAAAATTACCCTCAATGTTTGTTGGTTAACTCCCCAGATGTCTGCAATAACAGGAGTTGTAGAAGGCTGAACCCTGGAGCTGGGAATTCAATCTAGATCTTCCCCACAAATGGAAGGAACTCAATCACTGGGTAATTACTGCTTTTTTCTAGAGTCAGCATTAGCAGGAAACTGAAGCCAGGAGCCAGAACCTACTATCCAACGCAGCTCGGCCATGAACGGCTCAGTCCACATCTTTACTATAGACTAAGCCACCATCCTTATATTTCTAATTTTTGAAGAAGATAGCCTAGAACATATATGAATTAAGGTGCAAACACTGAATGAAAGTGACTAAATGAAGTAGGCAGGCAACATGTATGCTGGAGGCCACCATAACTTTAGCACCCAGGACAGTTGATTTAAGAGCTAATCTTCATTTGTCTCTTGTGTACACTCACTATTTATTTAAACTGTCTAATAATAAGTATGATAAAATGCAGATTTTTTTAAAAAGATGTAAACAAAGGGGAGAACAACAGATCTCTAAACCACTCAGAGAGAAGGAAAGAGAACTGGGAGCAAAAGCCAACACTGGCACTCGATCATACCACTGCTTGTCAGAGAACGCCATGTCAGCACCACAAGCAAGGTGGTGGAGAGCAACAGTGAACAAGTGAAACTCCCCAAACTAGCAATAGCCCAAGTCTGACCGCAGCAGTTAGCACGGCTGGACTCTGCAGCAAGCAAGGGGCTTTCTGGGCCTCACTTCCTCACCTGCAAACTCGAGCTCATTGTATTACGTCACTAGACACCAGGAAGTAGTGCTAGCCGTATCCGTGAGCACACATTAAGTCCACTCTCACCACATTTATAATACTCCCACTGACTGTACCTGCAGGACGACACTCAGTCCTTCCAGGCTGAACATCTTAATTTCACAGATGGTAATCTGCTGAGATGTATGCTAACATCTTGGCTAACAGATGCTCCCTCAGTGTCTCCACACACCCTGTGGAAGGGGACCCACTGTACTGGCATCCAACACTCAGGTGACATGCACCATAACAGAGGTGCACACAGTGTTCCTTGCAGTGATGGAAGGACATGGTGAATTGCTGAGGGGAACGTACAACAGGAAAAGTCACAAAGGAAGCAGGACAGGACAGTAAGGCAGTGTGCAGCACGCTGAAGGAGAATGGCACTAGAAAGTCTACCCAGGCTGCCTGGCCAGCAGACGGAAAGAAGCGGCACATGAAACACCCTTGGTGGAAAATGAGTGATGTGAGGCTGCTGAAGTGTGATGAAAAGACAAAGAAAACCTACAGCTAAGCATGGAGTCAGCCTGGTTGGATAATGACATCGGTATTTTAGACATTAGAATGATGATAGAAGACAGATTGGGTCTGAAGATGAGAGAGAGAAGCCGCAGTATAAAACACCAGTACTCCAGTATCAACACATTTGGGAAAGAGGACAGGGCAAGGGGGTTGCAAAGAAGCAGACATGAGAAATACTGGAGAATCACTTCTTACTGACTTACTTAAAGAAGTAAATGGCCAAAAATGATTCCATGCATTTAAACATGTCTAGCTGGGCTAGGCAATGCAACCTGGAGTGTGAGAAAAGAAACAGTTTTTCTTTGTTGGTTTGTTTCAAATACACTGAATCTGAGGAAGTTCCACAACAAACGGATGATGTTCCATACGAAGATGGCTATACTGACTTCAGTAGCTCAGAACGTTGGCTGTTCAGGGATCTGCACACACTGAAAGACACATTTTCAGGACTCTGCTGAGTAAGAATGAGAGAATTCAAACTAATGCCATGTACGTTCTCGGTAAAAAGTATAAAACAGTCTAGGTAGGACCTAAATAAAACCTACAAGCTATCCTAAGTGATACATAGAAACACCATAGATGTGTGTGTGTATATCCATATATATATTATATAATACATAAAAAGTCACAATTCTTATATTTTAGTCATAATTCCTGAGAGAGGTAGATACAGAGAGAGCTCTTCCATCTGCCGATTCACTGTCCAAATGGCTACTACCGCCAGAGCTGGGTGGGTCCAAAGCAGAAAGCTAGGAGCTTCTTTGGGGTCCTCCCACGTTGGTACAGGCGCCCACGAACTTGCATCATCCTTCTCTGCTTTACCAGATCACCAGAAAGGAGCTGGATCAGAACTGGGGTAGCCAGGACATGAACCGGTGCTCATATGGGATGCCAGCACCACACGCAGACGGTTGCCCCTTATGCCACAATGAAGGCCTCAAGCACCTTATTAAAATAGAGAGACTATATATCTGCATTGGTAGAATCATTCGTTTAAAGTCATCAATCTTCCAACTAATCTTCAGATTTAATGCAACTCTAATTTAAAAGCTGCAATATAATTTGGGGGAAGCTGAATAAAATTATTCAAAAGTCATTTGGAATAAATATTTGAGAATAACTAATTTTGAAAGATGAATAATGAAAAGGAAACCCAACATAGTGATAATGAAGCACAGCAACATGATACTGACTCATACACAGAAAAATGACTGCTTTAGAATGCCCGTAGGAAGACACGAGGACGTGGAATTACTTAAGGTATGAATATCTATATCAGTGAGGACAGAAATACCATGCGAGTCAACATAATGGGGCCTGTGCTGTGGAGCAGCAGGTAAAGCCACCACCTGAGAGGCCAGCAACACATGTGGACACTGGCTCAAGATCCGGCTGCTGCATGTCCCTGCAGGTGTCCTTTTGAGAGCAGCGTGGGCCTCTGCCATGCACATAGGAGACCCAGAGGAAGCCCCTGGCTCCTGGCTTGGTCAGGCTCAGCCCGCATTGTTGTGGTCACTTGGGCATGAGCCAGCAGGCTGGAAAATCTCTGTCTCACCTTCTCTCTCTCTCTCTCTCTCTCTCTCTCTCTCTCTCTCTCTCTCTCTGCCTCTCTCTGCCTCTCAATTCCAAATAAAAATCAATATATCTTTTTTTTTTTTTAAAGAAAATCTACTGAGGAAGGGTTTCTTCTGAAGTGTGTAGACAATCATAGAGCCTGAGATTCTCCAAAAGGAAAAACTAGTGGCAGAAATAAAAAAGGCAGTGTCCAGTCACCTTTGGATGATCCCAGCAATGGCCTGCTCGACGCTGCGAGCTTCACACGAGACCACTGCACATAATGAAATGGTGCCTTGCAAGAGGAAGTGTCGAGAGGAATTCTCTGACTCAGGTTGTTGGCAGCACTGCACGTGTGCCCTGCCCTAAGATGATGCCCGGACCCTACTTCCTCTTGGAGACAGGTTTCAGGAAGTGCCCTGTGATTGGCACTTTACCGCTTGCCTCGGGCGTGTAAGCTGATTGGATAGGATTGAGAGATAAGCCAGGGCCTTGGGGGAGAAGGGAGGAGGTCCTCTGTGTAGCTGAATTAATGGAATTAACTGAATTCACTGAAGGCTTCTGGGTAACAGATTTAACGGATAGGATGGATATATATATAAGCCGGGGGCTTCTGCCCAAAAGGAGGAACTGAAGGTTGGAATAAAAGTGCCTCTGAAACGCTCTCCAGTGTCGGGTGATTTCTTCCGCGGGACGGGAGACACCGATACTGGTGTCAGGGACAACCCTAAGAACAGATGTATTGATGAGTTTTGATGCCTGACATACTGGAAATGAAGGAATACCAGAGGTGAAAGAAATAAAACTTTATTGTCAGAGCGTGGGCCTGCCAAGTTTAAGATTTCTCAGTTGTCAGGTCAGAGAAATGGCACAATAAATCATACAGCAGCAGCAGACCTGTCTGACCAGGACTTTGGCAGGTCAGTTACAGACTCTGAAGACCTGAAATAAGCACCTGTGAAGAGACGCAAGCAGAGAAAAGGCAGTGATAACGTCTCCATCACCATGGAGGAGTGGACTCATGCTAAACAGAGGGAAAGAAAGAAGAGACCATCACTCAGGGAAGCACCTCAGACCTCCCTGAGGTGGAACGGTACTGACAACATGACCATGACCGTGATGCCTTATCTCTCCACACGCCTTACCACAGCACACAGTTTCCCTAAGAATCAGTGCATATCATAAAAAAAAATGCTGGGGAAAATATACTGAATGAGCTATGTTCCACTATTTGTTCATGTTGCAGGATTCCCAGGAAACCAGAGACTCTTTCCAAGGCTCATTTCCTCACCTGAACACTGGAGTTCAGATGCTGATATCAGCATGAGGATTGGGGACACCTTCCAGCAAATCCACACACGGTACTAAATGCATTGTGTTGGGACACACTGAGAGGTCAAGATAGGCTGAATTTCATTATATTTATCATTATAAATTTACATATAAAAAGCAGTCCTTGCAGGCTCTACTTATTTAATGCATTCAGTGTACTGGGATATACAGTAACAACTCTACAAACTGATGCCCCAGCATTGTTTCCTAAAGCCGTGCGACTCCACAGTCTGATCTCAGGCATAAAAAGAGAAAAGCAGAAAACAAGGGCCAATGTAGGCAGTGTCCCCAGCAGAAAGCCTGGCACAATGAAAGAGGAGACGAGCAGCAGGAGAGCTGGAGACAAGGGCCGTGGGGCAGGGCGCTGAAAGCTGAGTGAGAGATGTTTCGTGTGGCCTGTGGGATAAAATTTGGTTACTATCTCCAGAAGGTCCAGGCCAAGCTCCTCAGTTACTCTGGCTCTCCAGCCTCCACATCCTTGAGGCTCCACCCCAGAAAGCACTGCAGAGAATGACAATAAAAATACATGTGGCACCTGGAACTGCCCTGAAGCAGAGGACGCACCTGCACGCAGTGATCCTAGAGGTCACCCGTGCTGCTGCGCGCATCAGCGCTCCACGGTTTGGAACAGCATGGACATACACATTTGCTAAGCAATTCTCCTGCGGGAAGGTCTGAAAAGTAGATTTGGCTGAAAAGTAGATTTGCCGTGGAAATTCACATATGAGTCTTTCTACAGATGGGGTTCTAACTTTTTTAAGGAAAATATTTGAGTGAAATGACGGCATTTTCAACTGTCAAACTATCTTTTCCTATGTGAAATCTGTTCTCTTTACATTAATACTATTAAAAAAAAAAAAAAAACCTTGCCCTTTCAAAAGGTTTTTTCATGTTCCGTTCCTACCCATGGTCCAGGAGATTTCCCACCAACACGGCCTCATCATCGTTCTTTCTTTTAGATGTCCTGGCAGGTGTATAATGGCACTTCGCAGTGGCCTCCATTTACATTTCCCTGAGGATTAACAATGCTGAGTACCCTTTTCTATGTGCCAGTCATTTATAAAACATTTTTGGTACCATATATACTCAAATCATTTGCCTATGTCTTATGGTAAAGTTGCAGTATGTATTGAGTTTTGAGATTTTTTGTTTTTACAAATAGTAACTCCTATTATCAGATATGTGACTCCTGATCTTGTTCGTACTCTCTCGATTTTTTTTTTTTTGAAGAGAACTAGTTTCCAATGTTGAAAAGCCCATTTTATTCCTTTTTTTCTGTTATAACTGGGAAATCAGAGCCAATTTCCAGGTCACTAAGACTGCCTATGTGTTCATATAAGAATTTTATTGTAGTTTGAAGGTATTTTCAGAGTATGTATTTTAGAAACATTTATTTACACAGTCAGGAAGGGAAAGAGAGCAGGGCAGAGAACTGGCTCACTGTGCTGACGGCCGCAGCAGCCGGGGCCGAGCCTGGCCGGAGCTCTTCACGCACATCTCCCATGCGTGGCAGAGCACACACTGGACCATCGCCCACAGCCTTCCCAGGCACTCAGCAGGGTGCCGGAGAAGAGTGGGGCATTCATGGCGTGCCAGCAACACAGGCAGCAGGCTAACTGGCCGCTCCACTTGTGATTTATTTTTAAAAGGGCTTTTTGTTCCCAAATGTGTCATACATGACAGGTGATGTGCTGTAGCATCAACCTCAACAATCCATGGAAACTGTCTAGGACAATGCTACCTGAAACAGCTTTGGTACTTATAGTCTTTTCCAAAGAATGGAGATTTGCTTCGGAGTCAACACTGAGTAAATAGGCACCGTGGTGTGAAAGTGATGCCCCCAAGTTGTGCCTCCTCTGCTGCCTCTGACCAAGAGAACCAGAGCATGAAGGCACGGAGCGAGACCACGCCAGGGAGGTCAGAGCCATGATTCCACAAACTGAGAAGCCAGGTTCAAACTCTCCATCGTCACACCCTTGCTCACCACTGTGTGTATTTCCTTTACATGGCTAAGAGAAATCTCACTACCAGTCAGGAGTTTGGGTTCTTTCTTCTCAGTCTACCTACTATAGCATTACAACATTTTGTACTTTCACAAAATCAATAAAAACAATGAATTAGCTTTTCCTTTTCTCCCTTGGATAATATTAGATATGCAAACATATACATGTTGTGATATCAAGATTACTGACATCTAAAACTAACACTAACTAGCCAGCAAGGCAAAATTAAATTCCCACTGCAAGTTAAACTCAGCAGAGTGGCCTTGACAAACTCCTGGGAGAGCAAAGAGGGGGATACCTTTTACAGGTACCATGTCTGTGTCTAGTCCTAAGGCATTCAGTAAAATGCCTACTCCACAAAGCTCACACTGCAGAAGTACATAAAGGCTTGCAAATCAAATTTTTGAAAACTAAAACATAAATTCACTTTTATAGAGTAAGCAATCGCTCCCAATTCTCCTAAATTCAAATTTACACCTAAGCTTTGCTCAAAGCAATCTTCGATGAATCATTTTCTGACCACTGCATCCAAAATAATTTTTGACAATGCAGAACAAGATATGTTTAATGTAGGTTGTTTTCTGAACTGTCACTTATTGTTTTTGCATCAGCCACAAGGTAAGAAATACTGAAAACAGTACTGTTAGCTGCAAGCCTCACTTGACAGCAGATAATATTCAAATACATACAACAAAAATTACTGCAAAAAGTCGACAAAACAGGGGCCAGCAGTGCAGTGTAGCGGGTAAAGCTACCACCTGTAAACCTAGTGTCCCATGTTTCCTTTTCAAGTTAAAAACAAAAGAAACAACAACAAAACAAAAATCAAAATCTTGTAAGAAAAGTAATAAGTCAGCGAAACTCAGAGATTTCCCAATCCAAGTTATGTTGTCAAGTTCCACCTGTTAAAGTTGTAAACGTATATATAACAGGACAATACTATCATGAAAAAAATAAACTAACAATGGTATGTTGGATGTCCAGGGTTGGTGCTGGCTGTGATAAACCTTTCTGAATGTGACAACATTCTAGAAAAGTAATATGGTTATATATGTTCAGTAAATTTCATCTCTCTGAATCTATCCAAAATTTTTCCAAAAGTATCCCAAAATTTGGAAGCAATTCCCACCTCAAGTGTGCATACAGCACTTTTGGCAGCAACAATGAGAACACCCCAAGGACTGGGCAACAGGGACTGTTTCCAAGCACATGAGGTATTCTGTTGGTAGACCACCATACACGTAATAAGTTACATTTGCAAACAAATGAAACAACCTTGTAATGGGAAATGAAATTTTCAGATACAGCACTGTATGAAGAAAGTAATTATGTTGTATTAAAATTGATTCATAGAAGGAAAATGATTGAGGAAATCCAATATCATTAGAAACATCAATGATAATTTTAAAGGGGCAATGAGATTACAAGATCTTATTTTATTTTACTTTATTTTATTTTATTTATTGTCTTGGAGTTTACAAATACCATGTAATGAATATGCACTATTTTAAAATGCAGAAAAAAAAATGATATTTTGCTCTTGATAATCTGTGCTTCTCCACTAGCAGAGAAGAGCATGCAGCCTATTCCTGAGCCATTTCAGTACAAAACGACACCCACTAGCCACATATGGTTGTTAGTTATTTAAAAAAGTTGAGAGTTCTAGTTCATAGGATATTATTATGATATTACGATATTATTACACGCAGCTAATTCCCACAACCTGGTTCTTTACCGTGAGCTGAAACACACCAGACGCAACGAGGTATCTTAGGAGGTTTATTCCAACGGAGCAGGAACAGGGTGGAGGGGAAGGGGAAGGGGAAGGGGAGGGGGGAAGGGAGGCCGGAGGAAGACCAGAGAGCAAAGAAGAGCAAGAAGAGAGAAGAGAGAGAGAGGAGAGGGATAAGAGCGGGATAAGAGCGGGGTAAGAGAGGGAGGTATTAGAATAACTCCTTACAATCGTTATTTAAATTAGGAAGAAATAAAACTTCAAAAATGATGACCCCAGCCCTACCACATTCTAAGCACTCAACAGTCGTATATGACTGGTACCAACAAAGACAGAGTGCACGTGTTCAACACAACAGAAGATTCTATTGCAGAAAGCTGCTCCAGATAACTGCTGAAAGCTCTCAGAAGATGTGCAACCTTCAGAGAGGATAATCCACAGGCACAAGTCTATATTTTAACTTCTGTTTAACCAGTAACATAAGTGTATGGGGGAGACCTGTGCGGCAAGACAGAATATGCTGTACAAATAACCAACTCATGGATCATTAGCTAATACTATAAACCACCAGATAGTCTGTCCACTCTCCTGTAGATGTTACATTTGTTATCTAGTGAACGCATTCAAGAAATCAGACCTCTTAAAGGCTTATGAACCTGATACAAAAAGAATCCACCCTAAAATGGAACAATTCCATCAACATGCAGCCTTCATAGAGCAAGCAGAAATAGGGGAAACCAAAATAAGTTTAGAAATAATAGTCCTTAAATTTTTTATGTTAAAACTTTCTATTAAAAATAAAAACACAACAGAGAAGAAAAATGCATTTGTAACACTAGTTTCTCAAAGTAGGTTCAAAAATCACTCATCTAAGTGAATAAATATTTAAGAGCAAAATTCTGCACCTTTGAGGAAATACAATAGTACAGAGCAATAATACAATTCACCAAGCCACACTTACTGTTTTACCAACTACACGATTTTCTACAATATTCTATCACACATTATTCATTGCTCATTGCAACATTCACGCAGCCATCACTTCCCCCTTGTCACTGTATGAAGATGCTCCTATCTGTTCTGAATAGACGACCTTCTCACAGGGGTGGGGAACCTCTGTGGACCAGCGACCATTTGGATATTTTGGATATTCATGAACCATACAAAATTATTACCTTAAAAATGTGTCTACTATAGATGCATTGAATTTTGAGGCCTGATGTCCAGTTGTCTTGGCGAGGCCAGATTAAATGTTTTCATGGGCCTTATTCCATCCACTGGCTGCATACTCCCCCGTGGGGAGCCATGCAGTTGGGTCGGATGGCATGGGTGTGTGATGAGCACTGCTACTTGGTTAGCAAGGCTACAAGGAGTTTCTAGGAGCGAGGCAAGGCCCGGCGGAATGTCTCTGGTAACCTCATTGTTGCCTCAGCCCATTGTATGGACACTCAATCACCTCTCTGATGTTTCATAGAATTCTCCTGAGGGTGGTGGTGTTGTTTTTCTGCTAATGGGAAGTGATTCCTGTAACTAGTATGACACCTCAAATTGATCAATCATGTTATGATAAAAACATCTTTAGCGACGTAAGGCTATGACATACAGCTAAAAGTATACAATAGTACAATTGAGCCCACAATGTCTCCAAACATCCTGTTATGTACCCACTTTTGTCCTGGAATTTGCCCTAGTATAAGTAATGTTTTCCTTAAGAAATGGCTTGATAATATCTTGCAACTGATGGCAATAATGGAGGTACAAAGAGTTTGAATGAACCCGTAATTCTCAGAGCATCACGGCAGTTATATACTAAGAGGCCTAACATTTTATCTATTGTATAATAGAAAAATTTTACTAACAAATTGTGCCAATATCTATAGATTAATTTTTTGAACTTTGCAAAGTCTAATCCAGGCCAGGCAACCACAGCCACACTGGATCCGCCACCCTAGGGCTCACGAACCCAGCATTCACCTCGCAAGTGGGCCCTGAGATCTGGGCTTCATTCTTAACGTGAATGGTAATTGTATTCTGCAGCCCAGGGGCTGCCATCCCCAAAACATCACAGAATAGACAGCTTAACAAGGCACCAGCATGGTTGAGTTCAGTTCCTGGCTTGCAATCAGTTGCCTGCTGGCTACATCCTGGAAGAGGTTCCCCAGAAACTTCTTTTATGAAGGCACTAATTGTATCTTAAGGACCCTGGCCTTCATCTTACCCTAATTCTCTTGCAAAGGTTTTTCATGTTCCCTACTGTTAACACCAAAGAAAATGAATCTTGGGGTGAAGGAATGCTGTTCACTGCAGAGCAGCAAGCGACAAGGGATCAGTTCTGAAAACAAGTACTGAGCATTTGTCAGTACAGGAGAATTCTTCCATGAATCCGCCTAACAAACCTAACTTACATTCATAAAATATGACACAATAATAAAAATAAATTCAAGAATATGATACAATAAAGGAAGACAGAAAACGTATGTGGAGAAGAAAAAACACTTTTGAGAATAGACAGAAAAGACAATTTAAAAATTTTTTTCTGGAGAAATAGTTTCCTTGCCATTTTTCTATATAAGCAAGAAATGAGATAAAGCCAGATAAACATAAAATAATATTTCTAAACCACTAAACATCATCTGAACGTGGTCATCTTACTGCAGAGGTTTACATGTAGAATGAAAAGTAATCACACTGTTGATTACAACCAAGCTACAGGAAATACAAAAAGTTAACTTTCTGAGAAACTATAGCAATTTGTTATTGGAAGACATGTATGTAAATTTTACCACCTGTGCTACTTTTTTATACAGGCCAAAGTAGCAGGAATCTCTAATTATCATACCAGTGGGATGGCTTAACAAGGGTGTGCCAGCCCACAAATGCAATTTGATTCTCAGCATGACTACAAGAATGGCAATTTACAACCTCCAGCAACAAGTAACTGTGACTACTAAGATCCTGTTAATTTACACAATGGAAAGCTCCTTGCTCTTGGAACTAAAGAAAAGGAACATTTGCAGGATCCTTACATTAATATCATATTTATTATCTGGTGCTGGATGTAGTGTATGAAAATTATGGCTAGGTTTGTAACAACTTTTGAAGCCTGGACACATACCTGTGTACCAAGGTATCTACTGTTCTCACACCGAGTGAATGTGTTTCATATATGAATAAATCTCATACATACACTGTTGAGTAAAGAGGAAAACATGCTGTATGATTCCATATAAAGTTCAAGCGCAGGTAGAATTAACCTCTGGTGCCCCATGTCCAATGGTGGGGACTTTGGGTGAGGACACTGAGTGGAAGGCAGCATGAGGGGGATTCTGTGATGTCTCAGTATTTGTATCTTAATCTGGATAATGAGGAAATGTTGACACGCCTTAGTCTCATCTTCCCAATTTTTTCTTGTCCGTACAGTGGCAAGTCTGCGGCAAGACTTGCACATTTGCTAGCACACGACATACTCAATAAAAATTAAAAGTAAAATAAAAATAAAAATGATAAAACTAGGTCAATGGTATTAGATAAGTTACTAGAAAAAAGGAATAGTACTGGACAATAGTATTATTGTAATTGACGAGACAATAGATACTGTAATAATTATAATCGCTCTATTATAACAGGTAACAGATAATAGTACTAGACAACTAATAAATTTTTCCTAGAATCTTTTTCGCTGTTAACATGCATTGGTAACTAGCAGGACGGCACCCACTTGAGGGGTTTTACAGCCCATCTCCTGGTGCAGCACAGCATTATGTATTTTGCATGTCAATGTGCTCACAGCTCCTAATCCTCCTGTCAAGTTGCCCACATAAGCCCTGCCATTGATAAAACAATGGCTACTCCTGGAAAGAGTTTTATTTGCTTTCCTTGCTTACCAGTTTAACACACAGGAGCACATACACTTGAAGAGGATCAAGCTCTACAAACAGGACTGAGTGATTATGGAGTAGGCATCTTTATAATTGTGTTTTTACCTTTTTTTCCCCAGTTGTTTCTCAAAAACTACAGCAGAAATTGAACCATAAAGTTTAGCCTGACGGAAAGGCATTAGCCTACTACACTAAACCACAAAGAAAGCGGAGGTGGTTATTTGGGAAGAAACACTGTTCCCTATTATCTTGCTGAGATTTTACAAAAGGGCTAATACTGATGCATTTCAGAGTCACCTTTCCCCTACTTCTTGTATTCACATAAAGAATGTGCTTTAGATGCTCCTAATTTGTCAAGATCAGGTGAGCAGACCTCTGTGCAACGCTCACTGCTCTCACTGCTACGAGGGCTCTGCAATCCTGCAAGTTATTAATAATACATGGTCTTTCTTGGTTCACAACAGGGGCATAACTCAGAGGGCATCATTCTTACTGAAAGAAGTTGACTTCAACGGGCAGATAAACAACACACAAGTCAAACAAGAGGATGCCTCCTACGAATCTAGGACATTAAAGATCCATTAAAAGCTGCAAACACTGAAGCCAGAAAACTGCTCTGCATTCCTCACCTATGTTTTTACTACTTGCTAGGCTGGCCATTTTTGAAATATTAGCTGTATTAACACAGAAATTATTTTTAAATCATTCCCATTTGCTTTATGTTGAAATAGTCAACACTAATGGGTACAGTTACAGTCTCTGTTTACTTTAATTCGTTTCTCCAAGAACTCTCCATTGCAAGAATATGACATCTGATTTTGAGTTTTAGCATCACTGATTAATCAAGGTTCCCTAGGTCTTCATGACTAAAAAAAAAAAGTGTAAAAGCATTATTTAAAGTCTTTCTTAATATGCACAGAACCTCTGCATGACACTGAAGACAGATACTCTAGACAATGAACCCCAGGAAGTAGGAATCACTCTTGGGCTCAGAAGCCTAAAGCATTTGGTAAGAGTTTAAGAGAGCACGGTACAGCAAAGACTACATCCTGTGTCTATATTTGGGGAAATTTAAAAAACAAGACAAAACTTAAACCAACCCAAAATACCACTAAGCCAAAAATCCATATTTAATATAACCAATTTCAGACCCATAGTATGAATCAGAGGCCTTCATTCTGTGTACACAAAGGTTTAGAATATGATGTATTTTTTTCCTACAGTTGAAAAATATTCATGTTAAGGAATAACATTTATTTATTATGATACTATTTAAAATGTATTCAACACAAATCAAGTTTTAGCAAAGGTTAAACTTTCAGAGTTTTGGTAAAATATAACCTCACTCTAGGTAAAATAGCACTTAAAACTTATTGATCATTTACTAAGTGCCAGGTACTATTCTAAGCATTTTGCATACATTAATACATTTTGAATATTCACACTAACTCTTTGGAGCAGATACTATTATAAGCTCTATTTAATAGAAAACCAAGAAAACATAGGGTGCTTATTAAGTAATTTGCTGAAAAAAAAACCAGCAAATAAATAAAGAAGCTGTTATTCTAACTCAAGCAGTCTGCCTTCAGAGCCCATGCTCTGTTTGAAACCTTTGAGTAAACAGCACTTATAGTTCACATCCCATGAATCATCACAGAACAGAAGCAGCTTTCATATATTTTTTCACGTACAAAGTAAATAAAAAAACCACCACCGAAACCCTGTGTCAAAAACTAAGAAAGAAAAGGTATGGAGATAAACTGAGAAAAAGGTATAACATTCCCAATAAAATTATATAATAGAGATCATAGTGTGATGAACAGTTAGCAAGTAATATGAAATCAGATGACAGCTAGAGATAGGAAGCAAGGGTCTACTGACCAAACGCCTCCAACAGATGGGACAGAGTCAGACCCAACGCAGGACCCAGAAGTTGAGTCCTGCATTCCACCCCGGATGTCAGGGACCCAACCACTGGAGCCATCACTCTAACTCCCAGGGTGATGTTAGTAGGATGCTGGGTGCAATTGGGAGGTGGGACTCAAATCCAAGCACTTTTACATTTGATGTGGGCATTCCAAGCTGCATTTAAAACACTGGATCAAATGCCCACCCTATACTTTCAACTTTTAGATGATGTTACTAGTGCCCGACATCAGCCTTGGCAATGAATGGAGTGCCTCCATCCTGAAGTAGATAGCTTTGGTCATGAAGGCTATCCTGTTGTAAAAAGGGATCCTTAGAAGTGATACAACAATCATTTTCTGGGTGGTTTCTATTGACCTCTTTCAATATAAACAAAAATTAACAAATAAATAAAAATAAAAAATTAAAAGAATGAATATATATTATTCTTCATGTGTGACATCATATAAAAATATGGAATCTTCACATATAAAAGCTTCTTTAAACAAAATTCCCTACTGTATTTATATGTATAATTAAAAATTTAAAACATCTTCCCAATTTCAACACAACTAAAATACAATGAAATATTTAAGCATTAATTATTTTAACTACAGTTTTCAATGAATTAAATATATATGACACTGTCTCATAATAGAGGCAGGTATACCATACCACATAGTGGATTATGGCCAGAAATGTCAACAACACTATGCATATTTTCATAAACATGCTTAAAGGCGAAAGATTTATACGATCATCATAAGCATGTTTAAAAAGGAAAAAACCATCTTGGCTTCAAGACTTCAAAATAATAAATAGTATGGTTAAATGTAGCTCCTATTCTGTGTTCTGCTAGTTATCTCATCAGATATTTTAACGAAAAGCATTCTGCAACTAAGCAAGACTAGATAACACTGAAACAAATCAGAGGTGCTTTAATTCATGAATTGTCCTAACAAGTCTTGCTTTTTAAGGAAAAATTAATTTTTCAAGCTCAGTTGACCTATAACCTCATTACGAACCCATCAAGTTTTCAAAACTAGCATTTTATGGAGCACATTTGGTTAAATGTATTTGGGGTTTTCCAGTTAATGAAGTACTTGTACTGATTTATTCTAATTTACTTCTCATACTTTCAAAACAAGTATTTAGAAAAAAATCCATCAAATAACCAATGAGAAATTAATTCAATCTAAGTCACTACACAAAAAATTCCATTGATATGATCATAAATTAAATCAAAATCACACTACCGGTGAGAAACGAGAAGGAGCGTCTCCCTAGGCCACTGAATAGCTGCAGCCTCTGTACAGTGACAGCGAAAAGAAATCTGTCAGGCAACTGCACTGGACCACACTAACTTTCCCACTGCTGGAGCTTACCCTGACCAGATTCCTAGATAAACAGGGAGTAACAGTTCCATGAAAGGTCACCTGTCTTCACGCATACATTTTCAAATAGAGAAATAACCATAGCTTTGTTCCAATTATCCAGGCAAACCAGCTGAGATTTCATATCCTAGTATGTCAGCATAAAGTCGTATAATAAAGGGATTAGCTCAGTTGTCTTGATGGATTCTAATCATGCACATCCTAAAGGAGAGTGGCCCTTGACTGGCTTAACCCAGGACATGACATGAGCCTTTGGAAAATCCCACCCAAGAGGAGTCCCTGTGTCTATGTGGGACCTCCAGTTGCATCAGAAAGCTAACACTAACACTGCCGTGTATTACAAAGTCCTGTTTCTTCATGTGAGCTCCTGGGCCTTACTGAGTCAGTGTAAACTCGGCAGGGGTTGGAACCTAAACAGCTAAAATTACCCACAGAGGCGCTGCATTTGTATGAGAGCAACCCCTACAAAATCCCTGCACAGAAACTCCCAGCTTCCTGAGGTAACAACAGCCCATTTTGGAAAGAAGGAAGACTGTCCCTACAGACGGACTGGGAGGAGACAAGCGCACGCATGTGTCTGGTTCTGCCTCCTTGCCTTTGCCCTCTACTCCCTTCGCCTTGGCTTATTTTAGTCTGTCTCATTTTGCTGCAATAAACTCACACTGGAGTAAAACAGCTTTTTTGTTATCTTTTTTCAAAATTCATTTACTTACTGGAAATTCAGGTTTCCTGAGATACAAGGAGACACTTAAAAATCTGGATCCACTGGTCCGTTTCCCAGATGGCTGCAACAGACTTTACTAAGCCGGGCCAGAGCTAAAAGCCAGGAGTTTCTTCCAAGTCTTCCACGTAAGTAGCAGGGACTCAAGTGTCTGCTGGACCGTCCTCCATTGCTTTTCCCAGGCCATTAACAGGGAGCTGAATGGGAGGTGGAAGAGCTGGGATATGAACCAGTGCCCATAAGAGATGCCAACATAGCAGGCAGTAGTTCTACTTGCCAAGCAACAACCCCGGCCTCAGCTTTTGTGGGTTCTTACATTAGACTGTGAAACCTGGAGGCAGTCTTGGAAATCCCAACAACGACTGTTTCGTATCCACTCAGCCTGATTATCTGAGCCCTTGTTCACGTCTGTCTGAACATCTAATACCCATTAAACCATTTAGGCTTAATAACGCAATATGTCTCAGCAGAAATAAATGCACAAAATAAATAAACTCATATCATTTGTATCAATAAGAAAGATAACCTCTGATCTAAGCCACTTACAAGAAACAAGATAAAACAAGTGAGGCTGACCACCTGCAAACTAGACCACTGTTTGCTGCTGCTGCGGAGTCTCCAGATAAGAGGGGAACATTCCTCACACACTCACCACTGTAACGTTCACGTGTCTGCCAAGGTCCCATGAGGTAGGCATCTTGCCTTTCGGCATAGCCCATCCTGTCCCAACTGGCACCTCACAACTACCTCTTAAGTAATATCCTAAGACAAGACTGAGATCTCCTGAAGCATGCATGAAAAAGATGCAAGAATCAAAGCATAATATTTGTGCATGGTGTTGTGCTATTCTTTAAAATCATCCGTCTGAGAGACACTTATGGATGAGATCATCTAACTGAGGGATTGACTTCAAATCCATTTCTTAAAAGTGCTTCTTGTGGTAGATCATTTGAATAAAGAATACAACAAATTCAAATAAAATTTCCTCCCTAATAAGTAAATGCTTTTCTAAATGCCCTTTTTATCTGCAGCTCTTGAAGCCCTCTAGCTCCGTCTCCAATCACAAGCTCCAGGAATGAACACACAGCTGAAGAGCCGGGGTTCGAGCCATCCTCCACCAGCACGGCCTTCCCAGTGGGGGAGCGCCATCACCTCTGGGCATTCGGAACTTTTGGCCTCAAAACCAGAAATGTCCCAATGATTTAGCACTCAACATATTTTCATAATTGTTTTGTTTAATGACATTAAGAGTCATTGCTACTGGGACATCTGTTTTTATTTTTCTCTTTATTGTTTTTTCTCTCTGTGTTAGTGTATTTCCTATAATCAATTCATTTATGGAAAGCAGAGAAACAACCATTTACTCAATGCCTAACACCAAACTCTTATATTTTCATTTCATCTTCGGAGCAGCCATTTTCTGTGTGCCTATCCACCGTACAAAGGGAAATCAAGCCTTCCCTAAGACCTGAGGCTCGCAGGAGGCGACCCCACGTTTGGGACAGTTTCTCTGTCTCCATGTGCTTTCAACTTTTCTACATTTTGGTATTAAGACTTTTTATCTTGCTAAATACTACTTGAAATACTTGTAAAGTTATATATTTGTAAGCTATATTTTCTAATCCAAACCAATTCCGTATTACTTATGTTTTATGAAAGACCTTCGGGGCAACTCCCTGAACTTGACTCCAACAGTAGTCTATTTAAATGTGCACATGGTCTGTTGAGATAATCAAGAAATATACATTTCCTAAGGTCAGAAACAATATTGAGAAAATATGGTCTTTTAAAAAAACTGTCCCATTAAATTGATAGAAAAATGAATGAGAAAAAAATATACTGTGTAAGTAAAAATGGAGTGCTTTTTGGAATTCCCATTTTACAAAGTTATGTCTAGGCATTTATAAATGGGGCTGTAAGTTTAAAAATACTTCAATGGCAATAACAGGATGTTAAATATGACTCCTTATTCCCTGAAATTTTAGTTTTTCTTAATGATAGTTACCATTGCCAAGAGCAACAAACCTTGAGAGCGTATTTTACCTAGATTGTGAAGGAATGCTTGATATGACTTTAATTTCTGTGACCCAGAAATATCGATGTGCTAATTTTCTGAGTTAAGAACTTTCTTTTTATGTTTTTGTCCTTGCTTAAATGGGCAAATGCTGGCTAAATGTCTTAGAGAATACAGTATTGCAGGAAATGACAAGAAATATTGATTTACTTTATTCTTATTCCCTCAAGCAGAACAGCCATAAAATATGTCCAATTTCTTCTCATTTCTGTCTGCAGATTACACTGACTAGTGTTACAGATGACAAGTGTGGTCAAGATAGGAGAATATTGACATTTACTATGATTTGACTTCAAAGCTTCAAAGATGAAATGCCTACTGGAAATTCAACTAGGACTTTATTCACATAATTATTGTAGTGCAAAATTCTGTTAAAGTCAAAAACATGAACACAGATCTGACACAGACAATCCTGACAAGAATAATTTCTATTTAAATAAATTTCACATATGGTGAAAAATGAGCTGGAAACCTGTTTGGAAAAGTTGAAAATGTAATCCATATAGGTAATGTTGAAAATGTGTCACTTTGTGAAATTGCACTCAAAGTGACTTAAACAATTCTATTTCAGATACTGACTTTCTTTAAGCATGAAAGGTTAATCTTTTCACTTAATTTTATTTTTGCCTCATTTTCCGGTATGTCTATTGTTATGTTAGTATATTAGTGACTGAATACTTGCAGGACAACACTGTCATCTGAGAAGTGACACAGCAGCTGAGTGGCGTTTCTAAGCCCCGAGGCAGGCACCTGCGCCGTCGGGCTGCTGCCAGAGCAAACCCAGCACCAGGCACGCTCCATGCCTTCAGTTCTGCCTCTGCAGCCTTCCTGCTTTGCTGAGCGCAGGGATGACCCCACTCACCTCTGGCATGCACAGTGAGAGAGAGCCATCAGGAATCAACTACTGATGGCAGCGATTCAAAGAAACGCCCACCAGCATTCCAGATTCCCCCAGTATGGATCCCTGGAGTTACACACCAGCCAGAGCCCTTAACATCGGAGTATCATCAGAATACAGGGGTTCAGTCAGCTGATTCCTCCATGCTGGCCTCCGGCTTGAAGGATTCCTTCCATCAGGAGGCATATCTTCCCAAGGCTCTTTAAAGAAGCCGCTGAAGAGTCGTCTTGGGATTTAACAATGTGAATTTGAGTATTTGGGGGTAATATATTCCGGGTAAGGAACCATTTTATTGAAGTAACAAAATGCACCTGGTGGCATTTTTTAATTTGGGTGATCAAAACTTCTATCCACCTTTATTCAAGCCAGGAAGGTCCAGGTGACACTTCTTATTAATGAGGTCACTGTGTGGGCTCGGGGGGGTACCCCGGAAGGTTTCTCAGCAAAGGACAGACAGGCTACATTGCTGTCCTTTCCTTTTAGTTTCCGCCTCCTCTTTGGAGTTCAACCATCACACGGGGTCTAGGAACCAAGCTGAAAGATGAAACCTCCCCCAGAGTCCAGGGCCTCATGCTTCCTTTGTCTCTGCCACAGATGTTTCCCATGTGTCTGACCACAGGACTAGCTGGCCAGGGACAAAGCTGCCTAGGTGAGCTCTCCACCAGCCCCTCACCTCGCCACTTCCGCGCCAGTGTGCCGCCCGCCTGGTCTTCCTGCCCCTCGCCATGATGCACTACCTTCCAGGGTCTACTGCTGCACCACAGATTTTGTAGACTTTGTCAATGGAGGGAGAGGGGGCTTCCAGTAGAGCTTTAGTCTCATAAATCTCACTGCTAAGATCCAAGGGATTCTTAGAATCCAGACTTTTACCATTAATTACTCTCTGATCTGAAAGTGCTTTTTGTCAAACCAGATCCAATGATGGACAAAAGAAAAGTTTTCAACACTGTTTGAAGAGTTGTTAGGGGCCTGGTGGCACGGGGCATCCCACACAGGCACATACTCATGTCTCGACAGCTCCAGTTCCAATTCAGCTCCCTGGCAAGGACCTAGGAAAACCCATGGAAGATTACCCAAGTGTTTGGGCCCCTACCATCCACACAGAGGACACAGAAGATGCTCTTGGCTCTAGCTTTGTCTCAAGTCTGTGCTGGCCTCCGCAGTCATCTGGGGAATCAATCAACCTACGGAAAATCTTTCTCCCTCTCTATCTCCCTCTAACTTAAGCTTTCAAATAAATAAATCTTTTTTTTTCTTCCTTTTACAAAAGGCGTTTTATTAACCATGTCTCCAGTGTTCTTACCCACTGCCACACATGGCTGTGGATTAGGTGAGGCTTGGCACAGGAACAGAGACAAAGCTCTGGTGTTTCACATGTCAGCAGGTTCAGACCAGCTCAGACTGTACTAAGCATTGGCTTCTAGAGGCCTGATCTTTTCTTAAAAGATTTTTTAAAAAGATTTATTTTATTTTTATTGGCAAAGCAGATATGCAGAGGAAGAGAGACAGAGAGGAGGATCTTCTCTCTGCTGATTTACTCCCCAAGCAGCCACAATGGTCGGAGCTGAGCTGATCTGAAGCCAGGAGTCCGGAGCCTCTTCCAGGTGTCCCGTGTAGGTGCAGGGTCCCAAGGCTTCTGGTCATCCAGGCCACAGGCAGGGAGCTGGATGGGAAGCAGCACTGCCAGGACATGAACAGACACAAACTGACACAAACCGATAAAATCTGATGCTTATATGGGCTCCCGGCACATGTAAGGGAAGGACTTTAGCTGCTAGGCTACTGCACCGGGCTCTACAGGCCTGATCTTAATGTTCTGAGCAGACAGTGAGAAGAGACAGGAAGTATGAAAAACTAGCCATGCCTTTGAAATCCTCATTGCCTTTTTATAATCATACTGGACCAAAAACATGATCAACAAGAAAAAAATCATCTAAATCAATGTATATAATCAATGCTAAAATTCACAGAAAAAAAGGTATACCAAAAGATTCTATCAAATTATATTTTAAAAATATTAAGATTAGACAACGGAATCAAATCTTCCTATATATGCAAAAACCAAAGAATCAGCATGAACAGGAAATTGCATGAACAGGATACAGCTACCTGGAGAGAACTAAGAAGTAAAGGGAAACTGATCATTCAGAACAATGGCTTTAATACACAGAGGGACTCCAAAATACTAACAAAAAAAATTTAAACAGTTTATTTTGTGTCCGAAAGTTTTTAAATCCATGCCTGCCAGGGATAGTCACAACGTTCCTTAAGCTTCATGGCAACTGTGTGGCTATTGCACAAACAAGCAAACAAATAGAACTAAGGATGGTCATGTCCGCACAAGAATCCGGATGAAATCCTAACTATAAACAATTCAAATGATGCGGTGACATTTAAAAATTAGAGATGCATTTTAGACAGAATGAATGCAATGTGTCAGTATTAGAATGAACCCCGTTACAATAGTAACTTATACACAGAATTAATCACTTTTAAAGTGACAAAAACGAATCAATACACCAAAGCCCCGCATACCTTTTGTGCCAACAAAAACAAATAAAGCCTGAAATACTGTACTGAGAGTTTGCAGAATCAGGAATCAACAAACAAGCCTTATAGATCATGAGCAATCAGACTCAACATTCAACACATGAATTGTTTTATTATTACTAGCCTTTCAGAGTTAACACAATCATTACCTAAAACATTCTCTTTTCTGAGTAGAAAAACACACATTCACATACACCACAAAATAAAAGCAACAGAAGCTTATGTGGGTGGGGAATAGCTTCATTTATAATTACAATATTTCCCTGTATCTTCCATTAATCAAAATACTTTAAAAATCAGAGTGCTCAAAAACTACCTGTGACATTATACAACTACCTACCAGCCACCAGCGCACTGGCTTGGACAGGCTAATCCTCTGACTGCAAGCAATGGGTGCCAGTGCAGCTACTGGCTGTTCCACATCCGATACAGCTCCCTGTTTATGGACTGGGAAGGCACCAGAGCAGCTCAGATCCTTGTGTCCCTGTGTCTGTGTGCGAGACCTGTAGGAAGCTCTAGGCCCCTAGGATCAGACTGGTCCATCTCCAGACAGGTGGTCATCTAGAGAGTGAATCAGATGATGGAAGATTTTTCTATCTCTCTTCTTCTCTCTTTGTAAAACCTACCTTTTCAAATTATATATATATATATATTATATATATGTAATATATATATAATATATATTATATTTATTTATAAATATAATATATATTATATATTATATATATTATATTTATATTACATATATATATATATATATATGAGACTAAATACTTCATGGGACCAGCATAGTGGTGTGCAGGTTCTAGTCCTGGCTGCTCTACTTCCGATCCAACGTTCTACTAAGGGGCCTGGGAAAGCAGTGAGGGATGGCCAAAAGGCATTGGGCCCCTGCGTTCACGTGAGAGGCCGGAAGCTCCTGGTTTCTGGCTTTGGATCAGTCCAGCTTTGGCCACTGCCGCCATTTGAAAGATTTCTCCGCTCTCTGTCTCTGTAACACTGACCTTCGATTAAAATAAATCTTTTCAAAAGCTAATAAAAGACTAAATACTTTATTTAAATACGTGTCTTTAGAATATGAAACAAAAACTGTAAGATTATACTACAATGTCAAAAACTAAGAAAAACAGAGATCAAAAATGTATATGTTTCCTACAATGAAGTCTGCACTACTAATGCATTTCAAATATTATAAGTTTGGCAGAATATTGAGATTAACATTCGTACATATCTTCTATGGTATCTCTGGTTTATCTGAAACTGTTCCTTTGAAATGAACTTTAAATAGTCAAGCCAAAAATCCCTCTGATGTGAGAAAAATTCTTGTTGTAGCTCTTTCATAGGTGGTCACTGTAAGACGGGTGAAATAATCGCAATTCTCAGCTCTGAACATGTAGAGATGAAACACAACGGACAGAACACCACCTCGGCACACTTGCTCGCACAGGCTCAGCGGCAAACAGCAGAAGTTAAACTTTCTTCTCTCCCATCAGCTCCTTTGTCCTCTCAAAGTTGCCTAATCATTTTCATCTCTTAAAATGAAGTCAGAAATTTTCAAAAGCAGTATTCACAATAAATCAACTTTCTGATTCCTGTACTGCAGGAATAAAGCAATGTAATCACATCTTAAATTGGTTTACAGCAGGCTGTCTGCCTTATCCTAGTTCTCAGGATTGATGAAATGAATAGTTTAAAAATAGCACTTTTCATAATGACATGAGCATTAATAGTGCGTAATTACCTCAGTGCTGACAAGTGAGAGATGTCTCACTCCTTCAGTGAGCTTTGCTAACGCATCTGCGTCACAGGAAGGCTGCCCTGCTCCGACGGGGCTAGCTGATGTCTGAGGGGAGCTGGACTTCGAAGAGCGGGCACACTCCACGCCAGCTCTTAAAATCGTTCTAGGTGATAAACCAAGCAACCTTCACTTAGCACTTGGAAATTTGCTCAAGATCTCATTGTAGATTTTGATCATATTTTGACCATTATGAAAATTTTATTTCACATTATATGTGGTTACCAATTCTACATTTGTGTCTACCAATCTCACATTGTACATATCTACTAAGAAAAACTCCAATTCTGCATACAGTAGCAACCTATCTTTAGGGTTAGACTTCCTATAACTTAAAATGATAACAAGTAAGCTACTATACTTACTAAGCATTTCTTATCTTTACATTTGAGGACTATAAGAAAACTATAATGAAAGAAATTTCATTTTTAATAGAAAAACTGTAATATATGTAAAATGACACCATTTTTATCTTTACCGTTAACTTAGCCATTATACATTCATTCATTCAAGAACTTGCGTTAATTCAGTTATAACTATACCATTCGGTTCTGTTTTAAATCCTAAGTATTCAACCCACAGATACTCATATTTTGCAAGCCCTGTAATGGAGAAGACTGAACCCATCCTCTGCAGGAGAGCTGCCTCGGTGAGAGCGAGCAAAGGGGAGCCCCGACTGACCCTTGGCCCTCCCTGTCTTGAGGGGGAGCCAGCTTCACGGATTTGTTACAGGTGACTTCCTATCCTTGCAAGAAACTAGGATTCCGGAGGCTCCTGCTACTAGACAAAGCCTCTTTATAGACAGAACTCTCTTCTATCGGGACTGATTGAGCAGGATTACCATTGTTCTAGCTGTCAGTAAAACTGGCAGTGGTTAGTGGACATCAGTTACTGCTTTACTGAGTCAGAGTGTTGGAGAGCGGATGAAACGCCAGCACCCTGCTGGAGGCTGCAGCTACAAGGCTAGCACACCAGCCCTGCCCTCCTCCGTGGTCACCACAGGCAAACTTCAGGAACAGGGGCCCCTGATATGGTATGACACACCTTAACCAAGAGCCAGGTGGGGCAAGAGATCTGAGACTCAGAGGCACACTCTAACCCAGTTCCACAGGAGCCTCTGAATAGAAACAGTGGGAGCAAAACATCAGGATCTCAGAATTAAAACAACTGTGAGGTTGGTCACATCCTGCGTGGGCCAAACAGGACCAACAGCACCTGGCATGGGTGGGTAGCAGGGAGATGGTGCAGCAAAGTCCACCCTGGAAGTGAGGTGCTCTGAGGGAAAAAGCTACTCAAATCTTTCCTCTGGAAGCCCCAGACTCTGCATTCACTCCCACCTCATGTTCAAACCCTGCCATGCTGCCCCAAACTCCTTAGAAGACAGTTACATCCCTGCCTGTCTTCTGTTCTGGGTTTCCCAACACAAGACTACCATAACCCAATCTATGGCTATTATTCCTTTCAAATTGCAAAAAATATATGGGCAGTTTACTTATATGGTAAAAACACACAAGAAAAAGAGAACTCCTCTTCATTAGTTTTCAATGAAATCAAATAATTTTGCTGCATTTATCAAGTTTACAGAGATTTACATTGCAAAAAAATGGTAAGAAATGATCTCAAAGGTAAAAACGTATGTTGTGTATTACTTTGCAGGTACTGTTGCTTCCATTAAAAAATATTTAATAAAAACATTAAAAATGTAAAGACACCCCAAGTCCCGGATGTGGGGCATGCTCTGAGATATGTGCTCAAGTGGAGTTAATAGTTCTCCAGTTATGAGTCACTGCCAGTTTCGCTCGATGGGGTGGGCGGGAAACCGGGTGGGGCTTCTCCCTCAATATCCCCTTTTACCTCAGATACATGATGGAAACAATATGGACATAATAGCATTGCCCACCTCCCTATCCCCCTGAACCTTTTTTTTTTTTTTCTTCTCTTTCTTGATTTTCCTTCAACTATAGTTAACTATGTAAAGATTGTCAACAACAATACAATAAAATGGATTATAAAAAAAAAAATGTAAAGACAGAGATTTTGGTAGTAAGGCCTTCAGGTTGCCTCTGACAACTTTCTGAATGTATGTGATGACACCACCTGCTCCCTGCCCTGTGTCACCAGCCCATGGAGACTGTGCTGCGACATGGACAAGAATTGACGTGATGGCCCTTGCCTGGAAGCGTCCCGCTCTTGCTTAGCCCTCACACAAGCCACTGAAGACCCCATTTTGCTGTCTCAGAGGAAAACGGTTCTATAAACAGCTGTATCACAACATCACTTGCACTGTAAATTTCAAATATATAAATTTAAGACTCTTGAGCCAGTCCCACCATCCCAGGCCCCAAACCCTGTTCTGATCAGAGGTGGCCGTGACTCAGACTTGTAGGACTTCTTCAGGAGGCATGTTTGCCCAGTGCAGAACTTAGATATTCCACTCTCGGAATGGACATTCACTAAGCACTATCTGGGAAGGCACTTTCGGAACTCCTTCCTCAAAATAATGAGATTTGGAGAAGAGCTGGCAGTCACAGAAAGACATCATAAAACACTGTTTGATGACCTCTCAAACCCTGGTCCCGCAGGAAAATCAGAAATTAAAATAAAGCATTCAACAATGCATAAAGTTTACAAGATTCTCATGTGTTCTGCCACACAGACACAATCAAATGGCTTTCTTGGCCAGAGAAAATTCAGGTTCAATTTTTAAGTCTCTCTTCTGTAACCTTCAGTCAGCCCTGTAGGAAAGTAATTATCAGAGCTACAGGGACAGTTCCTGCTGCTTCTTAGAAGTAAACTCCAGAGCTGAATTAAGGTACTTAGCAGTAAACTCCCAGGCTGTGCCGAGCTTGGCTGCTTAGCTCCTGTGGATTCTGGAGCAGAAAACTAAACACTTTTATTTATTCAGAGAGCAGGTAGAGATTCAGGTATCAGAAGCACAGCTTTCTCCACCATCCCCTCCAGCTTCTGCCAATCAATGGGAGGCACACAGCTAACAACCTCTTGTCACAGTTTTAAAATGTAAGCTTTAATGCTATTTTATTGTAATGTACTGGCACTGAAAAGTGTTTATCATGTAGTTTAAAATTCACCTGGATATTAAAAGAATAATAATAAAAAAGAAGAAAGGCCACAGCAGGAAAGCTGCCATGGTGAGAAAGAAGGATATAAAATTCAGCAATGAATTAAAGAGGCAAATGAAGGAACTCTTTTCCTTTATTAGAAATAGGAGAAGCAGCCTGTGCTCATCTTGCTTGGGGCCAACAGGCACACAGCGTGGAAGGCCGCCAGCTTCACTCACACGGCTCACTCAGGAGCTGTGCTCTGTGAAAAGAGGAAGCCAGATGGGCTATTTACTTTCAACAAGATAATTCTGGAGGAAATTATTATAAGTCAGAGAAACTTTTCAGCCTCATCTGCTATTTTGGCCTCAAAACGGATTCAGGAGGTATGGAAGACAGGGTCTGTTAGGAAAGAAATAAGAGAATTGGTAAAATTAAACAAAGCTCTACGCAACGGCTAGGCAGCAGAACTGCCCCCGTGCACAGGCCTGGAGGCCCCCAAGCTGGCCGCCAGCCTCAGCTATGAGGTGCACACTGCTGGCCGTGGATGAACCGTCTGACCTGTTGGCACTCAGTGCTGCCGCGGGCACATGAGGCACCCTACGAGCATCTCAAGAGGTCAGGAAGCTGAAGGGCAGCATGCACCAACAGGCTCAGAACCTACAACAAAACACACCACCTGAGCAGTGGGTAACCACAGAACACTGCAATTATTTGCTTCAATTTTTTTCTCCTGTTTGCAAAGTGTAAAGGACATAAAGGATCAACCACTAAGCAACTGTTAGGCACATCCGAAGAAAGAAATGATGCAGTAGCCTATTGATAACAGTGGAATTTATACAATTGCAAATAACTTCTCTTTTATTTGTCTACCATGGATAAAGATATTGCTATTGTAAAATAATGCAGATAATTTCCACACTTGGACCAAATGCTTCAAAGAGATTGTTTTACCTTAAAATTACTCCGCTAAAGTAGCTATAGAACAAAAAGAAAAAAGTCCATTTTGTTCTGAGTTAAACTTCTGCACATATAAAGGATTTTCCTAACTGGAAAACAGTTCTTTCTACTTTCCATTAAGCTGATGCAAAATCAAACAAATTCTCATATGTACCTACTATGGAAAAGGCATCTTAACCTTTCTTTTACAATACAAAATTTTGATTTGTTAAAATTACAAGTATTTAACTTTGGGCTTGGCATGATGGCTTAATGGCTAAATCCTAACCCTGTGGGTGCCGGGATGCCATATGGCAACTGAAGTATTCCTGTCTGTTCCACTTCCATTCCAGCCCCCTCCTTAAGGCCTAGGAAAGCAGTGGAGCACAGGCCAAAGCCCTGGCACCCTGCATCTATGTAGCAGACCAAGAAGAAGCTCCTGGCTTTGGACTGGTTCGGCTCCAGCCACTGCGGCCGCTTGGGGAGTGAACCAGAGGTTGAAGGATCTTTTATCGTTTCCCCTTCACTTCATAAATCTGATCTGCCTTTCCAATAAAAATAAAATAAAACTTTAAAAAAGTATTTAAATTTAAAATATGTGATTATTATGTGTTCAATGTAACCAACTTTCCTTTTTTACACTTATAATACTGATGATTCTAAAAGGAAGAAAGCTACTCCCAGAACACTATATTAGACATACTATGTTAGAGACTGTTTCCCTGTCAGGAGTAAGGGCATACACCTCAGAAGCATTTTCCACATGAAGACTAAAATAAAAATGGCCACCTGATTATCTTTGCATTGATTGTTAAAAAATCCCAAATATTCCACTCATGACCACATTAAAGAAGCAACATCACTATTTTTAATCTCATATACCTTCTGAAGGGAAATCAATCCCCCCAAAATCATCTATTTGATTTTATTTTTTAGCTTAAAGATAAAGAACTTTTACTTTTTTGCATATTTATTGTTATGAGTATTTTCCATAACACAGTTCTGCAGGTGTAGGGACCCCCCTGCGCCTCTCCTTTTTCACCGTCCGTATCACTCCACATTCCCCGTATTATTACAACAGCACAGTCCTTCAGCAACAAGCAAAGCCCAACATTCTTCTATTTAACTGTATCATGGCATTGTGTGTACTGGCAGCTGTGGAAAAAATAATATATTGTCTAGGTATATTAAGAGTTTCACTGGGAGTCTTCCTTTTATTAGGGAGTACAGATTTATACTGCAATACATCTTGACTTCTTGATAGGCTGGTCTCCATTACACAGCTCATCCGTGAGAATATACGTATGCAGGTTAACCTATGTATATTTGCTTTTTATTTTATATGAATATTGCCTTATGTCAGGTAGAACACACAAAATACAAAAAGGACATATGATATTTGTCCTTTGGGGATTGGCTTAATTCATTGAGTACAAAGGTCTCTAGTTGGGACCATTTTGTGGCAAATGGTAGAAGTCCATTCTTTCTCATGGCTGAGTAGTATTCCACAGAGCAGATGTACCACAGTTTCTTTGTCCATTCCTCTTTCAGTAGACATCTGGGTTGTACTGTGGCTCCAATAAGCTAACACCAAAGCAAATAGAAAAACATTAAAGCTATTCAGAAAAATCTAAAAAGAACTGCTACTGTGTTTAATTCTTCACATACATGGTGGCTCACGCCAGCCACGCCCCAAGAAAACCATATTAATGTGGTGCTAACACTACATGAAAACATTATTAGAAAACACATATCTATGCTAGAAACCTAAGATTCTAGGGTCAAATTAAGGGCAAAAACCCTGAGAAGTGTGTGCAAAGAGAGAGGCAGGAATAGAAATCAAATCTGTGTTGTAATTATCATTTAGGAAGTAAATATAAAATTTCCCTAAGAAGTACAGAAAAGCAAACAAGATAGTAAGACAATCTTTGATTTTCAATAACCTCGAAACAGGCTGGAGAGCTGAGTCCCTTGAAAATACTGTGCAGTTTCCTGACACTGACTCTCAACAGTGATTACACACTAATGAAGCGTGAAGCTCACTATCCTTTCTCTTTTATGCCAAAAATTTCCACCCCCATATTTGATTCTTCAAAGAACTTAATCTTTTTATGCATTTTAAATGTATAAGACAAAAATTGTGAGGAAATAATATGCTGAGTTCCCATACACCCCTTGCCCAATTGCCCTGTTAACATCTCATGTTAACACACCCCTATATTGAAAGTCATTATTATTTCATTAACTCATATGCTAAAACATATGACAGCCTATGTAATTCCATTTCAACGACTGGTCCAATTCCACCCTGGGCATCTTCAGACACGGATACTGCTTGCCTGCCACAGAAGGCTGGCAAAGCTGAGAAGCCTTGCAGGGAGTAGAGTCTCCCCTGGGCCTCCAGAATCCCACAGATCTTACTGTGTCCACAAGACTCCGAAAGACTAACCACCTTTTCGCCTCACAGCATTTCTCAGGACTGCCTTTGGTAGATGAGAGATGAGGCAACCTATGTCTCTGGACGAAAAGCAGGCTTGCCTGCTGCTTGTTAGACAAGCAGTGAATTCCCTGCACGCAGAGCTGCTGAACTGCAGGACACACTCATGCACGCACAGCATCACCCATCCGCACCATAGGGTTGTGGTCAAGGCCAGCTAACACCAACATGTTGATGCTCATGCTGTTTACTGTGCCATGGGTAATAAAAATCCTCTGACCCAGATCTAGGAGTCACATGGCTTCTGTCAGCAGCCATGGAACAGCAAGTAGCTAAATTATCAGTCTCTAAGTAGGGCAGAGTCATATCTCTAATTGGACAATTGAAGGAGCTTCCTTCATCATACTTAGAAACCAACAATTTAGCCTCTTGTAACTCTCCAGAGGGAGCGAGAGGGGGCACAGAAGTGAGGCACAGGAGAGAAGACCCCCGGAGATGGGGGAGGAATGCTCCTGCCTAAGTGGGGCAGTGGGAGGAATAAGGGTCTCCCTGCCCTGCATACCAACAACACTAAGAAAACAAAGGTAGGATTGAAATTAGAGATAGAAATGGTATTTGGTTGCTGTTCAGTTATTCTCCCCAAAGAAGGGGCGGAGGATGGGGTGGGAGAGAGTACTGTCATATCTACAGCACATCAACAGTCAGAAGAAAGGCAACATGGATACAGCTGTGGAGCCAGAGGCCTCTAAAAACAACAGAGCTAACAGCAACCTTGCCATCTGGCAACAACAGAAGCCCATTTGGTTGAGCCCCAAGGAAGAAGCACCTGAAATCAACAATAAATGTGAATGTGTCCACTAACATGGAGCCTCTACCTCACCTTTCTTTTTTTGACTTTGGCTGCACTAAGCAGAAAGAAGGCTGAGCTAGATCCAAGGTCTCCCTATCCCCAGAGGACTAAAGTTCTTCAACACCTGTCTGGTATACTGGGTAAGAGGAAGAGTCCAACTGACAATGGTTCTGTCAGAAACAGGCACCCAACTCATCATTCTGCTTAGTCCATGAAGGGAAGTGGCAGTGAATCCACCGGGCAACTTTGTTCTCAGTGAGTATGAGAAGTTAAGTAACCTTGGAAGGAAGCCCTTTGCAGTTACTCAGTGTGGTGCTTAGGTAGCAGCTCGCATACCTGATCAAGTAATAAGAACTGAAGTATTGCATGTTTTTAATGAAAACTAGCTAGCAAAGGTACTTCCTATCAAATACCAGTATCATATAATTTCACAGGTTCCATTCTCAACATATTAACTTCCAAAGATACATCCCAAACAGCCACCTGCAATTAAATGCTCCCTGCTGGAAAATGAAGAGCTGGCATCCCTCTTTTCAGGTGAATCTATGCAATGAGATGGCAAGGGCCCTACAGACTTGTAAATCAAATGGAAAAGGCACATTCAAGCATGTTGCCAGGCTGGGCCGAGATTTTTCAGTTTTACAGGAAAAAAATAATGGTAGCTGCTTCTCTGGGGAAATCTTACCCCCCAGCCCATCACTCCAGCAAAGCTGCTGGTTAGACAGGGCTCCCAGCACTTCCTCCAGGAACAGCCTGCATCACTAGTGAGTAAGTGAAAAGCTGTGAACAGCAGCTGACTCCAACCCTGGTGGAAACTCTGGAAGAGCCAGAGAGCACAGTGGTCTAGACCCAAAAGGGTCCTGTTTGTCAGCAAAAAGCACACCCTGACTTCCTGTGGACACTGCTGGTCCTGTGTCCACTGCCACTGATGGCTTCTTCTAGACATGGTCTTCCTTCTCTTACATGTTCACAGGCTTCCCCTGAGTTGTCAGCTTAGCCATGCATGATGACACAGATGACTGCTCCTCAGTTGTACTGCCTACGTGGCTTAATCAAACCAACCAAATCACTCTTGGTGATTCCCATCAGTGAAGCAACAAATCCCAAACTAGAGTGGTCCACACTCATCTTGTGGGGGAGAGTAAGGCTCAGAATGGTTCTCCACAGGACATAAGGCTGCTTTTTTTCATAAGGCTCTCTATTTTAGCCCTCTGCTATTACTGCAGTGACACTAAAGTCCAGCAAATCGCCCCGGCTTCCCCCTACACATTATATTAGATAAATAATGGATTTGACTTAGACTGAATTAAGACATACTGGTCTCCCCATAGGATTTACTCACAGTAGCCTGAATCAAAGAGATCTGCTCAGAAGAAGGGAGGGGATTGGATCAAGTCAATATGGGAGGTTGGCCCCATCCCACTGCCTCTATTGATCACAGTCCTAATTAAATGCTGTTGAGACAAGCTCAATAGATTTGGTTCTAGCCTGTGTCAGTTCAATTAATCAGAAGTGACCATGGAGTGGCACATTCATGTGAAAATTCACCAGAATTCAAGATGGTATAAGATAAGCATCCATTACACTCCCTGTGTGTTTTCTAAGATCATCAAAGCTCCAGGGTCTGGACTGATATTTTACTGAGGCCACTGACAATCTGTTTATGCATATGATTACCTTAAGAAATGGGGCGTTATTGCAGGTTTTCTTACTGCTTGCTACAAAAATGGTGGCATCCCCAAGCTCAGTGGCCCTCATCTACAATGTAACTTACTGAATGTGTGGACTTTCTCTGGGTGCTACCACATCACTGTTACAGGACTGGAAGGCAAAGGAAACTGGTGCAAAGCCGATGCTGTTACAACATGTCATGGTGTAGATAATGCCTATGCCTTGAGGCTTAAGTCTTGTGCCTTCTGGCAACATCCATGATGTATTTAAACAGGTTGACTCAAGACTCTAGATAATAATGTAAAATCCAAATCCAAGACTCAGCACATTTACCTCTGGCTGGAACCAACTGTGGTACATGATACAAAGCTTACTTCCAGCAATCTTCCTCAAAATTCGTGCTCAAATATGAAGTTACATTTATGTCCTAAAGTTGAATGCACTCTTCTGCGAATCGTTAATGTAAACAAGCCATGAGCACATGAATGCAAAAACCAGAACCACTTCCCTGAAATCTGGAACCTAAAGCAACTCACTGTCAAAATTTCACATAAGATTATAGTTATTTGAGTTGCTCATTTTAATTCCAGTTCTTCCAGAGTAAAATTTTTTTTAAAGGTTTATTGATTTTTATTACAAAGTCAGATATACAGAGAGGAGGAGAGACAGAGAGGAAGATCTTCCGTCTGATGATTCACTCCCCAAGTGAGCGCAATGGCCAGTGCTATGCCGAGCTGATGCCAGGAACCAGGAAACTCTTCTGAGTCTCCCACGCGGGTGCAGTGTCCCAAGTCCTTGGGCCGTCCTCAACTGCCTTCCCAGGCCATAAGCAGGGAGCTGGATGGGAAGTGAGGCTGCCGGGATTAGAACTGGTGCCCATATGGGATCCCGGCGCGTTCAAGGCGAGGACTTTAGCCGCTAGGCCATGCTGCCGGGCCCCCAGAATAAAATTCTAACAAAGGCATACTATCGCCACCATTCCACTCCACTGCTTGTACAGAGGAAAAAAAATCTTGTATACATGAGATATTGTCATATTACAGTTTGAGAAGAGCTATGATTTGGGATACAGTTAGGACACAGAAAGAAGTGAAGATGTGGTGCTACTAGTTTTGAGAAAGATTTTTCAAAAAAAAATTTCAAGCTTGATTTCAGAAATTATAATAAATCAATCACAATAAATAAATCCCTATAGAGGCAAGAGAAAAGACTATGGCACAAAATTTAGTTTCTGCAAAAGGGAAAGAAGGCAAAGAAAGGACCTCAGTCTCACAAAATTAAGAATCAAGAAATGCCATGTTATTATTTTCCATTTAAAAATTCTACAGAAACAAAGCAAATTCAGATATGTAATTTTAAAACATCAAATGTTATGAATACTTTATGATTTCCTTTAGCTGTTATTTATATTCACTGTTTAAAAAAACTATACACAAGAACTCAAAAGGATAGAATAAGAATTTTGAAGCAGCTATCTATGCCAACTGAGTAGATATCAAATGTTATCAAAAAATATGGCATGTTTACTGTTTCATAACATACATGATTAAAACAATCTGTGTTACTGATTAGAAAAATTCTTACTGCTTTAGAAGTTAATTTCTCATTCATTTGTCTCCATAATTCATTAAAAATAAAAATAAATGGGTTTTCAGGACAACCAGACAAGAATTTGATGGATGGTCATGTCTCCACCCACTGTGCTGGGAGGAATGGGACACATTCCCTCCGCAGGCTCTGTCTGCATCCTCACGGCTGAGAATGGCCGGCCTGATCACTGTTTAGTTATGAGCAGCCCTTGGAGCAGTCTCTGCTCACTGTAAGCAGGTGCAGATACCTCACAACATCAGACAACTTGCCGTGCAAATTGTAAATGTCATTGTTGGAATAACAGGAAAGAGCCCCTTGAGGGCAAGCGTGGCTCTGGCTCCTCGTTCTGAGCCTTCCAGGAGTGGGTCTGAACAAGGATCAAGGGGGAGGTGCAGGGTGCTGGAGACGTGGAAGTGGAAGAGCCCACCACATCCAGATATTGACGCACACAAAGAAGTGTTTTCTCATAAAAAAAAAAAAAGAGAGAGAGAGAGAGAGAGAGACCATAGAATAATCAAAATGCATTCCGGCCCAAATTAAATTGCCTGAAAGTTTTCTCTGTAAAGCGTTTGGCATGATAAACACTCTGACATTGGCCTGTCATGGTTCCTCCATCAATCATACAGTAACCTGGAATTAGATTGAAATGATTGAATCAAGGAAAATCAAATTTTTTAACATGTAGTTTCAGTAATGTGATTATGAAGCTTTTAGTGATACTGTAATTACTCTGAAGCTTTGAACATATGTTTCTACTGAGAGTATTCCATTAGGCAAACAAGTAAATATAGACCCCAATGCATCAAAAACACACTGGTTGGAAAGTTAAAAGCTAAAGGTAGAAAACAGTCAAGAAGGTACATGGATGTTAGAGACATGGGAGAGATAGGAGGTACATGGATGTTAGAGACATGGGAGAGATAGGAGGTACATGGATGTTAGAGACATGGGAGAGATAGGAGGCACATGGATGTTAGAGACATGGGAGAGATAGGAGGTACATGGATGTTAGAGACATGGGAGAGATAGGAGGCACATGGATGTTAGAGACATGGGAGAGATAGGAGGTACATGGATGTTAGAGACATGGGAGAGATAGGAGGCACATGAATGTTAGAGACATGGGAGAGAAGGATGTCCTGGCCCTGAGCTGTCCTGCTCCCAGTCCTGCTCTCTGCCAATAGCCTGTGAAGCCCAGACAATGATGACCTGAGTCCTTCAGTGCCTGTCACCCACATGGGGAACTCTGACCCAGTGCCCAGCATCTGGCTTCAGACTGACCCAGCCCTTGCCTGCTGTAGGCATTTGGGTCCATACACTAAAGGCACACAAACAAATGTGAGTTCCAACCTAAACATTTTGCATAGAATAATCACTGTCAAATCCCAGCTTCTTCGAAAATTAAAATAACATGACAGGCTCCCTGTAATCACAGCATTTGAGAGTAAGGAGAAGGAGTGAAGGACAAGGGCGAAAAGATGGGCAAAAACCATCATCCTTGACCACCTAGCACAAGAACACGTGAGTGACCAACATCTCTCCTACAAATGATGAGTCACTTCCCCAGAACAAGAAACATTTTAAATATAATTAGCATTTGTCAAAGTCAAGACATAGAGTTACTTCCTGGTTTTGTTCTTTCTCTCACCCAACTCAACACTGAGATTCTGCCGGTCATAGGGACATAGGGACCACACATATCAAGACAGACCCCACCCCAAGACAAAAACCAACTGAGATGACAATCCTCTAGAGAAAGCAAACAGGAGACAGGCTTCCTGAAAGAATTTCGTGACTGGCTCCAGAATGAGGCAAGTCAGTCAATACACAACATAGAAGTGGGATGGCATTACATACTATCGTTAAACAGGAAAATGATAGCATCAAAATATCCTACCACATAAATATACAGCTCATTTTTCTAACAGCCTAGGAATCCTATGTAGAAACCAGTGTGATAGGCTCAGAGCACTTAATCTGGTTACTAGCAAGCTTACTTTATCTGTTAAAGATTTTTTGGGGGGCAGGGGAGCTCAGAATTACAGAGACAAGATACAGAGAAAGATCTTCCATCTTCTGGTTCACTCCCAAAGTGGCATCAACAGCTGGAGCTGAGCTGATCTGGGTGCAGGGTCCCAAGGCTTTGGCCAGTCTTCCACTGCTTTCCCAGGTTACAAGCAGGGAACTGGAAGGGACTGGAGCAGACAGGATACAGACTAGAGTCCACATGGGATCCCAGTCCTGCAAGGTGAGGACTTTAGCCACTAGGCTACTGCTCCAGGCCCAAGTTTACTTTATTTTTAAAATTTGAATTCACTTCTCCTATCCCAGCATACACATAGCGACTTGCTACGGTTTTAGAGGTGGCCTGACAGAGTTACCTTAACCTGCCCACTGGTCTCCAGCAGGAAGAAAAGTGTGATTCCTTTGCTCAAAATGGCCTTTGAAATTCAACAAGTACAGTTTGTTTCTTTGTTGCAGACACATTGCTCTATATGGAATCAGGATAGACCAAACTAGCCAAAACATAAATGTTAGCCAAAGGGAAATGTGTCTTACTCCTGTGTGCTGTCAGGAATATTTCTAAAAATAAATCTGATGGTGCCTTTTCCATGAAGACCAAGTGGCCCCTGGTTACTGATAGTCAAGCAGGCACTGTCATGACGCATACCCACACTCTTGTCCCTCTTGTCGGCCAGCAGCTGCACATGTTCCTGGCTTTCTATCAGGCATGTATCCTCCCCAGCAGGCTCCGCTTACAAGCTCCTCCCTGGCTCCCTGGAACACACTTTCAGAAGGTCTAGGTCAACAGATACCACTTTGCGGGAAGATCCCCACTTGGTCATACACCTGAACACACGTGGCCTACTGCTGATCAACATGGTCTACGCACCCACAGCCTCGTCTCCTCCAGCTTCTGCAGGCTTACTGCCGTCACAGGCTCCGGGATGCAGTCTCCTGAAACATCTGCAGAACCGAACATTCACGTTGTTCTTCTCTCCAATAAAAGTGGGCATTTCTCTTTTTTATGAATAAAATTCTAAATATGTACCCCATTTTTTCACTAGAGTTCCTCTTAACGGTGTTGGTAGTGTGCAGTGGGATCTTTTCCAAATGTTTCAGACAAAACTGCCTCATGGAATCAAGTTCTGCGCTGAAACCCTAAAAAAAAAAAAAAAACACTAAAACAAACTAACCTACAAAAGTGTTTGTTCTTTTGTCCTTCTCAACTTCACAAGAATTATTTGAAAATTGTAATGGTGTAATTTTCAACCACACCAGGATTAGTCATTATTTACAAAGGACAGGACAAAGTTAAACTATTCCAAAATAGCATTAAGTGTCTAACGTTCACAGTGAACTCTCAAATCAGAAGGCAAAATATACATAAAATGGTTATTTGCTCCTGCTTTGCCTGATCATCTGCTGTTATGTGAAATCATATATCCTGTCAAAAGTTTAACAAAGCTTCCCTTTTCTCTCCAGGATACAAATTAGCAACCTGGTACATCACATTACCCAGCTGTAGTTCGAGAGTAGCCACGTGTTCTCATGCCACCTGGGCAAACTGCCTTGAAGAGTGAGTGATGCCCTTGGTCAGCTTCATTAACTGGCCAGTGTGGACACACACACACACACACACACACCAAAAACACCAGACTCCTAACATATAACATGATGTCATTCTCTTTAAAATGACCTCACGAAACACAAAACTCAAGTCTGATCACTGCCAATGTTTCAGTGGACTCAGGCTGCCAGGTTTCCCTCCAGAACAAGCACCTTGCAACCCCCTTTGAAGGTGAGGCATGAAAGGCGATCCTGCTGAGCTACAGGATGCTTCCTCAAGCTGCTCATGGCCTGGCCCTGAACCTGTGAACATCACCTGATACAGCGCTGGGATTCTGCAGCTGCCAGAAGAATTTGGAGATGGGGAAGTCAACTTGGGTTCTGCACCAGTGTGCTCACTGAAGGGCTGACGGTAGTAAAAGGAAAGCAGCCAAGGGATGCCAGGAACCTCTAGAAAAAGAATTTGCCACCAAAGCTTCCAGAAGGCACAAGCCCCCTGAACCCCCTGACCTTAGCCTCTACATACTCATTTGGGTCTTGTGTTCTCTAGAACTACAGAAGTTAAATGTGTGCTGTTATTGGCACTACTGCTTATGGTAATGGTAATGGCCACAGGAAAACTAATACACCAAGTGGGCCATACCCTAATAGCACACAATATGCCAGAAAAGCCGAGGAAGGGATGAATAACAGCTTCCTGGGATACATTAGAGAGGAAGGGCATTCAAATCCCAGAGAATTCCAGGATTGGAAGCAGATGTGGGTACACATCTACTCCATTTCTGTAGGACAGAGGTCAAATAAGTATGCCCCAAACACACATCTTATCAGCCCAGCTAGGTCACAAACTCATGAAAAAGAAGCAGTCTCTTGTGTTTTGCTTCCCTTCTCCCTGGCAAAATATGCCCCTACATTGGCACTATTTACTTGGATCCACACCACTGCATACAACACCTTAGAAAGAGCTGACATGGAAGTCATTACTGAGAATTCAAATACCTATTCATCAAGGAAAGAAGTTTTCTTATTTACTGAAAAACAGATATTCAAATTAACTGAGTGGCAGTCTTAGATAATGTGGAAATACAGTACTGGGCGAAATAGTCTTATTACTGCAATTGCTTCTGTGCACGAACCCCCCCCCCCCCCCCCCGCCCCTTACAGGATGAAGCAAGCACGCCAGGCAGGTGAGCTGCAACATAAACCAGCCAACTGCCAAGGAAGTCCCTTTTCTAACAGGACAGAACTTAACAGAGAAACCATTCAGATTACCACAAAAAATATTTTAAATGAGCTCATTAAATGCAAATTAAAACAGAAACATTGAATAAGCACTGGACTACAATTAAAGGCTGAAGAAACAGCAGGTAAAAAACAATTTTCATTGATCAAAGAACCAAAAGCTAACACAGTAAAGTATTTTGTACTGAAACTGCTTTCATGAATATGAATCATTTTGAAGGGGAAATTTTCATCTTCTCACAATTTTCAAAGAAATTTTGGAGGTAAGAATAAATTTGCGTATCTTACTGAAGTTCTTTCACTGTATAGTATTCAAGCAAGAAAGCTATGATATCTTTCCCCCCTACCCACACTCCAACACACAAAATGTCCCGAGAAACAGGCTGAACACTGCAAAGGGCATACAGTCAACATTTCAGAATCTTTGGACCCAAAGAATTGTATATAGTCGCATGAAAGCTTCCTTGTAAAGATTTAGTAGAAATTATTTCATGGCACAATTAGACCTCATGAGTTGCTTTTCATGTAAGATTACTAAACAGCACAGCCAGTAGCAATAAACAGGATATCCAACTAGAAATGTAAATTCTGAGATAGTACTATTTACTGTGGGTATGCAAGTTTAAAAAATATTTGTGGGTAAATGGTAGTTGTCCTGAGGGCTGGAATTTCTGTGTCTTATTCACTGTACCAGGTACACAACAGGTGCTCAATTACTGGGTCCACTTTTGCGAAACTAGGGCAATTACATAATAAGGAGTGGCCTTTTACCCTTTATAAATTCATTCTAAAATGAATATATACACTGATTTTCCTCTGCCAGAAGGACCACACAGGGGGGCTAACAGGCGCTGCTCTGGACGGAGCCAGAGAGGGAACCACCAAGGAGAGCCAAGAGCTGGGGCAGCCCCGACAGGCACCAGATGGGCGGCCAGGGCATCTGCAGGCAGGGCCTGCTGCTGGGAGCTGAGGGCATCCTGGCAAGGAAGGCCTCTGGGAGCCTGCAGCCCAACGGGGGCATGACAGTTCTTTCTGCCTTGCAGTGATGGTGCAGGGCTTCAAGATGAGTGTAAAATAGGGCAACTTATTTTGGAGCAATTTAGAAACTTTCAGTAAACTCCAAGATCATTCAAAAACTATGATAAGACTTTTAGCTGCATGATTATGTATGTAAGTGAAAAGATATGGACACAAATGGAACTGACAGCAGCAGTCTTACAGAATGTAGTTACTGGAAAATATGTACATAATCAATATAGTCAATAACATAAAACTCTAAGTGGAAACTACTGTGGGGCAGACCTGAACAAGCAGGCAGAGGCATACGAGCTCTTTAAGAGGTATTAAGTTAAACAAGGTAAAGATGAGACAATGTTCTAATTACTTGGCTTATCACCCTTTTTAAAGTGTAAGACATTGAATTTTAACTTAGTACTGAAAACACTGTTACATGCATAATCATGTACCTACATATTTGTTATTCAAACAGCTAAATCCAGTTCTTTAGGACATGTAGAACATCTCAACAAATATCAGCACTGAGCTTCCTCTTAAACACAAAGAAGATGAGAACATATCTGTAATAAAGGTGCCCAAACTCGTTTTAGTAAGCTGGATTTTCCTAAGCTTTGGTCTTCTGTCTTACAGCATGTTAAAGTCCGCCTCCACGCTCCTGACACGGGCACACCTTTCCACCAACAGCAGCTGACCTGCGCCCGCAGCTGTGTGGGTCAGGCTGTTACCTCGCTCCGGAAGCCCGTGCGCACAGCTGAGCACTGCCCAAGTTACCTCGCCCCGGAAGTCCGTGTGCACAGCTGAGCACTGCCCAAGCCGTCCCCAAGCCACGGGGGGAATCCTCAGTTTTCAAAAAGTAAAAGGAAGGAGACTTCATTGCATTGCAGTAACAACTGGTCCCCTTATTCCTCTCCTTCCTGGAACTTGTCTTTCTTATTTGTCCCTCAAAAGTTAGGCAAACTTTAAATAAAGTGGAATAGTATGCTTTGCATTAAGGAGGGCATAAGAACGGAGGGGGCAAGCTCTGAGAGGCACTTCTATCTTCAACTTAACAAAAAAATTTCTATTGTCATGTATAATTAATTCATAAATATTTTTCTTAACTTGAAGACTACCATATTTATATAATATGTAGTATATACATCTACATATAGCATACATAATATGTATTATATACGTCTCTATATAACAGATGAGTGTGTGTGTGTGTATCTTTCCAACTAATCAGTGAGTAGAGGTCACACTGTCTTTCCTGGCTCCAAAGTTTAGTGACAAAAACTCAAAATTCTGATGGTAGCACTTCCTCCCCATTACTTCTGCCTACCTGTGACACCTCTCAACACACCCATGTCCAAAACTGCCACTTGTAGCCAGGTGAGTAAGATAAACTTATTATACACGGTCCACGCAGTTTTGATGCCTAATGTAGGTTTCTTAGGGAGAGCCGTGGGTTTAATTATCCATGTTGAGAGACGCACTTGCTCATAAAACCTAAGCCAACAGCTGCCATCCAAGAAGGAACACTTTGAAAATCCTACCTTCCACTTCCCGAGCCACCTAGCTGGTGCAATCAAGAGTGCTTTGTCAAGGACACCTGTCAAGAATCATCTAGAATCTTACCAAACGCTCAAGACCTAATCTAGAGCAAGCCAAAACGCTATAAACACCCATGTTTTCCAACCGTACTCCGTGCAGGGATAACCCTGAGGGAACCTGTGACCTACCCGTCCCAGAAGAGGACGTTCGCTGGCCTTCTACTTGACAAGGTGCATAAACAGCTCTACACAGCCTCTGGCAAAGTTTCATTCACAAAACTGCACCGACGTCATTTTGGTGTTTTATTATTATCATTTTTTCCTTCAGTAGTCTATTCCCCCACCCCTCCCTGCCAGGCTGTGGCTTCCTCCGGCTCCAGGCACTGCCCGCTGAGGGGCGCCCCGGCTCACAGGTGGGCGCCCCGGGTCAGGGGCGCGGGCGAGGCTGGGCACGAGGGACACACACACTTCTCCTCCAGGACCTGAGCGAGGCCGCGCAGCTCTGAGGAGCGAGCCCGGCGGCGCCGACACTTAGTCACTGACAGGTGTCACCGGGCGGACCCCGGGAGTCCCGGGGGTCCCGGGCGGCCACACGCGGGCGCAGGGCGGCGCAGAGACGCTGTGCCTTAACAGGCACCCACGTACCTATCATGGTCACTGGTCAGGAGGCGGCTGGCTGCCGGGCAAGCAGGGGCCCTGCGCTCTCCGGCGCCCGCCCGCGCCTCCCGCAAGCAGCCACTCCGGGGCGAAATCCTCCAGGCCTCCCCGCCTCACCCCCTCGGCGGCCGTCGCAGTGCGCACGCGCGGGCTAACCGCGACCTGGGGCCTCCTGGGAGTCGTAGTTCGACGGCGTAGTATCTTTCTCCTCAGGCCTCCCGCGGCCTGCTGGCCCTTTCCGGCAGAAGGCCCAGGAAACATACGTCACGGGGAGGCGGGGCTAAGGGCCCGCCGTGTTGACGAGTCGCTTAGCAACGGGGAGGCTCCCTTTTGGAAGCTTTTTGCGACTCTAGCCACGGTCCTGCCCCCTTCCCGCCCCCTCGTCCCCCTCAACTCCCTTCACCTGGGAGCTGCCGAACATCTACATCAACCTGGGCCCGACGAGGGGTTAAAATTCTACCAGTAAGGCGCCTGTTGAGCTCTGCTCACAACCGTAAAACTCAGTGTGTTCTACACTTTTGTCTGAGAAAAAAGATATTTTGTAGGAAGATGGTGGCAGAAAAAGAGACTCTGAGCTTAAGCAAATGCCCTGACAAGCTGCCGAAGAGGACCAAGCTACTGCCACAACAGCCGCTCCCGGTGCACCAGCCTCACGCCCTGGTGTCTGAGGGCTTCACGGTCAAAGCCATGATGAAAAACTCAGTCGTAAGTGACCTTCCCGCGTTGAGTGCACTCCCTGAGAGGCAGGGGCCACTTGAGGTAGAGAGCCTGGCAGCCCCGGGATGCATTCTGAGCCTCTGTGGGGGTCGCCTTTACCAGCAGTGGTCGGGCCTGGCCAGGTGGTCGCAAGGGTCTCCGGCAGGTGAGGGACCATGGCCGGTTCTAGACCATGTCGAAGAACTTGTTGAGTTATGAACATGAGAGAAAAAAGCAGCCCCTTCCCTTGTGGAATCCAAAAGTAGCCCCACTCAACTAAGGGCCTTTTAGAAGGCAAGGGCTTAGAAGTCAGAAAATTGCAATAGGAGTTGGTGGACAACGGAACCTAAGTACTTCAGATCACCTACCGAAGGGAATGTCTTGTGTTTAGCTGGGCGAGTTTTAGGGTAACCTAGCTTAGACTCCTGCCAACATCCTTAGAAAATAGGAACAGCCTGTGAGGGTACTGAAGGCAACTCAGTGTGTAATCTGTGTCCCGACAGGCCGCTGAAAGGACATGTGTTAAGCAAGCCAAGCTTTACTTCAGCTGTCTTTGCCTGATAATACGATTTGTGTTTCGTTTCTATTGTTTGTGGCCATAAGAAATGCGTTCCCAGTATGTCAAGAAACATGTGTGCTGCACAAGGCTTAGCTATACACTTAGCGGCTTATTTATTGAAACCTTCCCGTGTGTTTACAGAGTTTTCAAGTTGGTGTGTCAAGCCAGGTTCTGTGGAGGAAACGTCCAGCTGGGGAGAAGCCATAACAAAATAACTGCAGCTTGATCAGCTGGGTCTAATTCACACGCTGAAGGGGCTCTGTTGGTTCCGTGCTAACCTGTCCCTTAACTGCAGAGTGCTGTTTTCCAGTGTCACATTGTTTTACCTCCGTGTGGCAAATAAAATATCTTGTCCTAAACCCTATCATTAAAATAACATGTATGACACCCCCCACCTGTCGGCCTCTCGGCCACATTGCCCTGCTGCTGTACAAACTGATGTGAAAATTCCTGGAAATAGACTGAAATTCCTTCCTTCTTCATGGAATTTCAGTGCTGGTGCATGTCACACTCAAGATGACTGGTTTTTCAACAGTTCAGAACCCTGTAATTGTTCAACATAATCATTCAATTTTTCTTCTACACAGTATTTATTATTATTAGAATTTGGGGTTTTTTCAGTGCTATGTTTTAACATGACAAATGTATAAGGGAAATGATTTTTTTTTCTGAACGTAGTTTCTACATCCCTAGATCATGTCAATTAGTTTACCTAGATTAGTATATAAAGCCGTACATCGGCAAATCCAGCTATTTCGGTGTTGCTAAACACGATAGATATGTGTACAAAACCAAAGGGACAAAAAACCAAGAGAGCTCACAGTGCTTTTCCACACAAGTAAGCTTCAAGTTATCTTCTCCACTTTTCATATCTTTTTTTTTTAAAGATTTATTATTATTCTTGGAAAGCCGGATATACAGAGAGGAGGAGAGAGAGAGGAAGATCTTCCATCCGATGTTTCACTTCCCAAGTGAGCCGCAACGGGCCGGTGCGTGCCGATCCGATGCCGGGAACCTGGAACCTCTTCCGGGTCTCCCACGCGGGTGCAGGGTCCCAAAGCTTTGGGCCGTCCTCGACTGCTTTCCCAGGTCACAAGCAGGGAGCTGGATGGGAAGTGGAGCTGCCGGGATTAGAACCGGTGCCCATATGGGATCCCAGTGCGTTCAATGTGAGGACTTTAGCCGCTAGGCCATGCCGCCGGGCCCCACTTTTCATATCTTAAAGGGCAGCTCTTAGTAGGGATGTTTCTCCTCCCGTTGATGTCATCAAAGCAGAAAGAGTCCTCTTTTAAGTTTATCATAACTAGAATTCTTAGGTACAAATGTAATTTAGCTATTTATTCAGTGATTAACCATGTTTTAAGCACAGTGTGAAGATTTGGGATCAGCAAAACAAAATGCTCATTTCAGACACTACAAGAAAAACAAGAAACCAAGAAGAAAGTCCTTCTCTAAGGAACACAGCAGTGTTGATACACAGTGACTTTAGTAGGGCATGGAAAGCTTCATTTGCATATCCAATATTTGCATTTCACCATTTTGTCTTCAACAGTGTAGGCTTTTCAGCATTACAAAGGAAAATATTATCTCTTTCTGAAGACTTATTTCTGTTCAGAATGTGTATACCAACTTCTGGTTTCCTTAATTGCAACCCCATGTTCTCCAGGGAGAACATTTCTCTGTCAAACCATCACTAATTAATTAGAAAAGTCACCATCCCTATGGTTTGCCACATATGATGTATACACACAGGACCCAGAGGCGTCAATATTGAGGGTACTAATAGTAACATAAATATTCAGACTTAATCAGAAACAATAGTTGATAAGATGCCATGTGCAAGCATAAATCCACATTTAATGTCATAATCTTCATGTGAGAATTCATAATTATTCACTAAATAAGACCAAATGTAAATGATGTTTTTAAAATCCATTTGTCAGTTGTTGTGCTTCAATAGTAATTTGTTTCTAAGAAATTTTTATTGCAAACTTTAAAAATAATGAATCCCCAAATCTCTGCCATCAGTGAATAGTACTCGGGTACATATCACAAGAGATGGAGAACCTGATGATTTCCTGATGATTGTAACAACCTTATTGGGGTCTGGTAGAGCCATTGACCAGAAACCAGCAACCTGTACTGTGTTGTCTTCATCTCAGCAGACAGATGCCTTCTCTGCTAATGTATCATAGAGCAAGTTAGGATATTGACTGATTTGTGGTGACGAGGTTCACTCCCACCTGACCTGGCTACTGGAGTTTTCCTTCTCTGCAGATGCTTTATGCTCAAAGTTACAGGGAGTGGGAGAATTCATTCTTTAATTTAGCTTTCAATTCATAAGGAATCATATTTATTAGCCATAGGTTCATTGGATACACAGTGTTAACAATTTGTGTTTATAAATTATACAGTAAGATCTTGATTTGCCTACTTCAAACAGAGACCAAAAAACAATAGCTTTACTAAGATGGAAATTATTCTGTGATATATTGAAGTTCACGTTTGTAGGGAATCCCAGTAGGTCAGACAGTTTTCCCCCATGAAATAGGGGAAGGGGCAAAGGACCCTTATATGTGCTTGCTTTGTGTCTATAGGCTGATGCCTGGGATAAGGTGGACCATCACTGTCGGACAGCATCCTTAGGAAGGAGGAAGAGGAACCCAAGGGCTGCCCACTGGGAGCATGGCGTGGGTACTGGATCCAACTCTCCCTCACATCCCACTAGCCAGAATTTAGTTATATATTGAGTCTGCAAGAGCTGTCCAAATACTTGTTTTTGAAGAACTCTCAGGTCTACATACCTGTGTCATCAGAAAGTGTCAAAGCTCAGTAGTTCCAAAAACAACTACTTTCCAGCGTTGACATCAGGCAGAGAGAAGTGAGTCAGGGGCCACTTGCAGGAATGAGGCAGGAAGAACTGGAGCGCAACCAGCTTCATTACTATGAGGGCAGGTCCCAGGAGGTGGGAGGAATTGGCCTTACTGGTCATTCTTGAATATGTTGCCAACACTTAGGTCAGTGGCCACGGCTGGTGGCAAGAAACTGGGAAGTAATCAACTGGTAGCTCTGTGTCTAGCTCAAACTCCAGTGTCTTATACCTAAAGCAAAGGAGGCAAGGCGTCATGAGAGATGGTTAGAACTGTATGCCACAAGCACTGAACATGCTGTATTGTCAGTGAAAAAGGGAGCGGGACATGTGAGATAATTGTAGTTTAACGAGTATGTGGGTGATATGGCGGAAACACTGACAATGAAAGGACCAAGTGTCAGGGAAATTTGAAATTTTGAGACTGGCTTACTTCACTAAGCATAATGGTTTTTAGTTGTATCCAGTTTGCTGCAGAAGACAGGATTTCATTTCTTTATGGCTGAGTAGTGTTCTATAGCATATACACATCGCATTATCTTTATTCATTCGTGAGTTAATAGGCATCTGGTTTGATTTGCTATTTCAACTATTATGTATTGAATTACATGGGATTACAACTGATTCTTTCCTGAGCTGATTTCAGTTCATTTGACAACTTTCCAAGAGTGTGATGGCTAGATCTCTGAGGAGCCTATATACTGTCTTCCGTAGCTATCCCAGTTTACACTCCCACCGGTGGCACATTAGAATATCTTTTGCCCTACATCCTTATCAGCCTTTATTATTGTTTTGATTTCTGGGTGACAGCCATTCTAATGGAAAGAGCGGAACCTCATTGTAGGTTCCATTTGCATTTTCCTGTGACCCCTTAGCCTTTTATCATGTGTCTGTTGGCCAGTTGTATTTCATCCTTAAAAATGCCTGTTCGTGTCCTTCACCCATTTCTTAATTGTGTTGTCTTGTTGCTGTGGAGTTTTTTGAGCATGCAGTGGATATTAATCCCTTACACTTGTGCATGTATAAATATTTTGTCCCGTTCTGTTGTTGTCCCTTTGTTTTGTTGAGTGTTTTCCTTTGCAGAGCAGAAGCTTCTTAGCATGATGTAATCCTATTTGTTTATTTTTTGCTTTTATTGCGTGTGCTCTTGGGGTCTTTGCCAAGCAGCCTTTGCCGCATAGTTCCATCGATGTGTTCCTCTAGGAATTTCATGGTACCAGGTAAAGATTTAGATCCATTTTGTCTGAAGTTTGACATTTTATCAATTTTATCAATTTTATTGCTGTTAAAGCTCCATCAGGACATGGTCTTGGTCAGCTCAGCTCCTCAGGTACCTTCCATTGCCGTAAAGCTCTGAGTGAGCCAGCCACCCTTGCTTCCCTCACACCGTGGATGTCAGCAACGTTGAGTCTCCTGCTGTTCCTTGAATGCACCAGTTTCACAGCCACCTCCATATGCTTGTTTGCCCAGTCTCCTCTGCCTAAAATGTGTTTTCCACTCTGTATCAGCTCTTCTTGATGCCTCAAACTCTTATTCAAAAGTTACTTTTTAATGGGTCCTTCTCAGACAACTCTATTAAGATGTCAGATTCCTGTTAAACCCTCCATCCCTGTTCTAGCTATCCCAAATCCCTTTTCTGTTTTACATTTCATCCTTGGTTAAGCCGATCCTGTGTTTTTCCCCCCAGTGGAGAGTAAGCCCCTTCAAGGCAGGGAATTATACCTTTTCACTTATTGTGTCAGGCCCTGCTCAGGAAGAGTTCCTGGAATATGACACAACCTGTGCTATGTTCCTTTTGTAGTGAAATAAATTACTGAATATTTTATAGCATAGGTGGATAATCAGCTCTAAATTAGAAGTTACAAAGTGCTGATGGCTTGACATAAATATTGAACATAGGAATGAAAATAATTCACAAGTGTTATAGGCAATATTTTATAAGCTTATCGTGAAAGTTATACATATTCATTTAAAAGGATAAAGCAGTTTGGCTTAGATTATGAGAGGAAAATAGTATTTTTATCTCCCTCTCTTACATTTCTGTTTTATGTAAAACTTTTGCATTATTTTAAATCATTTTGGTTTTGTAAGTGAGGTAGCAAATCTTGATTTATTTCTTCAAATGCCCAGAGATTGTTGCATTGTCTGTCCTGTATATAGTTAAGCTAAATTATAATGTATTGTTGCCTAGAGACACCTGTTAAATGTCAAGATGGGAAAAGGAAAATTGGTGTCTTTTTTTCCTGATTTGAAACAGTCCTTGCTTGATCATTTCCAAGACTGTGATTGATCTAATATATACATACAGAAAATGTACATATCTTAAGTGAATCACTTAGAAAATATTAAACCACCAGAATGCTGTGACCAGCGTCTATGTCAAGAAATTTTACCAACATCACCAAATTTCCATCTCTTCCCTTCTAGTCACTTGCCAAACAAACCCCCAAGCTAAACTTGTCCTTGTTTCATTCAACAGATCAGCCTTTTTTTGTGCTAAATTCATAAAGTATGTAATTACCTTGTGTCTGCTTTTGTCAAAATCATGCTTTTGAGATTCACCCACTGTGTGCTGTGAACTGAGCGTGACTCCATCACAAATGATGTATTTGTGCCTGATCTGCCTTGCTTGACTTACCCATTTACCTCTTCATGGGTGATTGTAGGAAATCCAATTTAGAACTGCTAGAAATTCTGCTACACTATGACACTGGTTTGGAGAAGCGTGCCTGTGAGGGTCCATGGCTGTGTCTCTGGGAGGGGCATTACTGGCCCTAGGTTATGCAAATGTATCATTTTATAATGATATAGAAGTTATTTTTTGAATTTCTTTCTCAAATTTAAGTTCTTATTGGATCTGTGTGAGACCACTATTTGCTCTGTAATCTCACAAAAACTATTACTTGCTTCATGTTGCCTGTTAAATATTCTAGATAACATGCAATACCATTATTTTGCAGATTTTATTATAGTTAATGAAGTTACGCAGTTTTACATGTTTTCTGACAAGTTGGAAATGCTTTTTTTTTTTAGTGAAATGTCTTTTGGCTTTTTTACCTTGGTTTTATTTTGGCTTACTGGTAGTGCTTTGTAACTAATATTCTATTTTCAATGATATGAGCCATTTGTCAAATATATGTGTTGCACTCAGCAGATTTCCTTTCTATTGTCAATTGCAACTCCCATCCCTCTCTTTTTAAAGCATACACTTTCTGGGAAAAATTATGATTTCTAATAAATGTATGTATTTCTTTCTAATGTGTTCCTTCACTGATTTCAACTGGCTTACAATGAAATGCATAAACATTAGGACAGAAGCCTTTGAAAACTAGTCAGAGTGATGAGAAACAAAACAGAACAAGAAATAAAATGTAGTTAAAGTAGAAAGCCTATGCCAAAGAAAAGCAGAATCAATTCTAGCATTCGTAAAGGTCAGTATATTTATTGATTGATGCTCACATTTAATTCTGGGTTTCTTGGCATCTGCTCCTGAAGAAGGGAGCATTATCCACTCTTCATTATCACACAAGAAAAAGCCCGTCAGCCCCTATAGGGAACTGAAGCTTTCTCTCCCCAGAATTCTGAGAGAAATTGATCTTGTAGCATTTTAAATATATGTGACCTGCAATCCCTCCAGTTTTATTTCTTAACAAGAAATATAATACCGAATTCCATCTAGAAAAAATTTTCAGAGAGGCCCAAAGACACAGTATTGAAATGTATCTTGGCAAATTGGATCTGCATGAGATTAAATCGGTGGAGTGCATGTGTGTAGGCCTTTTTTTGTGGTCCAGTCTGCTTCAAGAGTAGAATGTGCAATACCCACGGGAGTGTGGAGATTTCCAAGTTCGTTTTATCTTGGAAGCAAAACAGCTGCTGTTCTTCTAAGTCAACAGAGAGAAATGTGTGATGCAGTGAGGGTGCAGTCTGATAACGTCTAACAGACAAGGAGGGGGGAGGAAGAGCTGGGACATGTGCCAAGGTTGAGTGGAGATGCAGTGGCATTCCTGGTATTTTGCCTCTTTTCATTTTTCTTTTTCAAAAATTACTGTGTTATAAACTCCACTTATTACATATATATTTCTTTGCTTAAAATTCTTTAAATTATATGTGTCTTATAGAAAACATATTCATATTCATAGTGATATATACCTGTACATATTCATATACATAGCACGTATAGATCTGCTTTATCAAGAACGTGTGTGTGTGTGTATGCATCTCTCTAGCTTGCCTTTGGTAAAACAAGGCTTAAAAGGAAATATTGTACATTCCTAATATGTTATACTTTTAGGTCTATTGCAAACCCGGTAGGCACTTCCAGCACCTTGTAAATTTCCGGCCTCTGAGTACTCTACCTTAGATCTTTTACCCTAGTTATCTTCAGGCTGTTGCCATTATACTTTATTTTGAAATTAAAGTTTGTAATTTTCTAAACTATTTTTTAGATTATTTCCTTAAAATGCAGGTTTTTTCTGGTGAGTCAAAAACCAGCCTCCAGAATCCTGCCTGCAGTGAAGGTCTGATATGCAATGCCACCTTCAGTGTTTGAATGTGCCCTTTGATAGGACTTCTGAGCCCTGGGTCTGTGTGGCATCTACCTTTGCGCATGCTTGGTGCTGAGGGCAGCGTCTCAGCACCTCTGCCACATGTGTGCCACGCGTCAGTCATGGGCTGCAGGCATTTCAAGCTCTTGAGACTCAAGTTGACGTCTTCATTTCAAGACTGAGACTATTTGGATGAACTAGTCTGATAGAAAGATCTCAAACTCTTTTGCAGATAACTGTTCAGTTTTTCAAAGTGTTTATTTAATAATGTCCTATTTCCCATTGCTTTCCATTTCTTTTAAAATTCTATTTCATAATAATAGAAGTATTTGATGAGAATTTTTAGCAAATATCACTCAGTTCTAATAATTATAACTTAGTGAAATTTTTTAGAATCCAAAAATCTGATTTTCCTGTTAATTCATATGCAGAGTGTTCATACTAAAGTTTAACATTTTAGCAGTTTAATCTTCTAAATTGTCTTTTAGTAATATGTCGAGTTAAAAAATACCTTTGAAGTGGAAATAATTGTAGAAATCACTTTCAAATAGTAACAGAACAATACCTCCCTTTTAGTTATATATAATTCCACACTTATGTTTTCCTAAGTAACAGTGTGTTTATTTCACAGCCAGTCACTTCACTGGATCGCGTTTTAGTCAATGTTTTCATTGACTTAAAACTAAATAAAATTTAATTTTATTTGTTGCAATTTAAAACCACTTATACAATGCAAATAAATACATTTGAACATAGTAAATACATACATATTTGTCATTTAGATTTCACAAACAGTGTCTTAGTAAGTTTATATTCTTTTAACTAAAAAAATACATTAATTTACAAAGAGAACTGCAGTTTTGTACCATCTGTATCCTCCTATACCCAGAGGCAACTGGGACCCCAGTTTTTACTTTATTATTCCACAGAATGTTTAGGAAACATATTACCATTGATAACATAGGTAGCTGGATATGGATACATAGATCAGTGCATAGATACGATCGTCTCTGAACAGAGGTAGGTAGATGGAACCTCGGTCCACTTTATGTATCCCGTGTCTCACAAACTTTTTCATTCTTTTTCATTTTTTCATCTTAATTTTTGTCTAACAAAATTCTCTTCCCCAAATCATAAATTCCTTGTTCCTCTTAACCTATTCTGATTTTTGACCCCTCAATTATGTTTTAATGCACTGATTTAAGTATTCAATTTCAAAATCTCTAATTGATTCTTTCTCAATTCTCCTTGTTGAATTAATGCATTTCATTGAACTGCATATCTATTACCTCATAGCACATTCATTTTTCATAGGATCAATATTTTGAATTCCTTTTCAGATACTTCATGGAGTTTTTAAAAATAATAATGTACATCAAAGGAACTTCCATGTTGTTTGGTGGTCTCATGCTTCATTTCCCATCATTTCCCCTGCCTCCCCACATGGACACCAGCACATGTATGATGGTGTTGTCTTCTGCTTCACTCAGTAGCTTTCACTGGACAAGATGTTGTTGTTGTTTAGATGGAATATGGCGTTTCAGCTGGAAAGTTGCTTTGCTTTGGTTCTAGATGAACCGAGAATCGTAATCTCAGAATGATTTCTTCAGTTTGTAAGGTGTGTCTGTATCTTCTAGGAGCATCACAGTTATCTGCAGTGCAACAGGCTTTGGAAATAGCAGAGTGACTTCGGCATAGACGTGGGTTGATGGAAGTCAGGACATGCGTCTGGGTGTCCCACATGGATGACTGGGGTCCAGGTCCTTGGGTCAACATCTGCTGTGTTTCCAGGCACATTAGCAAGAAGCTGTGTAGTAATAGCTGGGGGCTCTGCTTTGTCCCCGGGGTCTGTTGGTCTGTTTTTCTGCTGGTATCACACAGTCTTCTCGTGGGGTGACATTCTTATTCTGCTATCATCTACAGGGATTTTGAGATAAGCAGGCAAGTTTTATGAAAATTGTTTTTGGCATTTAGATTAGAATTCTGTTGAATATGTAGGCTAATTTAGAGGACAACAGCAGCTGTATTTTCCCATTTTTAATGTTTAAGGATTTATGTTTTTAAATTAAGATTGATATTGACTTTCACAGGAAATTTCTTACATGTATTGAGAATCAAAAAACTTTCTTGTTCAATCTGTTAACTTAGTTTTAATTATATTAATAGCTGTTATTCTAGTGCCAAACAACCCTTAAATTCTTGTACACAATTTAATCATGATTTGCTTAGCTTGAAGAAAGCGTGAATTATTGACATTTCTTTCACTTATCAGGGAGCAAAGTCCTTCCTAGTAATCCGTCACAGACCCTGGGTAAGGTCATATTACCCAGCACCCAAAGTAGTTGGGGCAGTATAAAATCAGTATGTTTGGGCTGCCCTAACAGAACACCAGGGACCAGAGTGGTTTCAGCAACGGGTGTTCATTTCTCACAGATGTCAAGGCAAGGTGGGTTTGGTTGTAGGTGAGACCTCTCCTCCCAGCTTCTTGCTGTGTTCTTACCGTCTCTCTTCCAGACATGCTTGTGGAGAGAAAACCCCTCTTCCTTTTCTTGTAGGATACTGATCCCATGAAGGTCTAGCATGAAGGTCCCATCCCCAGGACCTAATCTCCCGTTAATTGCCTCCCCAAGAATCCATCTCTAAAATGTCATTCCATTGGGGGTTAAGGCCTCAACACTTGAATATTGGTGACACACTAAGTTCTGATCAGGTGAAAATGTCGGATTGCCATGTTTGGCTCACCTGGTGAGTTGAGCAGAGGCCTGTCTCTGGGAGTTCTTGCCATTGACAGCAAAACAATACTTCACTAAATACAAAGAAAAACACCTTTCTTTTATGAGGAAAGCTAAATTTCTGTACAATATTTGCACTCTGCAAAAAAAAAATGTTGTTGCATTATCATTTTTTGTAATTTCACATACTGATTTGCCTTTGATGAGAATCCTTAACTGCACGCCGTGTTGTACAGTGGCTCCTGCTCCCTAAACTTTGGCATGTTTTTGGTGACATACTTCACTGGCCTTTCTTCCTAATCCCTGATTACCACTATTCTACCTTTCGTAGTTCAGTATTTTAGATCCACGTGTAAGTTAATCATGCAGCGTTTGTCTTTCTGTGCCTGGCTGTTTTACTTAACCTCAGGCCCCTCAGATTCATTCATGTTTTCTCATGCCAGATTATCTCCTCATGTGAAAGCTGAATAGTATTTCATCACTATATTACACACAGGGATAGTTTAAAAAGTTCATGTAAAAGAGACTAAAAGATTAATTTATTGTGGTGGGACAAAGTTTGAAAAAATATGTATCCAAGTTGTCGCTGATGCGTTCTTGAGAGATGGGACTTACGGACGACTTCTTTATGCGCTCCAGCACATTTGGTAGAAAAACATTTTTCCCTTTAATTTCATTTTCAAAAAGCAGTTTGAAATACACCGTTATACCACATTGGCAATTCTGTGTCTTGTGAGAAATGTCTCTTCAGGTTCTTTTCCTGTTTAAATACTTTGTTTTCTTCCTGTTGAGTTCTTTAACTTCAAGCCTTCCATTTAGTGTTATGTTTCTTTAAATGCATTCTCAGCATAAAAGAAGCCTTCGAATGTCTTATTCTTGGGAAAATATACAAAACAGGAAAAAAGTCAACATCATGCTTGAATTATTACACATCTGCCATGTTTTTTATTGGTAGAATGAGTCATCTCATACACATATGATTAATGCATTTTGAATTTCAGTATGTACCAATATGTCCTCACTGCCCCATGTTATTTTGAATTTTGTCTTGGTTAGGTTTACTTATTGTTTTGTTTCCTTTTATTTCTGTATTTCTTTCTACTTTTCTTTAAAAGATTTATTTATTTTTATTACAAAGTCAGATATACAGAGAGGAGAAACAGTGAGGAAGATCTTCCATCCGATGATTCACTCCCCAAGTGATCGCAATGGCTGGTGCTGTGCAGATCCGAAGCCGGCAACTGGGAACCTTTTCCAGGTCTCCCACGCGAGTGCAGGGTCCCAAGGCTCTGGGCCGTCCTCAACTGCCTTCCCAGGCCACAAGCAGGGAGCTGGATGGGAAGTAGAGCTGGCGGGATTAGAACCGTTGCCCATATGGGATCCCGGGGCGTTCAAGGTGAGGACTTTAGCCACTAGGCCACCGGGCCCTCTTTCTACTTTTTTAAAGGTTTATTTATTTTTATTGGAAAGCCAGATATATATAGAGAGAAGGACAGACAGAGAGAAAACTCTCCCATCTGTTGGTTCACTTCCCAAGTGGCCGCAGCAGCAGAGCAAAACCAATCTGAAGCCAGGAGCCTGGAGCATTTTTGGGATCTCCCACACAGGTACAAGGTCTGAGGCTTTGGGCCAAACTCTACTGTTCCTTAGGCTACAAGGAGGAAGCTGAATGGGAAATGGAGCAGCTGGGATATGAAACTGTCCATATGGTATTTGGCACTTGCCAGGCAAGGATTAGGCCATTAGGCTGTTGTGCTGGGCCCCTGTTTCTGTATTTCTGCACCATCTCCTGAACATGAGTTAATGCATTCATTCTTCTGGTTTTAGTAGTGGATTTCTTATTTCTACTTGGTTACTTTATTATTTTACTTTCCAATATTATAATTTGTATTGATTTTTTGTTTGACTTTATTTATTTTGCATCTTTGTTAATGTCTTTTATTTGTTTATTATTTGAGAGAAGCAGGGAGAAAGGGAGACAGAGACAGGGACGGAGCGCTGCTGTGTGCTGGCTCCCACCCAGATGAGCGTAGTAGCAGGTGATGACTCAAATGTTCAGTTCCCTGACACCCTCAGGGAGACCTCAGTGGGATTCACCGACTTTGACCTGGCCCAGCCCTGCCTGCTACAGGCATTGGATGTTGTTGTCTGTCACTCAGAATAATCAATAAAGACACATGTATCTGACTTTTATTTATTTTCTAAATCCGCACTTTAAAAAATGGTTTATTCATTTATTTGAGACTCAGAATTACAGAGAGATAAAGAAGCAGAGAGGGGGAGAGGTAGACGGATATCCCATCAGGAGCTTCACTCCCTGGACGATGGCTCTAACGACCGGGGCTGGGCCGGGGGCACTCCCGAGCCAGGAGCCTCTTCCCAGTGTGCAGGCGGGTGCCAAGGGCCAAACAGCTGGGCCGCCTTTCCAAGCGAGCAGCTGCAAGAGGGGTTGGAAGCTGAGCAGCAAGAATACCACCTGCACGTTTGTGGGGTAGTGTCATTGCAGGCGCCGGCACTCACTACCACCATGCCACAAAGTCAGCTCCTCTAGATATTTATTTAATTGTCCATAAAGCATTATTTTTTGATATTATCTAAAATGTTTAGATATCTTTGAAAAAATCTAGCATCAGTAAAAACCCACGTATTATATTAGTAAAATCTTTTTTTAAGATTTATTATTTATTTTTATTAGTCAAATATACATAGAGGAGGAAAGACAGAGAGGAAGATTTTCCATAAGCTGATTCACTCTCCCAGTGACCACAACTGCTGCAGCTAAACCAATCGAAAGCCAGGGGCCAGGAGCTTCTTCCAGGTCTCCCACACGGGTGCAGGGTCCTAAGGCTTTGGGCCATCCTTGACTGCTTTCCCGGGCCACAGCTGAATGGGAAGTGAGGCAGCTGGGATTAGAACCGATTCCCGTATGGGATCCTGGTGACTACACAAGGTAAAAGAAATAAAGTTATAAACAAGAATCAGAAAACAATGGGAAAATGCATCTAAATTCATTCTTTTGCTACTCTCTGCATGTCATGGACCCTGTGAATCCCTTGTTGTAAAGACAGTGTAACAGAAGGTGACCATCATCATTTAACATTTCACTTCAGGGATCCAGAATTCTAGATTTAGTCTTTTTTTTTTAAAGATTTATTTTTTAATTTTTATTGGAAAGGCGGATATACAGAGAGGAGGAGAGATAGTGAGGAAGATCTTCCGTCCGATGTTTTACTCCCCAAGCGGCCGCAAAGGCTGGAGCTGAGCCAATTCGAAGCCAGGAACCTCTTCTGGGTCTCCCACACAGGTGCAGGGTCCCAAAGCTTTAGGCTGTCCTCGACTGCTTTCCCAGGCCACAAGCAGGGAGCTGGATGGGAAGCAGGGCTGCCGGGATTAGAACCAGCACCCATATGGGATCCCAGTGTGTGCAAGGCAAGTACCTTAACCACTACGCCATCGTGCCGGGCCCCTAGATTTAGTCTTTAGCATTGCAGTTATTTCATTATCTCTAAAGAACACATTTATATATTCAGTTGGTATTTTTAATGATCTTAACATGAAATTTTTAAAAGAAGATCAATCTTGCTGTGCATTTTGGCAGTCCTTTCCAGTAAGAATTGGTTTAAACAAATCTGTCATGGTCTAAGCATTGTGAGGACATCTATTTAATCAGAAAGGACAAAGATATTGAGAAACAATAGATAATGAGGGTGATTATGGATTCTATAGAATGTATCAATGAATGGAGTTAGTCGATATTTGGAGTTCAAGAATTGAAACTTTTTAAATCTGTCTGGAACGTCATAGAGTAGCAGACTGGATTTAAAAACAAAACCCATCTATTTGTTGTCTAGAAGAGACACATTTCACCAACAAAAATCAGTGGAAACTATATCGCATGGGTTTTGTTGTTTTCTGTTAGTCTCATCTCTTGAAAACACTTTCTTCTGATTAAATCATTCAGTGACTCGTAGATCATACAGTAGCATCATTTTCTTCAAAAAGGTTCTTGATTTTCATTTCTTCAGCTACACGTTAGTTATTTAGTAGCATGTCATTTAACTTCTTGGTGTTGTTAATTTCTTTTATCTTCCTGATGTTGATTTTGTTTTGTGGCTTTTCATTTAAAGAGACGTATAGTAGCTGTGTAATGGAGACTGTCATATCTAGTAACATGTTATTTAACTTCATGGCATTGTAAATTTCTCTTTTTCTATTGTTGATTTTGTATTATGACTTTTCATTTGAGGGGATGTACAGTAGCTGTGAAATGGAGACTAACATATCCAGATATGAGGATACAATGTAGTATGCATTTCTGCTTTGAGACAAAGATGGACTTACAATGAAACTGTTCACTATATCTTGACAATAGGATTCTGGACTCTCTGCCATTGTCCATGCCCACAATGATGGACATATGACTGTGTATGAAGAACTATACTTTAGTAATGATATAGAGGAACTAGTTGGCGGAAGGAAATTGGGGCTGGGATAAGGGAAATACCAAGAGCCTTTGGAACTGTATCTTAAAATAATAATAATAATAAATATCAAAAAAAGAAAAAAAATCTGTCTGGAAACAACAGTGTTTTATGTTCAGGGAGCAGTGTGGTTTTCTTTTTTCCATGCAGATGGAAGAATCATACCAGAAACAAAAGTCTGAGGTTATAGTCTATGAATTTACACATTGATCAAAGTTACCATTACTTTGCAAAAAGAAGAATTTATTATAATATAAGGAAAAATTATATAAATAATCACTTGTACTTGAGAATTATCTTTCTAAACCAGCTCAAGTTGAAAACTTTGATGAAAGGTAGTAAGAGAAAGCAATACTATAGAAATATGATTATATAATAAATGTCAAATAAAATAATAAAGTAAAGATAGATCATGGCTAAATACTTTCCTTTTGCGGTTTTTAGTTGGAAGAAACTGTGCAGAGATGTATATTTTATAGATCGTCTATTCTAAATTAAAGTAACTATGAGTATATTGTCCCTGAGACAAATGCTAAATCCTTCCCTGAATCTTCTGCAGCCTGTATTTCACATTAGAAATAGAAAAGCAGTTGTTTTGAATGATAGAGCAAACTTTATTGCAACCTTGAGTAAAATGACAGTGTTAAATGTTTTCAGATGAACATGAAAGGTTTGAATTTAGCACCATATTATGTTTAAATATTGCTTAGAGTTTTATATGTTAGGATTATAGACATGGAACAGGAATAGTTTTAAACAACTGATATTAGTGATCTTACTGTATTTTAAAATATTTGCTTATCTGGAAGATGGAGTTACAGAGAGAGGGAATGGCACAGGGACAGAGACGAGCCCTTCCATTCATGGTGCACCTGCCCCCCTCCAACAGCTGTAGCAGTTAGGTGGAAGATAGGAGCCTAAAACTCCATCTGAGTCTCTTACATGGGTATATGTTTCCGAAGAGTTGGGCATCTTTCTCTGCTTTCCTAGAGACATTACGGGAGGTAGGTCAGAAGTGGAACAGCCATGACTGGAATCAGCACTCATGGGATTCTGACATCTCGGGTGAAAGCTGAGCATGTTGTGATGTGATGCCAGCCCCTCCCTGTTGTCTTTTTTAAAAGACCAGTCATGGTCCAGTTTATATGGTATGTTTGCTTTGTCTTAAAAAATCTGTTGGTGGAGTAAGGACTTGGACCCACGTTGATGAGGTGCCTGTGTGGCAGACAGCAGCTTCAGCTATTGTGCCTTAATGCTAGTCTGCCCTAATATTAGTAATTTTAGAACATAAAGGAAGATGGTTTTGTTTTTGTTATTTCTGAATGAAAGTTCTCATGTGATAGATTTACTGAAGATTTCATTAGATTGTACACACATTCACTGTAATTTACATGCATAATATTATCTTCTGTCATGATTACGAGTAAGTATGCTCATGAAAATGTTCTAGAAATTCATCCCTTTTAGCCTTCACAAGATAAAGTGTGAAGCATAAATGGCCAATGTCTTCTCCATCCCTCCCACGTGCATGCACACACACTCACACACACTTCTTAGCCCAGTGCCTTTGGCATGGAATATTATGAGCTGTGTTTCTCAATTGTTTTATCCTAACTTACCTTGTGAAAATAATTCAACTTTATATGTCTATCAACAACAGTTAAGTATTTTTTTCAGATTCATCATTTATGAGAAAAAAATAGGTGATGAACTAAAAATAATCTTACAAGTAAAAAGTTTTATTTCTGTATCACAGAGTTTTATTTGCCTTTGTAGAAGCTAATTTGATTGATTTGAAACTTACTAGCACTTGATGCCACAATGAAGTCACAGGAATGGTGTTTGGATAAAACCAGAGGGATGACAGACCGCTTGGGAAGCTGTTGAAAGGCTATCAGCAGCACCAGTGTATGCGATATACTGGACAAAACAGAAATAACTTCAGTGACTTGCATGGCAAAATGTCAAGTTTATCCAGAATAAATACTGGAAAAGCCAGAGTCAACTGATTACATTGGTACTTATGAAAGAGACACTTCAAAGACGTTCAGATTAGGCAAAACTTTGAGTCAGCATCAAAGCCAAGGTTCCAGATGAACCAGTATCCACCCAGAGGCAATTCTCAAAAAGAAAGGCAGCTCAGAAAATATAGAAAATTACTTTATTCCATAGTGGCACTTGAAATGCTTCCTCTTCTATTAGGAGAAGCTTGAACTGTCATCACACCCTCTTGAAAAGGAGGAGACTGTTGTGGGAGACAGGTGTTAGGTATGCTAAAAAAATCATTGACAGTTTCTATTGTATTTCAAGTTTTACTGTTCTATAAAATAACTCAGCCTAAAGAATTACACTCTTTGCTTTTATATTTCTGATCAGTCACCCTCAATTAAGTGATGTTTGTCATTAAACAAAGTGAATTAGAGTGAATCTGCAGAAATAGATTAAACTATGAGAAAACTTCAGAACTTATATGCAGTTTCTAATAGAAGAGCAACAGAAAGTTTTCCCTTGTCAAATTTAAACAACTCTTCTCAAGTAAAAAATAATTTCAGAGTATGCGGCTGAGGTATAGCATCTGAGACCATTCTACTGTCCTCCTCCTCCCTTCCCTTAGGCCCACATTCCTTCAGTTCCACCACTCCTATCTACACATGGTTGTAAAACCCTTAAGGTATTGATATCCAGTCTATAAATAGCATGTGTTTACTGTGTTTTTACAATAAACTTAAGCTACGGACATTATAGGACATCAGGCATAAATATGGCTGTTAATACCAGACATGACAATAATCAATGTATTGAACGTAACAATCACACTCAGGTTCCTTGGTACCTGGTGAGCCATCACACTCCTTTTCCCATAGCTAATTAACCAGTAATCTGCTTTAGATAGCCCTAGATGAGTTTACATTTTATGGAATTTTATAAACATCAAATTGTACAGAGTAGAAACGATTTTTTTCCTTGGTTTGTTTTCACTCGATATAATCACTTTGGCGTATATCCATGTTGTTACATGCATCAGAGCTCATTCCTTTTTGGTGCTGAGAAGTATTCCATTTTTACGGATATAGCAAAATTGTTTTAACTACATACCGTGTTGGACACTTAGATGGTGTTTGTATATGGTAACTGCAAACAAACAGCTATTCTTTTATATATAGTTAAATATATAGCTTATACTCTTGATCTATATGGCATTAAATATATGGTTGCTGCTTATAGGCCATGTGATAGTATGGTTCTATCAGACTATGAAAGCAGAACTTGCATCTTTGAGATGTATGCATCCATGCTCTCCATCCCAGGTTACCCAGTGTAAAACTCTTAAGTAGCACTTTAATATTTGTTACATTGGTTGAGATTTTTTTCCTTAAACATAAAACTTAAATTTCTGTCTGCCTTCACTAATTTTCCTTCAAAGATGCCATAGGAATCCTTCACATTTTGTAAAGAACTAAAAATTTATTTCAGCCTGGAGCCAAAAGCTAGCTTTCATGTTGACCCAAATGTATATCTGCCATTTAGTCAGTGAATTTTGAAAATTTGATGATAGCGAATTGATGGTATTTGATGATACACATTAAACTGGAATAATGAACCAATAAAAATTTTGTAGCATTCAGAATTCTTTCTAAACATTCCATACTGTCATTTCACTCACTAAAATTATTCTAGGAGCATAAGTTAGACTGTATATTCCTGAGACTAGAAAAAAAAGATTTTTTTTTTTTTATTATTTTAGCAGTTATTTAACCTGCCATAAAAGCAAAATCTTGATTTAGAAAGTTGGACTGGCATTTGTAACTGGACTTAGCTAATATAGTAAAATTATATTCACTCTCTCTTTTTTAATTTGGAGATTTCTTCAATTCACTTAAGAAGTAGAGCAAGAGACAGGGGAGGAGAGAAAGAAAGAGGGGAGTTTCCATCTGCTGATTCATTCCCCAAGTGCTTGGAAAAGCCGGGGCTGGGTTAGGCTGAAGCCAAGAATAAGAAACTCTATCTGGTCTCCCGACTGGTGGAGAGCAACAAGCACTTGGGCCACTGTCTGTTGCTCCTCAGAGTGCACATTGGCAAGAAACTGGGTCAGAAGCAGAGGCAAGACCAGGTCCCAGGCAATCTGCAGTGTGGGATGCAGATGTCCTGCCTGGCGGCTTACACTGTGTACCACGCATCTGTCCTTAGAGTAAAATTCCTGGAAGCCATTTCACGTGGTGTTTACACTGCTCTCACATGGCAGTTGCTATAGGTTTCCTACCATTACTATCTCCACAAAATCCTTGCCAGTGGGATTCTGTAGGGATTAAACTGATAAATATTTAGACGTTGTATCAGTCTGTGTTAGTGCTGCCCAGGCTGCAGGGAGTCTGTGGCAATGCAGTGAAACATTGCTGTGAAATACAAGGCACATTCTGAGAAATATGGACTGCGCATGTCTTTAGAGCAGGACGTGGTGCTTTTATGCTTTTCAAAACTCTGTTAACACAGCGTTGCTCCACATTTCAACTCAGACCTTTAAGGATTTATAGGCTTCTGATTTCTTCCTCAATGCTTCAGTCACTGGTGGTAGTGAGTTATGCAGTCCGCGGGTACATGTGTGTTTACAGGTCACTAAGGTATTATTTGCATTTGCCTAATGACTTCAGTGGCCTTTACCTTGGTTTCCAAATATACTTAATTTGTTAAGAGGGAAATTTCTCCAGTAGCTTTTATTCCAGTAAAAGGTGTTTCCAAGTAGTACATACTTTAGCTTGTTGTATGTGAGTCAGGTAGTTTTAGAAATGATCTCACTGTTCTTATGAATCCATTTAAAACTAGAACCTTTAACCATATTTGCATCTCCGTTTTTCCATTACATAGTTAGTCAGGATGATCCTTTTGTCTCTATTAAATAATAGAAGCCTAAAAAGAAAAATTTGATATTTAAGCATTTCAGCTTTTAATCTAGTGACTAAATGCATTAATCCAAAACAAATAGAGTTTACTGAGATGATTCGTTTTCCCATTAGTCCCTAACACACTGGTGTCTAATTATCATTTGTTTCTGCTTTAATTCAGTTCCACTGCTATAATTAAATGCCATTCATCCAACAGCAGTTCTGAAGTCTTTTATATTTTTGCAAGACAAGGCAAAAAAAAATGTGAGCGTTTTCTGTAAAATCTGATTTACCTCTAGTTAGAAACTCTCCTTTTAAGTTTTTCATCTTAATCTTAATTGTGAATATCAAATAGAGCTTCTCAGATGAGTGATACAGGATAATTTCAAATTTTCTCTGAATCTACAAATATGCTCTTCATTTTCCCTAGTCTGAGCCTAAATTGCTCTGCTTGCATTTGTAATCAGAAATTGATTGGGTTGCTGTGGAAACTGGAAAAGTGTATTGCTGGTTGAAGGAAAAATGTGGTAGGAGAAGTACTGCTATCATAAATGTCTGCCATCCTCAATGCCTTTCACTCGCAGCGGTACACTGATGACATGTTCATGCTGCAGCCCTACGACGTTTCTCTCCAGCATTCCGCTTTGTGGTCGATACTCATCCCCCTGAGTGATCTCAGACCGACAACTTCGTTATGTATGTAGTCTTTTTTCCATGATGAACAATTTTTATATGGAAAAAGAAATTAGTTTCCATTTTATTCATTCTTATAAGGAATTTTCCCTTAGGAAAAAACATGAGACACTGTAAAATATCAGTTATTTGAAAGTCAATCATATGGAACATTTCAACTACTGACCAAGAACTGAGTGAAGGAAGTTCATATTAAGAAAGAATTTTGTACATCTGGCACTAAAAATAGCCCAAGAGAAGTGCAAGTCTGTTTCCTACACTCACATTGTCATTGTGATGATGGATTCTTATTACCTTTAAACTTATGCCTGTCCAGTTTGAATCAGGAAAATGAAGATGGATCAAAAAGTTCAGAAGGAAATAAAAAAAGGCAGAGAAAAATGGCCCCCAGTAGCACCAAGAAGGAGAACGATTAGAAGTTGTGATTATTAGCAGATATTCTGGCTTACAAAAGCCCATGGACACAGATTTACGTTTGCTAGAAACTTCCGTGGGTTTCCTGATTTCAGTAAGAACAAAGGCAAAAAGTCATCTGTAGTTTTAAAGCTTAATAAAAATACTCTCAAGCTCCCTCCTGCAAATATTAGGAAAACAAATACTGATGTAAAACAGAATAGCCTGTTAAACACAGTAAACAATACAGCATCTTTGTGTCTTAAAATGTATGTGGAAAAACTGCTTGTGGTGGTGCCACAATTTAGCTTAAGAATGTCAGCGATGAGAAAAATGCACTTCAGTTCTGCTTTTATAAATAGTGCCAGACACTGGTCAATCTTCCTTAGGAAAAAAAGATTCAAAGAGATGATAATATAGGATATACTCTAAAGGATGTATTACCTGTTTAATGTACCGTTGAGACTTGTAGGCTAGGTACTTGGGCCAAGTTGGCTTCTTTCCCTTAATGGCTTTTTTCTCTTACTGCTATTTTCACCAATGTCATGATCAGATAGAATTTGGGGTTGTGTGGTGTGGCATGCTAAAGAAAACTGGTTGACACATTCATCACCTTGTTCACCTTTCATTTTTTATAGTATGTTTGAAATTTACTTTCTTCCTTATATTGAGTCTAGCGCCTTAGACCGCTCAGCCATCCTGACACATTACTCTCTTCCTTATGTTGAAACACAGCAAGTAAACAGGCACAAAACAGATGCTTTGACCAATGAAATAAGAAAGATTACCCATAAATCATCCTGAACATTCATTTACAGTACACTGATTTGAACAAAAGTGCTAGGAACCCATGGGTGAAAACACGGTGTCTTCAGTAAGTGATTCCTGGACATTTGGATGTCCACATGCAGAAGAATGAAGACAGAAGTCAAGTCAAAATGGAATAGAATTAAAACTCAAGTCTGGAGCTTTGAATCACACCAATTCTCCAGCTTGCCGGGAAAACTGCTAGAAGAGGGCACGATACTGGGGTAGGTGATAATTGAGTATGATCGTATGTCTTTTGAAGAGTTAGTAACCAAAATGTGTAAGAAATCCAAGCAACACAATAGCCAGAAATGTTTTATGGGAGATTTGAGAAGAATTAGTGTTAGTTCTTCTGTATTTTTTTTTTTTTTAATTTAGCAGTGAAACCACTGGTCCTGGACTCTTGTTTAGTAGGAGATATTTCATTACTAAATTGACCTTGTTTAGATTTTCTGTTTTTTTAAGATTCAACTGTGATAGGTGGTATGTTTCTAGGAATTTGTTTCCTCTAGGTTATCTAGTTTATTGGTATATAATTGCTTACAGTAATTTCTTAATATCCTTTCAGTTTTGGTGCTATCAAGTATAGTATCTCTTATTTCACTTCTGCTACCATTTGACCATTCTGTCTTTTTTCTTCCTAGTGAGCCTAGTTGACGGTTTGTTGATTTATCTTTAAAAAAATCCATTTCATTGATTTTTCTATTTTAAGAGCCAGTTCATGTATCTCGGTGAATACTGTGCATTCTGACCATGAAGATGCTGCGCCAGAGAAACTAGCCCACTGTGTCCCAGCGCAGGGAATGGTTCAAATACCTGGGCAGTCTCCTGACATTGCGCGGCTGCTCTTGTGAGATCTGCCATCGGTTGAAGGGCAGCTCTGAGTGATTCAGTGTGGAGACAGAAATTGTACCTGCCCTGCTCTAGCAGTGGAGCGATGATCCACCTGCTGTCTTGCAGTTCACCTTTGCCTTGGAATGTACCTTGAACTCTTTAAGTCTATATATGATCTTCCTGGGAGTGGAGGCCAGGTGGTACTTAGGAACACTCAAAACATTCGTGCACGATAGAATTGGAAAATAAGTTTACTTTGGAAAATAAGTTTATTTTGTTTAAAACATTTCTGAACATATGCATTGTTTTGTCATGAAGCCTGTTTTCTGTGACATTCTCACAGTCCCTCAAATGCATAAATTTCAGCATTTTTCTTGCACCAAAATAAGCTTGTCTTATAATCCCACAGTCCACAAAAGTTTTAAAATATTTTTGTATGATTGTATCTTGTTTTACTTGCCTATCCAGTCACTCTGCGTTGTTTCATTGGAGATCTTAGATTGTTCACATTCAAGGTAATTGATAAGCAAGGGTTTGTTGCTATCATTTTCTAGTTTGTTTCCTGATTGTTTTGTAGGTTTCTCATTTCCTGCTTACTCTCTTGGTATCTTCCTTTGTGAGTTGATGGTTTCCTGTAGTGGTATTCTTTGATTTTTTTTTAATGTTTGCAACTACTATAGACTTAATCTTTTATGCTCAACATAAGGCTTATGTAAAAATCCTTATAAAAGGCCAGTTTCAGGTGGTAACAGTTTACCTTCAGTTTATTCTTTTCCTCCCCAAACTTCTATGAATCTGGCATCAAAGTTTCTGTCTTGAAATGTCTTCAATTGTTTGGGTGGTTTTTCTTGTTTGTTCGATATACACACATAGAGGGAGAGAGAGAACAAGAGCGAGAGAGAGAAAATCATTCATCTACTGGTTCACTTCCCAAATGGCCACAAAGGCTGGAGCTGAGCTGAAAGCAAGAGTCAGGAGCTGTTTCCAGGTCTTCCGTGTGGGTTTGGGTGTCCACGGATGTGGGTCATCCTCTGCTGCTTTCCCAGGCCATTAGCAGGTAGTGGGATCAGAAGTGGTATAGCTGAGACATGAACCAGTGCCGATACGGGATACTAGCACTGCAGATGAAAGATGAGCTAGCTGAGCCACCACATCAGTCCCAAACAGCTTTGCCTGTTAAATATCATTATAAGGACAGAATTTCTTTACGTATCACCTTTACAATATTTGGGAATTCTGAGAATGCCTACATGTCATATAAGCAATTTTTTCCTTTCATATTTGTGTCATTAACTAGCAGAAATGAACTCATGTCAGCACATCCCCTAGAGCTGGACTCACTTAGCAGTCTCTCTTGTTTATCTGGGAATAAACTCCCTCATTTCCAAAGAACAGCTTTGCAGGGTGATGAAATCTTGGTGGATAGTTTTTCTCTTTGATACTCTATTTCATCCTACTATCTCCTAGCCTAGAAGGTTTCTATTGAGAAATCCACTTATGGCTGTATTGGTTCTCCCTTGAATATAATGTCTCTTATATCTTACTGCTTTCATCATTCTGTTGCCTTTGATTTTTGATTATGTGATTATTATGTGCAAATGTCACTGAGAGTTGAATTTAATTGCTAACTTCTAAGCTTCCTGCTTGGGAATGTTGCTGTCTTTCCGTACTTGGGTAAATACTCAGCCACTGTTTCTTTAAAAATGCTGGACAAACCTATTTCTTCAGGCACTTGTACTGAAAGTGAACATTAGTTCACTTGATGATGTTCCATGATTCTCAGAGATCTTCTGCATTCTTTTATCTTTTCTCCCCTAATTGGGTAATTTCGATTCTCCTGCTTCCAAATACTGATTCTTTCTTCTAGTTGTTCAAGTCTACTGTTGTAAATTTAAATTTTGCAGTTCATTTCCTGTATTCTTTAAGCCTTTTATTCTATTGTTTCAGTTTCCTTGTTATAATTCTTATTTTGCATATGAATTATCTTCCAAATTTCATGTTATTTTCTGTTTTCTTACAGTTGTGTGACATTCATTAAAACAATGTTCTGAGTTCTTTGTCACTTATTTCATGGATCTCCATATCTTCTGGATCTTTTGATGAAGCTTTGATAGTTGTTTTTTTTAGGTGGATTCTCATCTCCTTAACTTTAAAATAATCCTTCAGTTTTTACACTAGTGTCTATGTATTCGAGGAAGTCCCCATCTCTTTGGGCTTTTGCTGATGGTTTTTGGTGATGATTGACTTTTACTACTTATGTTAGAGATTTCATATGATTGGCTGGAAGCAATACTAACCAGGCCAACTTTGCTGTTAGCTTCTCTGGCTGGGCTGGGTCACTTTCTGGATTCTGAGGTTGAATGATATATTTGGTTGTACTCCATGACCTGGTGAGATCACTAGCTGGATATCAATAATAAATAGGCTGCTGGCTCAACTCCACAGTCATCATCCATCAGGCAGAGCTGTAGGTTGGGTTGTTTTGTTATTGGAAATCTGTGGTTTGACAGAGCCATATGTTTGGTTCTGACGTTGGATGAGGTCTCCCTGGGGCTCCTGCTTGGCCTCATAATATAAGAAAGGCCTTGGGCCCAGCGGCTAAAGTCCTCACCTTGAACGCCCCGGGATCCCACATGGGCGCCGGTTCTAATCCTGGCAGCTCCACTTCCCATCCAGCTCCCTGCTTGTGACCTGGGAAAGCAGTCGAGGATGGCCCAAAGCTTTGGGACCCTGCAGCTGTGTGGGAGACCTGGAAGAGGTTCCTGGTTCCCGGCATCAGATTGGCGCGCACCGGCCCATTGTGGCTCACTTGGGGAGTGAAACATCGGATGGAAGATCTTCCTCTCTGTCTCTCCTCCTCTCTGTATATCCGGCTTTCCAATAATAATAATTAAAAGAAAAAAAGAAAGAAAATAGAATATCAGCTCCTAAGTCACCATGCAGACTCCGACAGGATTTCATTAAAAAAAAAAAAAAAGAAAGGCCTTGTATATTGGCAAAATTGGTCTTGCTTCCTTGATTAAAAAGAAAGTTTAAGCCGAGCATTCAAGTAGAATTAAGGCTCTATAGCTGGGTTGGGGAGAGGCCAGACTCTTTTCTGTGGGTGTTCACTGACCTGCAGTTACACACTAGCTTGAGGAAGATTTAATGAGAACCCTGAGGCAAAGGTGGGTCATCTCCCCACTGCTGGAGATGGGAAGACCCAATACTCTCTCCACAGATAATCACTGACCAGTAACTGCCTTTCAACCTATGATAGATTTTTACAAGAGCACCTACACTATGTGAGGAAACTGCCTAGTGAATTGAGCCTAAAATCTGGATCACACTTCCTGCATCATAATGCTGTTACCTAGCTTCTGTGGAGTGTTGCCTCCATTGGTGGGAAAGCAAGCGTTCAGCAAGATCCATGTCCTGGTCCCTTTGAGCCCCAGCCTCCTGCTGTGTTTTCAAATGAGCCCAGCTGGTCCAGCACAGATGGACTCCCATTATTTCTTGTGGGGTGAGATAGTAGTGATCCTCCTGCAAAGCCTGGCGGGGAAGCTGAAGGTCTGCTTCCCATTCATTTTTTCCCACTGTCAGAACTATGTATCCTGGGACATTCTGTATCTTTTGGTGGCTGGGAAGAGAGGTGGTATGGTTCAAAGAGACACATTCCTTGAGGCCCTGATAGTGTGGTGTGGCTTTCCTAGCCTCACTCCTGAGTTCTGTGTTATCTGGAAAAGAGCCTTTGGTTGTGGTTAGTTACTGGTTGGATTTCTGTGCTGAGGAGGAAAGCCCCCGGACTTCTATCCCATCACACTGTTGACATCATTGTGTCTACTTACTGCTGGCAGACATTTGAGAGCACTGAGCGTGTTTTGTGCAGGGTGGAGGAGGTTATATCTTTACAAGTGAATTCTGTTTTCCTTATGAGAACTGGAACATAGACATAAGTATGTGTCTGGTTCCATATATTGTTATATAAGTGTAATTTCTTGTATTGACTATATTAATACAAAAACAGAATAGAGAAAAATAAACCCTAAATAATTGAACTATATTGTGCACTCTATTATAATTGAATAATTAATACATTGAATAGGTAATAAATACTGGTCTGAAAGTCAGACTGACAACTCTCTGTTCATTGCCCCTGTGTTGGAACAATCTTATGTGGGTTGGTTTTAAATATTTTATAGATTTAGGAAAATTATATATATATATATATATATATATATATATATATATATATTTCCTTTTATTTACAGTTCAGCATTTATTATAGTACTTATGCATGTTCGGGCTTACTTCTAGATTTGTTGTTCCATCCTGCTGTTGTATCTTCCTAATTAAATTTTACATTGTGTATTGCAATCTGGAAGTTAGTCCTCCAACAAGTTTCTTCAGTGGAGACTCAAGTGTTCTTGGTCAAATAGAGCTGTCATTAGAAGATTAAAGAACATATAATTCCATATATAAATATAACATATCTGCCATGTGTAAATGAGAGAGTTAAACTGAGTGACTTGGCTAATGCATAAAATGCATTGTACATCAGTAATAAAGATTGATGATGTTGTTGAAAAGGCCAAAGAATATGAATAGGCACATTACAGAAATGGAAGCAATAATAGTCCCCAAGCATGTGAAGAGTAAAAAACACCATGCTGACTGCACTCAGAGCTACTCTTAATAATTTCACCAATGAGTTTTTAAATCGTGTAAAAGTCGAGTAACTGACATTAGTGATGAGACTCTAAAAATTGTGCATTCTTATACATTACCAGTGTCAGTGTAAACTAGTAGCATTCAATGGATAGAAATTTTGAAACAGAAAATTCATCCTTCTCTCACAAATAGTATAATAGCTTGGGTTTGACATCTCTATACTTTCATCATCAAGTTTCTCAACCAACAGATCTGGTATTTTGTAAGTTATTATTTTTGTGCATACCTGATCTTTAAAATGAAGTATTTGAAATATAGTTTGTATGTCCCCTTCAAACTCTAGATTCTTGTGATATGTAAAGAATTAACACTTGCATAGATCTCTACACGTTCATGAATTTTCTTAGCCATGAATGAGAGAACAAGATTTTTTTTTAAATGTTCTTATTTTTTCTTTATAGCACATTTCCAACGTATATTCAAGATTTAAAATGAGTTTCTATCTGATCTCCAATCTTCATTTTTTTCAATTCAACACTATTTTATAACTATGTAACTCATCACTTAGCCTACTATATATAAACCCGTAGCTCATTACAGACAAGAATAAATGTCATCCATAATCAGAAGCATTGTATCGTAATCATTGAGAACACGGGCCAAAGAGCCAGATGTGGAAATCTCAGCCAAGCTGTGTGCATGTTGAGCAGGGTATTTAATTTCCTTCTTTCACAGTTTCCTCACCTAAAATGAGGCTAAAAAGAGTATGTGCCATGGAGAAATGGGTATTGAGTAAACAAATATGTTCAAAACACTGAGACCACCACATGGTAAATACATGTTTGCTAATTTGTTTTTTTAAAGAATTGTTGTAGGGGAGTCGGCTATTAATTTGCTATTCCAGGCTCTTAGCATGCACAAAGATAAAAATCCCTAGTGCTGACATAGACAAAGTAGATTTTGTGCAAAAAGCAAGAGAGCAAACACCCATGCACAGGTGCATGTGCACGCGCGCACACACACACGAGCCTCAGGTTGTACCACACAGGAAGATGCATGTCCTAAGTGGGAATTGGTCCAAATGGAGAAAAGGGTGGGGAAACAGAGAACACGCATGCACTTCCTCCAGTCCTGGACTCTGGAAAAGAGAGAAACACCTCCAGCACCTTCCTTGTGAGGTAGTGATGCACCCTGGGAGTTTTATGGTAGCTCTATAAATTCGGCTGATAAGCATGGCAAATCCCCCCTCGGGACACTGGATGATGGAGCAGGTGCATCCTGGGAAAGGGGATGTCTTTGTGAATCTGTAGCAGAGTCGAACCACCATGGGGCAGAGGCTTGTGGCTGACAGGCACTGCCAGCTGTGCACAGCCACCAGGCCACCTGTCTACACCGTATCAGAATGAAGATACTGACAGCTGCACTCTGGCCTGAGGGATAGCCATTTTATTATCCTAAACAAGTAAAGAAAAATCCTGTACATAACAGTCGAAACCATATTAGAGATTTTTGTAAAAGGAAAATACTAAGCATCTATGACTTCTTCAGTTAAGCAGCATTTAAGTGTCTAACCCAAAAGAAGTCATGGTGCTGACTCATCATATACAACAATTCTAAGCTTTAGAGATTTTAAACATTTTAGCATGAGAAGTCTTTGAGCAAAACTTAAGCTACTTCCGCATAAGTTGACATGGTGTGATCTTTATGATTTCTGTGAGTTGAAGGAGCGGAGGAGCATTCATTTGATTGGGAGAACTAGCTCGGCAGGGCATCGAGCTATTGAGATGATCTCCACTGTTTGCACCTGTCTTATAATCTCAGGCTAGACTTCATCGAGGAAAACAATGAGCTTGTGCCATGAGGAGTAGAAGTGCTTCGCTTAGTCAAACCACAGATCTCCACACAGTCTTCCCCTGTGTGGAAGCCACACCAGGTTCTCATTTTGGCTGCTGAGAGTAAATGCAGCTATGGCTGCAGGATATGTGAGTCCCAAGCGATTTCCCATTAACTCAGATTTCTGGGAATGTTCTTGGTCAGTGAGGAAAATGGACAGCCATGAAAGCTCCAGATCCTCACCCAGCATCCCATCAGTGTCAAAGGAATGGTGGGTATCATTCATTTAAATGATTTTTGCAATACTTATTTCATTGTTTTATTTTCTTAGGAAATATGTTTCCAGTTTTATTGTTGGTTATAGTGAGTACTTGTTTTTTCTCTCTCTCTCATCACTTTTTATTAGGTTCTGAATAAACTTTAGAGAATGAGGCATGTGTGTCTTAGATATATGAAAGTGGCAGATCTATTCGGGAATCTCAGGTGATTATAATTACTGAAAATTCACTCAATTGAGGGTGTGGTTCTGTGTGAGATATTATTTTTGCCTACAGTAATATAACTGCAGCTTCCAATGTATTATTTGTGTTTAACACGGTGTTCTAAAAGTCACCACTAGGGCTGTTTTTCTTGAAAGCAAGCCTTCAGCTGTTCCTGGGTGTGTGCCGGCTGTGACGGAGCAGGGCCCTAGGCAGACATCCTTGCACACAGAATCTGTGAGCGAGAGGTGCAGCCTCAGCCAGAGCCCCTGCAGAGCTGCGCCCAAGGTTTCTGTCTGGATTCCAGTCAGAGAAGGGAGGCTTCATACTGAAGATCCCCACTGAGCTGGCTGCTCCAGCTGGGCACCATTAACCTCAGGTTCTCTGCCTAAGACGACTTCTGTCTCCCTAGCACAGTCCTTCTGAGAAGGCTGGCAGTGGAGGTTGTCAGCCATGGCACACATGGGGATCTCTGGGGATCTGCTTGGGGCACTGACAGCTGACCACATACCTACAAAAGGAACTGTCTTTCTCTCCTGTGATCAGAATCACTGTTGGAGTTGGTCCAGGTGACCTCAGAGCAGGGCCATGCACTCAGAGGCCAGAATGGGTGTGCAGTGTTTGGGAAACTTCGCATTGAGCCCACACAGAGAGGCAAGGAGCAGTGGCAGAAGAGGAGCACAAGACAGAGCAAAGGACTGGCACACCGCGAGCCTAGTGGGCCAAGGAGGCATTAGAGTTTCACTTCATGCCTTTGCAAAAGCAGGACAGGTGGCTGATGGTTTGATGTGGCTGAGGAACTGCGTGGAGGTCAGTATGGCACGGGGAGAGTGAAGCAGGTCTGGAGTTGATATACAAGGACCTGAGCTGAGAGTGGGAGTATAGATTGGTAAGGTTTTACAGCCCTTTGGCATGTCTTTAGCTTCTGACCTAGTGGAATCTTTTCACACAACAGTGACATGGTGAAAGCATCACTTTGGTTGTGGTGTGCAAAATAGACCCTGTGGCTCCGCGCTGCAAATTAGGAGACAAATTAGAAAGATCTTGCAGTAGTTGAGGCTAGAAGAGAGAGTGAATTAAGTGTGATGGTTACAGTGGAGATGTGAAAATCTGAATCAATTCAGGATAGATGGTCCAGCGGGCTGCATTTGTCAATAACCTGAATGAGCTGAGAGTAGAGATGCGAGTGCAGACCTGGAATGAAATCCTCCAGACTTCCCATTGACTTCTGTTTCCCAATGTCCGAAGGCCCCACTGTGGTGCCTGCCTTCATTCTCCCTGTTCCTGTGTACCCCCAGACACCCGGCTTCCTCTTCTTAACCCAAGCAAAATGATGTCCCTGCATGTTCGCTTGTCCAACCTGATTTCTTGTTGGTGGCATCAAAGAGCTGTCCGCTGGCAAGGTGGATGCTGAAGACATCATCAGGTTCTTTTTTTCCCTCCCTGCAGTTCTGGTTAAGTAGGGAGGATCAGGGTCAGGATTGATTTTCCTGCCAACGTGTGGTATACTATTCCTTTGAAACCACAGGAAGTTCTCCTTTGGAATGCTTCACCGCACTCCGCACTTGGTCTCCTCCCCTACTGGTTTATGTCTCCTCCAGCAGCAGAATCCCACAGATTCAACAGTCAGACCCCAATTTTGCAGGTGAGGAAATTGACTCACAAGGGTTAAATGAATTGATGAAACACCCAGTGAGGGGAATTACAAAAGCCTAAATGATACTAAATTTGTCTGCATTGCAAAGTAGTGGCAGAAACAAAGAAGCAAAACAGATCCCCAGGCCAGAGCTCTACGCAGGCAGAGAACAAGGCTTTCATAGTCATTGTTTTGTCTTTGGCATTTATTAAGTCCCCAGTAAACAAGTGTTGAAAAATGAGTTCATTTTTATTGACATGGTTCTGGAAACATGGTGGGAGAACAACTGAATTCTGACTCAAAGCTGCTTAGCAGGTGTGCTGTTTCAAGGGCTGATGAAACCCAAGCATTTCAGCTGCCTGAGAGTGGAAGTCCTTTTTCCCCTGGCCAGCACAGGGGAAAATTGCAGGAGCTAAGCAAAGCATCTTTGTCTTCTGTGGAAACCCTGAACTGTGACCCAGCAGCTCAGATACCTTGTCTAGCAGGGACCTGGACCTCTATGTTAAGGAGTTTGTACCTAACTCTTTCCATGCTGGAGAGTTTCCTGAGGGTGTAAAGGATCAGCGTCACGTGGGACTTGAGATCTCTGCATGGTGTTTTACTTGGAATTATAGCCTAATAGGTCATGTGTTCATTAAAGTTTCGGAAGACATGAAAACTGTATACGTGTGTGTGTGATATGTACTAAACAACGATGTTTAGTATAGCAGTGGTACCTAGGTACAATTTTACAGTATGTGAATAGGAGCTTATTGTATCTTGTTCCCTGCAAAAGCCGTCAGATTTTTAAAGTCAGTTCTACATAAAAAATAGTGAGGAATCAATTTGAAAAGCCAACTAATGTTGCATTTTTCAAACACAGTCTGCTTTTCGTTCTGATAGGAATGTCATTGATTTGATTATAATATTGTTTTACACCAAAGTGTAGCTTTGATTTATGTTCCAGTGTGAAGTAGTTATATTAGTGTACCCTGTGTGTGTGTGCTGTTTTTTCTCTGTAGTTACATTCAATGGGCAAGATTTTCTGTTTAATGGCAAAATATATCTAAAAATATCCACTACAGTGCATATCGTTTCTGTTTTCATGAAACCAGTTAATATCCTGGCAAGTTCTGAATTTTTCTAAATTTTAGGACTTGCCTCACACAAATTAGAAGTATCCAGACTTTCAAATTTACAATCTGCATTCAAACTTTAGATGCCCTTTATTAATAAAAATACATGTGACAGCAAAGTATAGCTCTGCTCTTAAACTGTTAGAGAGAACATAAAATGATTATGGCTTGCAGTAAATGTTATTATGGTCCCGCGATGCTTCCTGGGGGATTCGGCAGTCTCCTGCTCTCCTCAGACCGAGCGTGTCTCCTTGAGAAATGGCAGGAAGGAGGGCCACCGAGGAAGACCACCATCAGGCCGCGTGTCACAGTGCTGACAAGGCTCTGATAGAAAACCCAATTTGCAGTTTAAGAAGCACATCCATTATCCTTCTGATTTTAAATTAGAACATATATCAGCAAAATGATAAAAGAAAGTGCTTAAGAATTATGAATGTCAAGGACTATTTCATATCATAAAGCCACAGCCCTTTTTTAATATGACTTTAAATTATAGCGCATATTAATGGTTTTCATGTGCTCTGTCCCTGAGGGTATCACGTTATTGCAACTATTGATAAGCTAATAATTACAGTTTAACTCCTGACTCCCTTTCACAAGTAGGTAGTTGCTACTTTCGATATTTAGGAATATTTTTACAAAGTAGAGGTACATGCTAGCTCTTCTAGAGGAGCTTAAATATTGCATGGTTTTCTGTTGATGTAGGTTGAAGGTGTAATATTGGTTAATCTTTGTTTCTACTCAAATCAGTTAGCAAGGTTCTGCATGTTTTTCACTCTTTCTTTCTCCAGTCATTCTCCACTGGATGAATGGTGTAGGAACAAATCCAGGAATGTGTTTTAAAACCCTTACTGTCCTCTTGAAATGAGATGAAGTGAGAAAATGTCTGTTAGAAAATTTTGAATTTTTTTTGAAAATGGTTGCTCCATATTTCAGCCCATACAGATTCCATCACAGTAATTATGTGTTTTAATCATTGGTATTATTGATCGGATAATTTAAACCTTTACAGAAATATTTTCGTATTTCTTACAACGGAATCAGTGCTTAAACATAAATTACTTAAGGGTTCAGCACAGTAGCCTAATGGGTAAAGTCCTCGCCTTGCTTGTGCCAGGATCCCATGTGGGCGCCAGTTTGTGTCCCAGCTGTTCCACTTCCCATCCGTCTCTCTGTTTGTGGTCTGGGAAAGCAGTAGAGGATGGCCTAAAGTCTTGGGATCCTACACAGTGTAGGAAACCTGGAAGAGGCTTCTGGCTTCTGGCCTCAGATAGGCTCAGCTCTGGCCACTGTGGCCACTTGGGGAGTGAGTCAGCAGACATATCTTTCTGTCTCTCCTTCTCTGTGTAAATCCGACTTTCCAACAAAAATTAGGTGAGTCTTTAAAAATTTATTTAAAAGTTCATTCATCAAAATCACATTTGAGATTTGACAATTTGCAAAGAGAAGTGCTGAAATATTTGCTTTATTGTCTCCTCTAACCTAAATGTAGGGTGATTTTTAAGCTGCCTTTATCCCATATTTAGAGATAAAAGACTGAAACAAGCAATGGCTACTATTTCCTAGCAAATTGCTTACATATTAATTATTTGCTGATTTTAAAATCAGTTCTCTGTCTCTGCTATATGTGAATGTATCATTTTTAACATCCATATTTGAGAATTTTGCATTTAAGGATAAATTAATATTTAAGATACAATTATGAATAGTGATAGGAAAAGGAGTGATAAGCGAAGGACCCTGGAATCTGTTCTTTTGCGTTTGTATTTGTATGCATACCTTGCCCATCTAACTAGTCCTGTGTCAGCAGATTCTCTCATCTGTTGTGATTTCTCTATCCAACCACTGTCTATAGATACACACCCTTCGATCATCTCTCCATGTTTCTGCCGACCTATCCAAACAGCAGAACAACCAATCTAAGATGTCTTTTGAATTTGCCGACGTGGCATTTCATCAGTCTGGCTGTATCCCATAAAAGATTCCAGGTACTTATGCTGAGGCCTGCCTATCCAAGGAAGAGGTGGGGGGAAACTGGAAGACGTTTTCCCTGCTCCAGGTGCTTCTCCACCTATCTGCCCTTCCTGCTTCTACCCATATCTGACCCCCACACGTGCACTGCCCAGGATCCGTGCAGCTGTGGGAACCCTTTCCAGAACACCCTTAGCAATGAGACAAGCTCTAACTCAGCTGATCCATATGAGTCTTGACCTGTACCTTTTTGGCTGGTTAGCCGCCTTTTTGTGTGGTTACAGTAAGTGATTAAGGTCTTAACTCTCCCACTGTTGACACCTTGCTTGAATAGAGTAGCATGACACCTGACTGCTCAGCCATCTTTGCTAGCTCAACTGAGCTGCTGATGCATGGGCACACGCACACATGAGCACACACACACACGGGATCTGCAAACCATTCACAGAATTGTGTAGTATGAAAAACACTATGCAAAAATTCAAAAACTTTTACACCAAAATAAACTTACTAGTTGGTTCCAATTCCCATGAGCTTTCTGAGTTATCCTTGTATATGTACCAGTCAATACGTTATTATTCATACATTGAAGTTTGTGGGAGAGATTGACCTCTTGTTGTACTTCCTATTGCATGTTTTAATCATTGATCTTGGTTCTTTGTAATAATAATCTCAGGAGAGCCCAGCGTGGTGGTCTAGTGGCTAAAAGTCCTCACATTGAACATACCAGGATCCCATATGGGCACCAGTTCTAATCCCAGCAGCCCAGCTTCCCATCCAGCTCCCTGTTTGTGGCCTGGGAAAGCAGTCCAAGACAGCCCAAAGCCTTGGGACCTGCACCTGTGTGGGAGACCTGGAGGAAGCTCCTGGCTCCTAGCTTTGGATCAGCTGAGCACCGGCCATTGCGGTCACTTGGGGAGTGAATCATTGGATGGAAGATCTTCCTCTTTGTCTCTCCTTCTCTCTGTGTATCAGACTTTGTAATAAAAATAAGTAAATCTTTTTAAAAAAGTAACCTTACCAAATTCACTGGAGTGTCCCAATTTTTTTCTCTATGGGAAGACTCTAATATTGATAGAATATTTTATCTCAGAATTTCACAGAACATTTCTACAGCAATGCTGGGTCTCTTATTTATATAAATATGTTAGTTGTATTTCACTTTACATAGTTAATTCTGTGAGCGCCATGGGATTATTTGATCTTATATTTCTCCCTTTTTAACGTTCCTTGCTTTTGAGTTCTACATTGTATTTGTGTTGTTTGGAAGACACAGAAAGAAACAGAGATCTCCCATTGTCTGGTTCTCTTTTGATCTTATATCTCTCATATTTAAAAAAATGTTCCTCATTTTCCAGTTTTCAAATTTTATTTATATTGTTTGGAAGGCAGAGAGAGACCTCCCATTGGCAGGTTCTCTCCTCAAAGGTGTGCAATAGGTGAAGCGGTCTGGAACTGGTCCATCGGTCAGGTTCCCTGCATGGATCCATGGCCCCAGCGTGTCATTTACTGTCCGCAGAGTAGATGCCCTGTGCAGTTCTTAACCACTGCTGGAGTTGTTCATCCTTTCTTTTTTTCCCCTTGTCTTTGTTAGCTTGATTGTGTATATTTATGTAGTACAGTGTGGTGTTTCAATACGTGCATGTATTTTGGAATGATCAAGTCAGGCTAATTTCCATATCAGTCACATCAAATGTATGTAATTTCTTTGTAGTGAGAGCATTTGAAATCCTCTTTTGAAGTTTGAAAAATGCAGAACACAGGTTAATCACTGCTGTTGTCCCAGAACTTGTTCCTCTTTAACCAGCTTGGCACCAGTTGACCAACCCACCTTCTAGCCTGTCTCTCTTTCTCTAGGCTTGAATAATTTGGAGTCTATATATAATTGACTTCATGTGGTACATGTCTCCCAGTGCCAATCTTATATTTACCTAATATATTTTAAGTTCATGTCTATTGTCACAAATTAAAGGATTTTCTGTTGTTGTTTAAAGACTTACTTATTTCAAAGAGAGAAATTTTCCATCCACTGGTCCACTCCCCAAATGGCCACACTTGCTAAATCTGGGCAAAGTTGAAGTGAAAACCTCCCTGTGGCTCACCCATTTCAGTGGCAGAATCCAAGTACTCTGCTGCTTTCCCAGGGGCACTAGCAGGAAAGCGGACTGAAAGTGGAGCAGCCTGCACTCAAGCCAGCACCCACCCCGTTGTGCTTTGTATTTTAAATCCAAATAGTATTCAAGTTCATGTGTTTGTCCACTTAAAAATCTGTCGATAAACGCTTGGGGTTTTTACCACATATCTTCACTATTATGAAGAATGTTTCATTGGGCTTCGTAATGCAGATAGCTCTTCAGCATACCAACTTAAATTTTGTTGACTATCAACATGTATGTCTGTAGGTAACACTATGTTTAGTTTTTGAGGTACTTCTCATTTTCCTGAGAATTTTCTACTTACTTGAATCTGCAGACTTTATTGCCTGAAAATTATAATACAGTCATATTTTAAAGTTACAACAAATATGTGATTGTAGCCATCTTATCAATTTTCTAGTTGGCTATGTTTGATTCTGTTTTTATTAGGAAAACTCAAAAGATCAAAGGATACTTATAATTTTTATTAATAATACATTCACTTATGGAACCTGTTTTAAATTGTATCTTAAGTTTTATCTTACTTTTATGGAATTTCATTCGTTTACTCTCTTATCTAAGTAATTTCCAGTTTGTTATTTTATTGATTTTTCTTCTGTTGGATTTTATAGTAAGTAGGGCATTTTATTTGTTGTTATTTAATTTTTCTTTTAAAAAAAATGTGGTGGTTGCCATGGTTACAGGAGGAGGGCGGAGTTTGCTTTGAACCAGGTATGTCACTCTGATCTCAGACTGGAACCTGGAAGGACAGCAGAGATCCTGCATGCCCCTGAGGCAGCAGAGCCACTTTGGACCCATGGTGGACACAGGCCAACATATCCTACCCAATAAGAACCAAGAGACACCCACTTAAGCTCCCGTGTCCAGAAGAGTTTACAACCCCTTGCAGTATCTTTGTTTGCCTCTCTGCTCCTTGGCAGCCCTTTCTTCACCATTGTTTTTCCGCTGCATGGCAGAGAGGTCCGTTAACGGAGTTTCCCCCAGTAAAGGTCTTTTGCATTTTTTTACACTGGGCTGGTGTGTTCCTTCACGGATGGTCAGTGGATTTAACAATATGTAAGATGTACTTTTTAAAAAAAGATTTTATTTATTTTTATTACAAAGTCAGATATATAGAGAGGAAGATCTTCTATCCAATAATTCACTCCCCAAGTGACCGCAATGGCTGGTGCTCAGCTGATCCGAAGCCAGAAGCTAGGAGCCTCCTCCAGGTCTCCCACACAGGTGCAGAGTCCCAAGGCTTTGGGCTGTCCTTGACTGCTTTCCCAGGCCACAAACAGGGAGCTGGATGGGAAGCTGGGCTTCTAGGACCAGAGCTGGCGCCCATATGGGATCCTGGTGCGTTCAAGGCGAAGACTTTAGCTGCTAGGCCACTGTGCTGGGACCTAAGATGTTTTAAGTTTTACTCTGATCACCAATTCTCAGCCCTGTTTTCTGTAGTAGTTTCCTTCTGCTCAATTTGAAGAGTTTGTGTGTGACACATGGTCAACTTTTTGTGACAAATGAGGATGATATTGGCTCGCTCAAGTGCTGTATATTCTGCTTGTATGATTTTGTTGATTGGCCTTTTTAGGTGGTTTTGAGTTGGTGTTGTTACAACAGAAATCTGGGTTGAAGTCTCCCGCTATGAAATTAAATTTACTTCTTTCTTTCACTTATTATACCTTTGGGTTTCTGTGTTCTCAGGTGACTTGGTGCATGGAGCTGACATCATCATATCTTCCTAGTCACAAAAGTTTTATTGTTATGCACTCATCCTTTTTTCCTCTCAGCTTTGTTCCTTCCTGAATGTCATTTGTTTGACATAACTTAGGATTTTCTTTTAATGTTTTACTGAACTGTTTGCTGTCTTCAGTTTCTCTTTTGCTTTTGTTTTCTTTTAGTGACTCTCTTAAGAACTAGAAATAAGCTGAATTTTGCTTATCATACCCATCCTGATCATTTTGAGAAAATTTCATCTTCAGTGTGATCATTCATACGTTTATTTTCCAGCTGATTCCTAAGTGTTTTATTCTTCTGTGACCATTTTTTCTTATTTATTGTTCTCTATACAGACTTTTTTTTCCACTTATTTGATGAAGATTTTCCCCTCTCCATTTTAGGTATCCATTCATGCTATTTCCATGATACTAGTCCTTATCCTTGAACATTTAACATGCATATTTTTCTCAAAGCTAACATGGCTTTAAATTATTTTTGCTTCTTTCCTTAAAACAGCAGGGACTGTTGGAATTCGCAAACTGTTACCACCACTCTCCTGACATATCTCTGCTTCTATTCAGCATTTTAGTTCTTTCCTTTTTCAATTCCACAAAATAACATTACTTTTATTATTTTAAGCAGGTGATTAGATGCAGATGTGTGACTGGCATTGTGTTTGTTTTTCATTCTTCTTTTTTTTTTGCATCCCATTCTTCTGAAATTATGATGCTCTCTCCATGAGCCTGATTCACCCCCACCCCCTTCCATGATGTCTTCATGACTTAGTTCTCTGTTTATGTTCAGGTAAGCGTGTTCCTTTGATTGTCAATCCTGAAAGCCAGTACTTCTGCATATGTGTAGCATAATAATGACATATTCATTACCTCAAAGATATTATTCAATCATATCTGGCTTCTCTCTTTTTAAATTTTTAGTTCAATTCTAACAGATTTGATGTTATTTCTCTTGTTGGAAATAGATATTCTCTACTGGTCCAACTATTCTTTTAGAAATGATTTGTCCTTTTTGGATACAAGTTTTATGATTTTATCTAACCCTTTCATTAGGCAAATATGATTTGATATCTAGTTGTAGATTTCTTATGACTTAAATTATACTTGGCACACATTGAAAGCATTGTTTCTTGAACTGGGATGGCAGAGGTTTGAAAAAGTACAACACTTATGTTTTCAGGTTATTTTTCTTAGTTGTGTTATATCTTGAAAGGCAGAGTCACAGAGAGAAACGGGTAGACAGAGAAAGAGAGTGGGCTTCCATCTGTTTGTTTTTTAACCCCTCTCTCCCTCAATGGCCGAATGGCAAGGTACGCCAGGCTGAAGCCAGGATCCAAGAGCTTCCAGTCTCCTGCATGGTGCAGGCCCCGCTGCCATCCCAGGCCGTTCACAGGAGCTGAATCGGGAGTGGAGCAGTCAGGACTAAAACTGGCATCCATATGAGCTGCTGGCACTCCATACTGCCGCCTAACCCACATGCCACACAGTATTTTCAAATAATGTACCACCTTCATTTCTCTGTTATTCACTCATGCTGTACTCCATGTCTCTTTATTTTTTAAGCATTCGAACTTCATTTCTTTAGCTAAAGTTGGGTTTCCTGCCAGTGATTCTCTCTTTAGCCTAGAAAGACTGAGTTAAGAGAAAAATATGATCAAAGCTTTTACGAATTCCACGTTGAATTCTGAAATGCTGATCTGAGAAGGGTATTTTCCGCCCCTCTGAAATGCTTTGAACTTTTCTTAGTTTCTTAAAACAGTTTTTCTAACTATAACCTAAATGCATACATCGCTCACTGTAAATCAGACTGACTTTGGGATTTTTTTTTTCCCGTAAAGAGTCATTCGAAATGCAGAGAGAGCAAGCAAGATTGAATTCTTCCAGCTGGGACTCGGCCAGGCTGAAACCAAGAGCCGAGAATTTTACCTGGGTTCCGAGTCAGGCACATCCTCAGCCGCAAAGCACACTGGCCGGAGGCTGGCCAGAAGCAGAAGAGCAGACGTAACTGGTACTCCAGGATGGGACGGAGAGCCACGCACGGCAGCTGGGCTTGCTATCGTTACAATGCCAACCCCATATTTTGGGAGTTCTAACTCAGAAGCAAGATTTCTTTGTTATTATTATTTTTAATGAGAAATCTCACTTGAGTACCTTTCATGTGGTGATTATAAACCTTTCTGTCCTCATACATTTTTTATTTACTTGACACATAAACATTTTACTGCATTATGGAGTAACTTGATATTTCCATTTATGTATACATTATGTAGTGTTTCAATCAGAGTAAATGTGTCTGTTTCATGAAACGTTTGTGATTTGTTTTCAGTGAAAATTTCAAAAAATGTTGCAGCGTTTCGAAACATCTTGTACATCATGGCTATGTACAGTGGTTCTGCCTGCACAGGTGCAGTTTAGCTCTCATTGAACAACCTTCCCCACAGCCTCTGATCACCACTGTTATGCTCTTGTCTGTTTTAGGCTCCTCCTGTGAGTAAGATCATGCATCATTTGACTTCCTGTGTCTGTCTTCTTTCATCTAACATAATGTCCTCCTAATCCCTTCCTCATTAAAAATGACAGAATTTAGGGACTGCTGCAGTGGCTCGATTGACTGATTCTCACTTCAGGCACCACGGTCCCATATGGATGCTGGCTCGTCAGTCCCCTGGCTGTGCCAATTCCTGCCGGCTCCCTTCATATATATATATATATATAAAGGAAATCAACAGACAGAATTTCATCCTTCTTCATGGCTAAATAGCACACCTCTGTGTGTATGTATTACATTTTCTTTACTTACCAGTTGATCACTATGCAGGTGGTTAATGTTTCTTTAGAGATATCTGTATCTGTGTCTGTCTATCTGTCTGTTTATAAATGTGGACTCGATAAACCAGCAGTGGGATTACTGGATCATAGGACTGTCCTATGTTCAGTTTTTTGCTTGAACTTTGACCTGTTTTCCACAGTGGTTCTCGATGATGTGTGTCCCCCTCGCATTGTCCACATTCCTGGCAGTGCGTGTTATTGTGTCATTGTCTGTCTTGTGGGTAAGTAGCCATCCCAACTGGAGTGAAGCATTTGTTGTGATTTTCATTTGCATTGCACTGATGTTTAGTGGTGCTCAGAGCTTTTTTATATACTTATTGGATGTTTGTATGCCTTTTGTTAGAAATGCCTGTGTAGGTCTGTTTCTAATCATGAGTTCCTTTTAGAGTGTAGGTATTAACCCCTTATCAAGTTTAGAGTTTGTAAATCTGCTCTGCCATTCTGAAGGGCGTCTCATCACTCTGGTGTTTCCTCTGTTGCCTAGAAGCTTCTTTGTTTCATATAATTCCATTTTGATGTGTTTTTCTTAGGCTTTTTGTGCTTTTCAGATCTTATAAAAAACCCCATTCCATTGTCCTGAAGTATTTGTCTGGTATTTTCTGCTAGTAATTTCATAGTTTCAGGTTATGTGTTTAGACATTTTATACATTTCAAGTTGATTTGTGTTTTATGAGAGATAGGACTCTAGTTTCCTTCTTGGCATGTGAATATCCATATTTTCCCATGCTATTGATTAGAGACCGTGCATCCTGCAGGATCTGTTCCTAGCATGTTTACTGTAGGATCTCCACTGCGTTCCATCGGTGTGTGTTTGCATTTACGCCTGTGCTGTGCTTGATGACTATCGTCTTGCAGCATGTTTGAAGTCAAGCAGTGTGTCCCTCTGTACTTATCTCTCTTGGCTAACTTATAATTCCTGTGATAGTCCATTTCCCTCTTAACCCAACACCAATCTACAAACTCAGAGCTCTATTGCTTTGCCACAGTAGACATGGAGGCAGCTTCCCAGAGAGGCCCGGATATTGGAAACATCAATGCAGTTTGTTAGGGAGGTTCTCCCTGGGGACAGGACAGAAAAAGATTAGGGTCTGCAAAGGTATCACTAAAAGCCCAAAAGCAGATTAAGTTCCTCCATGGAAGACGATTGTCACAGAGTGTGGTTTGAGAGGAATGATCTTCTGTGTTGTTCCCTCACTGGGAGTACTGAGGTAGCTTTACTCTTGTAAGTCCTAGCTTGCCCTGACTATTCCTGTTAGGCAGGGGACAGTGTCAATCCTGTTTGACAAGTTGAGGCTACTGTGTCCTTTATTTAAAGCACTTGTTGGGTATGGAAATGAGTATAAACCCTTATGCCCCGTGCTGTGCTGTAGTTTGGCACCTCCTCATTAAGGAGAGGCCCTGAGAATACAGAGGAAGCTGACCAGCCGCTGGTAAGAAGACAGCACCTACAGAGCTAAATGTTGGTGTAGCATAAGTAAGTTAAATATGGAGAAATCGTGAGTAGCAGTCTCTACTCTTAACTATCTGAATTTTACTTGGAGCTATTCATCAGATACATATTTGTGAGCCCAAATGTTACCCTACGTAAGAACAAATTAATTTGGTAAAATTATTAAATGACCATTTGTTTATAAATCTGAAAGTACATTATGTGTCACGTGTGTTAGGGGAGATGTAGATAGTGATGCAATTGTTGTTGCTTCCTAATCCTTGTTGATTATTTAAAGTGTTCATTTGAACTTTAAGATTTTTGAAGTGTTCTTCTTTTATGCTCGTAAGGATTCCCAGATTGTCAACATGATGAACCAAATAGGAAATTATGTGCTCCCCACCAGTCCATTCTAGGATTATTTCAAATGCATGAGATTTATTCATCTCAAGGAAATCAATCAATGCTGTTTTACACCTATTTTATCTCTATCTTTTCTATAGAGAAATTCTAGAGCATTGCTGTTTAGAGGTTTTTTTTTCCAAAGATTTACTTATTTTTATTTGAAAGTTAGATTTTACAGAGAAAGAAAGAGCAAGAGAGAGAGAGAATCTTCCATTTGCTGGTGTACTTCCCAAATGATTGTAATGGCCAGAGCTGAGCCAATCCAAAGTCAGGAGCCAGGAGCATCTTCCTGATCTCCTACGTAGGTATAGAAGCCCAGTGAGCTAGACCATCTCCTGCTGCCTCCCCAGGTCAGGCACAGAGAGCTGGAGCAGAAATCCAGGAGCTGGATTGGCAGTAGAGAGCTGGGCAATGAATGAGAGCCCAATGGATGCCAGCAATTGTAAAATGGAGGACTAGTGTGTTGAGCTACCGTGCCAGCCCCTGCTTAGAGTTTTTAAACTTGAATTCCACGGGTGCAGTTCATTCAAACTTAAAATTTGTACTCCTCAAACTTTGTATTCCATATATATCCTTTTCCAAAATGATTGCATTTCAATTGAAAAATCTTGTAAGTGTTTTCACAGTTGCATTGGGCACTCCTTGCTGCAGCCATCTTGGTTGGCAGGTAGATTGCTCTGGTGTGCTACGCTGGACTTTCAACTTGTGGCAGCCATGGAGCTGGTGATATAAATTTTATCAACTGATTTTTAACAGTTAATTAACAGTTAATTTCTTGTGCAAATTTCTAGCTTTCTCTTAATTTTCAGCCAATGAACATACATACTTGTTTCTGTTTCCTAAACTGCATGTAATATATGGTTATCAATTGTACTGTCTCATTTTTTGCACTACCTAGTCAATCGCAGGTACACCTTTTAAAGGACATTTTGGCCATATATCCTCTCACTTCTCTTTTGTTATTATATTCACCTGCAATTCCATTGAAGGAATGAACCTCTTATTAGTAGGGCCTTGAGTATTCCTTATTCTTGCCTAACATATGCAGTGGATTAGCAACCATTTTGTGAATTAATAAATAATGTGATGCCAGATAATCCCATCAATAATGTAGTGATTTGACGACACAAATAGCATTGATTAAATTGCATAGGGTTAATCTTAGAAGATTTTTTTATAGCCAGATTTTTGCATAAGGAAATGTTTAGTTCCACTGGAATATTGGCACTGCTGAGAAATTTATAATTAGAGTTCTCCTTCCAATTCTGCGAAAGTAAAATTGAAGTAAAATCAATTACTCTCATTTTAACAAACTCTGAAGTAAGATCAGAAACATATCCTTGTGAGATAGTTGCGCTGCTTCCATTTGGTTACTGTGCTGTCACATCATGAATTACTGGACAAGGTCCACTTGAACAGTATTCCAAGTAGACTGTACTGTTCATGCAAATGCCTTGGGATGCAAAAATCTTTATAATCATTGCACATGAAGGATGAAGAGTTCTGTAAGCTAAGCATCTACAGCAGACATCTGCTTCTCTTACAAGAGTACATTTCATTGTTCTGTGATTTTAAGACAAAGTGTCTGTTATGTCCACTGTTGTCATGTTTGTGTGGCCAGGTTCTGAGTACTATGATATTTTGGCAGCAGGAGTATAATCAGACTTGTTGATGTTTTCGATAGCCTTGGACTCCAACATCCATTATGAAGTTAATGGTGTTTTTGCTAAATCGTAACGAGATAATATTGCTTCTGCATTCTTTTGTGCATCTTTCTCAAATCATGTTAGAATTGCCCAGTACTATCAAAGTGTACAATTAAGAAAAAATTGAAGTACAAAATGAATAGTCATAGCTGCTGGTATCACCACATGATAAAGGGGATAATTATCTGGATATATGAAGAGAAAACACCTTGGGAATAAATAACAGGAACATATTTGCCCCAAAGAACTTCTAAGAAGCATATGTTCATTATTTCATTAAATGTCTGTTGATCATTATTGTGCCTGAGACACTACTTCCCATGGAAATAAGGGAAGCTGCTTGTCCTCATGCAGGAGTCTGGTGCGAAAATGCGCCAGCCGTGCAAACAGCCACGGCTCCAGGCAGAGTAAACCGTGGGGAGCAATGGAGAAGGGAAGAAAATGACCTCTAGTGCGAGGTGATGGAAGGAACTTCTGAAAGGATTTTCATGCCATTTTGAATTTGACACAAGGATAAAAATAAGAAGAAAATGGCAGGAACAAAGTCTCAAAGGAGGGAAAAATGCTTTCAGTGAATGATTTGTTGATGGGGATTATTGAAAACTATTGGACTTCTTTTCGGACATGATCTATTAAACCAGCTGGATTGATTCCCACACCATCAGAAACCCCAACTAGGAGAGCAGAGAAGAGTTAGTTTTAAACGGGCCTGAAACTGAAAGAGCATGAGAGTGACCGACAGAAGCAACATTTGAGAAGCTATAGAAGAGCTAATTCAGGGCATAACTGGAACAGCAGATCAAAAAAATCTAAAAAATAATAGGGAAAGTTTTGGAGAAATTTGAAGATATTTCATGCATAGAGAAAAACTGGAACAATTGTTTAAAATCTGTGGAAAAAACTTGGAAAATGATTTTCTTTTAAACTGTTTCTTTATTTTGAAAGAATTACCAAGAAGGAGAAACACACACACACAGTCCTGCATCTGCTGATTCACTGCTCAGATGGCCACAATTATCATTATTGGGCCAGACCAAAAACAGGAGTGAGGGCATGACTCAGTTCTCCCACATAGAGAGCAGTAGCACAAACACTTGGGCTGTCTTCTGCTACTTTCACAGATCAGCAGTGGGAGCTGTATTGGAGGTAGAGTAGCTGGAACTCCAACATGTAACTATATGGGCTGCTGGCTTCACAGGCTAAAACAATATTCTCTAAGAACTAAGAGAAAATATCCTTGAAACATGAGATGAAAGGTCTAGAACCACCCAAAGCATTTTATAAGACTGAGATTCCTGTGAGACAGTCATCTAGAGGCCCACAGGGTCACCTTACCCAGAGCCACAGAGGCCTTTTGGGCAGGTAGTGAGCAAATGAAGCACTTTGCTTAAGATTATTAACTGGCAAGAAGGAGGCGAGGAGAAAAGACAGAGCGTTCAAGATAGAAATGATACAGTGAAGGAAGTGGAGAGTGTGAATTCCACAGAGGATTATGAGAATAAAAGAGTGGGAGCTTTTATCAAGAAAAATTAAGAGGGAGGAAGAAAGATTTGCATATGTAGACAGGAGTAAAGGGAGTTTAATAGTTGAGAGCTGGAATGTTTGTCCATTTCAATGTTAAGCTTTTTGTGTTAGGGATAGTGGGGGAATTGCAGGTGGAGGTGTTCTGGAGTGTTGTGTAGACAGTTGGTCTTTGAGACCGGAATGGAGGGGTTAGCACCGTGGAGGTCGCTAGCAGTCTTTCAGGAGTGAGCATGCACTGGTGCGGCTGGAACTCGGCTGAAATAGGTTTCAGTTGTGGTACAGAGGAACCAGAGACAAAAGGAGTAAGATTGGCAAGGAGTTTGACCACAAAGAGCTGTTAGCATGTGCGGAGGAAGTGGAAGGGAAGGCAGAGTGGAGAACTGCCGTATTGTGCCTTTGCGGCAATAGTGAGCATCTTACTATCAGGAGAGTTTACGGAACCATCACATGTTTTATATGGATCAGCACAGGCAGTATCTAGCTTTTCACAATCCAGAAGCTATCCCCACAAAACCTAAAGAACATTTATACTTTAAAATTAGATACACGAATTAATAACACTAACTAGTTTCTAACTGGTTGTTACAAACAAGGAAGAAAAATAAATTGGAATCTTTGATATTTGTCTATTTTTACCACTTATCCTTGATTATATTAGACAGGAGCTTATTTTAGGTCTGGGGCAAGTATTGTGATGCGTGAGTTAAGTCACAGATCCACAAAGATCCACAGCATGTATCAGAGCGACTAGGATGGAATTCCTGCTGCTCTGATTCCATGTCCTGCTAATTCACCTGCCGGGCAGCAGATGATGGGAGAGCTGGGTGGGCACACTGGTTCTTGGCCCAGTCCTGGCTGCTGTGGGGATCTGGGACATTAGCCATCAAATGGAAGATCCTTCTCTGTGCATCTCTCTCCCACCACTGTCTTCACTCTGCTTTTTAATATAAATAAGTAAATTAAATAAGCAAAAATTTTATTTTTAAATAAAAGTTTCTTTAGATCTTTACAAGATTAGCTTAAAACTTGTGCTGGAAAATCTTTAAGGCATGACATGATTTTAACTAAGATAAAGCTCTTGGTTTACATAAATGAACAAAATTCCATACCTAAATTAGTATTTCATTATTTTTGTTTCCATCATTAGTTAAGCATTCAATTTTCATTAATAAAAATAATTGCAATTATTTGATTTCAAAGCCTTTCAGGTTTGTCATATTTACTCTCATGTTATCTGCATGTGTCAGATAAGCATGGAAAAACCCTCTGATAAAACGCTCTCACAACAGAGCGGACGGAGGATGTGGCACACCTGGTACACGTTTCAGGCCACCGTGGAATCTGTATGGTATTGGCCAAGTCACAGAATCACCCACGAACAAGAAAGCAATTAGCCCCTAAAAATGAATACCTGTTTAAACAGTTAAAGAAAAAGCATTTGTTCCTTTACTAACGATGTTCTTTTTCAGCTGTAACTATAGATGAGAGAATGCTCCAAGGGAGAACAGTGATTGACTGTGTGATGCTTAGCAGTTATGGGACTGTTTTCACGAAGATGCTTCTTTGATGCATGATGCAACACTGTGTACCAGATTTTATTTCTTAGTGATACTCCCATGATGTGGGAGAACACAGAGGATGTTCCATTTCCTGGGGGATTCTCTCCTCCTGTTGCCATGTTTAGCTCTTTTCTGTTGTTGGTCTGTGTATCCCATTTAATTCTCCGCTGCAGGGCTGCCTAAAGGTCTCCATCTCTGCTTTATTTTAAAATTTGGCTCTTCAGCTTTCTTGCAGTCTATCACAAGAAGATTATACACACTTAAAAGTTTATACATTTTTAAATTAATATATTAGTGGAAATCAGTTATTGTACTATTTAGCTATTTTGCTTGTTTTTTTCTTAATTCATGCAGACTTGATTACAAGTTCATGTCATCTGTTCCATGCAGGCCAAGCTTGTTGGGGACAAAAGCTGTCTCATTTGTTTTTGTTTTGGAAGAGGGCATATGACAGGACTGGGGCTTTATCCAGCTGCCATGGTCCCATGTGAAAACCCAAGCTTAAGGCACTGGCCTAGGAATGGAGCCTTTGAGGAGTGGTTAAGTCCTGAGGGTTCTACCATGTGAGTAGTGCCATAAAAAAAAAAGGACAAAGCCCTTGAGCTTTGTTTGAGCCTTCCTACCACAAGCTGACATGGCGGAACACAGCATCTGTGAACCAGAAAGCAGGCCACCAGCAGACACCAGGTCAAAGACAGTCTCCGTGTTCTGGGGCCCAGGGCAACTGACAGAGAATTCTGGCTGCCCGTTGCCCAGTTCTCAGCCCCAGAATCAAAATGTTGGAATGACTTAGTCTCCCTGGTTGGTGGCTGACACTCCATCTTCTGAAAAGAGCGTGGTAAGCCTTGGAAGGAGCCCAAGGCAAGTGGCAAGCCTGCAGCTTAAGCTTCATTAATTTTACAGTCTGCCTGCCTCTGCCCATAGCACTTCGTTTGCCACAAGCCATACGTTGGGTTTCTTTTTTCCCCTAAGAATTTAAAACTTCCTAATTGACCTGCTAAGTACTCAGGTAAAATTGATGACAGCAAATACTGAATTAAACGAGTTTTGTGATTCTCTTGTGTCTCCCCAAGTCACTTCTCCCTGAGGTTATAATAAGGTAGCATTAAATCAACCAAATTTCCTTTTTTTCTGGCTCAATGTTCTGCTGTACAAGGAGCAGAGTCTGTGATCTCTGCTCTTTTAAAAGTTTTCTTGAACAATTCAGTACCTGACTCACTCAGTTCCTTCTTGACATGTATATCACAGCATCTTTTTCTACTTCTAGACTCATGCTGGATATTTGGCTCCCAGTCCTTGGCTCCGTTCCATGTTGCACTCTGCAGAGATTGTCTGCCTGGGGTTTTCAGCCACCTTGGGCTCTGCCGGCATCTATTGTACTTCATATAGTGGACATAGAGCTTATTGTTAGGACCACCTCACCAGTGCCATTTAACAACACTGTCATCGTGCTCTGTGTTCCCAACGTGCCCTCCAGAATTCTGCCGAGCATTGGACCAGTCACTGCTACCATGTACCTTCTGAACCTGCAGAGTCTTAAGCAAGATATTGTTCTTTCTTTTGGTGATATATTTAAATTGTCAGTATTAGTTTTAATCAGTCTTCCATCCTCCAGGTCTAGGTAAAATTGACATGGCAAAGGCCTCTCTGAGTCCCTGGATTTATTGTTTGGTGCCTGCAATCTCATAGGGAACTGCTTTATGATTTTACATTGGAAATCGATCTGAAGTTTAATATTAATATAGTCTGGAGCATCTTGAGCGAGACTGCCTTGCAACAGAATCTTGCTGTGGAGGGCAGGATTTCTGTTTGAAAGCAGACCCACTGCAGTCACTTGGGCATAGAGAGAAAAATAGGAGTATGTCTACCTTCCTCCCTTCCTTTTTATTTTCTTCCTCCTTCCCTCCCTCTTTTCCCTCCATCTCTTCTTCCTTCCCTCTTTCCCTTCCTCTCTTTCATACCTTCCCTCCCTCCTTCCTCCCCTCCTTCTCTCCTTCCTCCCTCCTTCCTTTCCTTCCTTCCTTTCTTCCACCTCACATAAACAGTGAGCATACTGTTTGAACCAAAACTCATCTGGGCCACAAACAAGTAGTTGTGAGCCAGCCCTGCCCCAGACCTCACAGAGCATACATATTCCATTTGCATCTGCAACAACTGTAAGCAGCTAGTGTCATGCTTTGCTATATGAATAGCTTCTCAGTAATTCTACAAGATTAAGTAATAATCGTGGTCTCTGATTGCAATGAAATACAAAAAGAATGGGTTACAATGGAAAAGAGAAGCCTTATTTTTTCTCCTGTTGAATACATGAAGTTGAAATCTGTACTGCTCCTTAATTTCTACAGTTACATTGAGTTTTATAAGCCTCTGAGGTGTCTACTTAGTATCATGGGGTGAATTTATTTTTAATTAATTTATAAAATGCTTTGAAACTACTTGTAACCTGACAGGCACTGCACTACACAGTCACTAGACACTTTATAAATATCAGCTCATTTTATTTACATATTTCTCAGGTGCATTAGGCATAAAAATAATGTAATATGGCCTGGTGCGGTGGCCTAGTGGCTAAAGTCCTCACCTTGAATGCCCCAGGATCCCATATGGGTGACGGTTCTAATCCCGGCAGCTCCACTTCCCATCCAGCTCCCTGTTTGTGGCCTGGGAAAGCAGTCAAGGATGTCCCAAAGCTTGGGACCCTGCACCCGCATGGCAGACCTGGAGGAAGTTCCTGGCTCCTAGCTCCTGGCTCCTAGCTCCTGGCTCCTGGGAAACAGTTGCTTCAATTTCAGGGTATGGGAGCCCAAACATACTCAGCTATGTCCATGCATCAGAAAATGGTGGTTAGAGGGGTTGGTGCAATGGAGTAGTAAGTTAATCCTCTGCCTGCAGCCAAGAATCCCATATGGGCACCTATTCCAGTCTCAGGTGCTCCACTTCCTACCCAGCTCCCTGCTTATAACTTGGAAAACCAGCAGAAAATGGCCCAAGTCTTTTACCATTGCATCTGAGTGGGAGACCCGGAACAAGTTCCTGGCTCCTTGTTTCAAATCAACCATTTGGAGAGTGGTCCAGCAACTGGAAGATCTCTGTAGCTGTGATTTTTAAGTAAAAATAACTGAATCTTTAAAAAAAGGAGAAAAGATATTTAAGATTTGAATTCAGAAAAGCTAAGTAAGCTGAAGCTCATAGTACGGAGAATGAAATGAAATGGGAAAAATATCCATAGATGGAACCCTAGAGGTTAGCAATGGCACATGGCCAGGATTATGAAGGTGTGCAATTTTAGAAACTACCAAAAACAAGGGGAAATAGTACTGGAAATTACAAGACAACAACCATTGCCCAGACTTTACAAGCTGAGTAACCATTTGTGTTTACAAAGCCAGAGTAGAAAATCAGTAATTCAAGGGGCTTGGATTAGTGTGCTAAAGAAAGTCTTCTGAAATAAAGGGAAATAAAATAAAAATATTGATTAAAGATCACCTAAATCAAGCTAGAGGAATCACAATTTCAGACCTCAAGACATACTGCAGAGCAGTGGTCATGAAAATAATCTGGTACTGGTACAGAAACAGATAAGATCAATGGAACAAAATAGAAACCCCCACAGGCAGCCCACACATGTACAGCCAAGTAATTTTCAACAAGAGAACTGAAAATAATCCAGGGGAAAATTCTGGTCTCTTAAACAAATGTTGTTGGGACAACTGGATTGCCCCCACCTGTCACCTTATACAAAAACTAGCTCTAAATGGATCAAGGATCTAAATCTGTACCCAGAAACATCAAACTACTGTAGGAAAACATAGGAAGCACTTTCCAAGATAGAGGAATTTTGGGAAAGATTTATTGGAAGAGTCACCAAAAGCAATTAGTCAAAATGAAAATAAATAAATGGGACCACATCAAAGTAAGATGCTTCTGTATACCAAAGACAACATTTAACAAAGTGGATTAGTAACCAACAGAAGGGGAGAAAATCTTTGCACACTACACAATTGAGAGAGGACTCATATCCAGGATTAGCAAAGAGTGTCAGAAACTCAATGACAGCAAAACAAACAACCCTGTGGGGAAAAAAATGAGAGAAAGAAATGAATAGACATTTTTCAAAAGGAAAGATTTAAATGGCTAATAGATGTATAAAAAAAAATGTTCAGGCTCCCTAGCTGTCAGGGAAATACAAATGAAAACACACTGAGGTTCCATTTAACTCCAGTAAAATTGGCTTACATTAGGAACACTACTAGCAACACCTGCCGGCATAGTTGTGGGGAGAAAGGTACAGTACTCCACTGTTGGTGGGAGTGTAGACTGGTACAACCACTATGGAAATCAGTGTGGAGAGTGCTACAAGAACTGCACATAAACCTGCCATATGACCCAGCTATCCTGCTCCTAGGAATATATTCCAAGGAAATGAAATCTGCATATGAGAAAGGGGTGTGTAATCCTGTCTTCAGGGCAGCACAATCTACAAGAGCAAAGACATTGGAAACAACCCAGATGCCCATCCAAAAAGGAGAGAATAAAGAAACTGTGGTACATCTACTCCATGGAATACTAATCAGCCATTAAAAAGAACTAAATTCCACCATTTGTAACCAAATAGTCCCAACTGGTGACCATTATGCTCAGTGAACTACGTCGGTCTCAAAAGGACAAATATATGTTCTCTCTGATATAAGGCAACCTTCAAGGAAAATACAAGATCAATAGCCCTTTCAATACTGTTTGTGCTACATCTTCGGAGGTTTGATATTTTTATTTTTATTTTCAATCATTCAAAATTGTTTTTGTTTCTCTTATTTATTTCCTCACTGACTCATATGTCACACAATAGTATCATTTACTTGAGGAAGATCTTTGATTTTCATTTCTTCGGCAACACACTGGTCACTCAGTAGCATGTTGCTGAACTTCATGTTGTAAATTTTCTGTTTTTCTCTCTGTTATTTTGTTTTATTGCTTTTCATTTAAGGTGATACATAGTAACTGTGTAATAGAGATTATCACATACTGATGTGAAGATATAATGCAATGTGCATCTCTACTTACAAACCAGAGATGGATTCCCAATGAAACTTTTCAGTGTGTTTTGACAGTAGGATGCTGGACTGTGCAATTGTTAATACCTACAATGTCACGATACAGTTAAATAGCAGAATGATAGAGTTATGACTGCTTGTGAAGGATTAAATTATTGTGCTGATATAGAGGGAATCTGTAGGATGGGGTTTTGAGAAGAGGGTAAGGAATACCCCAGAGCCTATGGAACTGTATCATGGAATAATAAAATAAATAAGTAAGTAAAAGCAAGATCTGAAATGATCAAAAATTCCAAATACTCAGAATTAAGTAATAGAAATCTCAGAATAAACTAATAGCAATCTCAAAAATATTTATAGGTATACCAAGCTTTATAACACACAAAAAGTAGTGTCCAAAATGACTTGTAACCTATAAAATTTTCATCAATGTAAAGAAGCAGATGAATATAGCCAAAAATAAAATTAATGATGAATCTTTTGAAAATGATTCAGAAATTATACATATAGTATAACTAAACATTAAAACAGTTCTTATGATTGTATTTGTATTCAAGGAGCTACAGGAAAATGTCCTAGGTGTTAGTAAATACCTATTCAAAAAAGACATACGTAATTTCTAGAGATTAAACTGCACTGTCTGAAGTGAAAATTCACTAATTAAGCATCAAGACAAATTAGATACTGCAGAAGAAAAAATCTGTGAAACTGAAAGCAGTAATACAAACTATACAAAATAAAACCCCTTTTTAAAAAGAATTCAGGGGAAAGTGAATATTATGAACTGTGGACATCCAGAACTGGACTAATAGATGCATAATTGAAGTCACTGCAGAGGAAAGGAATGGTAAATATATAAAATAGCTGGAGAAATAATGACTGAAAGATGTCCAAAGTTGGGTTTTCTAAGTTATAAATCAATAGTCTTAAAAAGGTTCATAAAATCCAAGCAGAAGAAACATGAAGAAAACTGCACCAAGAACCATTATAATGCAATTACCTAAAATGAGAAGATCAAAAGAATACATATGCCACAAAATGACCCACTATGAAAGGAGGAAAGATATTTATGATGATATGTATAATCTGAACAACAGTGGGGGAGGATCTTTAAAATACACAAAAAAAGTAGTGTTGGCTCCCTCTCCGAAAGCCTGGATGGCCAGGGCTGGACCAGACCATAGCCTGGAGCCTGGATGGCCAGGGCTGGACCAGACCAATGCCCGGAGCCTGGATGGCCAGGGCTGGACCAGACCAACGCCCGGAGCCTGGAGTTCAAGCCACATCTTGCCCGTGGACGGCAGGGACTCAGCAACCTGCTCCGTCACCTGCTGCCTCCAAACGCAGGAGCCAAAAGCAGGAGCAGGGCTGGATCTTGAACCCAATATTATGACACAAGTGCAGGTATCCCAAACAGCACCTCGATTGTTTTGCCAAATGCCTGCCGTGAGCCTGTGGTTTTTTTTTCAACCCTGAAAAAGTATTTCAAAATTTGAAGGAGAAATACATGTTTTGTATTGCTAACATACTAATTTTTTTTTCCAATAGGACACACTGACTAATGAAATGTTTGAGTCAGTCCTCTAAAGCAGATAAAACATGAATCAGAGGCAAACCTCTGCAATATGCACAGAGGAATAAAGGAGACAGGAAATAGTAAATGAAGCAAAGAATAAATGTACATTATTTTCTAATCCTAGTTGTTTATATCTTTCATGTGTATGTTAAAAAATATACTACTAGGGTCTGTAGCATATACAAGAATAAAGTCTGCGACTATACTAGCATAAACCCCTAAAACACGGAAAAGGAAGTGTATTGTATATGTAATGTGTGACAAATAATGTTTCAATTACTTGGAAGAAGACAGCAATAAGTTTAAAATACATGTAAATACTAAGGTACCTGCTAAAATAACAATGATTATAGCTTTTAAACCAAAAAAATATGTGAAAGCAATCATTAAAAATCTCAGCTCATCAATGGAAAGGAAAATAACAGGCAGAAAAGGAAGAAGAAATGAAACAAAACAAGAAAAATAGCTGTGTGTCCTATTTGAAATCCATGATTTCAATAATCAAATTAAGTTCCAATGAATTAAAACCTTAGTTAAAAGTAAGTTTCAGATTTTATTTGAAAGCAAGACCTAAAGCTAAACTGCCTGCAAGAAATTTACTTAAAACATAAAGCATCTTTTGAAGTTAAAAATTAAATAATGGAAACAGGTATAATGTACAAAGACTAAGAAAGTTACAGTGTGTAAGGGATGTCAAACAATGTAGATTTCAAAGTAAAATATTATTTGGAGCAAAGTGAGTCATTTGAGGGAAATGAAGGGATGAACTTACTGGGAAGACATAAGAATGTTAAACACTAAGCAAAAACTCGCAGAGTGTCATAGGGAAACAGACATACACAATCAAAAAGATTCCAACACCTATTCCCAATTTTTTTAGACAAAAAAGTTAGTACGAATTTGGTAAAATTGCTCTTAAGACTAATTTTATAAACATTTGTAGTGCATTCCACCAAACAGCCAGAGAATATGCATTCTTTTTTTCATTTTTTAAAAAATTAATTACATTGCATTATGTGACACTGTTTCATAGGCTCTAGGATTCCCCCATACACTCCCCCCCCATGGTGGATTCCTCCACCTTGGTGCAGTATTACAGTTCAAATTCAGTCAAGATTCTTTCATTGCAAGCATATACCAAGCATAGAGTCCAGCATCTTATTGTCCAGTTAAATTCAACGGTTTCTTGGGGAGACCATCTCTGGTCTGAAGGCAGAGCTGGCAGAATATCATCCCGATCGATTAAAATCCACAACATAACATCAACAACAATTTACAACATTATGGAATTAATTGACATGGTATTGAGTAACAAATATGTTTAAAAAATGCAAGTTCTTAACCACATCCTCTGACTACTTCATTGACATTGCAATTTTAGTTTATATACGACCGGCTTCTATACACCTTAAAATAGCTATAGGGTACTATTCAGCTGTCTTGTGTCTATTTTCATTTTAGTATTTAGCAGTTTATAGTATTGATGCATAATTTTGCTGAGCTTGGCAGATTTTAGGATAGTCTAAACTGGCTGATAACTCTAACAAGGCATATGTCAACAGTTGAAGTGCAGAACAGTTTTAGGAGGGGTATGCCGAGAAATCTTCAATATCTTAGTGAGGAGTACCTAATCTTTGTGTCCTACCTAGTAAGGTATGTGTGAGTCCACCCTGACCGTTTCCTGTCTGGTTCTAAGCTTTCTTTGTTCTTTAATTTGCGTGTGTGTGTGTGTGTGTGTGTGTGTGTGTGTGTGTTGGGGTGGGAGGCTCTGGAGCGACCCTGATGGTCATTGCAGGAGAGGGTGGGGATCCAAAGTTGGAACTAAGTAAGGACCAGAGAAAGCTCCTCTCCCTAGTCCCGAAGGAAGTTTACTATTCTGTTTCTGCGGACCGCTCAGGTCTCCTGGCTGTTGTTCTGATGACCTTGGATCCTGCGAGGAAGGGTTTGGGCTTCTTCCATCCAGTGTGGTAGATTCAAATGGGGGTGGATGACCTCAGAATTCCCGGCCTCCAAAGGCACTCCAATTCCCTGTGTTCTTGTCTGTTGGGATGTAGTACTTGGTGCCCGTACTGATAGTACTTGATGAGGATCCGGGAGTCTTCAGGGTTGGGATACAAGCCTCCTCCTGTCCACCTGCTCCACTCTGGGATCCCACCCTACTTTGTGCATATGACCTCCTGTTAAGAGGTTGTCAGGATCGCTCTTGATTCCCCCTGCATGTCTTTATAGTTTTACTAATGTCTAATGCTGATTCGAGTCTGTTGTCTATGAGTTACCTGTTATGTTTCTGATAGATTATACTTCACGTCTTCCTTACACATTCTAAGGAGATGGAAGATTTCTCTGCTCTCCCGCCCCATTACCGAGTAGCTTAGGGTCTAAAAAGTATATTAAATTTTACAATTCTTTGATGTAGATCATAAGCAGTCTGACTCACATTGATTGTTGGTTCATTGGTTACATCACAATATTTTATTGCATGAGATACAGGCTGTTTGGGGTTGAAATAATATTACAGTTTACAGGTCTGGATGCAGGGATGCATGTTCCATTGTACCCCCACACCTGTATATGATAGACTCCAGCAGTTAAAGAGTGGTTAAAGAAACTGTGGTGCATCTACTCCGTGGAATATTATTCAGCTATTAAGAAGAATGAAAATATTCTATTTACAACCAGGTGGTCCCAACTAGAGACCATTATGCTCAGTGAAATGAGTCAATCACAAAAGAACAAGTACCATATATTCTCTCATGTAAGGAAGTAAACCTGCAACAGTCCAATCTGTACTGTTTTTTTTTATTGTTTTTTTGACTGTATCCCATGTGTTTTGATGTTTTTATTTCAGCTTGGTTCCTTCCGAATAATCTCTTTTCTCTAGTAGAATTCATGACGTGCTCATGAAGTATATGATGGCATCATTTTTCCCAAGAGACTTCTGTGTTTCCTTTTTTGTCACTCATGTGTTGATTACTCAGTGGCGTGTTATTTTTTCAAGGTGCTATAATTTGTTGATGTTGTTGTTGTTGTTGATGTGTCTGTTCTAACTCATACTGGTTGTTGACCTCGTTTCATGGCTTCTCACTTATGGTAATGTATAGTGATGGAGCACTGGGGTCTATCATATACATTCTTATTTGTTCCGCTGGAGTGATTACCAAGAAAGGTAAAATTCTGGGTCAACTCAGCGGATGAATGATTTCAAAAAGTATATAAAGAAGTAACCATAGCATTACAAGGCTGAAGTGATGACTTGCATGTAAAAGCAGAAATAATGATTATCACCCATATTAACAAACATTTGTTATTGCAAACACTCTCATTATTTGTCTTTTCAAACAATTTTATCTTAATTTCATTTTAAGTGATGGCATAAATACTTTCCTAGTTTACAGAACAATATTTAAGCAGTTTGAATTAGTCAACTATTACTTTCAGGAAATTCGAATTTTACATGACTTTTCTGTGTGAAGCATAGTAGTAGCAGTCTCCTGAGAAATCAATTTTTCAATGCCATGTGCCTCACAAAGTTAAACTAGTGATGGTAACAATTTAAATGGCACAATTTATGTAACTCCTTGGTTGACTATGATTATTTGATTCTACAACTTTGTTAAATTACTTACTTAAGGAAGATTACAAGGAAAATAGTATTCTGGAAAAATATATACCAGATCAAATTAGCTAAGACTTCTCTACTTGAAAGTTTGTGTAAATCAAAACTTTTTGTCCAATGCTTTTACATAAATGAATCTTTAGAAGAATATTTTAATTTAGTGGCAATGGTAAGAACTTTTATCTTCTGCAGCACTTACAACTAAGTGATACGTATTATTATTATTTTGCAGTAGTGATTATTTACCCTAAAAACCATCTGAAGTCATACAACTACCAGGCAAAAAAATAAGATCTTCTAAGTCCATATCCACTAGCCTGTTCCCCAGTGATGCTCAGGATAATAAACAGTCAAAAGCCACCTGAGTTCACACAGAGATAACTCTTTTTTTACAAATTTTTTAAAATGACAAAGTATAGCCTTAAATAGAAAATAAGCTAACATGAACATTGAACATGTAAAGAATATCAAATAAAGGAATACTTACTTTATGAAAAAAGCATAGGTAAATTGAGATTTATGAATGAGAAAATGTTTATTAACACTAGACATTTGAAACAATCTAATTCACCATTTCAAAATAACACATCTCATTGAGATGAAATACATTGAAGTTGTAGCTAAGCATTGATTGGTTAAATCTGTCAGCTTTTTAGATTACATAAAAATATAATCTTAATATTTTCTAAGTATTCATCTATAAATGATCAGTCCTGTCTTCCTTCCTTTACTCTTCCTCTGCATAAACACAAATATATTATTAATAAAATTAAATCTTACTGTATGCAGTACTTTTCATTCATTACCATGTGTTGGCACCTCTTTTCTGGTAATAATTAGTTTACATTTTAAGTTTTTACCTGAGATTTGAATCGTTTTTTAAATAGAATTCATGTAATGAATCAGTGCTTGGGAGGTGTTTAATATAGTTTTTCTGTTTTGACATGTGTGATGATAATTATTCTTGTACTTACATCCTGTGAACTTTCTAATCATCTTATTAGTATGAATTCTTGGATGCATAATTGCTGGATCAAAGGATATTAGCATTATAAAATTTGAGAGCTGTTATCAGACCTGTCTCTAGAAGGGTTATATTGGACTCGGAATCCCTCTAGCCGAATGTGAGAATGGATGTTGCCTCTGTGCGCTCGTCAACAACTGATGTGGCCAGTACTTTTTAATAAATGATTAAGAGAAAAGGCCCTCCCTTGTTTTTCGATAAGTTGATAGGAAGTGTTGTGTCTTCCCATGTGTCTCATTGCTGTTGTTAATATATATCTCTGTATTATCAATTTGTTACCAGTTGGTCAAGATCCTTAAGTCTTTCATTAGTTTGACTATACTTACATTGGTTTCCTAAACTAATAAGATGAAAATAGCAAACTTGAATCTTCCCTCAGAAGAGCAAGGTAAAAGCTAGAAGAAGAGGAATTCTTCATTTCTTTGTGTCTCTCAGCAGAGTATGGTCATTTGCGTCCTTGAGCGAGGTGGCAGGCGCACTCCAGGGCTCTTCACTTCTGCCTTATGTTTCTGCTTCTTCCTGGCAGTTCTTGGCTGTGCAGCCACCTCCAGCCCCGTGCCCACATCCACCTGCCCACACCCACCTCCATTTCCATGTCTTTATCTCCTGGGAATGGGAAAGACCATTACAGATCTCCTATAGAGGAGGTTGGAACCATCTAGTGCAAATAACAATGAAGATCATTCTCTAAGAAACAGCATCTTCATGGGGCTCTATATTATTAAAAAAATAGCTTTTATTGTTTTACGTAAATAAGGCTTTGTAATGATTTTGTGTGCCATAGCATATGGTGTTTTCCTGATATAGAAATCCAGACGTTGTCCCTAGAGTCCTTGTGATACCATAATAAAACTTAAACAGCTGGCAGGAAAGTTATGAGAAAGAATGGCTTGAAAAAAATATCTGGGAACCCAATGTGGTAGCCTAGTGGCTAAAGTTCTAGCCTTGCATGTGCTGGGATACCATATGGGTGCCAGCTCCAATCCAAGCAGCCCCGCTTTCCATCCAACTCTCTGTTTACAGCCTGGACCCTGCACCCATGTGGGAGACTTGGAGGAGGCTCCTGGCTCCTGGCTCCTGGCTTTGGATCGGCTCACCTCTTGCCATTGCAGCTGCCTGGGAAGTGAATCATTGGACGGAAGATCTTCCTCTCTATCTCTCCTCTCTGTATATCCAATGTTTCAATGAAAATAATCAAATAAAATCTTTAAAAAAAACCCTGGAAGTGATAAAATTTTGGCAATCTATGAAGTAATTTTTAATGTCAGCTGAGATGGCAGGGCTATCAGAAATAGGAAAGACTGGAAGACAGTAAAATGTTGATGTTCTGTGAAGTCTTTTTGTTTGTTCATGTGTTTGTTTTTAATACCACCTGAGGCAGTTTCGAAGCAGCTTTAGTGGCTACCTAGATTATCTGTGGGAGTCTACTGGTGTAGTCTCTGGGCAGTTCATAGGAGACCACAGATAATTAGCATGAGTACATCTTTGCTGCTTCTGGTGTCTTCATTAACACATGGTAAGAAAGAGGTGTGATCAGGTAAGAACTGGCTGCTTTCTAAACACAGAAAAATGGGAAAGCAGGAGTTTCAGTGTAAAGATTCTCTTCAGCTTGGAAAACCCAACTGCTCTGGGCCAAGTAGTAACAGGACGAAGAGTCACTTTCTCAAGTAGAAATGCTAAAATGTGTGCCGTGAGTAATAGTGCGAAGTAGGGAAAACTAAACGTGCGCTGTGCCCTGAGCTTTTCCGTGATAGCCAGGAAGAAATGATTAATCTTCGGCTGTTCCTTTATGGGTAGCTCATCTGTGTTTTATATCTTACCCTGTCAGTCTGATAAGACCTTCCAATTTTTATTAGGGCTGTGATGTACTCTGTACTTACACTTTTATTACCTGTTGGAGAAGCTACAAAATATTGGCAGACCTTAATAATGAGCACTTTATGATTTCTGGTGTCAGCAAAATTCTTAGATTAATGTTTGATTGATGGAATGGTGCTGTATTGTTTTTTAGGGCTTAATTTCACTAAACACATGTGAAAAAATTAGCAGAACATCTAAGATATATATGTAGTCTAATATTGATACATCCTCATATTCATATATATATACATCTTTCTCTCTTTCCCTAAACAAACCTTTGGCTGAAAATGGTGTTGTTCCGTATGATTATAACTATTCAACACATTAGTATCTCATATAAGACTTGTGAGATGATTTTTAAACAGAAAGCATTTTTTTTTCTAAAGAAAATAAGAACTTTTAAGTTCTGGATTTCAAATTGAAAAAGCAAAAATGTGCTTATCTTTTAATGTTATTGAAACTTTATTAGAGTTAGTTGACTACTGGTGTTGAAAGACCAATGTGGATGTTTTTAGAGCACTTTCAGTGTGCAAAGTCCTGAGATTCCCCATGGACTCCCTGGGACCCATGTGTGCAGGGCATTCCCCTGACAGCCCCACCTATGTCTGAGTGCTGCCTTTACTACAGTTGATGCACCCACATTGAAACATCATCTCTAGAAAGTGCCCAGTTGACCTTGGAGTTCATTCTTGTCCACTATTTGAAATTTGACAAATGTATGACCGGTTGTATTCATCGTGATGCCTTTCTCAAGGTTTTTCACTGCCTTGGAACACTGTTGTGCCCCATTTACTCAGATCAACAGTTCCTGCCCTTAATTCATGCCAACCAAACTTTTTTTTTCTGTCTCCATGGTTTGTCTTTTCTGGAATATCAGCATGTAGTTGGAAACATATAGTTTGTGACTATTTCAGATCCACAGTAATCTGTACCTTTCCTTTCCATCCATGTCTATTTCTGGCATGATAACATGTGTGTTGTGCTGTTAATGTTCTGCAATGTACATGTACTAGGATTTATTTCTTTATTTACGTACTGAAAGACTGCTTGTTTGCTTCCCAGTCTGGGCAGTGACCAATGTGTTCTAAATATGTGTGTTCAAATTGTGGCATAGATGTAAGTTTTTAGTTCAATATGTTAAGTATCAAGGAGAATGATTTGTGGATTATAGGTTCAGAGCATGTTTAATCCATTAAGAAACTGTCAAGTGTCTTCTTAATGGTAGAACCATTTTCTTTTTCATTTCCACCAGCAATGATTGGAAGTTCCTATTATCAAAATAAGTGTTATTAACATTTTGGAGTTTGGCCAACCTAATAGGTGTAGGGTGAATTGTCAGCTTATTACCATTTACATTTATCTGATGGCATATAACATGGACTATTTTTATATGCTTATTTGTCATTTATCTGTATGTTTTGGTGAGATATCTGTTAAGATCTTTCGGTCATTTTTAAAATGAGGGTAGTTATTTTGAGTTTCACTTGTTTTGTGTATTTAAATAGCAGTTCTTTAGCTGATATGTCTTTTGGAAATATTTTCTGTCTGTGGCTTGCTTTCACATTCATGTCTCTGATTGAGACTTGAACCCATGCTACAGCTGTAAGAAGGTTGAATCATAATTATTAGACTATGTATAGAGAGATCTTGCATCTTCCATCTTCTCTTCATTCACCAAATCATTGCTCTGGCCAGAACTGGGCTGGTCTAACGCAGGGACCCAGGGGCTTCGTCCAGGTCTCCCACATGTGTGAAGGGGCCTGAGGACTTGGGCTGTTCTCTCTGCTTTCCCCAACCACAAGCAGGGAGCTGGATGGGAAGTGGAGCAGCTGAGATAGGAATGTGTGCCCATATGGAGTGCTGATGCTACAGGTGAAGGATTAGGTTGCTAGATCCAGCTACCCTTCTCTTGAAGATAACCGTGAACATTCATCATCCTGTCGATTTTCAAAATAAGAGTGCCAGTAAGGAGTGTGTTATTCTTTATGCAAATAAAAAGGAATGTCTACTATCTCAAGTAATTTTTTATAAGATTAGATTTACTGCATCATTTAATATTTAGCTATTTGGAAAGAAAATGGATTTAATTTGGATCATATAGTATCATGAATCAGTGTACAAACCTTCTTGAATTATATATCAATTTATTACCAGACATTAATTTAGAAGTTCATTTAAGCCTCTTAGAAAATTATTTCCAGCAGATTCACATGAGCTGCTTTCCCCTAAAGATCCACAAAGGTACAAGCAAGTACAAAAATGGTTGTCCAGAGAGACTATATGTTCATTCAGACCACATTTAAAAGTACCAAAGTATCGGACCCAGCGGCATGGCCTAGCGGCTAAGGTCCTCCCCTTGAACAAGCCAAGATCCCATATGCACGCCGGTTCTAATCCCGCCAGCTCCACTTCCCATCCAGCTCCCTGCTTGTGGCCTGGGAAAGCAGTCAAGGACGGCCCAAAGCCTTGGGACCCTGCACCCATGTGGAAGACCTGTAAGAAGTTCCTGGCTCCTGGCTTCAGATCAGCACAGCACCAGCCATTGTGGTCACTTGGGGAGTGAATCATCGGATGGAAGATCTTCCTCTCTATCTCTCCTCCTCTCTGTATATCTGACTTTGTAATAAAAATAAATAAATCTTTTAAAAAAGTACCAAAGTATTATAGTTCTTAAAAATAGCATAGTGTTATTATCATATTACATATAAGGTTTATCATATATATCATTGTATTATAAATATTTGAAACCTGTAACATAGTATCAAAGTACTGATAGTATAATCAATTAAAATTTAACATGATTTGAATTATGGTATCTAAAACTTATAAGTGCATACGGAGCAAAATAATCTAATCATTGTATTTTACTTTATCATAACTTTTATTATTTTTCAGTAATTTTTCTTGAATGGTAGGCAGTTTTTGGTTGTAAGCAAAGAGGTTCTGCTTTCTTATGAATCTTCTGTAAGAAGGGAACTGTATCTATATGATGATTTTATATTTGTGCATCTAATGCACTTTGGATAAAATCTTACTCATTTCCTTTGAATAATGTTGATATAAATAAAATGCAATTGTTTATTAACAGTAGAGCAGGCAGGCATGCTCATAGTTCTTTAATCTCTTGCCTGATTTCCCCGTATGTACTCAGTTTTAAATATCCACATGGATGGTGCTGTTATTTTGTAGTGAATCAAATAATTTTCTCCACATTTCTAGATACCAATGGCTCAACAGATAGAAATAAATGGAAACATTAACTGTTAGCCATTACCTACAGTTAATTCTTTTCATCCTTTCTCATGAATCAATCTTTCTGACTTACTGATCATCTGCACTGCCCTTTTAAAATCTTACTTTATGTATCCTTTCCTCCAATACCTCGGAAACCTGATGTTCCTCTGTGCAAAATTTATTATACGTTGTTAAGTAGGCTGAAGATATAAATTGCTTTTTTCAGGAAAAGTGCTTTCACATTAAACTGTCTGTAAGAGTAGTCTTATCTGGATCTGTGTTGATCCCTCTATGCATCAAAGGACGACTTAAAGCCAGACAAGATCCAAGTAAATCTTTTAAATTACTTTGCACTTCTAAAATATTGAGTTACATTTGACTAGATAGCTCAAATAAAATGACAGCATTTGTGACCTCAGCCCTGTATAATGGTGTCCAGGAAAAGTTTCAAAGGAGAAATGTATTTAAAGAGGTAATAGAATGGTAGATTTTTTTATTGTTGTAAATGAATCTAAAATCTTTCTAGACAGCTTTCCCCCAGGAATGTACCATCATTAGGTATAATATGAATACTTCTTTCATTTAATATGTTTATAATTTCACACAAATTATGCTTTGCAGTGAATATGGAATTTATTGAGGATAAATCACTTTTGCAGATACTTAGATTGTGCTTAAGTGTGTCCTTCCTTGCCAAGGACCAGAAGACAGACTGAGAGTGGTGGCTTCGGTGGATGCTTTGTTCTTTCTTCTATGCTCTGATTCCTATTTTGTGCTTTGTCTCAGTATTCTGTTTCGAGATTGGATTCCAGGTTCAAACTCCCTGCATCACCATCGATTCTTCTCCCTTCCTTCCCTTCTCTTTCCTTCAGTCCCCTTTCTTCCCCTGCCCTCCTGCTCTTCCTTCCCATCCCCACTCCTCCCTTCTCTCCCATCTCTTTCTGATCACCTAATGCTTCTAAAGTTAGCTCCAGGAGAATCAGATTCCTGTTTTCTTGTTCACTCCTGAATACCTGGAACCTCAGACTATGACTGCTCGGAAAAGTGTGCATCATGACTTGTGAAAGCTGCCTGTCTTCGTCTTTCCTCCCCTCTCAGACTAGCATCACACTGGGTGCTTTTCCCCTTCCATCTAGATTATTCCTTTTTTAAATGACATCTTACGTATTTCAATTTCACCATACAGTACTCTGTTCTACAGGGGAGATGGGAGTACAGAGTGTAATTTATAGTTTTTAGACAGTGGAAGTCATGGGAAGCTTTAGAAGGGATGAGTTCTGTTGACACCTGCGGGGTCAATCCCAGCTGGTTCAGCAGCAGCTCTTCCGCTGTCACAGGCAGGCAAGTGTTGCATGATGTCTCACATGCTGTTAGCTGCACAGATGTGGTAGAACCTATTAAAGTTCTCTTTATGTTATTTCTATTTCTCAGTGACTTGAAGCAAGAACATTAGATGTGAATGATGATGGAGAAGAGGTGCTGGAGGTTTGGGGACAGAATAAAAGATGTGAAGTAGTCTTTTGTGAAAGGGGTGGATTGAACAAGTGGGAAACTGTAGTGAAATTGATTGCTGTGCTGCAGCTACATTCAGGGGCACACATATTAACACAGAGCTGACAGAGAGCGCTTGGTGTAGGTAGCATGAAGGCTTTGCAAAGTACAGCAAGCCAAGAGAGGTTTGTGGGAGTTTGGGGCAAGTTCAGGGAGAGATTATGATACTTGGTCACAACTTGAAATGAAGTAAGAAGAGCAGACTAGGAAAAAGGAGCAGGGAAGTGGAAATAGAGCAACAAGGCATTTGGGATCTGCATAGCTAAGGCTTTCTGGGGTGTTTTTCAGGGGGACTGAGCTGGAAAGGGAAGAGGTAGTAGCCTTAGTGTGGGACAGATGAAGTTGAATTTGCAAAGTGCGTACATTGTGTATAATAAAATTTGGAGTATGTGTCTAGCTAGGATGTAGGTGAAGATTACTGAAGGAGACTAGAAGTAAGAATTGGGGAAGAGGGGCAAAATGCTAGTACAACTGCCTGCAGAGATCCTGAAATCATGTAGAATAGTCTGAAAGTGAAAAGGAAGAAACAGCAGGCACTCCATTTCTGTGATTTTAGGGGGAAAATTCACAGTAAGCATCCTCAAGGGCGTGTTGAGCTTCCATTAGTGCAGGGAGGTGAGCAAACACTGAGACAGGAACAGGGAGGTAAAAGAGGTGTTGCTGATGAGTGAGTGTGAGTGCTAGAGGTATAGTCAAAGGGCTTAACCATGTAGGTATCAGAATGCAAAGTGAGAAGTACATTACTTAGTAATTGTGTCTTGTTGGTACTGGAAGGCAGGGTGAGACTTGTCGTGATGGTGCCGAGGCAGTAGGTATTGGCTGGACTTGAATGCGGGGTTGTTGGTAAGGGACACTGGGGCCCTTGAATATTGCAAAAGAGGAAGGACAAAGGACAAGTGGTCTTTATCTCCTTGCTGATGCATATGCATTATTGAGTCAATTTGTATTCATTCATCTTTAGCATTACTGTTCATATTCCAAACATGTAATAATTATTTGCCATTCTCCATGTTGTGTTTTCTTTTTCACAGTCAACATCTTTTAATATAATTTCCTGTTTGGAAAGACAAGGGTGTGAAAGCAGTTCTTTGGGTGTGCAGGGCACAGCTGCTTGACCACTGGGTATATGAATCTGTATTACAGCTTTACTAGACAGTGTCAAATAGATGGTAGACTAGCATCTGTGAGGCTCCCAGTTTGTCTGTTAACTCCCAAGACATCAGAGTTGGGGAGTTGTTTGTCATCTGGCAACTAATGGCATGTTAGTATTGTTCTGTTTGCATCCCTGTGGTTATTAATAAACTTGAGTACTTTGAAATTGTTAGCTGTGCAGTTTGTTATTCTTTGAAATCAATGTTCATTGCCTCTTTTTCGTGGCACTACTTCCTAATTCTTGTTGATCTGTTGGAATAATTATATTTTAGACACTAATCTTGTATCTTTTCTGCATGTGCGTATCACTTATGAATTTATGACTTGCCTTTTACTTCTTAAAATTTTGGCTGTTGACGAACAACCATTGTCAGTATTTTTAAAAATTGATATTGTTGTTTTCTTCCACATGTCTAACCATTAAAATGCTGGTATCCACAAATTTCCGGTAGAAAGTAAAAATAGTAAAAAAACAGAAAACAGACCAAAAAATTACCATTTTTTATAAATTACCTTTTTTATAATTCCAAAGCTTAGGCATTGTGAATTGAGCTGCTATCGGCATGGGGATACGGATACTTTACATGCTGATTTCATTTCATCTGGATGAATTCCCAGGGTGGGACAGCGGGGTCGTGTGGTAGCCCTGTTTTCAGGTATCTCAGGAATCTACATACTGCCTTCCCTGATGGTTACACTAGTTTACACTCCGGAAGAGCATAGTGAAGGGCCTCTCCCCATCCTCACCAGGATCTGTTGTTAGGAAGAGCTCAAGAAACTCAACCACAACAGTATGAATTGTCCTGTTAGGCAAAGTTAGCTGTAACTTTTTTTTTATTTAACCATTTTTAATATTATGTCATATATGCTAAAATATATAATATTTATAATTATGTAATATGTACACTGAGTTTTGCATATCCTTACCTACATTTTTTAAGCAGGGAAGCATATATTGATATTAAGTAACTTGAGATTTGTGTCAAAGACATGACTATATTCTAGAAACATAATTGTCCTGAAAACATATACTTTAGCTACCCTTTCTTCCTAATCATGTCACAGGTGCTTATCCACTGCCTGCTGGTGTCAAGAGCTGGACTAGAAGCAGATGGCATCCGGCTTTCCCATAAGTGACTCGATATTTTTAGCTCAGATCATCTTTCATATTTTTATTATGATACATTCACTAACATGTACCTTAGAGTAATTTTTTTCTCTCCCCCCCTCCCCACCAGACCACAGATATGATTTCTTCAGGAGAAACAGCTCTTGTATTTGAAGAAAAGAATATTTTACTTGCATGTTTAAACATTTGGGCTTCTTGCCCATTATTCTGAATTCCTTGAGCTGTGACTCGGCCGTGTCTGCGATCTGCAGCCACCTCTGTCATCTGACAGGCTTTCTTTTCCATGTTGCCGAGTCCAGAAGAAACTTTGTTTTAAGCCTTTTATCCATACTTGTTTACAGACTCCTTCCAACTTTTCACCTTTTCCTATTGTATCACAATCTCTTCTTTGTCAGAATTCTCAAATTTCTACTTTTTTGCTCTTAAAAATATTAGCTTGATCTTATTAGCAACTGATGTGTTTTGGTGTTCTTTGTTACACTGTTTTTCTTATTTTTCTGTTGTATTAGGTCCCCTTTGAATGCTCATCACTGAATAAATGAGTTGATTTTTCTCATCGGAAGTAGATTCCCAATTCTTTTTGTAGAGTCTAGCACCCTTTTGTACTTCAAATCCAAATTCTTCCCAGCTCCTTGCTGAAAGAATGAATGATGGCTGCAATTACCAGCCACAGATGTGTTTATTTTGGGTCCCTTCCTCCTCTGCTCTCAGTTCCCCAAATGGTGACTTTTGTTGTTTATTCCATTTGTATCTGGTCTCCTCTGGAACTGATCAAGCCCTCTCCCCTCTCCTCAGGCAGTCTGTGCTTGGCTCCTTCTGCCCATCAGTTTATCTCCTCGTGTTGGTGTAACCAAAGATTGTGGCTTGTTTTAATTCAATTAATATCATTGTATGCTTTCCAGAATAAAAAAAAGAAACAGGAAAAAATGTCCCTGTCCATGCAAGGACACATGTTTGAAATTTACCACTTGCTGGGCTTAAGGAACTCATGCAGACTGGGAAGAAAGGTGGTTTCTCCTACGTTTCTCTTACAAACTCAAGGCCTCCTGGCTGTTCTTTCCCATGTCACTGCATATTTGAAACAGGTTCAGGACCACGTTGTGGAAGAAATGGATGTGAGGAAACCTGTCTAAAACCGGTCTGTTCATGCGCACTTGCTGCTTTGTCTTGTGCTGCATTGCACAACTAAGGATCTTGGTTCAAGAAAGAAAATGCATATTTTCAAAAAAGAAAAAGAATAAAAAACAAGTAAAAATAATGCTCTTTACTTCTGAATAGGGAAGGATGCATTGTGATTTTTTCTAAGATAGGCAACATGATATTTAAGAATGTCTCCATTCTTTCTCCTTTCACATTTTTGACACACTTCTTTGTACTTTCTTTTTTTCTTGTTCCTTAAAGAATTTAAATCACAGCCAGGACGGTTAATACCCATGTAAATTACATGCGTTTTCAAAGTACTTGAAGTGTTCACTTTCTATACAAGGCAGAGAGACAGATAGACGAACAGACAAAGAATATACAAATGAAGCTTCCACTCCTCCAGTGCCCACAGTGGGCCCGTCTGGGCCAGCCAGAAGCTGGGCGATGGGAACTCAACATTTATTCAAGTAACTGCACCATCACCTTCCACGTCCCAGGGCATGGATCAGCAGGAAGTAGGAACTGGGAGTTGATCTGCACTCAAACCTCAGCACTTTTGATACGAGATGCAGGAGTCACCAGCTGGCATGGAGCTAATAAGGCAGACACCTGCTCCAGAAGTAGTTTATTCTAGAAGACACCAGTAAACTGATGGAAAATTAAAACTCTTTTTTGCACAATATAGTTTTTGTAAGTAGTTCCACAAAATTGTTTTCTATTAAATAACTAATTCTTTCTGGAGAATATGAATTTGCATCATTGGATACAAAGATTTGTCAATTTTCTGGTAAAATATGATCTATTACATGAAAATGGTAAGAGTCACCACACATATACAAGAATATCATCTTTAATTACTCAGTAAGAAGTAACTTTATAGCAAGACACAGAAGATGGATGTGGAGATGTGAACTAGCTACCAAGCTTTCAACATTGAAGGTGGTAGGGGGCTGGAATCTACTTTAAACTCTTGTCCCTTTATCTTCTCCTTTCACATTTGGCTCACTGATTTCTTTGGTCTTGGTGTGAGGTGTGACAGTGTATTAGCCAAGCTGTCTCCGTCATTCAGGCATTTTATCAGTTCCCCACGACAGATGCGAAATCGCGTGGTCTAAACGGAAGCCTGTGATGACTCTGGAGACAAGCTGATAGCAGGTGCCACACGTGGGCACTTAAACAGGTGGCCTTTTCTATATTTAGCTGAAAGAAGAGGACAGCTTCTGGGAACTGCTTCTTAGCTTTACCTGTCAAGATTTATTTCTGGCCATTTGATTATTGTATCAAATTTTTTGAGGAAAGCTTATAAATCTTTTCTTTTTCTCCGGCAGTGAAAAAAAATTAAAGAACGATTCCCATCCATTACTTTAAACAAAAATAAATAAATAAAATGCATTCAGAACAACCTCAGACTAAACAAGAAACAGTTTCCAATAGAATCCGAGTTCCAAGATGTTCCAGTTTAGTCATAAATCTTAAAATGACATGACTAATTTGTTCACCTCTCCTTGGATTTCCCTAAGTCATGCAGTTGTTGTAGAAGCATTTTGGCTGAGTGGACTCTACATTTATGTTATTGGAGCTTACTAGTACATGTGCAAGGCTGTGTTCATTATGTGAAGGAGCTCAGGAATAACCAAGCCCTGACTGCTGACCTGGGAGATGTTTCCATAGCCCTTCACTTCGTCCAGAGGAAAGCTTAGAGCTTTTGTGTACTTGAGCTTCAACTAAACTCTAGAAATGCACGAATCACCTGATGCTGTTGCAGATCCTCAATATTTGTTGGATTAATCGATGCATGTGTCAGCCTATAGAGGTGTGCAGGAACCTTAGAGGTCAGAAGTGCAATTTTAAATTGGACCTGAGAAGAAGCTGGGGGCACCCGGGGTCCGCTGGCTTTCCTGGGGTGCAGGGCAGCTCACCTCTCCTTGCTTCTGCTGAGCTAGCTTGCATCCTTCTGGAAACAAGACATCAAGTGAGGAAGCTTTCTTTACTACAAATGTCTTCAAAGTTATGGTATTTGTTCAACTTTTGATGGAAATGTCTTACTTGTACAATTTATGAGGTACAGTGCAATATATCAAAGTATTTACTGTATACATGCTCAAGTCAAGTAGCTTTTACATTTCCTTTTTCTGTCTTCACTTGGGGGTCTGACAGCTACTCCCTATATAAATTCTATATATAGACTATGTAGACTCTATATATACTCCATACTATATATACTTTATATAGAGTATACATACTTTATATAAAGTACATACTTTATATATACATACTCTATATACTTTATATATAGAGAGTACATATGTAGTCTATATAGAGAGGAATATATACCTATATGTACTGTAAAGTATATAGAATGAATTATCATAAAATATATTTTAATTGAAATAATTATCATTTTCTCTGTATTATTATTACGTGTATATCATAGTGCTTTCATTCTGCCTATCTAAACAATTGCATTAAACGTAACTGTTCTTCTGTAATCCTGATATGACAATGCTAACATAAAAGTTACACTCATAGTGCACATAGTATGAGCCTAGCTTATATTTATACTAGCTATGTTAAAATTGTGCAAGCACTTTCAAATAATCCTGTAATTTAACTATTTTAGAAGCCTAAAATTTCAGCCAGATTTTCCCATTTGTGCAAGTGAATTTCAAAATAGGAAGTGTGGAGTTTATTGTCAGAAATGTCATATAATGGATAAAAATGAATTTTTCTCATCAAATGAATTTTTAGTTATATAGCTAAGATATTAATCACCCAAGTCTAAGAAATACACTAAAATTCTAGACAAGCAAGATCTAACTGCAATGTTTGTAAATATAGGAATCTTGTGAATAACATTTTTCTTTGATATTTGCTTCTGATTAAAATTGTACATAGTTTAGATTTTCAGATAATTACAATTTTTATCTATCTGAATCCATTGAAAAGTATAGGTACTTGGAAAAGACTCTGTAATATTTCCTTATTAAGAAAAAAAAATTCCTCAAATCCAAGAAGGTTGTGGAATTCGACCTATATTTTTATGGTGCCTATCACAGTCTAATTTCTCTTGTAAAACTGAGGGGTGCATTCTTATTTTTTCCGCTGAATTACAGTTCTCAAGGATAATTGGACTTTTAGTCTTCAACAATATTAAACCCAGTGGCTCATGAGTGTTGTCAATATTTTTTCAGTGAGTCAATTAGATGAAATCTATAATACTTTACTCTTTTTCTATGAATGATAGGAACCTAGTTTTATTTGTTTCTTTTTATTTGTTTCTAACACTAAAAATTTTATGTTCTTCAGCATTTTAGATGACTGTGTTAGCGATGTGTGCTTATTCTGTTTTAATCCATCCCATCGTGATAGCCAGTTGAAGTTCTTCTCTTTCCACATCTCCAATTCCCCATTAATTTTGTCCTGTTTCTGCCATCCCACCTTACTCTGTTTTTTCATCCCATGAAATAGAGGGCCATCTTCTGAGCAGAAGCCTCTGATTCTGCTCCTCTTCTCCTTTCCTTCAGCTCTGCAGGCTCATTTGCATCCCATCATGCCACTATCGCTGTTAAACTTTCAGATGCATACATTCAATCCTGTTAATCAGCTTTCTGTATCATTAAAAAAGTATCTATTTGATTGATTCATATACTTCTATGATTTACATAATCCCTTTACCATTTCTTGTGACCATTTTAACTCTTCTTCCTATTCTGTAGAATCCCTTATTGTTAAATATCCAAGTAATGCCTTGCACTGTCAGCCTTTTCCTATCGTATTCTCTCTCTCTGGGAACTGTTGCCAGTTTTTGTAGGTTGAATATACCACTTGACCACTGCTGTAGTGCTGCAATACCCCAGATTTTATGGTTGGAACATGATTTGGATTCTAAGCTGATACAAAACATTAAACCCCGAAGTTACAAGGTGACAACACAAGTAAGTAGAACCTTCATCCAATGATAGTGTCTACCAGGTGTGCCCCATGGGAGATCCTTAGGTTACTGGCAATATGCCCTCAAAAGGTAGTTCTTATGAGAGGGTTGTTATTAAATCTTAAGCTTCCGGGTTTGCCAAGTGATCCTTTCTCCATCATTGTGATCTGCCAACCTCATTAGAAACTGGCCTCCAGTTTTGAACTTGAACCTCCAGAACTAAGAGTCAAATAAACCTGTTTTCCTTCATAGAGAGCTTGCATAGACCTTTTCTTGTAGTAGTGAGAAGCTGATTCATCATGACTCTGCTCCACACCTAGTTTGCCGTTGTCCAATGACTCACTCTAGTTGTTGACTCTGCTCTACGAGGCTCCACATCTAGTGTGCCATTGTCCAGAGGCTCACTCTAGTTGTTGATTACACAGGCATTTCAGCAAAGCATGAAGAAATATCTGATTCCAATCCAGGGCAGGAATATGGCTTGTTAGGATGTCTACATACCATTTTAGAGTTCTAGAATTAGCTCCCAATTCCACCTGCCTGTGGATGCAGGTGGTGACTGAAGTCATGCGGAACCTGTCACCCACATGGTTGAGGTCCCAGCTCCTTCCTTTGGCTTTGCCCTGCCACAGCTGTTGTGGGCATTTCGGGAGTGAACCAGGGGGCAGGAGATCTCTTTATGTCTGTCTGTCTCACTCTCCCTCTCCCTGGGTGTCTCTGCCTTTCAAATAAAGTAAAAAAATATTTAAGATATGCCAATATATGGTATTTGCTATATTTTTGAAAATTTTAGAATGAGATGCACAAGTTGTTAATAAGTTTTGGAATTAAAAATGATTTAACAAATCCCCCCCAAATGCTTTTTGGTTGTTTCTTTTACATATACAGTTTAGAGGAGACTATTTAGAGCTTTCTGTTCTCAAAATACGAATCTCATCTCTGCTACTAGCTCTTCTTATTCAATCAGTCGCATATCCTGTGCAATATTCCTTTATATTTTTGCCTAAATCGAACCATCAAGGATAGTGATTGAGGGTATTTTCTAGAAAGAGATAGAGTTCAAATCGCTTTCCTACTATTTACTAACATTGTGATTTTTGGAAGATGATTTGAGCTCTTTGGTTTTCTGAAAATCATTTCATATGACTTTGTTGAAAATGGATACCAATAAAGTTCGTAAAACAATGAACACAAATTAGGGGGTTTGTTACTGCTCTTGATGAGGCCCTGACTCAAGGTCTGTGACCGCTCATTCCTGGACCATGGCAATGGAGTCCAGACTGCTCATCTTAAATCTATATTGTCCTCACTCCAGGCCATCCTATTAGATTGAAGGGGAATAATCTTCCTAAAATAGGTGACCCATATAGTTTGAAGATCTCCCTGCTACCTGGTATTACCTGCAGTGCCTGAATTTAAAGGATTTTGTAATATATCTATCTATCCACATATACAGAATACTTATTGAACTATGTATTTGATATATAAGATTCATCTTTTCTAGATGTTGTTATGATATATTATTATATTTTTAATTGGTGTGTTTGTTATGCTCACTTTCCTTCGAAGTAGAGCTCACTTTTGTAAGGTTGGGGTACCTTATCTATTACAATGCAATTGGCTTACTAAACAAATTTTCTACACATTTCTTTTCTTGTTCATTTGGTGTAATTGTAAAAGTTCTGGTATATTAAACAATTAGAATGAGCAAATGGATTGGACACTGAATTTTCAGGTGTCTGTCCAGGTAGATGGCAATAATTGTTCCAGTACTAGTACTAACAGCCTAAGGAACTCCGAGGCGGTATAAGGCTTGCCCATGACCCACATAATAGCAGTGGTCTCATGAATTGAAATTTCAGGTTGAAGCTGATAAAGCAAAAAATCCTTATCTCTTCACTTTATTGTTTCAAAGTGTTAGTAAGTTGACTAAATGGACCAATTAGAATGATATAATGTAGATTTCCCAGTTGAAATAAAAGTCTTAATTTTTAAAAGCTCTCGTTATGTTAAAGAATAAAAGTAATGAATAGGAATTTTCAAACTGTCTGATAAAGAATTTTAGAGAGCCTTAAATGTCTTCCTACTTACTATTATTAGTTTTGTGACCACATGACAGACACCATGATCCAAGCCCTAAATCCATTATAGCACATTCGATAAATGCAGATACAGAAAGTGCTCTGTCATCTGCAGTCATTTCAAATGGCATTCAATATCTTGCTTCCCAAGTGCATTAGCTTTTATTAAAAGCATTCTGCTGCAGCATCCATTCTTTCTAATTGGTTTACGGATTGCCCTCACCATTCAAGCAAATCTTAATTGTATTTCCCCCACAAATCTCATTTGATTTATGGTTACTTATTTGCTTTATGTTATTTATAATAAATTGGAGTAAAGTTCTTAAGACACGAAATAAAATTTAGAGTTCTTCCTTTCCCATAAACATGGATCTTACCAAAAGATTCTTTACAATATTTTGCTGGTTTCAAATGTTGTTAGTCAAGCTACAACCATCTGTGTCATTGCCAATACTCTTAATGTTTGTTACCTTTCCAGAGTAAATTGTATTTCAGTTGGTTTTTATGAACATATTTTTGGAGTTATTTAGAATGAATTGTGTATGGTTTATTAAAAATAAAAGCAATGTCCCTTTGTAAAATTTAGATGTACAATATATGTACAATAAAATAGGTCTAGCCACACAGAGACAAATAATTTGTATAAAATTTCACAATTTCATGCTGCATGAAGAGATCTAATTGAGAATATTCCAGTTGATTTTGCAAATCACAACTTTTTGAGATGACAGGAGTTTATTTAGAAGAGCAAAAATTTTTAAAAGTTAAAAATAAGGAAGCAACAAGAGTAAAAAAGATATAACAGATACTCAAGAAAATATAACCTTGTTGAGCTATCACACATCAGCATGAATTATTTCATAAAAATTTATGAATTAGGATTATCCACATAACTGTAGGCATGAGATAATTTCTGTAGAGAGTACGTGAGTGTTTGTGGAAGGAAAGAAGTGTAAGTTGCTGTATCAATTTATAATATACCTTCCAGGCTTCCTTAAGGTGGCTTATTTTCCTTTCTTGAAAAGTTTCAGTAATTGGAATTTCCAGTTCAGAATCAGAGAGATTGTACTGTATTCCAGATGACACATAAAAATAACAACTGATTGTAAAAGAAATAACAGAAAAGAAAATGAGGACAGATAAATAATCTCAAGTAGATTTTAGGGTAGTAATATAATTTGGAGACTTATAACAAAAAATAAGTATTAGACTTCTAGAACAACTTGGAAGGAGTGGTTAACAGATGATGGTGTTTTTATAGCACCTGAACAATGTTGTCGTTGAAAACAAAAAATGAAGCATTGACACTCTCCCTGTTCTCATGGGAAACGTTAAGGGACCCCAATACCTGCATTATTAATGGATACCACTTGGGGCCAGCAGTACCTAGAGACTTAATTCTCTTCTAACTGGAGTAGTGCCAGAGGATGCCTAGTGGAGAATGGGGAATTTCGCCACTGCCAAAAGGAAATGAGGCCACTCTTTGTTGTCACTGTAGGTAATGTGGGTCAGTGATGAGGCACTTGTACCCCTCCCAGCCAGGGTAATACAAGCAAAGGATTAGAGGGTACTGGGAAGGCCACCCTCAGTCAGTGCTAATGAAGTATTTCCTTCTGTGGAGCCAGTAGGGCCAAGAAGGGAACTAAGTCAGCAGCAGCAAGATGGTCCCCTTCCATGTAGCCCTGGCAGAAGGACGTCAGAATACACAAGCTAGAGAGAAGGTTTAAGACCTAGAGGTTTTTAATACACCAAATGTTCAGGCTTCAATAGAAACACTAGTAAATCATCCAAGAAATAGGAAGATTTCAAAGTGATTCGAACAACAGCAAGCGATGGACGGCAACCCTGAGACGACAATTTCAGTTGTCTTTAAAAACAGCTGTGTGCTGTCCTTACTCCAGAATGCTTCAAAAAGCAATTATAAATATCTTGATAATATATTATTTCAGAAGATAAATAGAAAACATAAAGAAGGACCAAACAGGGAGGAAAAAGGATCAAATAGGAATTTTAAAACTGAGAAGTACATTAACTACTATTAAATTTAAATGCAAACATTTGGGATCTGCAGTGGAATGGACGGGGCACATGTAAAAATCCTTAAAGATGCAGATAGAGTGGTAGATATTACAAAAAAAGAGTAACAATTATGATTAACCTGAGGCAACTGTGAAACCACAAAAAAAAGTTAGCTTTGTGCCACTGAGATCACACCTAGAAAAGTAGTAAAATGTAGTGGAGAATTAAGCCTGTGATACAGAAGGGTCTGAAGCTATGTCTTTGCAAAAGTTAAAGAAGAAAAAGAAGGAAGCAGGGGGATTGAGAAGGAGAGAGAGGAAGTATACTTATCATCTTAGAACTGTGCTTATGAAATCTATCTCCTCTGTATTAATAAAATCTCTTTAAAAATAAAATGTATGACTTTAAAAAACAAGAAATGATGATAAAGTCCTAGATGTTTGCAAAATCCAAAAACCTACAGATTCAGAAAATTGGGTCACATTCAAATACCAACAGATGAAAGGACTGCGTGTCGAAGCACATCATACTGAAACACTGGAGCTCAGAAGACAAAGGGAAATCCTGAAGTCCTGAGAAGAACCTGGGGCTTTATAGAAAACAGAAAATGGTGGGCTTTGTTTAAATCAGAAGCCTTGGAGGCTAGAGGAAGTTGGCACAATATTTTTCAAATGCTAAAAGAAATGATCCATGAATCCAAAAATCCTTTGTTCAGCTAAAATACAGTATCAAAAATAAAAAGGAAGTCATAAATTGAGTATAACTAAGAGAATTTGACCCAGCAAATCTACTCCAAAAGAATGCCTGTGGAAGTTTTCTCAACAAAGAAAAAATTAAAAAAGAAAAAAGAAAATGAAAAGACCTTGTGATATCACAAGGGAAGAAAGAACACAATAAAATAATGACAAATACAGAGGTCTTTCTCTTTCCCCTGGGGTCTTATAAGTAATATTTGACAGTTGAGACTACTGAGGTTTCTGATACAGTTCTAAATGTATGTAAAAAAAACTTCAGATGATTATAAAGAGCTGAGGGCAATGAGAAATACAGAAAGTTAAGGTTTGTACACTTTATTTGAACTGGTGAAATTAACACACAGTAGATGTTGTTCACTGTGTGTGTGCAAATGTAACGTCTGACAAATGACTTGAACGTTGTGTGCTGAGATATCCTTAAGCAGAATAGGAAAAAAAAGCAATTTTGTATGTGTTCAAGTAACACACAGGAGAGCAGGAGAAACAAAATAAAGCAAAATAGACCAAAGATGAAACAAACCAAAAAAAATGGCATGGTATATTTAAACTAACACATTGATAATTACATTGACTGTAAGGAGTTTAAATATATTAATGAACAGATATAAATTGGTGAAACTTGTTTAAAACTGTCAATCAGTGGTGCATTATTTACAAAACAACTCATTTAAAATAGAATTGTATAGTCAAATAGACAATAAGATGAAAGGGAAAGTGATATGTGAAATGAATATTAATCAAAAAATTATGCTGATTTCGAGGCATACTAACCACTGTATGTGACACCTGTATTCCATAGGGGTGTTTGTTCACTTCCAAACTAGCTGCCTGTTAATGCCCTGGGAAAAGCAATGTAGGGTGGCTCAAGTTCTTGTGTGCCTGTACCCATATGAGTGACCCATATGGCTCCCAGCTTCAGCCTAGTGCAGTCCTGAACTTAAATACAAGAAATTTGGTGGAGCCTTTATGACACAATGGGTTAAGCCACTTCCTATAATGCCAACATCCCACATGAGTACTGGTTTGAGTCTTGGCTGCTTCACTTCCTAGCTGTCTCCCTGGTAATGCACCTGAGACAGCAGTAGAAGAGCACCCAAGGGTGACTGGGACCCTGTACCCCTGTGAGAGAAGATGATGAAGCTTCAGGCTCGATCTGGCCTTGTCCATGTGGCCTTCTGGGCAGTGAACCAATGGATGAAAGATCTCTCTCTTTCTCTGTCTCTCCCCCCCCCTTTCAAATAAGTAAAAATATATTTTAAAAAAAGAAAGTTGAGATGGCTATCAGATGAATTCTAGGGGAAAACAATTCACCAAGAACTGAAGGATGTAAAAAAGGGGTGAATCCAGGGACCTGGCACATTGAACCCAAGTGTCTTCCTGCTAAGAAGACGTGGGAATCCAAAGTGTGTATACACCAAAGGGCAGTGTCATCCAGTATAGGAAGTGAATTCTGATGCACTGAAAGGATTGATGACAAGCTGACACTTCAGCAACTGTCATAAAATCCATCAGGAAATCTGCAGGGATACTGAAGGACGCAGCAACATCATCAGGGAACGGGAGCAGATCCACATGTGCGGAACACTCTAACCTGCAGCACAGTGCGTCCTTGTTTCAGGGGGCCAGAGATATATTATGTCCTCTAGAGTAAACTCAAAAATTAAGAAAAAAAATACAGTCACTTCTAAATAACTCATGATCTTAAGGGCAGGTAATAATACATGGTTCTCAATTTTGTCAACATCGATAACCTTTTGCAATAGTTCCTCTAGCTTCCCAGGATATTAACATTGGGGTAGTTACATAAGTGGTATATATATATCTCCCCATTATATCCTGCAATTGCATGTTCATCTATCATTAAGTCAATACAAATTGTATAAGTTTTTTTTAATTATTTATTATTTAACTTCATTAATTACATTGTATTATGTGACACAGTTACATAGGTACTTGGGTTCTCCCCCCCCCTCCCCATACCCTCCCACCATGGTGGATTCCTCCACCTTGTTGCATAACCACAGCTCAAGTTCAGTTGAGATTCCCCCATTGCAAGCGTATACCAAACTGAGAGTTCTGCTGATCGGTCATCAGTGGTCCACAATAACAGGAGACACATGGATGTACATACCCACTATGTACATGTTTTGCTATGATGTTCTGTATGTATGTATGTGTGCATCCAGAGTGAATACATATGGCTAATTTTCTACCTTGAGATCATCTTCTGTCATTTTTTTTGAGATTGTTAAAATGGTGCCATATTGACAGGCATATCTTTTAACTAATTTGTTGTCAAAACTTAAATCTTGGTTAAATGTGTTGGCAAAATTCGCCTGCTGCCTAAATCTGAGAAGTTCAAGAGTCTCAGCTCCAGTTTGCACAGCAATGCAAGAGGTGCAGCTGTTCTCCCTGGCTTGTATGGATGAACCTTCAGCTCTGACGTGCCCCACGTAGTTGTCAGAGGCATGTGCTTACTCTGCAGCTGAATGGATCTAGCTAAGCACGGTGGCTAACAATTCGAGTACCAGGACAGACTCAAGTCTTAAGTAAGTAGTGCAGTTGCTTCCTGCTGATGACTCGCAGTGTCACTGAGGCTGTCCCTTAATCAGATATGGAGGGAGGATCCTGTGCTGGGTAATAAACAATGAATGCCAGTGAACGTCTTCATGTTACCTCATTCTGTAGCTCCTATTTGGAAATGACCAGAATTATCTAAAGTCTTCATCTCTCACTTTGAATTTTGAAACCTACTGAATTAGTACAGATGCAAAATTACAAAATTAAAAGATGTACTCAGAGTGAAAATCCTTTAGGAAAAGTTACTTAATGAAAATTTCACAGTTTTGAGAGTGAGATTCTCATCTAGTCTGTTCCAATGTGTCTTTCCCATGCTTTCATGTTGCCGAATGTAAATTGACACACACATGGTAAACTGCCTTTTCTTTCTAAATTTTCCAATTTTGTCACTTTTTATAGTTTCATTGTGAATATCCTTGAGACCATATGCCACCATTTGTGCATATGTAAAAATATGGCAAGGAAAAAATATTTCAAGTGTATTACTTTCATATTCCACAAAGTATAACAATCTGAGATTAAAATTTAGTTAACAGAAATGTTTGAAGTTTTAACACTCTGAATTTAGATACCACTATTAAAATTTCCCTTTAACGTGAAGTCATGATAATCTTCCTTTTAAGAAGGTAATTTCTAGGAATGCTTTTCAAAGAAGCTTGAAATAATGCCTGTAAAATAATTTCCTATCCTAAATTTTTATATTTATATGAGATGCCATTGTGTCTTACTATCACATATTTTGATTTTCCTGCATTCCAGTATTGTTATTCAAAGTGAAGTCTTTACAAAATCTTGAATAACAAAACATCCCTTTCTCTTTTTTAAGTGTATTTAAAAACTTGATTTCTGTTTTCTTTCTTTTTTTCCTTTCAGGTGAGAGGCCCTCCAACTGCTGGGGCATTTAAAGAACGACCAACCAAGCCCACAGCGTTCAGAAAATTTTATGAGCGAGGAGACTTCCCGATTGCCCTTGAGCATGACTCGAAAGGAAACAAAATAGCCTGGAAGGTAAGTGAGGGCACAGCTGTGACAGCCAGCTGTGCCTGCTGGAGTGACATCTCCCATTGCCATGCAAGCTTGGCTGCTAAGTAAATAAGCCCGCTCCTGTCTGCGCAAAGGAAAGCTGGTGGGTTAGCTCTTGGAGAAAGCCCCGGGTGTCAGCGGTCCACCTTGGCTAACAGTTACATCAGTCTGCAAAGGGGGAAGTGACGGAGTTGCTTTGCCTTGGAGAATTGTCTGCTGCCCCATTCATCTCTATTTTTATGAGAACCTGGCAGCCCGGGCCGGTTTCAGGCAGTCCATCAAATGATGGAACTGGCAGAGATACAGAGAGCAACAGCCATTTATCTCCCCCAGATTTCACCTTCCTGCAGGACACTTCCAAATGGAACCTTTAATTACCTAAATGGATGGGTCAGGATTGCGTGCTCGCTGGAAATGCAGAGTAGAATAGAGAGAAGCAGGGCCTTCCTCCCAGGCTGCTCTGCCCGCCGCGGGGCTGTCAGACGTGCCCTGGGAGCAGCCGACCTCCACTGCCGAAGCCATTGCAGCACCGACATTCTTCTGACAAAAGGTTAATTGGCTTCAAAATAAATGTATTGCCTAATGACTCCATCCTAATGTGGCTGTGTTTCTTTCTAAAAGGCCGGCTGATGTTATTTGTAAAAACTCGCCAATCTCTTAAGTGGAGGAGGCTTTTACATTTAATTTGAAAAATGAATGCTGATCTCCCACCAGCTTCTGCTATTTAATTATTTTCGTCATCGGCCACTTTGCTTTAGGTGATATTTATCAGCCAGAAGGGCTTTCTCTGCCTGCCAACAACAAAGCGGCTATACCCGTGTGAGTGTCACCTCCGGTGGAGGGGAGAAAAGGTTTTGAGCAAAAGACAGGTAATTCAGGCCATTGACACCTCGACTAGGAAGTCCATAGCCATTCTGAGGGCAAATGGAGGCCCTGTCTGTAATTAGGAAATCACGAGATTAAGGAATTTGTCCAAGCAAATAGGTATCCAAATGAACTATCCCTCTGCTAAGACTGAAAGACATTGTTGGAATTAGCTGAAGAATACCTTTAAAATTTCACCACATTATTACCAAATATTTCTGAATCTTGAGCAATCAACTGATATTTGATTATTGAATTTAGGATTATTCCAAGTCCTAAGAGAAGCCTTGTGGTATCCTTGTCATTAAATTTTGTCTTCAGTTTTGTAAGGGGAGGGAATGAAGAGTTACAAATGTTATCTTTTTTTATTATCATCTCTGTTTGAATGTGAATTTGATATATAAAAACATGCTTACAATAGGAAAACTATATAACATGTGCAGCCACTTCTGATATCTTGGTTTTATAACATAAGTGCTAGTTCAATGTTTTGACATGATTTGGAGATTTATTTATATTTGATGACTTACATCAGCTTTTTTTATTTGTTTATCTATGTGAAAATCACCTGGATTTTCTGTTTGCTTGTCTGTGTACTGACTCACAGATTCAGGATAGTGAGCGGGGTTCTCAAAACCCTGATTCCTGTTGTGTAAAATAATATGCCTTAATTCTTTGTGAAAAGTGATCTGTGGTTTATTGCTGTCTTAAGTAATTATAGCCTACATGTAAATTGTATTAGTAAAAGGAATTTGTACAGACATTGTGATCATTTGAGGAATGACTTTTAGAAGTGTCAGAAGACCAGAAATACTCATCTGGAAAGTAAGTTATTAATAAGAATTTGAGATGTATCATTTTGCCTTATCTTTGATGGCCCAGCAGTAAGTAGGGTTATAAAAGGCTATAAACTGCTTTTCTTTTCATGATTGTATTAATTTTTTGAGTACTATTATTATAGTACTGATTTAGTAGGATGAAAACTAATAATATGGAGGAAATAGTTTATTTCCTGTCACTGATAGTAAAATGGCATAAATTTAGAGAAGCATCTTGTTCTAGAACCTCAAGACTTCTGCTATTTAGAGCTTCGCTACTGTTTTCAAGTCTTCCCACTACACTGACATTGATATTAAACATAGGTTTTTGAACAATCCCTGAGCATATCCATGCTTATTCCTTGGTGTATTTACTATGGGGGCAGTTTGGTGCTACAGAGGGGTGGAGGACTTTGTGAATATGCCAGGCACCTGGAAAGTTAAAGGAACCAGCAGCACTTTCCCCCACCCTACCCAACAAAAATAAAAGCAGCAAAATCAAAACCCTGTACAATATTCTCCAGCACCCCGTGGGATTCCCTGAGGCCGCCAAGGAAGAGTGTGATGCCTGAAATGGGGTACATTGGTGATAAGATGGTCTACTTCTTGGTCAGAATCTTAGGAGGCCTGTGGCTCTGAAATCCTCGGGACTCCCTGCTTCAAACCATGATGAAGGCTGTCGCAGCCTGTAAAGGGGCATTTCCGTGTGTAAAGTTTCCAACCTGAGGCTCCCTGCCCAAGGTGTCCCTCATCCCCTTGTGTGTTTTCTGGCTTACCTGAAATGAACAGTGTCATGTTAGAAGCACCGTCCATTCTAGCAACACCAAAGGCTTTCTATGGTAACATCAGACATGAAATCGGCTAGAGGCAGAAACTGGAAACATCAGAGATAGGTAAATGTCTTCGCATTTTTAGGGTTCTCCATCTCAGGCTGAGCTGTTGAAATAGTTCGGTGTTCGTGGCCTTTGTTCCAGATGCCAAAACACCCCAGCTGACTGAGTTCTGCCCCGTCCCGTGCAGCCTGCCTCTCACAGTGTCTCTAAGGATCAGAGCAGTGGCAATACAACCTTGTTCAGTGGCGGAAATGTTCTCTATGCACACTGTCTCAGTCCAGTGCAACTGGCCATATGTGGCTGTTAAGCACTCTAAGTGTGCCTACTGGGACTGAGGACCTGAATTTTAATTAGTTTTAATTAATTTTAATTTAAATAGCCACATGGTAACCATATTAAACTGTACAGCTCTAGATTAAAATAATGGCAGTCAAAAACTAAGTGCCTGAATCATCCACTACCCAAATAAAGGAGTACTGCTATGTGCTTGCCTTTTGGTGTGTTTCCCAGAAATTTGCTAGTACATATGAGAAAAACTTTTGTTAGTCCTTGTAACAAAATTTTCTATGTGGCTTATTGATGGGAAGACCACTAGCTAAGCAGGTTGAATGCTGTATATTTGATTCAGAATATGAAATCTCCCAGAAATGTCCTGAAATATACTTTGAAAAAAATTCATTGATTTCTAATCATGGTTGAATAATTTCTGGTAATTAATTATAGCCATTTGGAGGTGTAAAAATTACTTAAATAAAGCATTCTCATCTGTTTCTTTTTCTGTATTTTTCTTGACTCTGCTAATATGTGGGAAATGTGACTGCTTATTGTCTTGCGGATGTCTTCCGCAGTCGCGTTATAGGCACTACTGTGGCAAAGGGCTAAGCAGTCTGGGTGAGTCATCAAGCAGATCCCAGTTGTGAGCTGTGCGAATATTCAAAATGTATTCTAATGATCAGTTCCCCAATCTCCCGGGACATGAGTCACACCCTTCTGAGGACTGTGACGGGATGGGAGGCAGATCCTACTGTAAGTTTCTACGTGGACATTTTATAGAGGAAAAATGTTTTATCTACTTGCAGAATATTTGGCATATTTCTCTACCTCTTCTTCATGCAAATGTAGATGGAGAGAATTTTTGAATTTCAGTAAAACTAAAGGATAAAGCTGGAATCGAGGGGAGACAGTGACATTTGTTCCCCACTTCACCCACAGGTATCCTTCATTGCCACTCCAAGCTGGGTGTCCAAGTCAGCCTCGGTGTAAGACTTCCTCCCCGCGGTTCCTGCTTTCCCGCACCCCCTTCTAGTTCTCCTTCATCCTTTCTTCCTTCCAATCCCTGCTCCTCCTCCTCATTCTCCTTTAACTCCTCCTTCTCTTAAACTTACCCTTCCTTCCTTTCATCTCTCTGTCACTTTTAGGAATTCGTTTTCCCCTATAATTTTTCCAAAACTAATGCTTTGAAGATGAGCCAAGAGCCCACTCAGGTTCTCTAAGTCGTATGTAGAATTTTCCAAGTGAACTTGAAATCACAATCATTGCTTACACACTTAATACAGAAAACAAATCTTAGGTTGCACTATGAGATTCATCATTTTGTTATGAATTCCAAGTCATTGTTTTAAATAATGTGCAATACAAGATTTTTTAAATGGACGCTTCAGTAGAAGCCTCAAGAGACAGTTACAGAAAAACATCATAGGCACATTACAATTTTTAAAAAAACCATATAGTGTTATGAGCTATTCAACTACCCTTGAGGTTTTTATCATTTATGCATTATAATTTTTTACCTTTATCTTAAATGTAAATAATTTTTAAGAATCACTTTTTTAAAGCATTATACTGTTGGTAGCATTTTTCATGTTAGTATATATTAATACAAAGAGATCAGACTGAATGTAGTTCCTAGATACCACCCTAAGGATGTAAAAATCACTTATTTTGAAATAATTCAACAATATCATAAGCATGAGAACGCACTTGGATAACTTCTTCTCACCATCAAAATGTGTCTCCTTCAGTGACCTGTGGGAGACATGAAAGTGCAACTCCACTGAGACCGTTTCATTAGCAAGCAGTTATCTCATGATTAAAGCTTGCATTGCAAGACTTTGCTGTATGAGAGTCATGACTTTGATCTAAATTAGTATTCATGTCATCAGATAACCACAAACACTTTCCTAATACTTTTTGTCAGTTATCATTTATATGAGCATATCGCTGGCATGTTATTTATATCCACATCATTTCAAAATGTGTCATCTTACATGAGCTATATGACATAGAAAATTAGCAAATTGAAGAAAGATGACAGAAAAACAGATCGGACCTAAAAGCTAGCCAAAGTTTAGGTTAAAGAGCAAAGGCGTACGCTGAACTGCTCTCAGGTGGAAACCCTAGCCTCCGTGTTTCTGGATGGTTTACTCCTTTGGGTGCCCTGCGTTGTCTGTGGAGTGCAGGAAAGGCATGCTAGTGCCGGCTGCTACTACCCCGCACACTTTTCCAGGGCCATCCACGATGCACTTTCGTGTAACTATAATGTAACAATGATTTCTGTGATTGTTAAACATTTTTTTTTAAAGTGTCTATTTCTACTTGAAAAGTAGAAGAAGAGGAGAGAGAGAAACACATACTCTTTTTTTTTTTAAGATTTATTCAGTTTATTACAAAGTCAGATATACACAGAGGAGGAGAGACAGAGAGGAAGATCTTCCATCCGATGATTCACTCCCCAAGTGAGCCGCAACAGGCCAGTGCACGCCGATCCAAAGCCGGGAGCCTGGAACCTCTTCCAGGTCTCCCGTGCGAGTGCAGGGTCCCAATGCATTGGGCCGTCCTCGACTGCTTTCCCAGGCCACAAGCAGGGAGCTGGATGGGAAGTGGAGCCGCCGGGGTTAGAACCGGCGCCTATATGGGATCCTGGGGCCTTCAAGGCGAGGACTTTAGCTGCTAGGCCATGCCACCAGGCCCGAAACACATACTCTTAAGAGGCAGTACTGGGCCAGTCAAAGCCAGGAGCCAGAGCTCCTTCTGGATCTCCCATGCGGCTGGCCAGGACTCAAGTCTGCCTCTTAGAATGTGCATTAGTGGGAATCCAGAATCAGGAGGCGAGCCAGGGCTCAACCTCAGGCACTCCATGACTGACTGTTAGCAGTGTTTTGAAGAGACCATGCTACTGTATGGTCCTTTTCAATTATAAAGCTGAGTGAAATGTTGTTTCATTCTCATGAAAATATCAGTATTTTTTAGATGGTCACAAAACATTCCAGAGAATAAATATTGTGTGAAAGCTTGCCAAAGAGATCAACTCTTATATGAGCAAATGGGCCTAGGAGCAACAGCAGGGTTGAGGGACCTGCTGCATGAGGACGGAACTACTGCCAGAGACTGCTGCTTTGATGGCCCACATCGCTTGTTCCCTGAGGCTTAATTTCAAAATGACAAGTTCATTTCTATTCTAAATCACATCCATTTGTCCAATTTGAATAGCAATGAAAAAAAAATGCTGTGCATGAGCCCAGCAAGGTAGCCTAGTGGCTAAAGTCCTTGCCTTGCACACGCCAGGATCCAATACGGGCACCGGTTCTAATCCCGGAGGCACCCCCTTCCCATCCAACTCCCTGATTGTGGGCTGGGTGGGCAGTTGAGGACAGCTCAATGCCTTGGGACCCTGCACCCATGTGAGAGACCCGGAAGAGGCTCCTGGCTCCCAGCTTTGGATCGGCACAGCTCTGGCCATTGTGGCCACTTGAGGATTGAATCAACAGATGGAAGATCTCCCTCTCTGTCTCTCTTCCTCTCTGTATATCTGACTTTCCAATAAAAATAAAAATTTTTAAGTGCTGTGCGTATGTTAAATCCCTGAGTCTTTGAAACCTCCACTGGTGATGGCGTGCACAACACTTTGAGTTCTCTGTGAACTGATGAAGATGTTTAGAATTCCTTTGCTCAGATTCCCACTTTTTTTCAATTTATTTCAGTTCTAAGCAGCATTGGTATTCATGAACTATAAAAAACTCTGTCAGTGTGACTGTTTTCATTGACATAAGTGATAATTTCCTAGTGGGAGAAACAGTTATTGAATATAATTATTATTAAAATGTGCACTAATTTTCTCACAATTAAAATCAGCCCCAAACCATGATAGCTCATTACTGTAAACATTATTGCATTTTAAAATAAGTCACACTGTGTCTTGATACCTGATCTGTTCTCTTTCAGCATAGTCACAGGATTCCACATTTTGATTTATAATTTAGTCCCTTGGCACTTTAATTTTCTCATGCTTCCGTTTCTTAAGACTTCAAAAATTGGTGCTGTGCCTCTTGCCCCTAAGGTAGCTCTTATGTTGAGTTTTGAAATCTTGTAGGCAAATTTATCAAAATTGAATAATTTGTGTCACTTAAGGAAAAACAACTGCTCTGCTGGGATTGTAATGGGCTTATGTGTCTTTTTTTTTTATAAAGATGAATTTTATGAACTTGGTGTGACGGCTCAGTGGCTAAATCCTCACTTTGCAAATGCCAGGATTTAATATGGGCGCTGGTTCATGCTCCAGCTATTCCCTTTCCCATCTGGCTCCCTTCTTGTGACCTGGAAAAACAGCAGAGGATGGCCCAGGTCCTTGAGACCTGCACTGTGTGGGAGCTCCAGCAGGTTCCTGGCTCCTGGCTTCAGATCAGCTCAGCTCCAGTTGTTGCAGCCACCTGGAGAGTGAACCAGTGTACAGAAGGTCTTTCTGTCTCTCCTTCTCTCTGTAAATCTGAACTGCCTTTCCAATAAAAACAAATAAATCTTTTTTTTTTAAGATGAATTTTATTTATTGGAAAGGCAGAGTTACAGAGAGATAGGAGGTAAAGGAGAAAGAGAAAATGGTAGTGGGGGGGTAGAAGGGAGAAAGAGGAAAAGGAAAGGAAGAGAGAGAGTGAGAGAGAGAGAATGTTCCATATTCATTGATTCACTCTCTAGATGGAGAATGGTCCACAATGGTCCAGTGTTGGCCCTGATCAAAGCCAGGAGCCAGGAGCTTTATCTAAGTCCAAGGACTTGGGCCATGCTCCACTGTTTTCCCTGGTGTGTTAGTAGGAAGCTGAGACTCAAACCAGCACCCTTAAGGGATGCCCGCATTGCAGGTGAGGGCTTTATCCATTATGTCACAGTGACAGTCCTGTCCTGTATATTTTGATAACTGTCAAAGCCTGAGTTTGAAATAATAGGTTTTAGTAGAATCTGTGAGGCAAGTATTTCAAGAGAAGTGACAATACACCTGATTTTTGTACGAAAGAGCTGCTGCATTTCCCTTATTAATTCCCCTGTGATTAATTAATAGGCAGCACTTAATCTAGAAGTCTTAAAAAAATTCCCCTCTGACAGTTACTGTACTGCTTTGGTTAGTTTGGAGGCTGTTGTAGCATACAAAATTAATCCCATTCTCTTGCTTGGTGTCCATAGTTAGGTGTTAAAAGTGTGCAGTGTAAAAGTACAACTGTGCATCAGAAATAAGTATAATTTAAATTGTTTAGATGACCTATGGAAGCCTCAGGAAAGAGTTTCTGCTGAATGGGCTGGTGCTCCCTGCTGCCTGTATAATTTATGTGAGAAATTAGTGCGAATGGTTCACTTTTATGGAGCAGAGCTGCGTGTAGCAAGCCTGCAGAAACAATTTTCCCCCAAGCCTCCATCTGTTCTTCCAACTAGGGCATATGCCATCTCATCGAGCTTGAAAGTCAACTGATTTATAACTCCTGGAAAGTGCATAGATTGAAAAGAAAGGTCGACCACTGCTCGCTGACAGTGATTGGTTAGGCACTGCCTAAAGACAATTCACATCACCGGGACCCCCGAGGGAAACAAGCCACGTTGTAAGTCTCAGATCTCAGTAGACTGACAAGTAGAAGAAATACAAATCACTCCCGTTTTGTAAGGCGACCACCACTGTTGAGCTGGAGGAGATGAGAGCGTTAAGGGTGCCCTAGCTTGTCACCTCATATCCTGTGAGGAAGTGAGATTGCGCTCACCTCCCCAAAGTTGCAGCTTGGGAACCATCACCTTTCCAGTGTTTAACACTCAAGTCTATGCTGGTTCTTGTTGGAAAGTTATGTGTAGGAACCCGAATGAAGCCTCTGGTGAGCTCCCACAGCTCTCTGTGTCTTAGCACTTCCTCATGCCCCTGCTGTTGTCCAAAGCACTGTTACAGTCACACATGTCCTTCGACAGCTGACGATTGGAAACACACCGATGGAGTTCATGTTAGAAATAAAAATGGCTGTTTGTTTCTACTTAGAGGAATCCACGCATGCCTCTCTGAACACTGGATCCTTGCAGTTACACAGAGAATTTCCAACCCTCTGTAGATATTCTAAAATCCCTCCTTTCTTTCCGGCAAAGTCTAGAGGAAGTTCTAATGAACACCCACACCCATTTTAATCCATACTTGAGGAAACAACCTTAGGGAATTGTTACCTTTATCAGAAAGATACTGCATATACAAGCAAAATGTAAATTTTACATTTATTACCACTTATAAACATTTGTTTTAATGTGAGATAGGTACATGTTGATTTTTAGCGGAAAGTAGATGGGATAAATACATCTCCAGACATTTCCACCACTCACTTGTATAGAAATTATTAATAATTTTGGAAGTATTTGCATCTTACCTTTGCTTTCCACACAGTTGAGATCAGAGCAGATATGCTACAGTAACAAACCTGCTTAGCTCATGTTATTTACAATGCTTTAGGAAGTACATTTGTCATTGGATAGTCTATAAAAACACACTGCATTATTGGGTTTGCTGGATTTTTTTTCTACTCTGAAAGTACTAATACACTGATTATAAAATTTAGAAAATGATAACATTTACATAAGAAGATAAAATTCATTCTGAGATTTATAAAAAGAGTTATTTATTTTTATTGGAAAGACAGATTTACAGAGAGAAGGAGGGACAGAAAGAAAGATCTCTGTTTGCTGATCCACTCACTAAATGACCACAACAGTCAGAACTGAGCAGATTCAAAGCCAGGAGCTGCTTCCACATCTCCCACACAGGTGCAGGGTCCCAAGGCTTTGGGACATCCTCTGCTGCCTTCCCAGGCCACAAACAGGAAGCTGAATGGGAAGTGGATCAGCCAGGACACAAACCAGTGCCCATATGGGATCCTGGTGCCTGCAGAAAGAGGATTAGCCAATTGAATCATTGCACTGGGCCCACCTCCTTGAGGTGCTTTTATTAAGTCTTATTAAGAAAATAGATTTTGGGCCAGCATTGTGGTATAATGCATAAAACCGTCTCCTGCAAAACTGGAATCCCATGTGGGCGGCAATTCAAGTTCTTTGGCTATTTCATGTCCAATCTTAGTGACTGCATTATAAAGATTTTCTTTGCTCTTAATCTAACAAATCTACAACAGCAATTCTCTAAAATGGAATTCCAGTTTGAATAAAAGAAAATCTTAACAAACAAATAATCAAAAAACTAGGTCAAAATTCCAAGATCCTTAGTTTCTTGAAAGTCACATTGTTAAGTACCATCTCCCCCCCATTTCCCTGTGGAATGTACCATCATTGCATCCTAACATTGATTACTGAGACTTTACAACCAGTTTGGCTCTTTGAAGGCCATCTGTTCTTATTTGCTCACATATTTGTTTTGATATCCAGGACAATTATACTACTTTTAGGTATTTAAAAGTTGCTATAAGTGCTTTATCTTTTATTCATTCTTCCATTGGTCTGGTAAGGGGTTGTCTTCTTACCTGAAACTTTTCCTAAACTGAGGAAACTTTTCTTTTGTAATATTCGTGATTATTATTTTTGTCATATTTTTCTATTTTTTGTTTTAGAATAACTGCTTGAATACTGTGCATTTATGCTCTGCTATTTCTATCGTTGTCTTTGTCTCCCACTCATCATTTTTTAAACTTTTTGAGAAATTCTATTATGTTTTTATTTTCCTTTTGCATCTGTCTAGTACTGCTAAAAATTCAGATTTTGGCCATTCTTTGGTAGATTGCCCAGCACCTCACCAACATCCCCTGTCTAGAAAAGCATGTTTCATCTGATCCCCAATCTATTGGCCTAATGGGATATTTTAACTTCTTACAAAAAGGCAAATAGAATAGACAAAGACTTGCGATCCTTAAACTGTACCAGCACCCACTTTTGTCCTCTATATCTTCATTAGCTTTAGTATTTTGATGTGGGGCATTATTTGTTTTTAGGACAAAATATAACTTGCTACCAGAAGTAGATGTACTTAATTCTTGCTCAATATGCAGTTGTTTCTGAGAGTTGACTATGAATAGATGTTAGAGGAATGGCATTCATGATGTACTAGAGGTGGATAGAATTTTATCTTAAAAGTTAATTCAAAATAAAAGGTTCGTCTTTTCCTATCACTTACCCCTTCCCTTCATTTTGTTCCAGCATTGATACATTTGTCAGTGGATGGCAGAAAGTGTAGGAGGGATGAAAAAGTTGCCTGCCTAGCTGTTTTTGCATGGTGGCCCCTAGTTGCAACCCATTAGTGGTATGAACTGTGACTTCGCAGTCCAGTTCCAATGGCCTCATTAATACGTGCAATCCTTTTAGTTCTGCTGGCATGCTTGTTGTAATACTGGTTTTTATTTTGAATTTGGGTTCCCCTCTTACTCTGTACCTTTATAGACGATTTTGTTGTGTGTTTAGAGAGATTATGTCAAAGACTCTACTCAAGATTCCATTTAAAGCTGCAGAGTCCAATTTGTTTTTGTGTATTACTGCTCTGTATTCTATTATGGAGAATTAATGTGGTCTTATCAATGCTTAGGTAATAGTGACTTACCTATTCATAAAAGAATTGAGTACCAACAATAGATGAGAGACAACGTGGGACCCTCCAGCTAACTGATACAAACTCTGATCTTAAGAAGCTTATTGACAGAAATAGATCACGATTCGAAGAAATTTAAAGTTATCCAAAGAGTGTATTAAAGCAAGTCACCTCCTCTTGCATAGATCAGACATTTTAGGGCCCACATGCAGCTTATGTAAAACATTTGCTTCTTCAGTGATGTATCTCAAGTAATTTCCGTATTCAAATTTTCAAATTAACAAGCTGAACAGCAATTTTATCAGTTTATAAATTGGTTTCAATCCCATTAAGTGCAGAGTACTGACTTTTGCTTTTCCCTTGTTTTAACCACACACACATACATATATATGTCATTTTAAATGTAAAGTATATATATTATACACACATATATAGTAAAATTTAAAAGTAAAATACATATTGTGTATTACTTATACATATATAGATAGTAAATATTATCTTTAAAATGACTTTCAGGTGATGACACCACAGACTGACTTACGCACAACTGTAGCAATACAACTGCAGCAATCCCAAGTTGCAGTGAGATACTGCTAACTCCAAACTTCCACTCCATATTTTGAACTGAGTACCAATATTCCTTTTTTTATCTAGGTGTGAATCTTAAATGTTTTTCTGTGTTAAATACAAGCTAATCATTCCCATCCTGCTCTTCACATCTTACTCTATTTTTTCTTATTTTCCTTTTGTTTCACTGTGGTTCACCCTGGTTGGCATCCTTGGGTCTGTCTTCCAGTGTGCTGATCCACTCTCCTTGGTTAGGTTCAATCTGCTGTCTTATTTTTCTATTGAAATATTTTTCGCAGTTAGAATTAATACTGCATTTTATATGCATTTGTTAGAGCTCCTAAATGTTATCTCTAGCTTCCCTTACTGTCTTTAATCAGGTTATTTAATTGGAACACAGGCATATCAAGTTTCCTTCACATCCATCCATCTTCTCTAGGCTGCATGTTGGAGTGAGACTGTGTCCTCCCTGGTGCATGTCTTGCTCTGGGTCATGCAGGTATCCTGGGCGATGTCCACAGGGCACAGGCTCTGAATAACGGCTAGGTGAGTCAACTTCCAAGTGTCTTCAGCAGGCTAGGCCCAGCTGTATAAATTAGAATTTTCTGTACATTTCAGAGAAGGTGGGTATTTCCCTTTTTTAATTTTTGAGAATGGCCTTTTTCCTAATGTTTCAATCATCATATTGACCAGATCTTTCCATTAATGGAGTGGGATTGTTTCCTCAGTTTAACGTCATGGCGTGGACATACAGAAAAGCACTTGTGAGGGACAGTCTTTTCCCTTTGTGAGATCAGTTCTAAAGCTCTCTCATGTACACATAAAACCAGTGAAACAAAATACTCTCTTTAAACTTCTTTTGCAAGTTCTCTTTTTAAAGCAAATGTAACCAGATAATGTGTACTGCATGGTTCTGTATATGCACAGATATATAATAGACATGTAAATTAAATCTCTGTTGAAAATACTAGAATTGTAGGTTTGGGAAAATCGCAAAGACTTAAAAGGATGAACAAATACACCACTCTCCTTGTTATGTCAATAATGTGTGTGTGGCGTGTGTGTGAGATAACATTTCCACGTGGTATGCACGTGCTTGCCGACATTTCCATCTTATTTCAGTAGCAGGGCTAAGATTTCAGTTTTCATTGGTTAATAGTTAACATAAAATTAAGATAGGTTTGGTGATGTCAGGAGACTCTGTAGTTTCATTATCCCCTCAGACTCTGGTGAGTCTCTGGAGAGGCATTAGCCCCTCACCTGGGAAATACCTTTATGTGCGCTCAGTTTATTGAACATCATTAAATCTTTTTCAAGCCAAGCAAGGACAAGATTGGATTGTGAAGATTGTTTTGAAAGTCACTTTTCACAGGAAGTGTCATTTTAGATGTGTCAGCAGTTGCCATTTTGGGAGGGTCACTTGGGTTATAAGGAAGTATTTGCACATGCACAAGAGGATTTGCTCAGCTGTTTTCATTTTTCTTCTCTTTTTGTATTTTTGATAGTGTTTTAGACTGGTAATATTAAAACCACAAGTCAAAAAGTACAGAAGTTGAGATTTTTGTAATTCTGTTTGGAGTTCTCTAGCCTTTTCTGCCTATGTGGGTTGTAATTCTAACACTTTATTATTCTAACATATTACATTTAATAAACCAACAATTGCTACTGCTTACCGATCTCGAGCAGCAGTTTGGCAAATGGCTCATTTCATGAAGAAACGATACATGCTCTGATGGCTGTGGCTGTCCCGGTGGGAATGTGGAAGGGGGCAGTGCAACACCCAGTTTATTTAGGCCCAGGGTTTTTTCTGTCAATCAATAAGATTAGAATTTACATCGGTTTGCAGAAACACTGAGCTCTACACATTCTCTGTGCAGTATACCAGTAGTTTAGACAATACGATAGCAATAAAATAAAAATCAGTATTTGTCTTCTCATCCATTCCTGCCTTATTCATTGTGCATCAGCAATCTCTGTGCATACGGAATACCAAGTACGCACCCTGCTGCTTGCCTGTTGACCTTTACTTGTATTGGCCATTTCCTGAAAACCACCGTTGCTCACCCCTACCACCCCTATCTCCTTTAGTTTGGTCACTGACTATCCTTCTGTTCAAACCAGAATCATGTGCGACATCCTCCCGAAATCTTACCTGACTCCCCAGACTGGGCTGAAGACCCTGGCCTGGAAAACCAGCACAGCTAGTAGGAGACTCATTGTTTTCATGTGTGCCCTTCATTGCCTTGGCTTGTAGAAGGACTGGGACAGGACATGGCTTGACTTTGACCATCGCCTCTGATACCTCATGAATAAATATTTTAATTCTGATGTTTCAGATAGTTCATTAAAGTGCTATATTTTAATACATTTATGCATGGTTGGTTTGTCTAACACAGTAGAACTTGAATTTTCATCTACCCCAGAGATCAGGTTGAGGGAGATAGTTTTTAATTTTATTTTACACTCCTATGGATCTTATGAGAGTTCTGTGTATTTTTATGTTTCCATGTAGACTATAGTTTGTAATGCATATAGGACCTTCATAGTACATGTTTACTGAATATTGCTTATAATAAATATAAATAATATTATAAATATTATTGCTTATAGCTGATAAACAGCAGCCTGACCTTATTGAACTTGTTTGCTTTTGTATCTGCTGTTTGTAACTGTGTGATATTCAGTGATGCTCATGGGAGTTCATCAGGAGCATCCATTCATTCCAGACTTTTCTGGACTACTGACCTGAGACAGGTGCTGTCCTAGACCCTGCCGTACAGCCATCACCTGGTGATGCAGACAAAGGGACACTCAAGTGGAGACTAACTGATGAAACTGCCGATATGATTTCTGGAAGGTAGAATGTTGGCGTCGTGCTTTTCCTTTTTAAATGTAGAGATACCAAACAGAAGACAATGTCAAAGAGAATGCACAACGAAAACAACTAAATTATGTGCTTGTAGCACCTATTACCAAAAATTAGTATCAGTTATATCCCAATACTAATGAATTAAGAGATTACATTCTAACTGAGTTCTTATTCTACTAAAACACTAATTAAGGGATCACAAATGACTCTGTCTTGTGCATTTCAACATAAATATTTAATGAGCATATGAAAATGTGTATTTCCTTTGTGGAAAGTGCATATTTTATGTCCCCTTTCCCTTTCTGTTCTTAAAACCATTACTAATAAGCAGATTTAGGGAAACCAACAAAAAATGATGAGACACACATGATCAGAACCGTTTGGGTGCAGCAGGCTCAACCCAGTTATCTTTATGTGAATGGCAGCAGGTGGGGCTTCTGTGTGGGTAAAGCCAGGGCCACAGGGAAGGTAGGCTCGTGACTTCTGGAGACATTGTCCTGCCTCTGTGCCTGAGACAGCCCCCTGTGGGGTTGCACCATAACGTTCTTTGCCATGTCAACCTATAAAAGCATTTACTGTGCAGTTGTCTAAATATGATACATGTGAGAAAGAAGCAGAATTTTATGAAAGTAGATGGGAGTGAGTATTAAACACATGCATATTCACTTATGTGTTCTAGGCATTCTTTCATGTACCACACAGTTTACATGGTTGCAATTTCTTTGGTGGAAGTCACTGTTGGTGGAAGCCTTTGTGTGGTGTTTGTAATGAGTCATACGTAGAATGAGGTTAAAAAATGAATCAAAATAGTGCAAAATTACTTTTGTCTTGGAAAGCATGATTCTAACTACCTGCTTCACTGTCAGCCATAAAATTAGCAGAGAAAAAAATGCCCGAGGAATTCACTGGATCTCAAAATTATAATATCAGAAATCTAAATTTTATGTGATTAATAAGCACACATTTTTTTCCTTTGGTTTTGCTTCAGGAAAAAATTTTGAAAGGTTTATTTATTTGAAAGTCAAAATTACAGAGAGAAGGGGAAAGACAGAGAGAGAATCCTGCCTTCCAGTGGCTCATTCATCCCACTAATGGCCACAGTGGCTAGGGCTGGGCCAGGCCAAACCCAGCAGCCCGGCACGCCTCCTGGCTCTCCACATGGGTGCAGGGACCCACCAGCTTTGAGCTTCCTCTGCTGCTCTCCCAGGTGCATTAGCAGGGAGCTGGATCAGAAGTGGAGCAGCCAGAACTCAAACAATAGCCCATAATGGATGGAGGCATCATAGATCGTGACCCCAATACAGTACTTGTTTTAAAGAAAATATCCATCAAGTCTGTAAGTATGATGAAAGTTTTCATAGCAGATGAGATCTAAATATATTCAGATTTTTCTTAATTGAAATAGTAATGAAATATTTAGATGATATTGAACCATAGAACCCACATGTATGTTTTGAAAGAAAACATGATCAAGGTTCTCACTAAGAGAAGGGCCTGTTGTCTCTGTAGAGGTCAGGTATCTGCCCATCCTAGGACCCTGGCGGAAGCTCCCTTGAAGAAAGACAAATTACCAAGATCAATGTGATATGGCAGCTTTTATAAGAGAGGGGAGGCCGGCAGAGAGCCATTCCAGGGCAGCGGCGGAAGAAGTGTAGACTGCTGAGAGGAAGTGTGATGGGGTGGAGGAGCTGAGTCTGAGGGGGCAGCAAGGGCCCGAGCCCGCCTGCTGCTTCCCGTTCTTCTCCCATTCTCCGTGTCCCTTCGTCTTTAGGAAGAAATGCTGTCTTTTTGTGTAGGCAGGCCACCTCCCACAGGAGGGCCTTTACGAAGTTTTTTGTCTGAAAAAATTGCAAAAAGCTAAACAAAACAAAACAAAAAACAAAAACAAAAACAAAAACCCACACAACAAAACCTGAGGCTGTACTGTTCATGTCTAACTTTATTTTCAAACTGAAATTTGAACAATTACCTCTTTTAATGGAACAAATTAGATGGGAAAAACTGATAGTTGATAATTTTTCTTGAAAATGATTGGCTATTATCCATTTCCTGACAAACATAAGAAATCTAAGTCGCACAACCTTCTGATCACCTCCTTGGTAGAAAAGCCCATATCCTCCATGCCAGTGTCCCAGGTGTTTGACCAAAATAAATGCTGTTTTTAAAAAGGGGCCACTTTCATCATGTTTGGGCTACATCGGCAGGCGTTGGGAGTGGGAAGGTGAGAAACAAATGAGCAAGGAATTTATAAATTGTGCCTGTGCAGCTGGCACCCATACCATTCCTTGTGCCACCCAAGATAGGTATTTGTGATTCCAAGTTAGTGATGCTCAGTGTCTGTGTTTTCATTTGATTAAATGTTTAGTTCAACAAGTACTTACTGCGCATTCATGGTGTGCCTAGTCCAGTATGGCCTGGATCCAGGCACGCAGCGTGGAGACCCTCTACTGCATGGTACTTGCTTATATGGAGCATGGCTCAAATCATAAGAATGCCATATAATGTTTCTAAACACTGGAGAAACTTGATGCATTTATTATTCTTTTACTTAATTAGCATATCAAGTTAGCTTGCTGTTTGATTGGCCTATTGAGGTTCAAGTTTTAGAGGAAAGTAAAAACATTTAAGAAAAGAAAGTTTTAATCAATTATGTTGAATATCTGAGAAAATCTAATTCTCCCATATCAGTATTACAACCTACTTGAGCTAGTGGCTTCTAGATTTCATTTTGATTGTTCAATGAATTAAATAGAATGCTTGCTGTACTTGGTATAAGACAATGTTGCAAATTCTAAGCAGTGTTTACCACAGCTATTCTATTCTTTAGTTTCTGCTGGGATTTGCTTTGCAAAAGACACTGGGACCAATGTGGCTCACGTCATTCTGATAATTAACATCTGTGAAGGACAAGCTTTTGCATAAATTTCTCTCATAATGGAAGGAAGTGCACAGAAACAAAAGGGTGATATGTGCTCCAGCTTTAATATTTAAAATATTTTTCTCCGAGGAACTGAAACTCTACCTTCTGCACAGAAAAAAAAATCCTTTTATTTTTAATTTTTCCCACATAAATATAGAAGAGATGCCAAATGAACTACATTGTTGGACAATAATCTCACCCAGGCACCAAAATCAGTGATTTGCAATTCTAATAACTTATCAAGCAATTTCTCTGTTTCTCTCTGAAAAATCACTCCTGTGTAATTTCTAAAATGATGATTTACTCAGCATTTGATGGAAGCGGTGAGGGTATCTTGAATTTTTTTTTTCAGAATTTGTTGTACTAGGATCTTCTTGGTACATTTGGGGTGGGTTTTGAAGTTTTCTCTCTTCCCCACCCTCCAAAGACTGATAATAATGGGTTATGCTTCTCTTGATTCCCAAAGCAATGAGCTCCACGGTGCCACAGTGTGTTGTTGCCTCCCAGGGTCCACATTGGTGCCAGGAGCGTGTGCAGGAAGTGCTCCCACCTCAGGTTCACTTGCCCACCTTCCAGCCCTCAGCAACACTCGTGGTTGGGCTTCCCCAGCTTCCTTCTGGCTGGTGAGGCATCGGCATCCTGAGAAGACATCCCCAACGCCTAGTCCTGTGTGTCACATCAGCAACTCTCCTGTTTCCCCTCCCTTGGATAACTCGTTTACCAGGTTTTTCTGGATTTGAAGTATTATGGGTTTTTTTTTTGTCTGCTAATTAGTTTTAGAATTTTACAGCAGAATCAATATTTTCCCTTCTTGCAGTTGTATTTTTACTAATGACATTTTTATTAGTAATTGTATGACCTTATTTCTGTTTTTCCTTCTCCAATTGTGGAAGTTACTACCTCTGCCATTGTTAAGTGTGAAGTTCAGTAGTGTTGAGAGCATTTGCATTGCTGTGCAGTGAAGATCCATAGCTCTTTGCAATCTTGGAGGACTAAAACACATACCCATTAAGCAACCCCCTGTTCCATATCCCCCGTCCTCTGGCAACCACCACTCCATGTGCCTTCTCTGTGAGAAAAACATACTGGATTTCATGGAATTTCCTGTGTATTTTAAGTACATAGCCAAGGCTATTTAGTTTCTGCTAATAAGTTATTGGTACTGTGGCATTTAAATGTTGAAAATAGAAGAACAGTTAATGTAAATTACATCATCTCTTCTTGAAATGTTTAATAGCCATTGAACACATAAGAAAATTTTGCCTTTATTATGAAATTTATAACATAAAATGTATGAATTAATCACTAAATAAAATAGGGTTAGATTTTTTTTTAATTTTTACTTTTGTTTTTTATTGCAAAGTCAGATATACAGAAAGGAGGAGAGACAGAGCCAGGAGCCAGGAACTTCTTCCAGGTCTCCCACGCGGGTACAGGGTCCCAAGGCTTTGGGCCGTCCTCGACTGCTTTCCCAGGCCACAAGCAGGAAGCTGGATGGGAAGCGGGGCTGCTGGGATTAGAACCGGCACCCATATGGGATCCCGACATGTTCAAGATGAGGCTTTGGCTGCTAGGCCATGGAGCCAGGCCCTAATTTTTACTTATGATTTTAAATTTTATGATACAATTACATTAGAGTCTAGGATTTCCCCCACCCCAAAATCCTGCTCCCCCAGCTGGTTTTTCCCATATTGTTACAATAGACTAGTTCTTCATAAGGGGTTATCTTCTAAATCCTGTGTATAGCAAAAGGTTGCCTAAGAATTGCAAAACCTTGAGGAATGACTGACATTGTTTCAGGCCACTTGAATTGTGTGCACGCCATTTCTCAGACACGCAATTCCCCGCACCAATAACCACCAGGGCAAGTGATGTTGATGTGTACTTCCCACTCCCACCTGCAGAAACAATCCTTACTAAACCTGAGATTGTTTTATTTTAAAACATATTGAATAATCTGGATAGGTAACTAGCTAAATCTCAAGCTGTTCATCCTGCCACCAGCATTTGCCAAACAATGTCTTACATCAGCTATTCTGTATGAGAAGTGTGGGTTAAGCTGGTTTCAGTTAAGCTGGTTTTTTTTCTTCTTTTTGCACCATTTCTTTGTTACTTGATGACTTTTAACCTAAACTACAAGTTACAGCTGTACCTTGGGTAGTATGACCAGGTCTTGTCATAGCCTACTGCCAGTAAACTACACTAAACATCAGTTTTGTGGTCTACATAATTAAATCCCCTTTGCTGACATATTAAGTTAAAATAAATTGTGAGAGTCACCTACATTTATGTATTTACTTCTATTTTTTATTGTATCCCCTGGCATCATTGAGTTTTGTGGCAAGATCATTACAAATGTTTATTGTTGATATTTTTCATTTCCCTGCTTTCTTCTGTTGTTTAAGGCTGAAAACAAATTAGCCAAGCTACACTATGTCATTTCTTTCATATCTGGAAGTTTCTTTCTGATGAATATACTTTAAAATGGCTAATTTAATAAAGCATTGCTTCATCAGTCATTCCTGTATGATTTAATATGCAAAGTATACATGAAGTATTGCCAAAAAAGTCTTTATATTCAATGTATTCTGTTTGCCATTTTTCATGATTCCATAATTGTTTGTAAAGTAAAGCACATTTCCAAACTGAAGTACACTATGATCTGGTCTTTCCGCCTATTCTTTTTGTTTCTATTTATAATTTAGTAATAAGGACGAAAGTATGTCTTGGATCATTAGACAATACTAAGAAATCATTCCCTGATATACATCTTCCAATAAAAGCAGATAAATCACAAAACAACAGAATGCATACCACATTAAAATATCTGCAAATAATTTATGAACCATAAATGTATCCTATAAATATTTATTTAGTTACATTCTTTAAAACTCTGGCTAATCTTCTATTTGGATAACTAAAAAAGCCATGAGTTTGTGCAATCCTACCTTTAGCAGAGAAAATCCGTGGTTTTTGCCAGATGGTGTTACGGACTGCCTGTTTGCAGCACACATTTTCAGTTCTTCCCTTTCTTGTATTTGAGTTTGTGTAAGAAAAGGGGCGCAGCATGGGTCCTGCTGTCACCCACTGGACAGATCTCAGCAAAATCTCCTAATTCACGATGACTTTTCAATTATTTTAAGGTCTATTATAAATTTAAATGAAAAGTATGTGCTGTTGGAATGATATTCTTTTTTAAGATTTATTTTATTTTTATTGGAAAGGCAGATATTGAGAGAGGAGGAGAGACAGAGAGGAAGATCTTTTGTCCATTGATACACTCCTCAAGTGGCCGCAATGGCTGGAGCTGAGCGCGGAGCCTCTTCGGGGTCTCCAACATGGGTGTAGGACCCTAAGGCCTTGGGCTGTCCTCCACTGCTTTCCCAAGCCACAAGCAGGGAGCTGATTGGGAATGGGGTGCCTCCGGGATTCGAACTGGCACCCCTGTGGGATCCTGGCTTATGCAAGGAGAGGGCTTTGACTGCTAGGCTTCTGTGCTGGGCCCTGGCATAATATTCTAAAGTAGAATTATTTCTTCCAATATAAAAACCTATTTCTTCACCTTTGTGTTAGCCATTTGTACACCGCACAATCTCTTTTCCCTTTACAATTGTTAGAAGCATTTGTCTCCTAATTCCTGGATTCTAGTGTATTTTTGCATTGCTGTAAATTATATTTGACTTTAACAGACGTATATGTTTTCTCCCTCTTTTGGCAATGCTCTATACATTCTTGTGCATGATTCTGAATGGGGAAAAGAAATCACTTTCTTATCCTTTGGATAATCCTTTGGATTATCATTCTTCCCCCTCAGTTTATAAATCCTTCCCGTTGAAGCTTCCCTCTCTCGATTAGATTGTATTTACACACCCTGGACCTGGTGGGCACAGGGCTGGTCTGAGGGGTGGTGACTGCGGTATTAACCAGAAGCCCTTCTCCGGGCTGTGCCCGCCTCTCGCCTGCCTGCCTGCCTGTCTCCCAGTGTGTTGGCCCGGAAGGCACGGGTGCGAGGAACTCTAGCTGATGTGTCTGAGTTCTCTTTCTTCTTTGCATCATGGTTCAGGCTGAAGGGCTGCGATTTGGAGGTGTCCACTGTGTTTCTTCTTGTTCCCTGTGACAGTGAGCTTGCCAGCCTGCCCGCCACAGGTGGCAGAGAAGAGCATCCTGCCAAGGAGAAAGAGCCGCTGTGGCCTCAGATCACCTCTGCCCTCCCCTGGACTCCTTTATACCTTCTAGCTGCTCTTGTTTTAGATTTTAAACTGAGTTTTAAAAATATTTTCCTGGAAGACAGGGTGGAATTCTTTCAAAAATGTTCTAATACATTATGCCATGAAACATCTCTTCAGAGCGTATCATGAGAAAAGAATCCCAGAATACTGGGAAGACAGCTAAAGCTTTTTAAAATTATTTGCCTGTTTTCAACTATAAAACTCATATAAATGAAGCCTTGCTGGTTTTCCTTCTACAGTGTCACAATGTCATTTGGTGGTCACAGCAGAGCTGGGACCTAGGCGTGAGGTGTCCAGTCCATTCTTTCCATTATAATACTAAGCCCTGGCAGTTAAATGTTAGAAGACAATTTGAACTTTATCTATAGATATTACTTAAGAACACTTGACCTGATTCAGAGACAGAAATTTAAATTATTTTGTATAATATTTATTTTTTTAAAAGATTTATTTATGTTTTATTGCAAGTCAGATATACAGAGAGGAGGAGAGACAGAGAGGAAGATCTTCCATCTGATAATTCACTCCTCAAGTGACCGCAATGGCCGGAGCTCAGCTGATCTGAAGCCAGGAGCCAGGAACTTCTTCCAGGTCTCCCACGTGGGTGCAGGGTCCCAAGGCTTTGGGCCATCCTCGACTGCTTTCCCAGGCCACAAGTAGGGAGCTGGATGGGAATTGGAGCTGGCGGGTTTAGAACTGGTGCCCATATGGGATCCCGGGGCGTTCAAGGCAAGGACTTTAGCCGCTAGGCCATCGTGCCGGGCCCTGTATAATATTTCAAAAATAGCATGTGATGAAATTTAGCCAAAACGTGGAAACTGTGAAGAGAGAGAAACCCATGTTGAGGAAGCACTGTGCTATAAACACCAATAAAAAAAAACACTGAATACACAATAAAATGAAAACAAGTATTGGACCCAGTGCAGTAGCCTAGCAGCGAAAGTCCTCACCTTGCGTGCATTGGGATCCCATATGGGTGCCAGTTCCCATCCAGCCCCCTGCTTGTTACCTGGGAAAGCAGTCAAGGACAACCTAAAGCCTTGGGACCCTGCACCCACGTCAGAGACCTGGAAGAGGCTCTGGGTTCCTGGCTTTGAATCAGCTCAGCTCTGGCCATTGTGGCTGCTTGGGGAGTGAATCAGCAGATAGAAGATCTTCCTCTCTGTATATCTGACTTTCCAATAAAAAAATAAAATAAATCTAAAAAAGAAGTTTTCATAAAGAGCTTTTGGAATTCACGAGCATGTATGTTGAATCGGACTCTAGAATCCATGCTATAAGTCCACACACTAAATGTCGAAGTTGACTTCAAAAAGTTGATGAGGGACTGAAGATGAAACACAAACTCTCCTTTTCTTTTTTAACAACAGCAAAATCAAAGTCCTCGAATTTTCAGTGGCATATAACAGAATGAGCCATGCCACTTACCTGGGAGGACAAACAGGCAGGGGAATCAGGTGCCATTTTCCAAGGAGCAAATGAAAAGCAAGTCAGTTTCTATTAGGTTTTAGGAAATTTTATAAGGGAATCAGAAATACAGTGGTGTAGAAGTGGCACAATCCTAACACAAAAATAAAAGTCAAATGTTTTTAGAGGAAATACATGTAAACAATGTATGTACCCCAGCACGTCATACAGCCCTAAGGAGGGGCGACAATCATCAGAGTAACTGGAAATAGGTTGAACCATTTGGAAGGAAGAACGCGTTAGTATACCTTTGGCCATGTTTGTATATAAATTATGGATGAATTTTCAGAAAAACATAAAAAAGTAGTGGAAATAGTGAAGCTTTTAAAAATTTTTAGGAAAATTGTACAACGCAGAAAAGTATGAGCAAGAAGAAAAGAATCAAGGGTCGATGGTACTATTTGGGCAAATTTCTTCCCAAGCTGTTCTGTCATATCTTGGTTAAGATATTGTTGGTCTTTTGCTTGTACTCAGCAAAGTTTTTTCAGGTATGGGAGACCGTGCTGACTGGCATAGCAAACATGTCTGCCCAGCTCAATGGCTTCATAGACCATGTGTTACTTGCTCATCAGCCCAGAGCATCCATGCAGGGCCCTGTGCCCCAGCCAGCACTCAGGACTTCAGGTGCTTCTATGGAAGGCCTTCTCCTGGGGACCCTTCTGCAGATGTGGGAAGGGGGTCAGTGTGCAGGACTGCACCTCCGTCTGCTTTTCCTGGCCAGAAGTCCTTGGATTGGCATCTTTTTAAGGCTACAGGATATTCAGTAGCCAGATGAAAGTCATTCCCTTTTGTTCAACGTGATCTTCTCATGGAACTGCCACCATTTGTAAAAGCACAGGTTTCCATTTCTTGTAGATCAGCCACAGTTGCTCGCCTGGGCTTCCTCCTCAAGCAGACATTTCTTCCATTTCCTGCAGTCTTACTGTTCTTTATGATGGGAAGCTTGGAGCTGTTCCAATTCTTCCATCATGGCTGGAAGGACAAGTGCTCAGTGATTCCTTGACACATCGTTTTTACTCCTTTCTTGCTCTAAGCAGTCCTTCCAATAACAGATCTGAGAGTGGTTGGCTGTTATCACAGAGGCAGAAAGCTAATCTTCCCTCCAGCAAGGAAGCCTATCTCCTGGGCTCTGGAGGGGTGCACTGCGTGGAGGAAGATAGTCACTGTGGTAACCAACACTGGAAGGCAGCCCACGGAACCACACTGGGTAAAGGATTCGAGGGAGCTTCAAAAGTTCACAGGAAAAATGGAACTACAGGGTAGTACAAAATTCCCATAAGCTTGCAAAAACCCCCCATGGTTAATTAAAGCGTAATAAATGCACTTTATGGGATATGTTATAATTTTGCCAACTAGCAATGTGGTAAAATATTTATGAACTAATACTAAGTTCAGAACACAAAAAAGCGAAGGAATAAAAAAACCAAAAACCCTCCGGCTATAATGCAGTGGATTTCAAAATGTAAACTATGTAAAATCTGCACTTGTCAAAGCCCTGAGCATCAGGACTCGATGAGTGTGAAGTCCACTGATTTAGGAAGCAAGGAGGATTGTCTTTATTTTGCATCAGTTGGATTTTCATCCTTTTAGTAAAATACATTGCTTTCATAATCCAAACTAGTTTTTATCTGAAAGGTGAAATTATACCAAAATTTCAATACACAGAATGTTCGAGATGGAGTGAATATGTTGGTTATTAAGGCCTCCGACAGCTTCTGTGTACCAGGGACAGGGTTGCTTGCTGTCGCCTGCAGTATTTGTGACATCAGGGCACTGCCTGCCTGTGTTCTCCGGATCATGTGATGTGCTTAACTTCACACAAATGCTTTCTTCAAATTGCATGTTTACGGTTTAATAGAAGGTGTTAATTTACCCCCAGCCGCTAGAGTTAATGGCCAGGTTGCCTCTTTCGGCCTTTGCATTTTCACTGCCATGTCATCATGCAGTACCTAATGTTTACATCCTGCCATTTGAATGGAAACTGCACTGTGAGCATTTCCGAAAGTATCGTTGTAGAGTCACTCTGACATTGGTGTTCTCCATGTAGCACATGGCAAGACATGATGCTTAAGTGGGAAACACCTGCAGGTAAGACCCTGCGAGGGAGAGAGTCAAAACTAGGATGGGATAGTCTGTGGATCTACTGTGTGTTTGCTGTCAGGGAAGGGGGAGGGGGGTAGGTGGAAACACCACAGACTGCATTGCGGTGATAGGGGAATGAGCCAATAGGAACCTGTTGCGGCCAGCTAGGCTGGTAACATGACACGAAGAAGGATCTGGGGATGAGACACCTACACGGAAACCAGAGATGGTGGAAAATGTCTCCCCCTGGCCTCTCTCGAGGCCTGCTTTTATTGCCTCCACTCTTGACCTCTCACCTAGTTCTTGTTTATGCTTTAGTCCACACTCTCAATATTGGATACAGCTGAGTTCCATTAGACCAGGTGCTTTCAGCCCCAAGCCCATTACCTGTAGGGCTCAGTTTAGTGAGTGCTAACCAACTCCTTAGCCCACAACAAGAACCCCTGGGCCCTGATGGACTGTCAGAAGATTGCCAGCTCCAACAGGTGTCAGCCTTATTATCCCTGCTAGGCTCGGGCATTGGCATGCTGGCAACTGATGGGAGTCACAACTCTGCCTCAGGCATCAGACATGGGCCTAATGATCTGTTCCATTCCCTGCAGAGAGAGACCGGAAAGTGCATTCTCACGCCCTCCACAAGTTGCATTCATGCTGCATTGTATTCCAGCTTAAGGATACACCATGATAAATCTTTTTGAACAATCTAGAAGCCCAAAAACCTTTCATCCTTTATCCCGCTCCTCCCCATTGCCAAACTCTCACCAACCATATTAGCATTTCTCTCAAGCAGATCTGACCTTTTTATTCATCTTCAGAGCAAAGTCTCTATCAATCTCAGTTTGTGTTTTGTCTTACATTTTTCAATGACCTGGATCCCTCTCTCCCCTTACCTACAAGACCTTTGCCTATACTGTCAGCCTGGTTTTGGACAAAAAGAGTAAAGCTCCACCGCACCACCCCCAGCCTCACTGTGGATTCTCATTGTTCTCCGGTTCCAAAGGACCTCAGGGGTAGGTGTAGTGGAACAGGTTAGGCCTCCAGTGAGAATCACACATCCCCTGTCAGGGTGCTGGGTCAATTCTTGGCTACCCCACTTTGGACCCAACTTCCCACTGATGTTCCTGGGAGGCAGCAAAAGATATATCAAGCATATGGAGCCCTGCCACCCATGTGGAAAAGGTGGATGGAGTTCCAGGCACTTGTATTCAGCCTAATTCAATCCTGGAATTTGGGAAGTGGTGTGTATATAGATGATTTCTCTCTTTTCCTCTCTCTGCCCTTTGTCTCTCTGGCCTTTCAAGTAGGTGAGAATAAATAAGTATTTTAAAGGCATTTAATTTGTTATCTGATTTGAAAGGCAGAGCTACAAAGAGAGGGAGAGACAGAAAGTTTTTGCCATCTTCTGATTCGTTCTACAAATGATCACAACCGCCAGGGTTGGATCATGTTGAAGCCGGGAACCTGGAACCCCACTCAGATCTCTGCTTTTGATGGCAAGGACCCTAAAACCTGGTCACTTGTTGCTTCCTCAGAAGCACTGGCAGGAACAGGTTGGAAAGTGGAGCAGCCTGACTCAAAATGGCACTTACGGGATGCTGACATCATAGGGAAGCTTAACAAGCTTAGCCATAACACCGGTCCCAAATAAATGTATTTTTAAAAGTCTACCTCAGTTTATAACACCGGTCCCAAATAAATGTATTTTTAAAAATCTACCTCTTGCAATGTTTCAACACACATCACAGTTCCCACTCTGTTCCATGCTACCCTACAGACAGTACACTGTTTCCGGCAGTCCTCACTCTGATCTCTGTGCTCCAGGTCCTGAGTCCTACACTCTGGGACCTCAATGCTTCCTGCGCACTTCCTGTCCTCCCCTGGGCCATCCATTCACGGGGTGCTCTGTCCGGCTCTCCTGGTCGGTGTCATGCATAGCTTCCACAGGATAGCTAGAAAGTCTCACTTTGGGAGCCTTTCCTTGATGCTCTGTTGATCTAGGCGCTCTTGTAGGCCAACACTTCTCATCTCTGTAGCAGGTACTTTACCTCCTATGCGCATTCATCTTCATGATGGTGAATTCTGTGTAATACCTCAACGTACTTTGTGTTGTGAACACAGGATCCCCTGTTCATTTTTGCATACCGATTTCTAGTCATGCTCACTGCTGAATGAACACCTAGGTTCAGGATAAAGGTCTAAGCTATGCTGTAGCTATGGGAACAGTCGCTGCTATAGTGTTGCATGTGGTTCCCACTGGAAAGTGGGGAGGGAAGAAAAATCATCCAAAGAGAGTTTCTGTATTCATACAGAGATGTTAAAGTACATTTGCAGGCCTGCAGATGTCAACATTAGCATGCACTGGAAGATAACTGGGTAACTTAAACCAAGGAGATCATTTGGGAAGGGTCTTAAATGAAGTTAGTAGTAAGATGAAACCTGATCATGAAGTAGTTCATGTCCAGGTTGAGTAATTTGAGTCCCACGTTAAAAAAATTGTTGAGAAAAAACAAAAGGTATTAAGGAGAGAGGAAGGGAATGAGAGAGAGAGAGAAAGGGGGGGAGAGAGAGAGAGAGAGAGAGTATGGGAGGGGGGCAGATTGCATTTTAGATCATCCTATCAGGAATAAGGAGGAGAAAATAGAAGGGCCTGCTAGAGCCAGAAAAAAAATTGCTTCTGGAAGTTTTGGTATTGCTAATGGGGATGAGGAGCTCCTGACTTGTAGTGCAGCCGTAGGGACAGTGGCATGGCAACAGCGGCCACAGCAGGATAGTTCCTGGAGGACTGAATTCACAACTCCCAGGGAGCACGCTGCTGATGCCGTCATGAGCCCATGGACGATGAAGACTGGGAATGCACCATTGGATCTGCTCAGATCCCAGCTTCCACTGTGAACAACAATTGAATCCCACCTTCCCCCAGATCTGAACTTGGCCTTGAGCCAAGAGAGGGTCATGAGGGCAGTGAGAGCACCCATCTGATCAGCTAGCTGTCCAGGAGAAATAGCCCAGGAGGATCAGTGTGTCTTGGCAGCCACAGGTGACAGACACATCTCTCAAGTCACAGAGCGTCTGGCATGTTCCCACCAGGTGGGTAAATAAAATCACCTCCAGAATCTGCAAAGCTGCATGGATGATCAGTTCTTTACTCAAGAAAAGCTTTACAAAACTACTGAGAATTCTTTCCAACTTTCAAATTTGGTAGCTAACTTTATTGTTTCATAGGCTACCTTAAGACAATTTTTATGAAAAAGAGAACTTTTGAAAGTACCTCATTTTTATTCTTCTTACTTAGGATTCATGGGGGGTAGCTCTGTTGCCTTAATATAATTTAAGGCTTATTTCATGTCAAATCAATTGGATAATAATCACTTCCCAGAATGATCTGAAGAGGTGCCAGACACTACCGTGATAATACAAAGCAGGATATTCACACAAAGCCATGTTTGCCCTGGGAAGTTGAGTAACTTGGGGAAAAGAACCCACGTATCGTAATATCACACGTTTGTAAGAGAGCTCTAAGAATCCAAGTGCCACAGGAATACAGGAGAGAACAACTCTTCGGGGAAATCAGAGGGATTTGTAACAGAGAAGTTGCTGCCTGAGCCGATGCCAAGAGACAAACCGCGAAGAGCTGCCAGAGGTATTGGGGCTGGGGAAGCAGCCTTGCAGGCAAAAGGAAGCATGCACAGAGGTGACCAAATACTAAAGACGTTGTCATGGTCAGAGAACAAGGAAACAGAATTTGTTTACTGGCATAGAGAAACAGTGGTAGAGTCCTGTTAAAGATTTCAAAGGAAAAGGCAGAGGAGCATTTGGCAGTGGAACCAAGATGCCAGCTGGGACCCCTGCAGCACTGGTGGAGGGCCTGAAGTTGAGTCCCAGTCTCCCAGCTCCAGCTTCCTACTAATGCATGCCTGGGAGCACTAGGCGGTGGCTCCAAGACTTGTGTCAGTTTCATCCACATGGGACGTTAGTACTGAATCCCCAGCTCTCAGTTCTGCCTTGCCAAGCCCAGTCTATTGCCAGTGGAGTGAACCACCAGATATCTCTCCATGTATCATGTTTCTCTCCGTGTGCTTGTCAAACAACAGAAAAACTATTGTGAGAAATAAGTTGAGGAAGACAACACCAGGAGCTCTTCTCTCAGTTGAACGGAGCATGTTTACTATCTAGAATCTAGGGACTGAACCCTTGAGAGGATAAGATAGGGTGGAGAATGATTCAGAAGTGATGATCATGTGAATGGGTCCTATATTAAGCTTTTTGTGTGTGTGTGTTCATTTGTTTTAAACTTACTTGTTTCTTACCAACAAGAAATTATTTTTTTCCTTTTTTATTTTTATTTTTATTTTTAAACATTTTTATTGCATTTCATTTTTTTAAATTAATTACATTGCATTATGTGATACATTTTTTATGCACTGGGATTCCCCTCACCCCTCCCCACACCCTCCCCCCATGGTGGATTGCTCCACCTTGTTGCATTTCCATAGTTCAAATTCAGTTGACATTCTTTCATTAGAGGTATTTACCAAGCATAAAGTCCAGCATCTTATTGTCCTGGTAAGTTCAATGGTTTCTTGGTGAGACCATCTCTGGTCTGAAGGTAGAGCCGGCAGAGTATCATCCCAATCAATTAAAAGCCAACATAATATTTCCAACCATTTACAACATTGTGGCATTAATTGACATGGTATTGATTAACCAATATGTTAATAGGAAAATTCAGGTTCTCAACCACAACCTGTGACTTCTTCATAGACATTTCAATTTTGGTTTATATTCAACTGTGTTCTATACACCTTAAAATGGCTTAGATTGTTATTCAGCTGTCTCATGTCTATTTAAATTTTAGTATTTAGCAGTTTATAGCATTGAAGCACATTTTCGCTGAACCTGGCTATTTTTTGGGTGATCTAACTCTATAATTCTAACAGGATATATGTCAACAGTTTAGGTGAGCATGTTTAGGAGGGGTGTGCAGAGAAATCTTCCATACCCCAGTTGGGAGTAACTAATCTTTGTGTCCTACCCAGTGAGTTATAAGTGCATCCCCGCTGACCGTTTCCTGTCTGTTTCTAAGCTTTCCTTGTTGTTCTCTGTCTATCTATTCTAGTTTTGTTTGTTTGTTTGTTTTGAGGGGTTTCTGGAGCGCTCCTGATGGTTGTTATGAGAGGGGGTGGGGACCCAAAATTGGAAGCAGGCAAGGACCAGAGAAAGCTCCTCTCCCTAGTCCCGAAGGAAGTTTACTGTTCTTCTGTTTCTGCGGACCGCTCAGGGATCCTGGTTGTTGTTCCAATGACCTTGGATCCTGCAAGGCAGGATTTGGGCTTCTTTCATCCCACGTGGTAGATCCAATTGGGGGTGGGTGACCTCAGAGTTCTTGGTCTCCGAAGGCACTCCATTTCCCCGTGGTCTCCTTGGCAGTAGGGATGTAGTCCTCGGTGCCCGTACTGATAGTCCTTGGTGAGGATCTAGGAGTCTTCAGGTTTGGGATAAAAGTCTCCTCCTGTCCGCCTGCTCCACTCTGGGGACCCCTCCCTGCTCTATGCACATGACCTCCTGTTAAGAGGTTGTTAGGATTACTCCTGATTCCCCCATTTGCCTTTGTAGTTTTGCTATTGTCTAATGCTAATTCAAGTTTGTTGTCTATGAGTTACCAGTTATGATCCTGATAGGTTATATTTCCCGTCTTCCTCACACCTTCTAGGGTGATGTAAGATTTCTCTGCTCTCCCTCCCCATTTCCAAGTATCATGGGGTCTTACAAGTACATTAGGTTTTACAATTCTTTGATGTAGATCATAAGCAATCTGCCTCATATCATTGGTTACTTCACAATATCTTATTGCATGAGATACAGGCTGTTTGGGGTTGAGATAATATTACTGTTTTTCGGATTGACATCATTTCATAACAGCCACATTGATCACAATAACACAACAACAACAACATCAACAACAAATTGTAGCACCCTGCTAAGATAATGTGCCACTGAGTAAGCAACACATGCTTAACTAAAAGGAAACGCAGAAGTCTTTTGGGAAATGTGATGCCATCATATACTTCATGAGCACTGGATGAATTCTACTAGAGAATAGAGATTATTTGGAAGCAAACAAACTGACATAAAAACATCAAAACATATGAGATACAGCCAGAAGAGCAAACAGACAATCACCGGAAAAAAAAAAAAACAGTATAGATTGGACTGTTGGAGTTACACTTTCCATGTTGGCCTCCTTATATGAGAGAGAATATATGGTATTTGTTCTTTTGTGATTGACTCGTTTCACTGAGCATAATGGCTTCTAGTTGGGACTACCTGGTTTTAAATAGAATAATATCATTCTTCTTAATAGCTGAATAATATTCCATAGAGTAGATGTACCACAGTTTCTTTAACCACTCTTCCTTGGACGCACATCTGGTTTGTTTCCGTGACTTTGCTATTGTAGATTGTGCTGCTGTAAATATAGGATTCCAGATCCCCTTCTCATATGCAGATTTCACCCCTTTTGGGTATATTCATAAGAGCGGGATTGCTGGGTCATATGGCAGGTTTATTTGCAATTTTCCAAGCACTCTCCATACTGATTTCCACAGTGGTTGGACTAGCCTACACTCCCACCAGCAGTGGAGGAGGGTGCCTTTCTCCCCACATCCATGCCAGCAGGTGTTGTTTTTCGAGTTCTGAATGTAGGCCAGTCTCACAGGAGTTAGGTGGTACCTCAAGGTGGTTTTCATTTGTATCTCTCTGATGGCTAGAGAGCCTGAGCATCTTTTCATATGTCTGTTAGCCATTTGAAATTGTTCTTTTGAGAAATGTCTGTTCATTTCTTTTGCCCATTTTGCTACAGGGTTGGTTTTTTTACTGTCCCTGGGTTTCTGAAGCTCTTTGTAGAGTCTGGATATTAGTCCCCTATCACTCGTGTAGAATGCAAGAATTTTCTCCCATTCTGTTGGTTGCTTCTTCACTTTTTCAATTGTTTCCTTTGCTGTACAGAAGCTTTTTAGTTTGATGTAGTCCCATTTGTTCATTTTGGATTTGATTGCCTTTGCTTTAGGCATCTTTTCTAAGAAGTCTTTCCCTGTTCCTATATCTTGGAGTGTGTTTCCTATGTTTTCCTTTAATAGTTGGATGGTTTCTGGGTGTAGATTTAGGTCCTTGAGCCAGTTAAAGCTGATTTTTGTATAGTGCGATAGGTGCGGGTCTTGCTTCTTTATTCTGCAAGCTGCTATCCAGTTGTCCCAACAGCATTTGTTGAATAGACCAGGTTTTTTACCTGGATTGTTTTCCGTTTTCTTGTCAAAGATTAGTTGACTATACATGTGTGGATTCCCTTCTGGTGTTTCTATTCTGTTCCACTGATGATCTTCTCTGTTTCTGTACCAGTACAGGACTGTTTTGATAACCACTGCTCTATAGTATGTCTTGAGGTCTGGAATTGTGATTCCTCCAGTTTGATTTCTATTTTTCAGGAAAGCTTTAGCTATTCGTGGTCTTTTGTGATTCCAGATGAACTTCTGTATCATCTTTTCTATTTCTGAGAAGAATGTTGCTGGGATTTTGATTGGGATTGCGTTGAATCTGTATATTGCTTTTGGTAATATGGCCATTTTGATAATGTTGATCCTGCCAATCCAAGAACATGGTAAGGTTCTCCATTTTTCAAGGTCTTCTTCTATTTCTTTTTTAAATGATTTATAGTTTTCATCATAGAGGTCTTTCACATCTTTAGTTAGCTTAATTCCTAGGTATTTAAGATTCCTTTCCTCTGTTTTAAAGGGAACTGTACTTACAATTTCTTTCTCAGCAGTGGAATTATTTGTGTACGCTAGTGCCATCGATTTGTGTTCATTAATTTTGTATCCTGCTACTCTGCCAAAGTCTCTTCTGAGTTCCAATAGTCTCTTGACTGAGTCTTTTGGTTCTCCTATGTAGAGAATCATGTCATCTGGGAATAGCGATAATTTCAATTCCTCATTTCCAATTTATATTACTTTAATTGCTTTTTCTTATCTAATAGCTCTGTCAAGGACTTCCAAAACTATATTGAAGAGTAGTGGTGAGAGTGGACATCCCTGTCTAGTTCCAGATTTTAGCGGGAAGGCTTCCAATCTTTCCCCATTTAGTATGATACTGGCATTGGGTTTATCGCAAATTGCTTTGATTGTGTTATAGAATGTTCCTTCTATGCCTATCTTGTTTAGGGTTTTTAACCTGAAGTAGTGCTGGATTTTATCAAATGCCTTCTCTGCATCTATTGAGAGGATCATATGGTTTTTATTTGTCAATTTGTTGATGTGATGTATCACATTTATTGTTTTGTGAATGTTGAACCATCCCTGCATACCTGGTATGAATCCTACCTGGTCCAGGTGAATGATCTGCCCGATGTGTTGTTGGATCCTGTTGGCTAGTATTTATTGGAGATCTTTGCATCTATGTTCATCAAGGATATCAGTCTGTAGTTCTCTTTTTCTGTTGTTTCTCTCTCTGGCTTTGGTATTAAGGTGATATTAGCTTCATAGAACGAATTTAGAAGGATTGCATCTCTTTCTATTATTTGAAAAAGCTTGTGTAAGATTGGGGTAAGTTCCTCTTGGAACGTTTGGTAGAATTCAGCAGTGAAGCCTTCTGGTCCCCGGCTTTTCTTGGTTGGGAGGGCTTTAATTACTGATTCAATCTCAGTATATGTTATTGGGCTGTTTAGATTGTTAATTGCTTCTTGACTCAATTTTGGTGGATTGTATGTGTTCAAAAATCTATCCATCTCCTCTAGGTTTTCTGATTTGTTTGCATATAGTTGCTTGTAATAGTTCCTGATGATTCTTTGTATTTCTGAGGTATCTGTTGTTATATCTCCTTTCTCATCTCTGATACTATTGGTGTGTATTTTCTCCTTCCTTTTTTTAATTAGTTGAGCTAGTGGGGAGTCTATTTTGTTGATTTTCTCAAAGAACCAGCTCTTTGATTGATTGATCTTGTGTATAGTCCTCTTGGTCTCTATTTGGTTTATTTCCTCCCTTATTTTGATGATTTCTTTTTTCCTATTAATCTTGGGATTGCTTTGTTGTTGTGTTTCTAATTTCTTCAACTGTAAGGTTAGCTGATTTACTTGGTGCTTTTCTTGTTTCTTGACATAAGCACTGATTGAAATGAACTTTCCTCTCAGCACCGCCTTGATTGTGTCCCATAAGTTTTGATAAGTTGTGTTGATGCCTTCATTTGTTTCAAGCAATTTTTTAATTTCCCCTTTGATTTCCTCTCTAACCCATTGCTCATTTAGTAACATATTATTCAGCCTCCATATGTTTGTAAGTCTTCCTTGGTGTTTTGAATTCTTGGTCTCAAGCTTCACTCCTTGGTGGTCTGAGAAGATGCATGGTATGATTTCCACTTTTTAAAATTTGCTGAGGCTTGTTTTATGGCCTATAATATGATCAATTCTGGAGAAAGTTCCATGTACTGATGAAAAAAAGGTGTATTCTCTGTCTGTAGGATGAAAGGTTCGATAGATGTCAACTAAGTCCATTTGCTCTAGAGTTTGGGTAAGTTCTATCGTTTCTTTGCTGAGTTTCTGGTTTTTTGATCTGTCCATTTGCGTTAATGGGGTATTAAGGTCCCCCTCTATGATCGTATTGGAGTCTATTTCTCCCTTTAAGCCCATTAATATTTGTTTCACGTAGCTAGATGCTTTGGCATTTGGAGCGTAAACATTTATTATGCTGATCTCTTCCTGCTGGAGGCTTCCTTTGATCATTATGTGGTATCCTTCTTTGTCTCTTTTGAGGCTCTTCACAGCAAAGTCTATGTCATCTGATATAAGAATGGCTACACCTGCTCGCCTTTCCTTACCATTAGCTTCAAATATCTTTTTCCATCCTTTCACTTTCAATTTTTTCTGATCTTTGTTGGTGAGATGCGTCTCCTGTAAGCAGCAGATAGTTGGGTTTTGTTTTTTGATTCAGTCCTCCAATCTATGGTGTTTGACTGATGAGTTTAAGCCATTTACATTCAGCGTTATTATGGATAAAGGGCAGTTTGGTCCTGTCATGTTGGCGATGTGTTGTTCTATGATTGGGTCTTCTGTTAGCCTTTTAGTGGGATGTTCTCCACATTTGCCTTTGTTTCTGGTGGTTGCTATTTCTTTTTTCTTTCATGGGAACATCCTTGAGTATCATTTGTAGGGCAGGTTTGGATGAGACAAAATCTTGAAGTTTTTCTTTATTGTGGAAGAATTTTATTTCATTTTCAAAGACAAAGGAGTAACAGTGTCTGGTCCCTTGACACTGTTATCTGAGAGTTGCTGAATTAGCGCATGCGCAGTTTGCCACTCCTCCTCTTGCAGTTTATCAGTGTTCGGAGCACATGCCTCAGTGTCCAAGATGGCGCCCGTATGGGGCACCAGTAAAGATCAGGGGGCTGTCGCCGTCAGCTCCAGGGACCACACAGATCCCACAAGCTGCAAGGTTGTTGCCATGGGCTCAGCTCCGCGCAATTAACCAGCAACACGCCCACTCTGGATCTCCACTTGGGGTCCATACTTGCTGCCCTGCCACCCGATATGGCACCAGGTGGAGAACTGCAGCTGCTGGCTTTCAGTTCCAGGGACCACACAGACCCTGCAGGGAGCAGAGCCGGTGCTCCCCTCCACCCTTGGATCAGTTCCATAGGAACAGCCAGAAAGGGGCCTGCGTGTTGCTCTTTCAACTCCGCATTCCGCCTCTCCACACAAGATGGTGCCCTGAGTCCCCAACTCTCTCTGCCTGCAGCTGGTCCCAGTCACTCAGCTTGTCTGTCCTCTCCCAGACCACGCCCGCTTTCCTAGCTCCCCACGCGGACACAGGCTCTCACCTGGCGGTCACAACGTCTGTGTGGAGGCCACTGCTGGATGTTTGGCTGGCACTGGAAACGGATTGCTGGAGCCTGGCTCACCGGAGCCTGGATCATTGGAGACTGGATCACTGGGGTCTGAGTTGCTGCTTGCCGACTGCTGGTGGGTTCTTCGATCCACTACAACACTGCTGTCTTGTTTCTGCAGCTTCCCTGTGTCCAGGGGGGTTCCTGGTACCCCCTGCTTACTGCCTGAGCCCTACTTATCCCCTGTAATCTACTTATTGTACTTCTCCCTGCCCAAAGATTCTCCGCCTTATCAAACGTGTCTGTACTCTATGCCGCCATCTTGGTTCCTCCACCAACAAGAAATTAAAAGCAAGTGTTCTCTGTGTATTCTGTTTTGTAACTTGCATTTGTTTTGATAGATAATGTCATTGCCAGTAATTGCCAAGTAAACAGGAAAAGATTGCTCAAAAGGCCACAGGACAGCAGGTTGTGTTTTAAGACTTTCCGTTTGGGATGTGGCTGTGCCTACTATATGCGGCATTAAGTGTATTTGGTTCTGACCTAGCCTAAATGAGCTTGGCCAAAAATATGTTTGAAAGACCCCACTCCAGCTCTGCTTCTAACAAACCATCTCTTCAGTACACTGCGACTTGGAGTAGGATCTGTCTTGGAGGTCTTCTGTATTGAGAAAGCACTTCTTGGTCTCACTGTCATGTTTACCAAATCCTCACCACTGGCTGGAGAGGTTGGCCTGTGGAGGCATCCCTTGTGTGGCTGTGGCAGGCTGCTGGGGAACAGGAGGGCGTGACCCTGGATGGGTTGCTACTAGACTGGCCGATTCTTAGAGCAGATGACTCCTGACTTGCTCATGTGCATGGTAACCATGATTCATTTCCAGCCTTGCAGTTAATAAGTTTCGTCATCTTGGTCAAGTGGCTGAAGCTTACTTTGTCTCAGTTTACTCCCCTGGAAGCTGCAGATACTAGTGCCATGGAGCTGAAGCATGGAGTAGAGCTGTGGGAGGGATGGGGTGAAATGGTATATGTAGGACACTGAACATACTAAAGGACACGTGGGACACGGCATACTACAGACACAGTACATGACAGCTAGGCTGCGGCTGTCATAATGACAGATAAAATTTACCAGCAGCCCCTTTGGTTTAGATTAAGCTTAGCTTAATGGTAACAATCGAAGAATATCATGTGAAGAAGAAAATGCAGCTCTCCATTTTAAACTGTTACTACTGAAAGAAAGAAAAAAAAACTGAGAGAAGAAATACAGGGTAAGGGGTTTACCTTACTATTTAAAAGGACCTTAAGAATAATTATGATCAAGCACTGACTAGAGGGGGATTAGCAAAATGAATAGCCAAGAGGAACACTCAACAAGAAAATGAATGTAATCCATGCTGGGCGTGGGCAGAGATGCTCAGAGCTGCAGCTGTGCTTGGCCCGCTACAGATGCCTCCCTGTGCCTTCCCGGAGTTCCATATGCCCAGTGAACACTCAGTGGGAGACACATTGAGTGCTCTTCTTTGGGCATCAGTAACTAATACTGCTCATCAGTTATGGCGCCCCCTTTTATTTATTTTTTTAAAGATTTATTTTATTTTTTTTTTTAGCGGAAAGGCGGATATACAGAGAGAAGGAGAGACAGAGAGGAAGATCTTCCATCCGATGGTTCACTCCCCAAGTGACCGCAACGGCTGGAGCTGAGCCAATCTGAAGCCAGGAGCCAGGAACGCCCCCTTTAAAAAAAAAATTTTACTCATCCATTGAGAGGCAGAGTTACAGAGACAGAGGGAAAGAGAGGAAGATCTGTCTGCTGGTTCACTTCTGAAATGGCTGTAGTTGCTTGGGTTAGACCAGCCTAAAGCTAGGCACCAGAAGCTTTCTTAATGTCTCCCATGTAGGTGCAGGGCCCAACCACTTGGGCTGGCTTCCACTGTCTTTATATATATATATAAAGATTTATTTATTTTTATTGGAAAAGCAGATTTACAGAGAGAAGGAGAGACAGAAAAATCTTCCGTCTTCTGGCTCACTCCCCAAATGGTGTGACAGCTGGAGCTGAGCTGATTTGAAGCCGGGAGCCAGGAGCTTCTTTAAGGTCTTCCACGCAGGTGCAGGGTCCCAAGGATTTGGGCCATCTTCCACTGCTTTCCCAAGCCACAAGCAGGAAGTTGGATGGGAAGTGGATCAGCCAGGTCTTCAGCCAGCACCCAAATGAGATCCTGGCATAACAGCCTTAAGCACTCTACAAAATGCTGCTCCTTTTCCAAAGGAGCCCAGACAGATTCCTGCCTTGGAGCTTTTTCATGCAGTTCTTGGGGCAACCTCTACCAATAGAAACCTTATACCATGCTTGAGAAGAAAGTTCTTTAGCCTAGTTCAGTTCTAAAGCTGTAATTTCTACATAGCAGTCACAGTACCAACTGGCGTTGCCATCCCTTGCTTGTGTAGCGATACAGTCGGCTGAGTGTGTGTTCCTGGGAAAGTCACCTCACTGTTGATGAAGGAGGTAGATTATCAGAGAATCATCAGGTGTCCCACTGGAGCCCTTGAGCATCTGCTATCAGCATGATAATAAATAAGATGGTATTGAGAGAGGGAGAGATGGTGTAAATACAGATCTCCCCACAGAATCGGGGAGACTTTGAAGAATTGACAGTTATTTTCAGTGTGCAACACCACAAGTTTAACAGGTTTTGTCGATAGTTAAAACAGTTATTAGCATCATGAGTCAGAGGCTTATTTAAGTAGTCTGAATCACCTTGTGGATGCTGCTGGAGAGCATGGAGAATTAACTAAGTCTGTGTCTGAAAGGCAGCCATGGTTCCCTGGAAGGCACCTGGTTTCTTCATGGAGGACACAGCGCTACTCTGCATGCTGTCTCCTTTTGAAATTCCCTTTCCCCCTTTCTGGCTGAGAAGGCATTTGGAGTGATTCCAGCGTGTTTACCTAGGCTTCCCCTAAGATGCTGGGTGATTAGACAATAAAAAAGGAAAAGTGGAGTTGCCAGTAGGTGGCTCACTGTGAATGTGCTTGGGACAGATCAGAAATGTCACCCTCCTCCACCGAGCCTTTGTTCTCAGACCCTGCTACTGCTGGGAGGGTTTTTTTTTTCCCCTGTGAAGTCTGAGTCATTTGCAGGGGTTCAGGAAGGGTGCCTTGGGTGGGAATGGGGAGGTGGGCAAAGAGGCCAGGCAGCCCAGCCTCTGAGCTCTGCACTAGTTTAGGCCCCTGCTAAGCTGAGCGCTCACTAAGTGGAGCCCAGTCCTGGTGCTCCTTTCTGCAAGCGATTGTTTGCTCTTTTGTTCCCTATGTCCTTGGCAACCACTGAAAGAACTCAGCCTGTAATACTTGGGCCCTTCGGTGTCACTTAGGGAATAATAAGCCATTGTCTTCATTAAGCCACTCTTGTTTTAGCAAATAGAATCCAGATAGTGGAGAGGGAACGCTGGGAAGGGGGGAGCCCAGGCTTTGCAGAATTCCCTAGAGAAGCTCTTTGTTGCTCCTCTTGTGGGCTCCTTCCTGAGAAGATTCATATTCAAATGGGCCGAGCTTGTGAATAGTCGCCTGCACATTCTCATGCTCCCAGGAAGGCTATGATTATGGCTAATTACAATGAAGAATGGAGCCCTCACAAGAGTGCTCAATCAGATTGCTGTTCATGCATGAAGGAACCCAAGCCAGCCAACAGAGGTGTGATTTGGGTAATTACAAACAATGCGGCTATTTGAAAAATGCTTAGTAAATCTGTTTGAGACAAAACACGGTCTAATTAATCACTTTAGCTCTGATTTCTCAGATGATCTGTTGGCCCTTTTTTTTTAAATTTAGGGTGCGTTCTTTAAACTCAGTCTAAGGTATGAAATGTTCCTGCATACACACCTCCTTTGTTGCAGGGGTGACACTGTCTCTCCCTGAGCTGAGGGGTTCTTCTTTGCCTGTCATGTGGCAACCTGCTTTTGCCACAGCCTGACAGAAGACTTCTTAAAAATAAATGTGTGCTTATTCCTGTTATCTAACAGGAAGATGCTTTATGAAAAGTTGCTGTGAAATGTTATTAATCTAGGGATTATGTTGATGTCATCATTGTGCTGACATATGTTAACTCTTGAATGTTACAGGAATGTTGTGTCTGGCCCTTGAGTAATCTCTAACTTCTTTTCCTCAGCTATCTCACCATCTCAAGGGCCATGGTTCAGAAACCCTGTAATGAAAAACAGATTAACAAGAGAAAAGCATGATAAATTTATCTAATGAAGGTTTTCCAAGATTCGGGAACCTTCAGAAATAAAGAGCTAAACACCCAAGGCAAGCTGGTTTTTTGTTTGTTTGTTTTTAAACTTTGTTTTATTTTTATTTGAAAGGCAGGGTCACAGTAGATAAAGAAGGAGATACAGAGAGAGAGAGAGATCTTCCATCTGTTGGTTTACTCCCCAAACTGCCACATTGGCCGGAGCTAAGGCAATCCGATGCCAGATGCCAGAAGCTTCTTCTGAGTCTTCCATTTCTGGTACAGTGGCCCAAGGACTGGAGTTGTCCTCTCCTGCTTTCCCAGGTCATAAGCAGGGAGCTGGACTGTTAGTGGAGCAGCCAGGACATGAACCAGTGGCCATATGGGATGCCAGTACCACAGGTGGAGGATTAACCTACTACACCATGGTGCCGTCCCCCCAATTATTTATTTATTTATTTATTTATTTATTTATTTATTTATTTTAAGATGTATTTATTTTTGTTGCAAAGTCAGATATACAGAGAGGAGGAGAGACAGAACGGAAAAATCTTCCATCTGATGATTCACTCCCCAAGTGACCGCAATGGCCGGTGCTGTGCTGATCCAAAGCCAGGAACCAGGAACTTGCTCTGGGTCGCCCATGTGGGTGCAGAGTCCCAAGGCTTTGGGCTGTCCTCAGCTGCATTCTCAGGCCACAAGCAGGGAGCTGGATGGGAAGCTGGGCTGCCGGGATTAGAACTGGCGCCCATATGGGATCCCGGTCGCATTTAAGGCAAGGACTTTAGCTGCTAGGCCACCGCGCTGGGCCCAAATTATTTATTTTCATGGACAGTCAGGCAAGAATATGGTGAGAGGTTAAAGGTGATGGAATGATGGTAAGGAGTTTGGTGTGGTGGGTGGCTAACAACCCTCTGCGTATAGGGCAGGACACCTGTCACATGAGGGTCTCATGGATAAAGGGAGGGAGAAGTCAGACAGGGACCTTCCACAGTCTGGCAGTCATTTTAGGGAAAGGGCGGGGGGGGTTCTAGATTCCGTGGTCCACTTCACCGGGCCAGGACAAGAGAGAGCCTGCCGTTTCCGCCCTTTTCGGTTCCCTTCAGCCAGAAGTGCACAGACACCCTGGGTCACTGTGGGTGAGGTTATTGTGTTTCAGCCCTGACAGCACCAGACCTTAAGTAGCTGGGGGCCCTGGAGGGAAAGGCCTGGTGCAGGAACTTCTGTAACCCTCAACATTGCTTTTTTTTTTTTTTTGCTGGAACTCAAGATGTCTTCAGTTATTTTTTTTTTCCCACTTCCCATTTTTGTATATTTCTTCATCTAATTAAAAAAGTTATTTTGATGTGAAAGGTATAGTTACAGAGAGAAGGAGAGAGAGAGAGAGGAAGAGAGGAAGAGAGATCCTCCATCCTCTGCTTTACTCCCCAAATAGCTGCAAAGACCAGAGCTGAACCAGCCTGAAGCCCAAGAGTCTGGGTCTCCCTCATGGATGCAGGGTCCCAGCACTGGAACTATCTCTTGATGCTTTTTAATGTACATTAACTGGAGACTGAATCAGAAGTGGAGCGGCTGGGACTTGAACAGGTGTACGTATTGACTGCTGGCACCGCAGGCAGAGGCTTACCTGAGTATGCCATTGCACATCTGAAAGTGGGTTAATGATATGACCAGATGATTCACAGCAATAAATGTTCAGTGACGGAGACATCTAAGGACAGGTTTTACATTCATCCTCCTGAGCTGCTTTTGCGTTCCTCTCACTGGTGGGAAGCTCGATCTTTGCCCTGTCTGCTTTCTATCTACAAATCACCCCCTGATGGAGCACACAGCGCTACAAGTTAGAGTCGGTACCACTGTGACCAAGGGGTTGTTCAGAGGTCAGAACTGACTCCTGCAAATTGGGGCACCCTGAAAGTCACTCTCCGAGCTTCCCCTGCGCGCTGTCCTAGCAGCTCCCTTTCTCCCCTGAGGAGGGCCACGGTATCCAGAGTTTTTTGCCCTCAAAGCAAGCCCTAAGAGATCGAAGAGGGTCCCTGTTTCCCCTTCTCCCCCAAAGGTGTCCTGCCCCCCAACAGGGAGGCCAGGAGGCCCTGTGGTCTGTCACCACTGGCTCATACCCCTGTGGGTCCAGCTGCATTTCCTTTTGCCTGTCTGTCCTTCATGGGCATGTACATGAAAGGCTTGCTCTGTGTCTGTGGGTCTTCAGGAGGACTTCTGTGTCTTGCTGGAGTAACTTTGTGATGTTTCTTTTTAGGAGAGTCTTGTCATAGGAGTCAGTCATGACCATTGGGGGAGGTGGAGAAAAAACCACAATGTGTTTATATGTGTGCAGGAACACCAACTCTTACAACCTTGACTGCCGTTCTCCTGTAAAGATGGGATCAGTAGGAGTGTGCGGGAAAGGAATGATGGCAATAGTGACCAGCTTTTTATGATGTCTTCTTGTTTAACAGATTAGCAGTACACATCACCTGTAAGGAGAACCAGTGCCAGCCTTACTGGTTTCCTAATGAGAATGACTAAAACTAATTCTTATAGCAAGGGAATAAATAATTCCATACTTATATACATAAATATATGAAATTACTGTCTCTAAAATTTAATAATTTATAATTACAAGTCTTCAAATGATAATTATCATCAAGTGAGTCTTAAATGGAATAACAGAAAAAAATATAAACAGTAGAGGAGCAAAACAAGCTTTAAGTGATTTAATGCCTTTAAAAACATTTTCTATTTAATACAGCTTGCTACCTTGTAGCAATATAAAACTAAGTGCTGTTTATTGCATTGTTGTTTATGTGAGGCAAATGATTTAATGCCTTTGACTTGTAAGGTATGTAGTGAAGATTCTTATGACTATTACTTACCAAAAATATGAGTTTTGTGAGATTGGACAGTAAGAAACACTTGCTTTACTATACTGACAATTGATATCTAATGATTCATCTCCAATTCCTGATTGACTAGTCAGTATATCTTTGCCAGTTATTAAATTTCAATCTGCAGATCTACAATTCCAACGCTTTGGCGTTTGTCATGGGAGGACACAGCAGAATGAGAACTTGCTCTGCTTTTGTTGTGGTGCTTCCTTTGAAGAATTTGCATTTTGAGTTTTGGACAAGATGGTTTAAAAAAACCTGAGGAATTCATGAGTCAAGCCCATGTTGTTCCCCTTGATTAAAGTTGAATCTGTTACTTATTTTCCTGCTTACCCAACACAGCACAGATGCAAATCAGCTGAGGTCACTTCCTGTAAATCAGCTGCCAAGGAGTATCAGGAAGGAAAACAAGGGACCAGAAAGGTGCTCCTGGAGCCTGGGCTAACTTTGCTTCTGTGTGCACAAGGCTGCTCCTGGTCCTCCCCACTGGCTGCTCCTAGAGGCTGGGCTGGCTTCTGTGTGCACAAGGCTGCTCCTGGCCCTCCCCGCTGGCTGCTCCTAGAGGCTGGCTTCTGTGTACAAGGTTGCCTCTGGCCCTCCCCGCTGGCTGCTGCTAGAGGCTGGGCTCACTTCTGTGTGCACAAGGCTGCTCCTGGCCCTGCCTGCTGGCTGCTCCTAGAGGCTGGGCTGGCTTCTTTGTGCACAAGGCTGCTCCTGGCCCTCCCCGCTGGCTGCTCCTAGAGGCTGGGCTGGCTTCTGCGTGTACAAGGCTGCTCCTGGCCCTGCCTGCTGGCAGCTCCTAGAGCCTGGGCTCACTTTGCTTCTGTGTGCACAAGGCTGCTCCTGGCCCTCCCCGCTGGCTGCTCCTAGAGGCTGGGCTGGCTTCTTTGTGCACAAGGCTGCTCCTGGCCCTCCCCGCTGGCTGCTCCTAGAGGCTGGGTTCACTTCTGTGTGCACAAGGCTGCTCCTGGCCCTGCCTGCTGGCTGCTCCTAGAGGCTGGGCTGGTTTCTGCGTGTACAAGGCTGCCTCTGGCCCTCCCCGCTGGCTGCTCCTAGAGGCTGGGCTGGCTTCTGCGTGTACAAGGCTGCTCCTGGCCCTCCCCGCTGGCAGCTCCTAGAGGCTGGGCTCACTTTGCTTCTGTGTGCACAAGGCTGCTCCTGGCCCTCCCCACTGGCAGCAGAGAAAGGGAAAAATACAACTTCACATGCATCCCTAGCATTTTGTGAATTAAATCAGTCCCAGGTGGAGAACAGGAGCATGTTAATAGAATTCCTCATAACTGTTTAGCAAAGTTAATATGCTGTGGGGCTTACTCTGCTTTTTCGTGTAGGTCCAGTTCCCACCCACAGGTGAGCCTTAGGAAATGTTCATGAAGACCATTTTAAGATGGTTTCCTCAACATGTGAATAGAATAAAATGCAGTCAAAATATTACTTATTTCTAAATTTAAGATCTGTTAGCATAGCAATAATATTATGTTATTTAATTTAATGAGGCATTAGAAAGTTTATGGAAAATGCATATTATGAAAAAATTATGCATGAATTTTAAAACTTTAGACCAAAAATATATCTTTTAACATTACTTTCCATGAACATTTGAATATACACATGTTTTCCTGGATTTTTATTATCGCCTTTGATTTCCAAACTTAATAGCAGCAAAAATAACTTGCAAGTAACATGAGGAAGCAAGAAAGCCTGGCAGGCTCTGTGTGAATTGATCGACACAAGGGGCACCCAGAAGAAAGTGGGGGACTTTGACTGAAACTCACACCCGCCGCTCAGCCCCGTGGCTCACTGTAAACATCCATTTTCATCCCATCACAGATTACAAGAGTGCTGGCACCAAGTTCCCAGCAGCTAAGCGCTGGGCAAAGCTGCTTTCGCTTTTGCAAGTGTGATCGCCAGTATAGCTGGTGAACTACCTTCAGAGTCTGCTGGTAAGGCTCTGATACATTCCGCTTCATGTTGCTGTCCATAAAAGGCAGCCTGTGGGGCTGAGAAAGCTGCAGAGAGGGTCCACAACCCAGTGGCCTTCTGTGCTATCAGGAAGGAACTGCACTTTGGGGCTACAAAACCCACTCTGCCCAACTGACCAGCCTTTGGCTGGCCACAAGCCGGGGCCTGCGTGGGCTGTGCAGGAGGCTCAGGAGTCTGGAAGGTCTGAAGGTTTGCCAGGCAGGATTCCAGCAGGCCCAGGGTCACTCAAGAATAGAACACAGAGAGCAACATTTCTGCCCTCATACCATTTTGCATCAGGGTCAAAGTTACAGGAGAGAGACGAGTCAGGTCCATTTTTGTTTTAGGACTGATCAAAAGGGTCCCACGAGACCCCTTGGGCCTTTTGGTGGGGAGGGGAGGAGTGTGTGAGAGCGCACCTGTGTGTATCGGCTTCATGCCTCCTTACTGGACACAGTGGAAAAAGGGGATTCCTACTAAGGCCCAGGAAATACTTGTAGGGAGGGTGGTGTTGGGTGCCAGGCACGGAGGACAAACTGCAGGTGTCCCTCTAGGGTCTAACTCGGACCTGTGGGAAGTTTTCTATGTAATGTGCCATGTGATCATGACCAGGGACTATCTTTATAAACAGAATATTTACATGCAAGGACTCACCCCGTATCATCGTAGTTGGAAAAATTCTTTATCTGTTTTAATACATGTTTCTCCACACCCATCAAGACATGTCGAGCACCTGGGAGAAGGCCCACAGCACGTGCCTGAATGCAGAAAGCCACTAACAGTGGTGCCAGCATGGCCCAGACGCAGAGGCACCTCCCTCAGCCCTGGTATGGATTGTGTGCCATCCTTCCTCTGCCCGGCCCGCCCCCTCAGGCTGACTACAAAGACTCTCCACTCACCTCGGGCTCACTGAGGTTTTGGCTGAAAATGACTTTGAAATGCTTTGCTCTCATTGTTCCCAGCCCAGCAGTTCGCAGAGTTCAGGCCCCTGGCTCTTCTGTTTGTCCCAAGTCATGCCATCAGAAGAGACAGACTCAGGACCACTTGACAGTGGGAGGGTCCTGGGCTGGAGATGGCCCATGCTCCTGCAGTACCCACACCAGCAGGACAGCCTGTGGAAGGCACCAGGCACATAGCCCCTAAAGGCTGGCCCTGGGTTCTGTGGCACATGGGCAGTTAGTATTTATTGAGTGAATAAGAAATAATAGCAAAGAATCAAATAACCAAATGGGCATCATCTATCCAGACTTTGGTTTCCCTGATTGTGAAGTTGGGGAGTTGGGCTAGGTAACTGCAGTCCCTGTGGCCAAGGATCTATGCAGAATGTAAGCAGAAGAGAATGCAGGCCTTGTACCGGCAGCATGTTCCACAACACCTTGTGACTATTTGAAAAACTGTTTGAGAATAAATGGCAGGTCCATCCATTATACTACTCTTAAAAGTGAACTAAGCATGCCTGCTTTACAGCCAAGCAAGAGAGGCTAGGTAAGGCATAGGGAGGAGTTAAGCACAGTCTGGGTAATTGAACTATAGATTAACCCAGGGTTGAACTTGGAACCACGTTTGTGAAATAAACAAAACTTGTAATATGTGAAACTTTTGTGGCATAGCAGGTGATTTTCCTGTATTATTTTAGAAAATTCTAATTTTTTTAAAATTCTGGCTTTTACTTTGTATTTAAAAGATTCAATGTGTTTCATACAATTCTTAGAACATAATAAGAAATCTTATCAAAAATACAACTTGGTGATATTATTTAATAAATGAATGTAATCAGAGGAATTACTTAATTTGCCCATGGTTACACGACTAGAACTGAAACCTGAGCATGCGTCTGAACACATTATTTATGCTTTTGTAGCTGTATGATGGGATTCACTTGTCTCATGGCAAAGCCCCACTGCCTTCATGTGTCCTCGGTGTCGTTCTGTTGCACCCGACCCTTACCTTCTATCCTCCGTGCCTTTTCCCTTCCTCTTGACGCTGGTGTTGGTTCCCTCCTATGTCCTGTTGAGCTTGGGTTTAGGCTCCTCACCTCTCTGGACAGCTACTGAGTCCCAGTGACAATCAACTTATCTCGAAAACTCACTTTCAATTAATTATCTCTTCTATCTTTGTCTTCCCTCAGAATTGTGTATTGTGTTGTCTGTTGGCATTTTACGAAGTTATTTACACATGCTATTTGATGAAGATATTATATTTTAAAATTTCTGACCGCCAAGTATTCGTGTTTCACTGTCTGCTTTCCAACAGGAAATCATAAGGTGATGTGAAAGATACGCTAAAAAGAAATCCTGTTATTGTAGCAGTAGAATAGAACTCATAATAGCTATGGAATTTTTAAAAATTAAATATAGAATATACAAGTATATTTATTCATTTGATATCTGTTTGTTGATGACGTACTAAGTGTCAGGACTTAGTTTACTAATAGCACATGGCACCTTTTGTTAATCCTAAGATTTCAAGGTAAAAATGAGAAAGACATAAAGTCAGACAGACATGCTCTTACCACCTGCCTGTCTAATCAATGTCTGTATCTATCATCATAAGAAGTACTCAAGAGGGCCCGGCGGCGTGGCCTAGCGGCTAAGGTCCTCGCCTTGAATGTGCTGGGATCCCATATGGGCGCCGGTTCTAATCCCGGCAGCTCCACTTCCCATCCAGCTTCCTGCTTGTGGCCTGGGAAAGCAGTTGAGGACGGCCCAAAGATTTGGGACACTGCACCCGCGTGGGAGACATGGAAGAGGTTCCTGGTTCCTGGCATTGGATCGGCGCGCACCGGCCCGTTGCGGCTCACTTGGGGAGTGAAACATCGGACGGAAGATCTTCCTCTCTGTCTCTCCTCCTCTCTCTGTATATCTGACTTTGTAATAAAAATAAATATTTTAAAAAAAAAGAAGTACTCAAGAGAAAAAAAAACTCAAAATGCTTGCTTTTGTTGTCATCCCTCATTTAAAGTTTAAGTCAACACATCATATTTTAGCACATTTAATTTTCCATAAAGTTAACTCTTAGTCTCTATAGAAATTGACTTTTAACTCCAGAAGTGTTTCTGGTGAGAAATTCTCGGGGGTCCCTCTAGTGGGGCCGGGACTGGATGTGTGACGTCCACGCTGAGAAAAAATTTGGGTCACAGGTGATGCAGGGGCGAGATGAACCAGTGCACACTTTATTGAATTTTTCTAGGGCAATTTATATCGATTTTTTTGCTTGGCAAGCAGATAGATAAAAGTTACTAGTTAGCTAAACAATAGCATACAAGCCAAGGCAATGATAGATCACAAGAGATTTGAAAAACAATCACCAGGTCTCAGGCAACAGGATAAGTAAACCTGAGTTACAGGAACCAATATCAGTAAACAAACAGATCTAAGCAGAGAAGGAGTCTGACAGAACTCTGTACTCAGATACATTCAGGCCACAGTCACTGAAGGAAGATGCTAATGAAGACCCCTCACACCTCCCAGGCACGCTTTGTCAACAAGGTGACCCGTAATCTCAGGAAGAAACTTGCTTCCTGCAAAATTCTCAGTCTGCTGAGAACGTTTGAGATTTAGGGTCCTCGAACATTTGGTGGTCTGGCTTTTTGAGGGGCTGTCCTTCAACAAGAAATCATTTCTGGTAATGACTTCATTGCAGATGGACGGAGACCACTTCTCTCCCTCTAATTGCTTCTACCCCTGCACCTTTATCGATTGTTGACTCCGTATACTAACATTCACTGTAGACAAGGTTCAGGTATTGTGTTATTGTGTTCCCACAACTGCTCTATAAATTACATGCAATGCTTTGTTCTGTACCCTGTCCAATAGATGTTTACACTAAAGAATCGCTACAAATCCCCCGAGACTTACGTGGTGATTGTTGAAAGAATGAGGCTGGCAGAACCTCACATGCTTCTCCTTCTAGTAACTGAATATTACCTGAACTTCTGAGCACATCCTTGTATCTATGTAATCTACTCCCTGTAGAGCAGCACCAGGAAACCTAGACAGACGGCCAAGTACTTGCCCTGGAAGATGGCTCTCAGTGATAATGGACATGTTAGGGTTATTTAGGCTTCCAAAAATGCTCCAGTTTGAGAAGTATTTGAAATACGAGGTTGTGAGATAAGTAGGCAGCTTTTATACATACAAAATTAATAAGTCTTATTAAAGTATATGGCTATATGAGTAGATTGAGAAAAATGATAAATTTCTGCTAAATGCTAGTTTTCTGTCATCTCCTATTTTAGATTTTTAGGATAAGGATATTGCATCTTAATATAATTTACATTAAAGGGCCAGAGTTATGGCATAGTGAAAGGACTATTTAGAGTGAGCCAGCAAATGGAAGATCTCTCTCTGTAGCTCTGCCTTTCAAATGCAATCAATCAATATTCATATATATGTATATATGTATATATACATATATATATATATAAAAACGTGAAAAGGTCCATGATGAATTCTTCTGGTGGTTTCATATTGAAATAGGGTTTTTCTTAAAAAATGTACATATCAAGTGTCAATGTATTCATTAATTCTGAACACTGTAAGATTTTAAAGCTTACACTGTAGTTACTCAGATTTACAATTCTACTAAAACCTACTATCTGATTCTGAAGGTGCTTAAGAATATTACATATAATTTAAATTATTGAAAAGTTTATTTTACACTTCTTGAAGACTCAAAACCATTTAAACTTATTTCACAAAAGGCTTATCTTCTCCAGAATAAATTTAACTTGCTTCATGCAATTAGTATTTAGAAAGGCTTAAATTAACTGGAACACAGCTAAATAGAACCTTTAATTAACTAGATTTTTTTCTTTCTTTTCCTTTTTTTTTTTTTTGCTCTACTTTTAGAGCTTGAAATCACTAGAAAATAAATAAGATAGCAATAATTTGTTTTAAAAATCAACCTTCAAGGTTTGTGGTGAGATCAGTAAACAGCTAGCTAGGTTTTTCTCTTACAGACCCACGAAGCTATGATTCATTCAAAGTAATGATCCAGAGACAGCAATGCTTCCTGAATCATGAGAGAAATATTAAATTAACTCGGATGTAGTGTTATTTGCTAAGGCAGAAAAGTGAGCCAGCAGGCACTGAGAATATTTTCAGCAATGAAAGATGGAAGCAAAATTGGTTTCCTGGTTATCATGCTCTGAACCAAGAAATTAAATGAACCTAAACTCATTTTTACTCAAGCATTCTAATTAATCAGATGGATTTTAAAAAAAAGCAAACTGTTGCATGGAAGTTTAAAAAAAGTACAACCTTATAGAAAAAAGAAAGATAATACTCTTAGCATTTGTTCATCTAAGATAATTACAAGAAAAGCTACTACTTCCTGCCCTTCTAAGGTTTGTGACTAATCTACACTGGGCCCCACATTGCCCAGTCCTTTTCCAGAAATCACCTAAAACATAGGGCTTCAGGCATTTCTAACCACCTCCAGTCTCCTCCAGTGCTCTTAAAAAATGTTTATTTATGTGAAAGAGTTATGAGAGAGAGGGGGAGAGGGGACATAGAGAGAGGGAGGGAGAATTGTCTTCCATCCATTGATTTCCTCCCCAAATGACAGAATAGCTAGGGCTTGGCCAGGCAGAATGGGAGCCAGGAGCTTCATCCAGGTCTTCCATGTGGGTGCAGGGGCACTTTCTAATGAGTCGATATTTACAACCTGGCATTTTATCTGCAAGGAATTGCTCTTGGTGGCACAGAACCCCTCCTAGCCCTCAGACCCGAAGCGGCATCTGTCACTTCCTACAGATCTCTGCTGTAGCAACTGCTGCTACACATTTCCTCTTCCCACTGCCAACTACGCCCCTCCACCCTGCCCCACAATCCCCCAGCGAGGCTGACCAAACTCCCGGAATAAACCTCTGAACTAGAATGTTGATATCTAATCCTGCTAATTCATCCACTTACTGACTTTCCTTCTTCTAAAAATAATCTGAGGAAAATTAAAGAGCCAGACAGAGGTAAGAAGGTGGAGGATGAGAGTTCCCTTAGGAAAATGAGGCTCTACAGACGATTTGCAACTGAAGCAAAAGGTGGCTGGCAAGTTCCTGGAGGCCAGGGAGAAGAGTGAACTTGACGAGTTCCATGATGGGTATTTGATTGAAGGAATTAATTCACCTGCTGGGACACCTCCATGCTGTTCCTGCACTGAACTGTGAGTGGTACTTCCTGTGGGCTTGACCTTGGCACCTGTCATGTGGTTAGAGTCCCATGTGCTCATTAGTTGAGGCTGGACAGGGCAGAGTGGAGAGTTCTTGACTGATGTGCAGGGCTGGCCTGACTCCTGTCCTCTAGGAAGGGGCCTTTGGAGTCACAGCTGCTGAGCTGCTTGTGGCCCTGAGACATGGCACCCACCTCCCTTGGTGCCCAGTTGACAAAGTCTGAGCCTTAATCCCAGACATTTGTCAAAGCTTCAGGACCCTGCCCAGGGTTTGGGGATTTGGGTTTTTGCTTTGTTCTGATTGTTTTGATTTGATTTGATTTGATTTGATCCTAACCTCTTTGTAATGTCTCAGTCCCAGTGCAGTTTCTCCATGCGTCTCTGGCAATGGAAACTCGCCACCACCAGTTTTCTGTTGGCAAAGGCTTTCAGAGCAGTGGGGTAAACATGGCCCAGCTCGGGGACAGACTTGACTTTGCCCCTCGCCTGCCCTATGCAGAAGGTCCATTTTTACATATCCCAGATGTGCACTGATCCATTTTTCCAGGAGCTGTCCCCTGGGAGATGCAATGTCCCTCCTCAGCCAACTGGCCCCAGTGGAAACTTGATTGTAAGATGCGCAGTGTTTTCTCGTTTCAACTGGTACACTCCTTGAAGGGAGACCCTGAGGCTCAGGGTGCTGAGCTCCTGGGATGCTAAGGACCCTTTGAACAGCTCCTTCTTAGAACAAGCCCTTTTCCCCAGGGCAGAGGCTGTACTAGGAAGACAGCTAGGGAAGCAGGAGGCACTGCTCTCACCCAGGCCAACCTTGCTGCTTTGCTGTTCACCCTTGTACAGTTTCTTTCTTGTAGAACCTTCCAGAGCATTTTTTTCCTCATCAATAAAACAGATAAAGGAAATTTTAAGTTCATACTCTATGTGCATTTTACCTTGGAGCATCACTCGCTTTTGTTGTAGATGGTTTGCCTTTTAAGCTGTGTCTGCAGTGGTGTGAGAGGCTTCATATGAAGGCTCCCCGGGCACCTTCCAGCAGGTAGCAGGGATGGCTTTGCACATGACCACCTGAGTCGGAGATTGGGCTACACCTGTGTCTCTAACATTGACCTGGGCAATGAGCCTGCTGTAGTCATTGCAGGTTGAGAGGCAGTGTCCTGCCCTGTAAGGCTAAAGGACCTTCAGGTGTGCAGCCTTGGTCTTAAGTTCTGGCTTTTCCACTTATTAGTAGAACAGCCGTAGCAAGGTGTTTTCCTTTTGGGACCTCAATTTGATTTCTTAGAAATGGAAGAAATAATGGTGTAAGTTGGGGTCGTAGCGAGGGTCATACATCATGTAGCACTTGGTACACAGAGCTACAGAAGGCCAGATGCTGAGCTCACAGCACTTCTTTTGGGATGCCACCTGCCCCTGAGGAGTGAAGGCTGGAGGTTGGACTGGCATGGCCTGGGGAAAAGCCCTTGTTCTGCCTCAGCAGGTGCCTCCAGTTCTACCCCCAACTTCTTCAACCTGTGCTGCAAGAGCGCGTGGCTTCCTCACCTCTTTGCTGCCGGAGCATTGTGTAGCCTGCTCCACTGCACCATACACACAGACTCAGTAGGGGGAATGTTCTCATGTCCCTACAGGTGAGGCATGGCTTGTCAGCCTGTGCACACCAACCCTCTGAATCCATCTCCAAAGGAGTAAACAGCTCTCACAACTTTGCACCAGAAGAGGAATCCACATTCCTTTTAGATCCATGTGTGGGACTGAAATGAAGCTTGACAGCTGCTCAGAAATCACTGCCTTCTCACGAAGGTCCTGAGCAAGCCTCTGTGGCCACTTGAACAGTTTACCATTGTGCCTGCATCGCCGCATGACATCACAACCACAGGGCATGAGGATGTTGGCCCAGGAGTGGTTCAGTGCTGCCTCAGGATGAAGGCTCCACAGAACCAGAGGGAAAATGGCCAGAGGGTGTCGGGTCTGGCCACTCCAGGGCCACAGTGACACATTCCAAAGTAATCGTGGGTGTATTTTGATGTCAGCAAGGTAAAGGCCATGGGCCAGGGTGATTTCCAGTTTGCTTCCAGCTCAGCACATTCCTCCCTGCTGTGTGGTTCAAGCCGCCCAGCAGATCCCTGCAGTCTTAGCGCGTGTTTTCTGACGCGCTCCCAGCAGAATACCTTGTCTGCCAAAGGCTGCGCGTTATTATTTGGGAATAATAAACCAGAGCAAAGAAGATGTTGAGTGCACGTTATATTATTAGTTTCGAGTTTACTAATCCTTATTTTATGAGATTTAATTTTCTTAATGTTTACTTTCCAATTCAGCCTATTGTCAGGAAAGAGAATGATGTCTGTGTTCAGGGAGGAGATAGCAGGGGACTAATGAGGTGTGCTTTGCCCTTGCTAAGGTAAATGCTTGAGTTACAAGCAGCCGGGACAGGTTATGGGGGCCCTTTTGTTTACTGTGATAAAATTAACACCTTACACATTTTCTGAGGGGCTTGGAAGATGTAACAGATTTATTTTTAATATTAAGTTTGATGTTCAAAAGCTGGGCTATATGAAGCCTGATTCTGGATAAATTCGTTATCAATAATACCATATGCAGAATAACATTACCTTTCCAGCAAGGATATTCTTCCATTGCATTTTATGATTACTCTGAACTAATTAAACATTGTAATCATTATAATTTGCAAGTAATTGAAAAAAGTACCTGAGCATCTGAGCTGAGTCTTCCTGAGGCTGTAGATCGTTTGGTAAGGTTGTTTCATGTTCCCTGCTTTCCTCGATCTTTGAGCAAGTTGTAGACCTGAAGGCCTAATAAGTTGAATCATAGAGTAATTGCACTAGGAGAGCTGCTGCCTGCTCCTCTTTTTCTGGAGGCCTGTGGAGGTGCCCTGGGGAGCACCCCTGAGGCCTCTGCCCCACCTACATCCTGTGGCCAGCTGACTGTCCCTGTCGCATTACTCAAGTGCATTTTCACTTGATTGTTTACTGATACAGGCAATGAATGCAAAACCATTAGCGCACTGCCTACTAAGTATTAAGTGTTCAACAGAGGGCAGCTAGCATTGTTCTCTGAGTGGATTAGTAAAATATGCAGTATAATTTTTTTTACATTTACATTTGGAGAGCTATCCTAGTATCTTTTCTTTCTGATTACAGGCAGAAACACACCCACGCACTCACACGCAAAAACAGAAGAGTATTCCCATTTGATGGCTCATTCCCCAGTGGTGTTGCTGCTCAGGCTTGGGCTGAGGATAAGGCCTCCGGCTTGAAACTCCATCCAGGCCTCACTGTCCACATCAGGAATTAGAGTGCTTGGGCGATCACTGCTGCTTGAGCAAGAAGCTGAGTGAGGAGCGGGAAGTCTGATGCGGGCTGTGGGCGTCTTCCCTGGGTCTCACGTCCACCCCGAGCACCTGCCAGTGGTCTCAGGATAGCTCTGTTTCCACACTGCGGTATGTCTCTTCTCACAGATAACTTTCTTTCTGCATCTGCTCTACTTTCCCACATATTTCTGCAAGTGCAGATACCACATATGACATCTTACTCCAGAGTAGTTCTTAGGGAACAGGAGTTTCTGGGCAGAGTGGAGACCAACGCTGCGACGTATGGATCACCTTCAGTTCATCCCGACTCACCTGAGACTCAGGTTAGACAGTTCTTTCCTGGTCTCTGCCTGCCTCGCTCCTTTGCTTTTTGTAACCTTTCTCGTCTCCAACTCTTGATCGCGGCCTTCATGTGCCAAATGTCATATTCAGTGTTGGAATATAACCCTGCAGTCTCAGAGCCTGCATGGTTACAGTTGGTTATGGAACCAAGAAAAAGCAGTCTAAGAATGTGCAGTGAGAAATGTGTCACAGAAGTTCAGCACGTGGAACTGAGAGTCCAAAAGGAAGGGCGTTGTGAGATCTGGCATCCCCTGCCACACACTTGGACCCATAAAGAAATTACCTGTTTCCTAATCGTCCTTTTGTGCCCAATCTTCCCAACCCCTGAACTTTTTTTTTCTTCAAGCTAATGTAAAAGAAAATGATAGGCAGAACATGATTACATGAAGAAAGAATTTGGCTGTGCGTGTCTGTGTATGTACAGTGGAAAATGAGAAACTTTGCTAAAAGAACTGTTATGAAATGTACAGGTAGTTGAGGGCATTCACAGGAAGAAAACCCAACAGATGATTTCTTCAATTGGATTATCTCCATAGAACCTAACCTGGGAAAAGTACAGATGCAGACACAATCTCCCAGCAACTAGCTTTGTCGCACCATCACACCGCACTGACCAGAGGCTTACCCATATGCAGAATTAAGAGATGTTGAAGGACAGTTTGCATAAGAAATAAGTTGGTAGACTTTCAGGAACTTGAGTGCTCAGATATACTTCAGTAGCTTATCGTCTCTTTTGAAACAGATTTTGGCCTCAGGGCCTGCCTAGCACTACGTCAGAAGCTCAATTGTGTTAGTGCATTAAAAAAGATAATTACTCAATTAAGAAGGGAAAGTTACAAAAGTTAGTTTAATGTGTAAAAACAGTCAATTACAGTGCAAAAGTAAGCCTGATTCAGAGTCCAGAAATGATTGCGAAGCCTGAGCTGGCTGGCTGCTGTGTCTTCCCCTCTGGTCTGAATGTTTAATTCATGCCTGTGAGAAGTAGTGCTAAAGAACCGAGCATCCTGAACTCAGCAGTTCCTTCCAGCCAGTGCGTTAGACCGCGTGCTCTGTGAGGACTCAGCTCTGCTTCCTGCTTTCCTCTCTGGGTGGTGCAATGCACAGTCCAGGCTGGATAACAGATGCTGAGCGGCTCATTGAAACAAGGGTCGCAGATCATTGTTCCCCAAATGTTTGTGATGGGAGTTACTTCTCATTAAACCCTCACTGTCATTCACTCATGCGCATGCGTATTATTGCAGCACATATCAGCAAGGCATTTCAAAGCTGTTCTTGGTGTGGCACGAGGAAACATGTGATCTACTCAACAGTGGAAAAGCATTTCAATGATCAGAATGCCTAAACCAAAGCCCATCCTGCAGAGAGCGAGGTGGTACATCACCAGTAATTATTTTAACAGAAAGTCCATGATGATGTAAACAAGGATGACCCTTTGAGACCCCCCCCCCATTGGACCCCAGATGTCATTACGTACAGTCTCAGGGATAAATACATTACATTCTATCCTAACCAGCCTGGCAAAATGGAATGCTTCTTGTAAATGAAATAAATGGACTCCTGGAAGCTAACTGGTCCTGAAACTTTCAGTGACTCCATCAGGCTTCCTTAGACAGACTGTGACATGTTGGCCGAGCATGAGGTGTGCGAGCCAAGTGCACAGGGGCAGAAAGAACCAGAGAGCTGCGTCCTCACTCTCGGGGGCCTTCCTGTTTCTGACACACCGGCAGCGGCTACGCACAGATCTTGCTCACAGGTGAGTGGTGTTTCCGACCGCGCTCTTCTGTGTTAGGCTTATATGAGCAATATTGATTATTTCAAGAAGCTGCATAAACTCAGTATTGGAATGGACTGTCTCACAAGTGTTTTTTATTTTAGATCAGTTCAGGTGAAGACGTGAGGGACTAAGAAAGTGCTCAAATTAAGGGATATATTGCCAAATAGTTACGATTTCAAAACAAAACAAAACCTTGCTTTTCCCTCCCTTCCAAATGCTCAGAGACCTTAAATATCTCTCATTAAGAAAGATTTTGCTCTTCCCTGTACAACTTCATTTGCCAGTTTTCTAGTTTTGCCACTGTTGGAATGTAACATCCTGCATTTTGTATCATTTAGGACTTGGGGCTTGGTTTAGGGGTCTGAATCCACCTTCACTCAGCATCCTCTTTGGAGTGTCGGCCAGGGCCTCTATCTACGCAACAGGCAAGTGCCGGCTCACCCTCAAGCTCAGGCTCTGGTGAAGTCCAGGGAGCGCGAGGCCCAGGCGAGGAGATGGTTTGTTTTCTCTGACTCGTACTCAGCCTTGTGAACCCCTCAAATGGGAAGCTGGGATTTCCTCATCTCTGCAGTGCAGGGGAAAGGCCAGTCGGTCACCCCAGGAACATCTGGCAACCCAGAGGAACAAAGCTGTGCCATCCACATGGTAAACACCTCTTCTCAAACACTCACATGCATGGCCCCTTCCGCTGTGCCTCTTGGGGAGCACAGTTTGTGTCCTCCATCTTTTCTCACTGAAGGTTTTGAGCTCTTTAGCTAAAAGTGGCTGGCAGTAACACTGTGCTTTGTTCTGTAGTCATTGTTTTTCATGCCTGCTCCCCAGTAGCCTCTGTCCTTCTCCTCTGCATGATGTAGACACTATCTCCAGTGCTGATCTCCCATGAAAAAGCCTGCTATAAATGTGTGTCCTTTACTTGGGGCATTTCATATTAAGTGTGAGATGTTATCAGCCTGGCAATTGGTTAATGCTCCAAGCCCTGTTTCTTAAATTATCTTCAACAATCATATTTCCAGAGAGGTTTTCTTCCTTCAGTGTGATCTGCTAAATGCTTACTGATTGTTCATTCTTAGAAATATATATGTATATTTTATTTCTCTGGCAGTTGAGCTCCAAGGCCTGACTCTTAATTGTTCTCTGTCATATTTGTCTGAAGTGAACTGCAGTGACTAGCAGAAAAATTGCAAACATTTCCTTCACTTCTAGAGCCTCTCACCTCTCTGTCGCTCCCACCCCACAGCCCTGGCATGATTCATGCCTTTCCTGGTGCAGACTGAGTGTCAGTGTAGCCACTGGGGAGTAGCTGTCGGGGGGATTACATGTCTGGTGGCCACTATCATAGGGTTAATCTCAAATCATACAAATATGAATGGGACCTCATTGTGGTTAGGTTTCAGGGGGACTTTAAACCATACTGAAGTGCTCCTCTTACATGGGGGAAGTCGACAGTAGGAGAGGAGGATGAGGCAGTGAGGCCCAGCAGACACCATCATTCTCCATTCTTGCCTGCCGTTGTGCAGAAGAAACCAAGGTGACAGCATCTCCCAGCAGGTAGAAATCCATCCAGAGCCAACAGAGTGCCTTGAACTGTGTGAATTCTTCTCTCCAACACTTGCATACATTGTATACAACATATATAATGTCTACATATACAATATACGCATATATTGTATACAACAAATCACATTAACATGCAAAAACCCTCAGTCAAATGCTGACTGATGGACACGGTCACTGTTCAGAACAGTGCTGTTGCTTGCTGTCCAGCATGGGAATCCCAGTTACTGTGAGGCTGCAGCAGTGTACTGCTTGTCCCCAAAGTGCCACAATGCATAATCTCTGCTCTCACATTCATAGCTACCAGAGAATAAGTTCCTGCCCTTAACTGTGTGGTGGGAGAAGTCACCATGACAACTAGATTGAATGCTATAACTTACTTCTTATAATAATGTTTTTGAAGCTTTATCTAAAGTTGGAGGTAGCTTAAATATCGAAATGCTAAATTTAGAATGCACTTATGAGTTATAAATAATATGAGCAAAAAGTATAGTTTTAATGTATTAAAATTTTGAAACTTTGATATTAGGGGAATTATAGATTCTACATGTCTGTACTGTTCAGTATGGATAAGACACAATGTCATAAGTCACATTTTATAAAAAATTTTTTTAAAATTAATGCTAAAACTGTGATAGAAGATACAAACTTTTGATAATGGTGGTTTTAAAGTCATGTGTATGAATATTAATGAGAAGAAATAATGATGAAAAACATGATTTTTAATGTTTCATTTGTTAGTAAACATATACCAAATGTATCTTTGTTCCTAAGTTATTTTTTGAACAAAGTCAAAAACAAAACATTTTTATAAGAATCAAGTATTTTAGTTGTTTGAGGTTTGATGCTTCTAAAATGCTTCGACTATTTTTCTCATTGTTTTTCTTCATTCCTTTTTTCCTATAGTATCAGTTGCCTCTATGGTTCCTTGGATTGTGCTTGTTGGCAGAGTTTTAAAACTGTGGAAGCCGTGTCTAGGTTTTAGAACCTGTCTTGATCTGTTCTGTGTTGCTGCAACAAAACACCACAAACCAGATAATTAGTAAAGAAAAGAAGCTTGTTTTTCACAGGTTCAGAGGCTGTGAAGTTGACGCTCATGGGAGCTGCCTCCGTGGAGGGCATTCTGCCTTGCCCTGTGGTGGCAGGGTAAAGGTAGAGGCAGGGAGAGCAGCAGATCAGACTTGCACGCTGCAGCCCTCTTCTAAGCCCTGTGAGTCTGGGCATGAGAGTGGCACTCTCGGGATCTGGACACCACCTGTTAGGCCCAATCTGCCAATACCATTGCACTGGCAAGGCACTGCATATGCCCTTTGGTGACGCATTCTACCCATGAGTGCCTCCTCCAGGATATGTAAACGTTTCCTGATAGCTCCTGTCAGTGAGCCTGTTTTCACCCACCAATGAAGTTCAAATAGGGTTTGGCCTTCATGCCTTACGGATACCCACAAGTAAGTGCCTGTGAGGAAATGAACGTGAGAAGGGCCCAAATGCTGCAGGGGACTTAAATGAGGGGACAGGGTGCTGCACGTCAGTACTCTAGCAAGTACATGTGAGTAAGGTCTGAAAGGTGTATTCCCGAGCATCATGTTGGAGACAAGTGCAAACGTGCAGCTGTGGTTCTCACGACGGCTAAAGACTCAGAGTGTACTGTTTGGACATAGTAGACCTGCTTGGAGGCTGCTCCTTCTGTTGGCTTGAGGGCATACAGCATACATTTGGCGTCTGAATCCTGAAAAGGAGATGGGTCCAGTTCGGTGAGAACCACTGCTCTGAACAGCCCAACCAGAGGCAGCCATTTGCTCCTGTACCCAGGTCCCTCCTCAGTCCCATTGCCCTGCACTCCGACACCACCGGCCACCTACAGCGGTTGGTTCTCCACCGTCCACGACTCAGCCCAGGAAGCTCTTTCAGACCTCTCTGCACTGGACTCCTCTCAGCAGCCCCCCTTAGCACTCTGTACCTGGAGGTGCTAGTCTCTAAAACCTAAAAATCCGGGTTGAATCCTCGGGACAGAGAGAGGGCTGGCGTTCTTAGGAGCGATCAAGGAGTGGAGAAGGCTGCCAGCTGGGTTTGCGGTAGCCATTCTGCACCTCCACCTTCTCACCGTCACTCATTGTCCAACATGTGTCCTTGGAGCAGTGTCTCACGGTAGATGAGCAGTTGTTACCAAATGACTGTTTTTAAGGAGTTAAAAATTAAGAATTTTGAAGTCCAATTTTTATTCTATAGCTACCACTTTGTAGAACTGACCGCAGCTTAGTTTGTGAGATTTTTTTGAAGCACGTTTTCACATCATTAACAAAGCGTATTTGCTGATGGTATGTAAACCGTCTGGCATGTATGAAATGTCCAATAATGAGCTTTCCCCTTCTCGCTCCAGGTCACAGGAGTTGGCTGTCTGTTTAGTTGGCCGCTAATTGATTTGTTGGATTTAAAGTGTGCTTTCACGTAATTATTAAGGCATGTTTGCTGGTAGTATGTCAAGTTGCTGGCACATTACAAATGTCCAATAAACATAAATTCCCCGTTCACTACTCTCACGACACAGGCCGCTCAGGCTCTCTGCTTATCTACATGATGATCCCACTGTTAACCAGTGTAAAGATTGATTTTCTATGCATTATTGTCCTCTCAATTACAGCTTTGTTATTAGCACTTCTTTCTAAAAAGATTTTGTTTATTTTTATTGGAAAGTCATATATACAGAGAGGAGGAGAGACAGAGAAGAAGACCTTCCGTCTGATGATTCACTCCCCAAGTGGGTGCAACAGCCAGAACTCAGCCAATCTGAAGTCAGGAGCCAGAAACCTCTTCTGAGTCTCCCACACGGGTGCAGGGTCCCAAGGCTTTGAGCCATCCAGGACTGCTTTCCCAGGCCACAAGCATGGAGCTGGATGGGAAGCAGGGCCACTGAGATCAGAACTGGCACCTAAATGGCATCATGGTGCATGCAATGCGAGGACTTTAGCTGCTAGGATACTGCACTGGGCCCAATATTAGCATTTCTTAATATTTTTCAGTCTTGGGCAAGTCTTGATCTTGATTCAGCAACAGCAAATATCAAATGGTTTGGAGGGCATCAAATACATTTCCAATACACACACACACACCTTCATATTACATATTGTTTAAATATATGAAGATAAATGATGAAGATAGATCAGTGCATGGATAAATAGCTAATTCTACAATAAAAGTGGGAAAACATGAGCAGGTGATTGTAGGTGCATTGCATGTAGGTGGTATTTCTGCCAGTTTTCTTTTAAAAACTTATTATATATTTGAAATTGTTTCCCAATACAAGTAAAAAACCCACAAACTTGTGATTACTTTATGCCTTTTATTGGTCCACAGGGAATGTAGTGAATGCATTATTTTTAATTGAGAATGAAATAATATTTGTCGTGAACCTGGCACATAAAACAGTGCTGGTGCACGCCTGTTTCTGTGATGGAGAGTGTTCTGTGGATGGAGGTCGATATTTGGGTAGATTTTTCTCAACTCTTTAGTAGCTAACCTATGTCAGCACTAAAGATGCAAAGATTTCAGGGGATCAAACTTAGGAATTATCAGAGTGTGAGTCTGACTCAGAAAAGCATACTCAGTGTGTGCCGTGCCGTCTCCCCTTTCCCAGTGAGCGATCCCCTGCTCCGCAGTCACTCGAGACACATTTACTGAGCAGCTCACCTGCCTGAGTTGTACAGCCAGGGCTGAATATAAACCTCAGATGTCTGTTAAGGTTGCCATCATCACCATGGTACCTATGATTTTTTGAGTATCTAGGGGTGGAATACTTGTACCAGCTTTCACAGTCTGTATAAGATTATCAACTTAAAAATTCTCCTCCCGTAGAGTAACTGAATTTTGAGTCTCACCTAGAGAAGGGCCAATGCAAATGATTTTTCCCTGTCCTCACTTCTTCTGGATTATTCTTTGTCAAAAACCTGTTTCAGTCTTATGGATCCTTGAGCCTGATGAGATCTTAAGTGACTCAGTGTCCCCTGGAGGGCTCAGAGATCTGCTCAGTGGTTCCTGTGAGTGGTGCCTTCATCAGCTCAGCAACAGGAACATAAGGAATAGAACCTATGATGCTTCGCAACCCTTCATCTCACCTTCATCAAGGATTTTGTTTTTCAGTTTTCAGTTGTCTGCCTGGACTATATACCTTTAAGGAAGGTTTTGTTACACAAATTGAGAAAAAATGGATTAGTATCGATTTCAATATAATAAATAATTTGCTTTATGTTGGTTAAACATGTGGGAATATGGACTACACAATTTATATTATTAATTTTTAATGGAAATAATTTCTAAGAGGGAAAGAAGTCGATATAGGAGATGTTAGATATAGGACAGATAAGCGACTCAATGTCTTGGACAATTGCTCGGGTCTGGTGCAAGCACTGGTGTCCAGTGATCACATTGGGACACGTCCTTGCCAATTGTTTTGTCATCAAACATTCAGCAGCCATAATGTGAGTGGATAATCATAATGACATCTGATGTATTTTTGGAGTCTCAGTGAGGAAAGAAAGTGATGCTGCCCTTTAACTTCCAGGGCGCACGTGAGCACAAACATTTCTGTGTGGGGGGTATGTTATTTCTGTAATCATTAAGATATCCCCATGGCAATGTCTATTTGGGAATTTTCTGCAAATATTCGTAGTGAGATAACTGATATTTCATGGTAAACTTGTCCCTGGTTGTAATATAAAGCATTAAGGAATGTAAGTCATTTTTTTTAATCCAAATTTTAGTTGAATCTTGGGATAATTGCAGAAGGTTCTGACTTCTCCCCCACCACCTTCCTTAAGCCTGTTCTGTCGGGTTAAGCTTGATGATCACCCTGTTTGCAGGGCTTCCAGTCCCAAAGGCTGTTTGAGGGTCGGGGCTTCAGCCTCGGTGGGTATCTTTGCCTGCTTGTACCACTAAAACAAAATGCCCAAGTCTGAAGAATTTAGTAATGGGAGAAAACAGAAATGCATTTTTCATGGTTCAGGTGAGAGAGATTTAAATATTAACTGAATTTTAGAAGTGAGAAAGACAGTAAATGGCAGAATCCATCAAACTATTAGAGGAATACATATAAAGCGCTCTGTAAGTACAGGCATTAAGAACCATTTCTTAGAAAAGTCACCAAAAGCACAGTCAAAACCAAAACAAACAAAGGGGACTACATCAAGCTGAGAAGTTTCTGTACAGCAAAAGAAACAATCAACAAAGTAAAGAAGCAACCAACAGAGTGGAAGAAAATCTTTGCACACTACAGAGCACATAGGGGACTAATATACCAGGATCTACAAAGAGCATCAGAAACTCAACAACAGCAAGCAAACAATCCTGTTGAACACCAGGTGAAGGAAACGAGCAGGCATTTTTCAAAAGAACAAATTCAAATGGCTGATAGACATATAAAAATGCCCAGGCTCCTTAGCTGTCTGTGAAATACAAGTGAAAACACATTGAGGTTCCACTTAACTCTGGTGAGATTGGTCTACATTCAAAACTCTATTGACAACACCCGCTGGCATGGATGTGGGGAAAAGAGACCCAACTCCAGTGCTGGTGGGAGTGTAGACTAAGGCAGCCACTGTGGAAGTCAGTATGGAGAATGCCCAGAGAACTGAAAACTGGTCTGTCGTATGACCCAATGATCCCATTCCTTGGAATACATCGAAAGGAAGTGGCATCTGCATAGGAGAAAACAACTGGCAATCCTGTATTTACAGCTGCACAGTCTACAACAGTGAGAACATGTAAGCAACCCAGATACCTGCTGAAAGAAGAATAAATAAACAAGCTGTGGTAACTCTTCTCCATGGAATACTACACAGCCATCTAGATTTCCATCTAGATGCTGCTCTGCTCAGTGAAATAAGCTAGTCCCAAAAGGACAAATACCTCTCTGATACAAAACAACCTTCATGCAAAATAACAAGATCAATATATATATATATATATATACATATATATATATATATATGTGTGTGTGTGTGTGTGTGTGTGTGTGTGTGTAAACATGTATTCACCTAGGAGAACTGTGTAATGGGAAGTGAGGATATGTTACAGTATGCATCTCTACTCCTGAATGAAAGGACTCCCAATGAAAGTGTTGACAATATGATTTCCTTTACCTGCTATGCCATGATACACTTAAAAAGCATAATGATGAACTTGTGATTGTTTTCTGAAGGGACTATACCATTGTTACAATATGGGGAAAGCAGTAGGGGAGGAATCAGGGCGGGAAGTGGGGGAAATCCCTGTGCTGATAAAGCCATATCATGAAAAATAACCATTAAAAAATGCTATAAAAGGAGTGGAAGAACACTCAGCCTCCAAAAGCCAATGAGTGTGTCCTTGTATGTGAGCTGTCTGTGCTGTCATTACTAAGATGATGACGACATGAGGGGTGGAGGATTGGTCAAACCCACCATGAGACCCAGGCAGACATGCAGCGGTCTGGTAGTGACTAACCTAGGCTTCACGCATGCTTCTGCTGGAGCTCAGGAAGCTGACTCTGTGCCCCCTGTTACCCATGGGGTCCCCAGGCTGCCTGTGAAGAGACCTGTGTCCACCTGTGTTCACCTGTGTGATCAGGAGGCTCAGCCATCTCCCTTCTGCTGCTGCTGAGCCATGGCAACCTGCGGAGGACCCTGGGTTCACACTCTGCCAGGAGAGACGTCGCGGATTGCTCTACCCTTACGCCGGTGGCACCATGCTCCGTGATCTGCTTGCTCCTGGACAAGCTGGAGAGCGGAGGGAGTCACAGCAACGTGCTGTTTAACAGTCCCATCTCCATGAGTGCTGAGGCTAGGGAGCGCTTCCTGCGAGGCTCTGGGTGCCTGTTTGGCATCCTCCTTCAGCTTTGGAAAACTCACCAGGAATTTGAAAAGCAGCAGCCCAGCCACCTATTTTCCCCTCTAACCCAGCAGTCTTTCCAGAGGCAGACAGATTCAGCTGCTGCCCAAATAGGGATCGAGTCGGGAGTTACAAATGTTGGCAAATGAAAGAGCACATAGGTATGTATTTCCCAACAACATAACGTCCTTCCTGGCTGCTGCTAGCGTGAGCACCAGGGATCAGACCTCTCATAGCACACTGCTGTTTGTTACTAGACCAGTCCTTTGTGAGAGAGAAGCATGAATTGTCAAAAACATCGTTGTAACAGACCCACAATAGCGATTCTGTGAGAGGTAGAAAAGCGGATTGTATATGAAGTGTACAGCTCACCCAAGAAGCCGCTCTAACCTGTGCGCTTTTGATGCACACGCTGAAGCTGTTGTTCGTCAAAGTAGTTCTAGTCATGAAGAAGTCTCTATTGTTCTGTAATATGCATTCCTTTTTAAGCCTGCTCCAATGATACCGAATTTTCTACACCATTGATCCATTTAGAAAAAAAAAAATCTTCCCTGAATTCTACTTGCCCTTAATCAGGCTGTTCTATTCAATGTCTTTTTTTTTTTTTAAGATTGACAAGTTGAAAATCCAGCCTTTAAATGTTGCAGCAGTTTAAAAATAGAAGTGTTTTACTTCAAACCATTCTGGGTTGCTGCTTTAAGCAATAAGATGTACTTTATAGCTTGTTAGCCCAGATCTCACGGATATCCTTTCTGCAATGATGTGAACAGATCATTGTTTACTGTCTAATCAGCCCTGTCAGAGCAATACTCTCCAGTGACTTTTAAAAGTCAGAGTAAACTGATTCATTCTGTCTTCTGTGATTATATAGTCTGGCAGCGTGTTCTCTTGTATACTTGCCTTTTGAATATGAAGAACAGTCTTCAGCTGACTTTAGCATTTTATAGAAATGTGTATATGTAACTTCCACTTAAATCAGTTGACTCGGTTTTATGGCCCAGCTATTTTCTCTTTGAGTTGCTTCCAGCACTCAGAGAGATGTACTTACACAACATTGTGCTCATTAAGTGAGATTATTGGGAGATACCTGACTTTGAGGTACAACCTAAAGCAACAAGGCTCAGATATCCACAGCATAACATAACCTAACAAAGATTAGTGCATGATAGGAAAGAGAAAGAGAAAACCGAATGAGTCAGTAGACAAGCAATGGTGATGTGCAGTTTTACAACCTTAAATAAAGTGTCCCATACTAATTAGGAAGGTCTGAGTACAGATGGAAAATGAATAGATACTTTAGAAAGAACTGACTAGTCTTTAGATTTCTGACCAGTAAACTTAGGAGATTAAAATGCATTACTTTGAGAAACGATCATCATAAATCGCTGTCCACTGTTGAACATAAAATAAAAAATAGTTTTAAGTCTTACCTTGAGTTCTTCCAGTGTTTCCATTAGTCCTTAGGGGGAAAAAACCAAACCAAACCAAAACCAAAACGCTTACACAGTAAACCCATGTACTTTGTATTAGTGGTATGTGTTTTTTGAGGATAATGTGTAGTTAGAAGCCTTCCTCTCTGGATTCCAAGCCTGGATCTGTAACCACTTATATTGAGATGCTTTAGGACTTTTCCCCAGATCTGAATTCACTTTAAACAAATTTTTTTTCTCCTGGAATTTTATCAGCAGCTTGTAATTATCTTTAGCCACATGGACACTGTTTCCATGACTTTGCCTCCAGTAATTGACCCAGTGTTCCTGCTCTTTCAAACTCTCACCTTCCAAGGGTTATGCTTACGTGGTGCCTTAACTGCCTTCCATGGGATCCCTTAGTTAGCAAATGCCCCCAGCAAGAAGGCCTAGTACTGTGTTTGAGTCTTTGGGAGATGGGGACAAACTGTACCTCACTTGGACATTGTCCTCGGTCTTCCACATCACTCAGGAGCAGATATCTTTGGGGCAAGACCCAAACCAGCAGAGTGCGCTGGGAGATATCCAGCAAGCTGTGGTATGCCTCAAGTGACATGTCTCTGTTACTCATGGTTGAGGATGAGCACCCTTTGGAGTTTTGATTTGTCCCTCCCTGACTGGCTACAGTTGATGGGCTCTTGCAGAAGCTGAGTGTCTGTTCCACGGAGGCCTCTGGCGCTTGGGCCTGACATTCATGGACTGGTGTAGGAGAACCTGAGCTTTACGGCTAGAAGATAGAAAAGGCCCCCAAGGCCTTGTGTGTCAAATAGGCAGAATATAGTTGGGAACCTGATCCCAGTAGATCACATGACCGAAGAATAACAGTTAATCACAGACAGGGATGGGAAGTGGTGTGTATATCTCCTTTTCTGCCACCGTGAGGCCTAAGGTTGGTTCACCAGTGATTTAGTTATGTTGAGATCCAAGGGTGTGCACTGGGCTATTCAGACTCCATTCCAAGTAGGCACAGCCAACATTAGGCATGGCTGCTCTATTCATGGGCAAATCTCAAGGCTGTTTTCAACTCTAAGTGGCAGGTATTTCCTCTAGTAAATCTTGTTATATGTTTCCAGCTCTAGGGCTCCATTGTCAGTAGCCTAGCTGTTTGGTCTTCTTGAGGAAAAAAGGGAACCTGTTATGGGGACAGCAGAGCATGACAGCAGACCATACTGCTGATAGAAATAAATGAGTCAGTCATGTAGATACCCAGAGGAGGGGACTGTTTTGTGATCAGAGTAACTGGACCCATACAACTGAGCATACCTGCAGAGCTTCAACAGCTACATAGCTGTGTGAGCACAACACATCCACAATGCCAGAGTGTGTGCAGTGTGGAAGACTGTTGACACAGTTGCATCTGCAGGCCAGACTATGACCCATGTGCAAAACCAGGGATCACATTCCACCGGACCTTGCCCAGCCTGTTTTAGAGGGTCTTAGGTGGAGATCAAGTGGTGCCTCAGCAACCACTGATGTTCCAATCTGATCAAATACTGAGCCAACTGGCTCCTCTTTCACTTCATGTGTGCATCAGGCAGTGGGGCAGCTCCACCACAAGAAACCACTTAGAAATGTGTGCAGATGAGCATTCCCCACTGCCTACCCTCCACAAGTAGCATTATAATAAATATACCTCTTGTACATTCCTTGTATAACTGTGTAATCTCTTTCAAAATTGGCTGCAAATAAAAAACCTTGATTTTTGTTTCTCTCAAACCAGAAACTTTAGTAAGACTCTTTGGTCAATGATGGCAGCTGTGTCCAGACAGGGAGCTTTTCCCCTTGGCTCCTTCCTGAGTAAAGATCCAAATGAAGGACAGAGGAATCCAAAAGCTCTTCAAAGTCTGACCTTCGCACTGCTCTGGGCAAAAAGCTCCCTTCTGAATTCTGTAGCACCAACAACGCCCCTGGTTGATGTGCCTCCATTTGCTCCTGGACATTCCTACTGGGTCACCATGAATACAAATTGTTAAGACAATGCCTGCTGGCTAAGGTCTCTGCCTATTGATTGTGCCATGGTTTACACAGGCTAACGTGGGGGCCACGATTAGTCCCTGTAAATTCTGTAATATGTTCTGTGTTCTTATACCTGACCTCCTAGATGAGCTGTTTGGGGCGAGCAGGAGGTATTGGAAACAAGGTGAGTTATGCCACCTAGAGCACATCAGAGACAAAGAACTGGGGAACACCAATGACAACTATTGGTGACACTCATCTCAAATGCCTGTGCTCCCCATGAAGGAAAACATGTACAGTTCACGTGGACTACAGCAAAGACTTTCAGACTCACTGGCTGTGGGGCCTGCCTGCCATTGCCAGGCAACACCAATCTCTCACTGAGAAGATAAATTCATTATAAACAGTAGTGGATGGCCCCAAGTCAGTCCTGAAGGAATAGATGTCCTAAGAGTGCTTAAACAATAGCCTCCAAAAACGAAGGATTTTACTCAGTTATCCAACTGAGCTAGACACCTTAAATTGTGCCAAGCAGGAGACCAGGTTATCAGTACTGTCAAAGCACACTTCCCAATTCAACTAGGTTCAAAACACTGAATAAACCTTAGCTTGAGGGTGCCAGTCATCATAGCAACACTTCTTTCAGCACTACCTCGTGTGTTTTAGAGTGGTAGTAGCCGTGTGAGAGTCAGGAATTACTTTGCTTTCTTTTCCCTTATACCTTCTGGGTCCTTTTCAGGAAACACCACCAATAATAGAAACATTCAGGAGGCCATGGTGGTCCCCTGAAACAAAGCCGTCCTTCCCCTCACCCTATAATGATGGGAGTCATCCAGTTAGAATGATGATATGTAATTTGTCTCTACCTTTAACTGAAGAAATCAATAGCATTGCCCTGGAGGGCAATCAGGTTGACTCAGCTCACTGTGTAGGGTTGTTGTGGACGAGAGCTTTGGTGGGCACAATTACTAATGAAGTTATTAATACCTTGGGCCAAATATAAATTAGTTATTGGTCATAACAAAATCATAATGTAGCTATTAGATATGTTTTGATTCTAACTTTACTAAGGCAGTGTTAGGGTTGGCCCTCTGCAAATGCTGACTAGGTGTAGTCTGGCACATAGAGTGGGGAAAAAGCTCTTATCTGTCATACAAGTTGTTGATGAATGTGAAGATTATCTCTGTAATATCCTCCCTCAGGCACAGAAGCACTGTGTGGAGCATTGGGCATTTCTGGAGAGTGTGGAGTGGTAGGCTTTGTCCCACTGTGTGTTTCTGGATGATAGGACGTGATTCAAGGTTAGACAGAAAGGAGATGTAGACAAAGATTGAAACTATGACTTATGCCCTAAAAGTAATATTAGATTAAAAATATAATACTCTTATGTATCAGTATTGAAGTTCATATTTATAGGCAACCAAAAATAATTATGCAAAAATTGAGAGATCTGTGACTTGCAAATTAGGGGAGAGGTGAAAGGACCAGTTAGGTTTGGGGGAAGAGTTCCACTTACATGCATAGTGGGCCTCTCTGGCCACCTGTCCACCTGTGAGAACAGGGTCTGTGGCTGGCAGCGCTTTTCAACAATCTCATAGATTGGACACTTTTGTGGGATTTTTCCTAATGATAGGTAAATAATAATGACCAGATAAATGTCTTACAAGGGTTTCCTGTTGTTGCTCTGGAAATTGCCCTTTTCCACAGTTGTGGAAGTCATTATGCTCGGTTTGCAAAGTATGTATTTTTAGGGGTAACATTTTCTTTGAAATAAATAATTAAGAATATGTTGGTTAGAAAAGGTCACAGTTGTTGTATTATTGTTACATATGACTTTTATTAAGCAAATGAAAGTGTTCATCAAGTATGACAAAATGAAAATTCTGACAAAAAAAAGACATCAGAAATTTTCATTCTGCTGTACTGAAGATTAAAATGAAGCAATACCACCATACAGAGTAAGCTGAGTTTTGCCTTTTTGGTGATTAGTAAATCCACTTTCAGGTCAATATGTACACTAAAGCGATAATTCCTGATAAGAAAAGCAAAATGTTACAGCTGTTTCTCAGCATTCTTTCTGTCTCCTTCACCTGAACTTTGTGGCCTTCCTCACCTCTCTGTGAGTGTTGAGGTTGCCAGTGCATACAGCGCAGTAACTGCATGATCTCACAGCTCAATCTTTAGTTTGTATCAAATGATATATGACTGGCATTCTTTACATATTTTCAAATTCTATTATAAGATCATCTTTTCCAAGCCTAATTTTGACACAGTATCTAAATACTAAGCACGTCAGTATTCAGATTTGTTTGGTCCTTCCAGCTGTAATGGCCTGAGACCTGTGTACTTTGGAGATAAAACTAGCTGTGCGTTTAATACTCTATAAGAATACAGTCTTCCTTCTGAAACCTTAGGAAGATCTGCATGTGATGCGTTCATCAGTCCTCATTGGTATTATCTGGTTTATCACAAATGGCGACAGCAAGTTGTGAATTCCTCGCCTCACACTGCGGCCAGGTACTTTGGTTGTGTCCTTTGTGGGTTTCCTGCAGATTTTGCCCAAGTTCAGTATTCTAAATAATATTTTACTGTGAGTAGGGCTGGATATCTTAGGTTGTTTTCTGCTCTCTTGAAGCATGTCATTGGAGATTGCCAGAGTGTATTAAGAAATGGTAATATGGCACTTGCTTGATCCCAGTGGCTTTTGATCATGCCGAGGTGGAGCTGGATTTACCACCAAGATAACAGGGCCATTCAGCAGTGTGACCCCTTGCTCCATCCTGAGAGCTTACATGGTTTTGCAAAATTTTGAAGAATGAGATGTATCATCTGTAACTGGTGAATCCCATTGTCTTTGTCTACTGTGGCTTCCTTTCAACAGATTTGTCCCGCTGGTGAGAGGGTTGGGGATTTGGCCAGGAGAAATTTGCTTTAGAAGCACTTTGAGTGAGTTCAGCGTGACACAATCTGTGATTCGTTATTACTTCTGACTGTGCTGACAGAGCAGGAGCCACCAAGGAAATTCCAGCCATTGAATGCGCCTGTGAATGTGTCTGGTCTCCTAGCAGCACAGTAGAGGAGAAACCTGCCAAAAATCATTGGAGTGAAAGACAAGTCAGCTGATCTCTTCAATTTATGAGAATACCAAAGTATGGGCCCATCGCGATAGCATAGTGGTTAAACTCCTCACCTTGAACATGCTGGGATCCCATATGGGCGATGGTTCTAATCCTGGCAGCTCCACTTCCCATCCAGCTCCCTGCCTGTGGCTGGGGAAAGCAGTCAAGAACAGTCCAAGGCTTTGGGACCCTGCACCCATGTGGGAGACCCAGAAGAAGCTCCAGGGTCCTGGCTTCGGATTGGCTCAGCTCCAACCATGGTGGCCGTTTGGGGAGTGAATCATCAGACAGAAGATCTTCCTCTCTGTCTGTCCTCCCTCTGTATATCTGCCTTTCCAATAAAAATAAATAAATCTTTTAAAAAAGACTAACAAAGCATATTAGGCACATAGGAAAATTGTAACAAAACTGTACTCTAATAATTCATAATGCAAGCAGTTGAACTTTTGGCCTGATCAAATATTTTTAAATTTTAGCATGTTGTGAAAATGTACCCATAAAATCCTACTGTTAGTCACTTTCAGCATATAATCGCATAAATTTCATGAGATATTCAACACTTTAGTATCAAACAGGCTTTAAAAATGTTCCCCAACTCCAGGCTGTGTTAAGTCTTGTGAGTGTGTTGAAGGTAGGATGTGATGCTTGGTAAGTGTATGAAGTACATTTTTGACATAGCCATATTTTCAGATTATGAGGTTTACCAGGATCCAACTCCATCCCAAATCTAGCATCATCTGTCGATTATAAATGTATCCATGCAATGATTTCTTTCTCCATGTGAATTTTGCGAAATAAAACTTGTCAGATTTGTAAAGGTAACCTGTGCCATCACTTTAGTAAGCATCTTGTCTGTGTGTGAAGTTGCGTGTTTAATGCCTGTTAAGACAATAAACCGTGTCTTAGCATATCTGATCATCCTGTATGGAGTCAGTGTGGCTGTTCCAGATACATGTTGATGCCAAAACAAATACTTCATTAAAAGAGAGAGAGAGCTTTTCAGCTGGTGAAGAGCAGTGATGAGTGTGAAAGCACGGAGAACAGAGCCGAGGGTCTGCTCTTTGACATGTTGTTCTGACACCAAGGAATATGCAATAGTCCCCACACCTTTCCCTCATCCCTGGGAACTAATTCCAAGACCTCCAACAAAGTACTGCATTCTATGAGCAAAATTTCATAGAAAACAATTAAAAACATTTACTGTGGTACAAAAACTTTTTTTTAAAACTGCATGTGAAGAATTGAAAGAAAAAAGAAGCCTCATGAAAGATGTGTATTATGAAGAAAAAGATTTGCAAAGCATAATACATTTTAATTCCATCTTTACATAAATCCTAGTATCTACTGTTATTTTTCTGTGCATACAAGTGATGCATTCTAGGTTTTTCACTTAAAAGGAGCACTTTCTGCCCACCCCCGCCCCCTCCCCGGCATGTCTGGATTTGCCAGAATCACTACTCGTATGTATGGGACCATTATTAAATAAAGTACGGGTTTTGTGCACACCAGCACTGTTTGCCACAGCAGATGCTCTAAGAACCTCAGAAGCTCCTGGTGAGCAGTGGTGGGTAGCATGGACAGCATGGGTGCACTGATGGACAACTGACTTATGACGACCTGGTGGCACAGGGTGGGGAGCAGTGTAAAACTGATGACTCTTTATTTCTGGAACTTTCAATTGAATAAGTAGCTGAAATGACAGAAAACAGAACTAGAGAAAGCAGGAGTACCCTAATCAACTCTGTGGTGGATGCTTAACTTTGTGGAAGAACCATTACAATAGACTTCTGACAGAAAACTGGTTAGAGAGCCTGGCACACTGGCTCAATGGCTAAATCCTCACCTTACAAGCACCGCCAGGATCCCATATGGGCACCCGTTCATGACTTGATGCTCCACTTCCCATCTGGCTTCCTGCTGTGGCCTGGGAAAGCAGTAGAGGATGATCCACAGCCTTGGGACCCACATGGGAGACCTCAAAGAGACTCCTGGTATCTGAATTCAGATCAGCTCAGTTCCTGCCCTTGATACCATTTGGGAAGCAAACCAGCAGATGGAGGATCTGTCTGTCTCTGCTTATCTCTGTAAATCTAGTCTGTCTTTCCAATAAAAATAAATAAATCAGAGAGAGAGAGAAAGCAATCTTGTCAGTGAGTTTTCTGTTCAGAATGTTTAAGATTTGTCCTTGGGCACAAAAACTTGAAAAGTCATGCAACTAAACAGTTGGTGTATGAGAGAAATGTAGGAGTCTCCAAACCGACAATTTCAAAGCATGCATGGTATAACTAGTACCATTGCAAAGTGGCAAAATAATTTTTTCAAATTAGGAGCAGTTAGAGAAATTTCGATGAACCATACTAAAGGAAGTCCTGAATGATCTGCTTCCTGTGTATAAAATGATGCTCGTGGTTTTGTTCTCTTCCTCAAGGAGTACCCCCAAATCCCAGAGCCTTGTGCTGCTTGCATCTCACATTCTCTCCATGCTTGTGTGTCATCTGTGAGGCAGTGATGTACCCCGCCGGGGGTAGACAAGCAACACGTGTGTGTGTAAGAGAACCTGAACCCCTGCTCTCCGTGCTACAGTGGATGTGGCAGTTCAGGTTGTGGTCGTTTCTGGCTTCCATCAGAGTGGTGTCACGCTGAGGTGCCGGGCCATCTGTTTTAGGATCCTACGCGCACTTATTCTGTGAATCTGTCATCACTGGATGTCTTCATTTGACACAGAGCATCATGAGTAAATGTGGTAGATGGGTTAGCAGGATGCGTGGCCTCCTGGTACTGCAAGCTTGGGGATGTGGCCAGGGGTGCTTTGGCGTGACACTGTGAAAAGCCTGGGTGCTGCGATGCGAGGTTGGGCACATGGGCTACGAGGGCATCCCAGGGCAGCCAGAGTGAGATGGCCATCCACACGTGGTGGGAACTGCAGAGTCCTTCTAGGTTCTCACAGAGACATGCACACACAGAGAAAGGGGGGCTGGGACTGAATCTTTGCTTTGTATCGTCTTGTCTCAAGCTTCTCTCACCCCTCTCTCTTCTCACCTTTCCCTCCTTGACCCCTGGAGGAGATAATATTAGGAAAGGCAATTGCCTTCGATGAACTTTAATTCAATGGGAGGATGTGTAGCTCTGTACATGCTTAACATACCCCGACGCTAATGATATTCTCACATCTGGAATAACTGAGGTTCTCTCTTTGTCAGCCTTCATCCCTCTCGGCCTTTCCTCCTGCCGTAGGCTTCAGGGGGCTTGGTGGCCTGCCCATTGTCCACGTGATGGTTCTTTGCTGCTCAGGGCCTTGCCACTGACCCTTCTTGCGTCTGTCATGCCCTCTGTTTGGCTAACTCCTTCCCATTCTTCCGAGTCTGTCTGAGTCACTCCCAGACTTTTTATGTCCCTTGGGTACTCTCTAGCCGCCATATTGTTTATTTAATTCAGAAGACTTATCTTGGGCTGAAATAATACTTATTTGCTCATATTCTATACCCACACTAGAACTGTTTTTAAAATAGTTTTGTTAGTTTGAGAAAAGGGGGCAAATAGAGTAGAGAAGGAGAGGAGAGGGGAGGAGAGAAGAGGGGAGGAGAAAGGAAAGAAGGAGGGGAGAGGGAACTTCTATTGCTGATTCGTTACCCAAGTGCTCAGGGGCCCAGAGCTCAGTCCTGGTTTTCCTCAGGGATGGCAGAGACCCAAGGACTTGAGCCTTCACCTGCTGCTTCCCAGGATATGCAGTACAAGGGAGCCAAGTGAAAGCTAAGGCAGGAATTAGTCCCAGGCACTCCAGTATGAAATGTGAGTGTCCCAAGCTTAACTTCTGAGCCAAACACTTTCCCCTTATTACCCTGGAATTCTTGAGATACGCATTCATCTTACTTTCTACTTCCATATCTGCCTTCACTAGATCATGGATTTGGAGTGTAGAATATTCTTCTTACTTTTTAGCAAAGTGAATGAATACACTAATGAATATAAAATAGATTGAGTTATCATACAAACAACATAACCTGACCTAGAAAAGAAGTGCAGAGATGTGACATCTGTGTTCTAGTATTTCAAGGACTGTCACCTTCAGGGGATGCAACTGAGTAAGAGCCCGAAGCTGGAGGGGATGTGCACTGGGACTATTTAAGAAGATCCATGTACCAAGAAGAGCTGTGCAAAGATAGAATGGCCTTTTGGGGAGGTGATGAATTTCTTGCCATTATAGCTGCTCATCAACAGATTGGTTTTGGGGGCAGAGATGTTATAAAAAAAGATCTATGACTTTTTGTAATAAATAACTTTAAGGTCCTTTTCCATCTTCATTGGCTCGGAGAAATCAAGAGCACCGATTCTCTTTCAAGTGCTCATTGTTCTCTGCTGGACAGGCAGATGAAGGTGAGGCATGTGGGAAGGCTCAGCAGAGTCTCCCGTTTTACCCTAATGCTCTTCAGCGAAGCCCAAGGTGGCATTTATGGTCTTTTAATTTTAAAATGAGGTGGAAAGGAATCAAGCAGCATCATTGAAATTCTGTGAATCTGTCTGGTCTTTTCTCAGTAAGTGTTTAATGCATTGATTCCAGGCTTTCCAGCACAGTTGTGTTAAAGGAAAAGTTCCCGTTTCCTTGTGCATTTTTTGACAACAGATTGGATTACCCAAATCTGTTGAATACGTTATTCATTAGGTGTCAATTCAAGCAATGTTTGCTACAAGTGCATTCCTGAGGCGGAAAGATTTGGGTTTACTAGGGATATTGGGAAGAACACAGCTCTCCAGTAATCCTTAAAGAGCACACGGGGAAGTATTTTGCCATAATGGCAGCATCACGAATATGTTTATGATTCCTTCTAAGGGGATGGCTTGCTGACACACACCTGTCAGATATAATGGTTGCGCTGAGCATGGTGAAGAAAAGTACACAGGTGTGTTGCCTCACTGGCATGTGACCCATGATAGACATGTATGTACACATATTTATCAAAGCACCAGATTTTTTTCTTATCATTTTTTGGATTGTTTTGATAGCAGGAAGATCCTTACTCATATAGATGTTTAGGCTGTTACAGAGTAATTAGCGTTTTTTGAAAGCATTTTTGAAACATTTTGAAGGTGTTTTCTTGTAGCATCTTGCTTGTTTATTATGTCTCCGCTACATATGTATCATAAACCTACAGTAATATTCCACATGTGATTACAAACTTGCATTTATGAAGAAAACAGCAACTGTGAAACAATCAATTTGGGTGTTCCAAAGAGTGATTTGAGTGCTCTGTAAACCTTGTAATATTTTGCATAAAATATGTGGCTTATTGTAGACCTTTTAACAGCCTTAAAATCATGAACTTATTTTCTGTGCATGATTACAGAAATCTAACACATGCTTAGTGGATCACATTTCACTATCTTTAGAAATAAAATGTTTTTCATGTCTAGTTCAAATTTATTATTTTATAGTTATGCCCAATGGACTGACAGACCAATCTCCTATCTTTTATTAAAATACTCAGAGTCTGCTAATCTGAGAATATATCAAAAGAAAAGCAAAACAAGAAATGGGTACAGAACATGCATCTTTTTTTAAAGATCACTTTATTGATATAAACCTAAAATTCCATGTATTTCTCAGCCACAGTTTTAATAAGATAATGATGCTTCTCTTCCACCTCCTTCCCTCCTCCCTACATGAGGTATTTTCAGGAGAGATGGTAGAAGTCTTAACAATAAGGGAGAGCATTATTCAGTTTTGCTTGAGATTTCAGATCAATTTTTTTGTAGACAAGAATAATCCTATAGTTTCATAGTTGGCCAAACTATTTTCTTCTGAATTTCCCAAGAGGAAAATAAAGTATTCCTTTTATCTGTTTGACCTTGTTACAAACACTACCCCCGAGGCTTTATTCTTAGATTCTAAAGGTATTTTAACAACCATAATCCAAGACAGGAAGATAATATATTTATCATTTGATCATTTTCACAACTCCTACATTTCTGCTATAATAATATACCCTAGTGTTAACTTAATCTCTAATGGCTATGAGAAGGAACCTCTTAGATTTAAATGGGTCTGATTTTTAACACACAAAGGTGCAATTTTTATTAGTTCTATCTTTGTGATGATGGAAAGTTAAAATACAGCTAGATGCTGATAAAATTGGCATCTAATACGACTTTCCTTCCAACATTATAGTCTGTTGTTATTTCCTAGATATTAGTAGTAAACTCAGGTTCTGCCTGCCCCCTGCAACTGTCACTGGAGACCAGAGGGGCACCGGGGCTGTGTTTTCCTCTGGGGAAAAAGCCGTGACTCATAGCTTCCTTTAAATACTCACCTTTTTACTACTGAGGATTATATGGGTGTCTCTGACTTTTATTTGGGGTTCTGACCCCAGGTTTTGCCTACTTCTTGAGAAAGTGAAGGATGCGTTCAGCAGAGCCTAGCTTCAGTGGCCTCAGTGCTGGGCTGCTGTGTCAGTCAGGACCCTCCAGAGTCAGAACCAGGAAGCGGTTTACTTTCAGGTCTGGCTCACATGATCACTGGTACTGGGAAGTCCCAAATCCAGGGGCAGACCAACAGACTGGAAAATCAGAGAAGAGGTGCTGCTGCGGTTTAGATCCAGACTCGGTGGGGTAGATGACCTTAAGTGAGAATAGTCCAGGGGTGACTGACCATCTCTGGCATAAGTAAGGGTGTGTGTGTTGGTATGTGTGTGTGATGATAAATGAGGATCATTTAGCAGGGAGAGGAAGAGGACTTTGATCCCAGGGAAGAATTTAAGTGTGTGAGTACCAGACTGAAAGAGTCAAGATGTGCATGAACCTGAAAGGGCAGCATGGCTGAGCCATAGGGAGAAAGATGGGGAGACTTCCGGGCATTGGCCAGTAGCCAGAGCCTCTGAAATCTCTTAAAAGCCCAGCAGAAAAGGAAGGTGGCACTGCCAATTCCTGACACAGAAGTAAGTAGGAAAAGGAAATGTGTGTAGCAAGAAAGAGAACCACTGATTGGAGCGCGAAAGGGTTCCAGAAGAGATGTCCAAAGAGCTGTGTAAATGTTTTGAGCTTAGAAGAGATGTCTGTGCTGTCCTGTGCCGTCTATGGGTGGAATGTGCAGATGGATAGGATTCTTTCTGAAGATGCTGAAATGACAAGAATGATGATAACAATGTAGTACTTTCATTGCTGGCCACTAAAGAAAGTTCATCAATTATAAAAAGGAGAAATTCTTTGAGTTTGCTGACCAGACCGACCCCGTTGCCCGTTCACAGACCAAGAAGCAATGGTGCTGTCCGCTTTATCAAGCACTCTAGTTTCAGAAACAAAGTTGAGTTCGAGAGATGCTCAGAAGCAAAATTAAAACTTCATGGCATTTAGTACAGGGCTCTTTTTGCTACAGTTTGGCAGGAAGGAAGAGAGGGTAATGCAGAAAAAGAAACTTTGATGCCATAATATTACCACATTTCATTTTATTTGGATGCCCGTTCATCCATTTAGCTTCCTGCTAGTGTTGAATGGTGATTGATTGGTGGGATCTGCCTGAAGTCACATTGATTTGTGATGTCTAACTACAAATAGAATATGTATCTAACATCCAAACCATTCTTAGAAAAGAGTGAAATGGAGATAATAGACTATGCAGGCAGTGTAAACCAGCATGAACTCCCAGGAAACTTGTGGTTGCCCTAGCCCTGGGGCTCAGAGGAAGGAAGTGTGGCAAAGATGCTGCCTGTGTGGTTCCTGGTTTCTATGAATTTCCTATCACAGTTAAGATTCATTTTGGTTTTGATAGGAAGTAAGAGGAGAAAAAGCTAAGGCATAATTGATCCAGATGCAGCTGGGTTTTTACTGTTATCTTCTCCATGGACGTTTATTCAATATTGGTCTTGAATGCTACTAATGTTTTTGTTTGAAAATGAGTAACTAAAATAGCATTGATTTTTGTAACTCTACCTTGACTCCAAAGAAATATCTCAAAATACTATAAATGTTAATCTAATCCTAAATCATCCTTCTGCTCTGCAAGTCATTCCCCTGAAGTAAGATCATCTATAGATATAATAGTTTCTCTGATTTTTGTGACCATTTTATTATTTTTTTAAGAAAGAGTCATTTCTTTATTTGAAAGGCAGAATTATGGAGAAAGTGGAAAGACTCTGAGAGAGATCTTCCATCTGCTAGTTCACTTGCCAAATGGCCATGGCAGCCAGGGTAGGGCCAGGCTGCAACCAGGAACTTGGAACTCCATCCAGGACCCCCACGTGAGTGTCAGGGACTCAAGCATTTGGGCTGTCTTCCTCTGTTTTCCCAAGTAATTTAGGAGGGATCTGGACCACAAGTGGAGCAGCAGGGATCCAAACTGGTGTGTGTATGGCATGCCGGTGTCACTGGTAGTGGCTTAAGCTACCATACCAACACCTTAGCCTATCAGTGATCATTTTAAGCATGTTGGATATAACGTTGGCAGATGAAGGAAATATTATGCTGATAGTAAAAGTTAAATAATCAGTAGAGAATTGTGTTTTGGAAACAATGTTAATGCCAGATCACATTAGGAAAAAAACGTTTGAGTTAAATGCATTTGGGGAGTGCAGTTCTGACCCACATTAACAGAGAATGTAGCAATGCAGTATTTATGAGAAGTGCACACTAGCCACTAATGAATGTGTCAGTCAAGGGATTTCCTTCCCCGTCCTCCCCCTGTGCAGGTGGTGCCACACCTGGTGCTGATGTTAACCCGTAACTCCGCACCTGGTGCTGATGTTAACCCGTAACTCCACACCTGGTGCTGATGTTAACCCGTAACTCCGCATCTGGTGCTGATGTTAACCCGTAACTCCACACCTGGTGCTGATGTTAACCCGTAACTCCACACCTGGTGCTGATGTTAACCCGTAACTCCACACTAGACGCGTCTCAGTCAACACTCAACAGCATTGCGTGTCTTAATCCTTCTACCTATGGGGTTTCTATATGAAATCAATATTTGGCTCAAGAGTAGACTCAATAGCCATTACCAGCTTTCAATTAATTTCTCTGGACCTCAAACCAAATTTTTATGGAACCATGATCATATACCTACTATATCAGAGTCATGTTCATGTTATGGAAAACAAAGAGTAAGTTCTTAGACCCCAGTGCATGACAGTGTATGGAAACCACTAAATCTGAGCGAAGCCTGTAAATGAAAGAAAATGTAAACTTTACTGAGACGTGGACATTTCATCCACATGCCAAGCTCAGGTTGTTAGTGTATTGAAGGTTAATATTCTATGAAATGCTCCAGAAGCAGAAGCCTTAAATAAAGAACTCCCCCACATACAGCAAAGTCTCATTATTGAAAATCACTTTGTTCATATACCATGAGTTCTTTATTTGAACTATTTGCATACATAAGAGTCTTTTTTTAAACTCAAGACATTTTGTTGTAGAAAATATGCATTTGTTTATGCAAATTTTGCCCTTTAAATTTTGCAGGTATTAAATTTTTCAGGTGTTAAATATGGCTGCTCTCTGATCCATAGTTTTGAAATGGCTCGGATTTTGTAGTGTTATTTGTGAATGGCCTCAACATGTGCCTATTACAGGCATTTACTAAGTTGCTGTCCAAAGTCATTCATAAACACAATTTTCAATTTCTTTTACTTTCTTATAAATGGCCACATTTAACAATTTGTGTATAGCGTGAAAATCAGCTTCCGGGATCATTTGAAAATGGTTCTGTTAAGTGGTGGAAAAAAAACTCATTGAAGAATGCTCTCACCAAGTTTACCTGTTAGAAGTTAGGGCTTGGCCAGCATGTGTTGGATGGTCTCAATACAATGCTGTGTCGGTGGGCTCATCAAGCATAGCAGGGTTGGAAAAAGACCTATATCATTTATTGCAATCCACAAGTTGAAATAACATAAAGCTGCAAAAGCTTTTAAAATCTGATTTCTTGTGATAGGGAAAGAGCTATATTCTTTTGTACCTATTATTTTTCAGAAATTGCCTTTGTGGTTGAACTAGACTCGTGAAGACTATTGGAGACATAGAATGCATTTTGAAAACAGGTTCTTGTGTCTTTAGTGTGTGTGTGTGTGTGTGTGTGTGTGTGTGTGTGTTCTGTCAGGCTGGTGAGCTGGGAGTCCCTCTGTGTTTTGGGGGTCTAGGGAGCTTAAGGAGCAGTCATATTCCCAAAACACCACATTCAAAGTATTTGACTTGTGGTTTCAATGACTGATGTATGCCTTGGTAACTTAAATATCCATGCAACAACAAGACAGGGAGTTTCCAAGGGCCATTCCCTGTTTCTGAGATTTGTGTACCTTTCAAATAAACTGGAACTGCAATTTGTGTGTATGACCAGTAGATGTCAGTGTGCATGACTTTAACTGCTAGAATTATAAAATCACAGACAAGTTTTACACATGGAATAAACGACAGTTATTTGTACAGAAGCCATGAAAATAGGGCACTAATGTGTCAGCTGAAACTCAGTTGTCCCCATTTACTAGCAAGAATACTTCAAAAGGCTCATGGAAATTGGAATGAAAGGTATCTATTTGGCGCAAAAATTTCAAAATCTTTGAAACCTTGCTTTATAAAACATATTTCCATAATTTTTTAAGATATGCTGTGAATTCCTGGTGGTGGCACTAAGCATCTATACCTCTGTCATTCCAAACTGTGTCACTGCAAAAGTGTTCAGGACTCATAGGCAAAAAAAACCCCAGGTTATCCTAAGTTGGAAGCAGGGAACCTGTTGGCACATCGTGGAGAAGCCCAGTGGTATTCTGCCTTCAGGCACAGCTAGCTCCAGAGGCTTCCGGTCATTATAGCATGGGGTATTTCTCAGAGGCTTTCCAGTTGACAGCATAGGAAATGGTTCTGACAGCTGAAGACCCACATTCTGTAGATCACCCTAGAGAGAGATCATCCATTTATGTCGTTTTCCCAAGTCAGCCTGGGTTCTATGAACCTCCAGCATCCTGTCCCTGTGGATGGGCTGACAGGCTGTTGGATTAGCTAGGATCCTGTACCCTCTTGTCAGTGATGGCAAAGGGTGTAGATCAGCCCCACTTACCATGCGCGATGGAGACCTTAACTGTTTCCTAAAGGAGAACATGGGTCCCATTAGCCAACTGGGAGATGAGAGGGTCGGCAAACATTGTGGATGCACAAGACAGATGTTCAGATTGTTAGCCTGTGCCCTTGCCCTTTCCATGACAGCTAGAGAACCTCTCTAGAACAAATCTCAGAATCCCCCTCTTCTATCAAGAGTGCCAAGAAGCGGTACAAGCTTTTCAGGACGCAAGGCTCCCCTTGACTCCCACTCTTCCTGCTTTACTTGTCTCCCCTCCCAGCATCTGCTGTCCTCCAGCCAGAGAGCCCCTGGCCGTTCCTCCAGAAGCTGGCAGCCTTTCGTGCATCAGTTTGCAGAGAGTTTAGCAGGTAATGGGCATTGAGTGAATAGTTGATCAGTGAGTGACTGGGTGGATTCACACCAGCTTGAAACTGAAGTCATTTTTGTTTCCTCTAAGAAAGTTGAAATCACACTGTTTTTTGTTTTTATGATATGCATATTCTGTGAGCTTTTCAAGATACAATCAAGGGCCTGGGCTCAGATCCCTGCTTCTTCACATCCAGTTGTTCGAACTGAAGGCAACGTATGTCAGTTTTCGGACACATAAGGAGAGACTAATAGCTTTCTTTTGCCAAATATTTTCAAAGGATCGGATACGGCGAAGTGACATTCTCAAGCAAGTCTGCTGGTTCCAAAGCACTGCCGGTCTCAGCACTGCAGGGATTTTTCCATCCATTTTTGTTGGCCAGAATGATGGAGGAAAATGTTTTTTTTTTCTTCTCTCACATACTTATGTTCTAGTGATTGTTTTCCATGGAAGAATCTGCTTGTGGACCAAACAGCTTTTAAATCTTACTATATTGCAGCTTACTACTTTTAAGCTACGTTGTGTATCCCTTTGGGTAACTGAAAATAGATTATTGGTGAATAAATGCCAACATTCTCATTCAAATTGAAACACTTCAAAGCCATTATATGAAACATTTTTTATGTTGAGGCTAATAATTAATTTACATAGGAAAGTATGATTCTTCAAAAAGTTTATGTAGTTCCAAATGGCATAACACTTAGGATGATTTTACACAGAAAGTAGCTGAGCTAGGTTTTTCTTCTTGTTGACCATTTGCTCAACCTAACAGAGACATTGGGTCTGCAGAGAATGAAAAGGCCTAACATGGAAGCATTCCATGCCCATGAATTCTGAGAACCCATTCAGAGATAATAAGCATTGGGTCGACTCAGAGAAACTTATCTAGAAGATCTTCTGTCCAGCAGACCCCCAAAGCCACCAAGGGGGTGAGCCGATGATGTTCTTCAACAGTGGCAAGAACCACTGGAGGCACTCTGGTCAAGCATGTTCATTCATTGTAATGCAAACACGAAAATATGTAAACTAAGAAAGGGGAAGAAAGAAGGGTGTCTCCCAACTGTCCTCCCACCCCATAATTACATTGTAATTTGCTAGAAGGCATATCTATCTCTCTGGACCCTCCAATCGTGTAACAGGTCATGTATAGGAGACATGGCGGTCAGGTACATGACGCAGGTCAAGTTCACCAGTTTTAGCTATAGGTCAGCTGAAGATCACACACCACGTGTTGCTCGCAGGAAACATGGGACCATAGCTACTTCTCAGAGTTGCTTATCAAGGAAGTGCCAGCACAGCCCATCCCAGGACTGGGTGTAGTCCACTGCCCTCTCCTGTATGGCCAGTGAACAGGCCAGGTTGAGGTCTCAATTGGCCAAATCATATTCAGGGGCTCCCCGGGGACATGGTGTGCTGTGTGCCAGTGACTTCCCTCAGAGGCCAAGCAGACAGAAATCCAGGGGTGATCTCCTACACTGTTACCTTCTGGTAACAGAGACAGGTCAGACACCTGCTGGCTATTAGGTTTTAGAGGGTTCTAGAGAGCTCGTTTTACCACCTCAGAGCTCCATAGGATGAACTAAAAGCATAAAGAATATTCTGGACAATTCTAGTTCGTTCATGTTCTAAGTCATGATGTGGATCTTCACTATTATCAGCTGATTGTCATTGACTTAGACAAGTAAAATCAAGAACTAAGTTATTTCAAGTAACAGCTTCATTTCACATTCATTCATTTCCACTTTGCATGAGACGCAGCTGCATGCTGCTGTGCTGAAGCACCATGAGCCGTGTTCCATCGTTCATGGGTGTAGGAGGACTGTACCTCTCAGGTGAAGGTACGCAAGATTCCGCAAGATTCTGCAAGTACAGCGTGTGAGATCTTCTTCTCTTGCAAAATAGTTCTTACTTAAACTGTAGAGACATTTGGGTTTTCTACCTCCTTTTACCAAAATAAATGAAAATGCTCTGGAGTTACTTAATTGAAGTGATTTAGTTGGTAGTATCATTTCCAACATTTTTGAAAAATGAATTGGCTGAAAAAGCTACTGCATTTAGAATATTCTAAAAATGTAGGAGTGCATTTCATGTATACAAATTTGTATGTATTTTCCAATGGCAACTCTAGGTTATAAGTAATAACCAAAATTATACCATTTGTGTCAGAAAATTCTGTGTATAAATTCATGATGATTCAAAGAGGGCTTATATACCAGTACATTCAAAGGTATGGGAAAAGGGTAAGCCAAGTGATAATGCAGTGACTCAAGGCTGGTGGAAGCTGGGCTTTTATCATCCATGAACCCTGAAGGATCCTGCAAGGAAAGGTCCCTTAACCCTGGCGGTCCTATAGAAAATTTTGCCTTGAGAAGAGATGGATGGCAGGGAGGAGGCCACGGGAGCAGTGCCCTTGTTCTCTCTCTCCGTTCTTGTGCCAGAGTCCCTCATTGGTCAAACAAAACTTGTTGATGGAAGAAACCAGAGTCTGTTGAAATTGTCCATCTAGTTGGCTTTTTCTAGTGAGAGTAGAGAGAATTTGGAAACAGCAGCTGAATACACCTAGCTGCAAGGTCTAGCCGAGTTATTAACAGTATGTCTCGTCTATTTCTAATGACTGCCAAATAGCACTTCCTAGGATAATTCCACCGCTAGATGGCTTTCAAAGCTTTATTGCCACTAATAAGTCTGCAGTGTGCCTTGTTGTGTGTGTGCCCTTACAAACCAGAGAATTTTTGATTGGTATAAACTCAGATGCAGAGCCTGCTAGTCTGAGGGCCCATGTTTCTGCTTAAAGTGGTCGGGTCGCCCTCTGCCCTCTCAGAAGCGTAACCCTGCAGCCTCAATGATGGGTAGCTTTTTTAGCCTCTGCCAGTATCATCAGTGTCAATGCATATTTTTGACATACATGCTTTGTTGTTCACATCATTTGTAAATATGTTCTCACATTCTATTAGATGTATCTTGGTTTGTTCATTGTTGCATTTACCACACTGAAAGTTCTGAATTTGATAACATTCCATTTCTCTCTCTCTCTCTCTCTTTTTTTTATGTTATTACCTGTGCTGTTGGGGTCTTATAACCTGTGCTGTTGGGATCTTATCCAAAAATGGTTGACTATTACAAGGTCTTAAGGTTGTTTCCCCTTGTGCTTTCCTTGCTTCAGATCCCACATTTAGGTCCCTGGTCCATTGTGAATTGATTATTGGATAGAGTAAGACAGGTGTGTTGGGGGGTGTGTGTGTGTGTTGGAGGAGGGAGATTGTTTCAAACTTCTGCATCTGGAAATATACATTTCTGAGTATTGTTTATTGACAAGATTGGCCTTTCTCCAGGAGTTGTTTCTAGCACCTTTGTGAAAAGTAAGTTGGCTGCCCATGAGCTCTGTATTTCTATGGCTTCTCTTGTGTTCCATTGGTCTGTGTGCCTATTTTTGTGCTGTTCAGTCTTGTTTTAATTACAGTAGCTTGGTGTTATGGCTTGAAATCTTGCTATGCTGATGCTTCCAGCTTAGTTCTTATTGTTCAAGAGTACTTTGGCAATTCAGGATCTTTTGTGTTTCCATTTACATTTTTAGGATTTTTTTCTCTAAATCTCATAAGAATGCAATGGCTATTTTTCACAAAGACCATAATTAATAAGTAAATCACTGGGTAGTAAGAGTATTTAAATAAATGTAAGCCTTCTAATCCATGAACATGGGAGGTCTTTGTATTTTTTGGTGTTGCTTCTCCAGTTTCTTTCATTATTGTCCTGTAATTTAGGTCTCACAAATAATTCACATCCCTGACCACCTTTAACTCACAGTATTCCATTGTTTGTAGCTATTGTGAATTGGGTTACTGTTATAACTTCTTTATCAGCAAGGTTTTTTGTTTTTATATAAAAATCTTTATAAATTTGGATATGGATGTTTAATTTTACAGTTAAATTTGTGTATCACTTGTGATAGTATTTTGGTGAAAATTTTTGGTCTTTCTATTTATAGAATTTTGTCATCTGCAAACATGGAGAGTTTGGCTCCTGTGTTCCTATTTATTATGCCTTTTATTACTTTCTCTTCCTTAATGTGTGTGGCAGAAATTTTCAGAACTATACCACTAGCTAAGAACAATGAGAGTGAATTCCTTTTTCTTGTTCTAGATCATAATAGAAATGCTTGCTACTTTTTCCCAGTCTGAAAACTGTATACGTAAAATACATAAAGTTTGTTTCCTTTTTATGAATAATTTTAAAGTTTTATTTATTTTTATTGGAAAGGCAGATTTATAGGAAAGGAGAGACAGAAAAAAATCTTCACTCATCAAATGGCCACAATGGCTAGAACAGAGCCAATCCAAAGCCAGGAGATTCTTCCAGGTCTCCCACGCAGGTGCAGGGTCCTAAGGCATTGGGCCATCCTCCACTGCTTTCCCATGCTGCAGGCAGCGAGCAGGATGAGAAACGAAGCTGGATGGGACACAAAGTGGTGCTTGGAGGTAGAGATTTAGCCATTTGAGCCAATGTGCTGGCCCCTCATGAATAAATTTTTAAAAAATTTTCTAAGTCTTTGAAACTCATTTAAGAATGTAATTCATTTTCTGATAATCTTGCATCTTAGAGTTTACTGGATTTATTACTTCTTTTTAGTTGTAGCAACAAGCTGGATTGGAAGTGCAACAGCCAGAATTAGAACCAGTGCCCATATGAGATGCTGGTCCCACAGGCAAAAGATCAGTCCTCTATCTCACCACACCAGCCCCAGAGGGTGGAGCAGGAGACTAACAATACATTTTCTGGAATTTTCTTCATCTGGAAGCATCCTACTTATCCTTCACACTTAAAAGATATTTTCAAAAGGCATAGTGTTTGGGGTTGGGCATTCTTTGGTTGGACACTTGAAAGATGTCTTTCTGTTGTCTTGTGGCTTCCATAGTTTCTGATGAGAAGTTTATGGACATTGCTATCATTGCCGTCTTGTATATAATATCTTGTTCTTCCTGTAAGTTTTAATTTTCTAAGGATTTATTTGAAAGGCAGTGAAAGAGAAAGAGATTGAGAAACAGAGACACGTTCTCACCACTGACTGATCTCCCAAATGGTCACAAACGGCTGGATTTTGGCCAGGCTAGAGCCAGGATCCAGAAGCTTCGTCTGCGTCTCCCACTTGAGTGACAGTGGCTTGGACAGTGCGGCCATCTTCCTCTGCTTTCCTGGGATCATCAGCAGGGAGTTGGAATGGAAGTGGAGCAGCGAGGACGCAAACAAGTGCTCATGTGGGAGGCCAGAGTTGAAGCTGGTAGCTTTCCCCGCTCACAACAGCCCAATCAAGATGAGACATGTAGGCATGGCATCTTTGCAATTATCCTATCTATGACATATTGAGTTCTAAAGCCTGATTATACCTTATATCAAATGTAGATTTTTGTTCATTATTCCTTCACATGTACTCTTCTTTAATCCCTCTCTTCTTTCATTCTGGAACCTGAATCACACATCCCTTATGACACCTTGGTCCATTTAGCATTTTGTTCTGTTTCATTTATTTTCCTTAGCCTGCTTTTCTATGGATATTATCCTGTTTCACATGTTCCGCTATACTATGCTAAAGATATCAAATAGTTCATGAAACTTTCTGCTGCTAAATGCAAGTAAACAGGTTTGTAAATCTATGCTATTCTCTCCTTTTATGCAGTTTGCTTGCAGTGGCTCCCAGATATATTTTTAGTCTTTACTTATTCCCAAACAAAGCCAGATCTTGCCAGCATGGTCCAGACACACAGTGTATTCTTGGAGCCGGACTCCGACCCCGGTGTGCCCACGTGCAGGTCACATCACTTCTCAGTGACACCCCTGCCCTAAGCTCTGGTTTCTAGTGGAAGACTGTTTATTCTAGCCATACCATTTTGTCGTATGCTTTTCAAAAAACATTAGAGTTCTCAGAATGCATTCTTTGTCCCTATCTGAGACTGTTTGGTTTTGCCCACCATGGCTTCCAATTTGCACTACAGTCTCACTTGTGGTGTCTCCTCTGCCTGGATTTAAGGCTAGTCTCAAATTAATTATGCGATTTTGAGAAACTCATCAGATCTGCCTCAGTTTCCTCTTTGGTAAAATTAAGATAGTAATGGTTTCTCCTGTACAGTTGGATTTAATGAGGAAGCTCTAAAATAATGCACATGGGGCATTTTTCCTGTGCTCTGAATCAAAATGTATTTTCCCTGCAACTTTGTTGGTAGATTTGAAACAGCAACTTCTTGGACCACAAAATTGTTCAAGATAGTATTTAAAAAATGATAAAATCAGTATCCTTCTCATAGAAGGAAGTTAAGTTTAAAAGAAATGTCCTATTAATCTTCCTGGATTAATTCACTTAAAATGTGTTCTGTTAGAAAAATTTGATTACATTTTATTTTTAGTGATCATTAGCTAATACTAAATTATAGTGTAACACCCCTGGAATACATGTGACATCCACATAAATATCAAATGAACTCAGCAATTATCTATACTATAATAATGAATATCAAGCCAATTTATAATGACATACTTAAAGCACTTCTGAAATTTTATGTTCTCATCAATTTTGAGCACACGACAAGAATATAGCTTTCTGGAGGAATTGCTGGCACCCAATGAGCTGTGCTTTGCTCCAGCCAGCAACTTTGTTTCCTGCTATTTTGGGTGCCAACACAATGATTCTGGAAGTTGAGCAACAACAACAAAAAAAGCTGCAGGCCAGTGGGGAGGGGCATATATAATAAGGTGGTGGGTGTATGTCTGTCAATATCACAAGGCGAAGCATTGTAAAGGTAGAATAAAACAACTATCATGTTTGAAAAGAGTTGCAACACATATGCAGTATATAGCATTAAACAACTAAAACCCAACATGCATACATATAACGTTCAGTGGATTAACTTGTAAACGTATGCCAACTGAAAGTGGACTTTGTCAACTGAATTTTTAAGAAAACTATTCCATATTTTCCTTATGGAAGGAAAGTGTTATTTGGCTCACAGTTGGCATTCTTCAGTGCAGTAGCTGATGTAGCAATCAGGGGTGCAAGACTGACCTTGGAAAGAAGAGAGACAGGGGCGCGCAGCAGGCCCTGGAGAGGAGAAAGATGGGCAGGATGCCAAGAGGGGGAGGGGAGGTGGTAGGGGCAAGGAGATGCCATCCGACAAGAGCCCTGGGAGGCTGCGGGTGTACTTCAGAGGACACAGCGTGAGCAAATGCTTGGGGCCTCAGCACTGTGTGCTTTTAGTAGAATTAAGTTTGTGTGGGTTGGTGGAGTTCATGTCTGTGATTTGTGAGAAATGAGCACAAAAGAGATACTGTGGGGTTCCTGTCACCCAGTGTCTGAAATGACCAGGTAAGAATCCTGGCATTAATTCTGCTGGTACTCAGAGACGATGGGATGTGAACAAGAAAGAAAAGAGGAAAGAACTAAACCTTTTTGAGTCATGAATGATCTGAGCCACGCCCCAGAAAAACTTTCCCCTTCTCACCATGCAGAATGGATGAGGTCAAGCATAGAAAGCCATGGAGCTCCCAGCTGAGGACCACTATGGGTGGTGGAGAGCGTAAAGCAGTGGCGGGAGAGGGAAAGACAGCGATACAACATGCAGTGAGCCTGCGATGTTTTCCAGCCAGACGTTCAGAATGAATCCTTCCCCAAGAGACCGCTGCAGTTAAATGAATCAATGATAATTGAATGAAAGCATTGCACTGAACTTTACTCTGTAAATTAGATTTGGATAGAAAAACGTGGCCCCCATAAATAGACTATCCTAGCATATTTGACCCATCCAAACCCACTAAAGATTTTCGTACGCATCTAAAATGTGCATTACATGATAAAATAGTTCCTAAAGCTTTGTGACATATAAGGATAATAATCTGTGACTGTTTACAGATGATCTCTCTGCCCCTCCAGACACACAAATGAAGCTTGGCTGCCCCAACCCCTCAGCCTCTTTTTGGCACATCCCTCTGAAGCCCAAGATCCCTTTATAGCCTTCTCCCAGGGCGCAGTTCTTAACACACGTTAGGTGTTCTCTGTTATGTATTGAATGAAAATATAAGAGGAAAGAGGAAGGGTGGGAAGAATAGAGCAAAAAGGATGGAGAGAGAAGAAAACGGAGGAAAGCAGGAACTTGGCCTCCACCTGATCAGCCATAGGACCTTAGGGAAGTTAATGAATCTGCCTGAAGCTTGATTGCTTTCATCTGCAACAAGGAAACAGAGAGACTTGTGAAAATTTACAAAGCAAATGTATTATGCCAGTTGACCACTTTGCCGAGCTGAGGGCGCAGCTAAGGCCGTTCCCCATGTTCTGGTCCACCATCTCTGTCAGGTGCTCTGCCTTTTCCATTTCAGTGCCAGAGCTCATGGCAGGGGAAGACAGAGCCTGCCACCAGAATTACCATTTCAGATGGATGAGGAAGGGATGGAGTCCATAGGCTTTTTCTTTTCTTTTGGCTATTTATTGCTATTAAATGTAATACACTTTTATTATGAGTTCAGGATATTTATATATATATATATATATATATATATATATATATAGTTGTTTATCTACATAGCTATTTGTTTTGTATTTTGCATGAAGGTTGCCTTGTATCAGAGAGAACATATGGTATTTGTCCCTTTGTGACTGACTTATTTCACTGAATACAATGGTCTACAGTTGGGACACCATGTTGCAGATGGTAGAATTTCACTCTTTTTAATGGCTGGGTACTATTCCATGGAATAGATGCACCACAGTTTCTTTATCCATTCTTCTTTCAACAGGTATCCGGGTTGTTTCCATGTCTTCTGTGTTGGACAGTTCTGCTATAAATTTAGAAATGCAGATTGCTTTCTCCTATTTTGTATATATTCCCACGAGCGGGATAGCTGGGTCATATGGTAGATAAATTCTCAGTTGTCTGGGCACTCTTAATACTGACTTCCATTGTGGCTGCTCTAGTCTACGTTCCTGCCAAAAATAGAGTAAGGCACCTTTTTTCCCTACGTCCTTGCCAGCAGGCATTATTAGTACATTTCTATATGTGGGCCATCCTCACTAGAGTTAGGTAGAACCTCATTGTGGTTTTTATTTGTGCTTCCCTAATAGCTGAGGACATTGAGGATTTTTTAAATTTCTGTTTGAACGTATTCTTTTGAAAAATGCCTGCTTATTTCCTTCACCCATTTCTTCTACAAGGTTGTTTGTTTTTCTGTTGTTGAGTTTCTGAAGTTCTTGGCAAGCCTTGGATATTAATTCACTGTCTGTGGTGTAGCATGCAAAGGTTTTCTCCTGTTCTTCATTTTCTTGATTAGTTGTCTCTTCACTTTCTTGATTTCTGTAGTTGTCTTTCTCTGTTGTATCTCTGTTTTTAGTTTTAAGATTGCGTTGGCTTCATAGAAAGTATTTGGAAAGATTGTCTGTCATTCTATTGTTTTGAATAGCTTGTAAAAGATTGGGGTAAGTTTTTCTTCAAATATTTATTTTATCTCAGCAGTAAAAGCATCCAGGCCTGGGCTTTTCCTCTGGGAAGGAATTGAATGACTAATCCAATCTCTGTGCTAGTTACAGGTTTTTAATTACCTCATGATTCAGTTTTGGTGAATTGTCTGTGTCCAGGAATCTATTTCTTCTAGGTCTTTGTTGGTATATACTGTTGCTTGTGATAGTTGCTGATAATTCTGTATGTGTATGTCCAAGGTATCCAAGTTTGTATTTCCTTTTCTTGTCTCTGATTATAGTGATTCATGTCTTCTGTTAAAATATTTGGGCTTGGGGTTTACCTATTTTTGTTGATTTTTCAAAGAATCAGCTCTTAGATTCATTCATCTCATATATTGTTGTTTTGGTCTCTATTTGGTTTATTTTCTCCCTTATTTGATAATGTCCTTTTTCCTGCTAATCTTGGGATTATTTTGCTGTTCTTTTCACAGCTCCTTCGGATGTATAATTGGCTTGTTTCCCTGGTACATTTCCAGTCTCTTGAGGTGGACATTGTATGCAGTGCACTTTCCTCCTAGCACTGCTGTGGCTGTGTCCCACGTGTTTTGATATATTGTGTTGATGCCTTCGTTTGATCAAGAGTTGTTGTTGTTGTGGTTTCTTCTTTGTGTAACCCATTGTTCCTTCAGTCGTGTGTGGTTCAGTTTCTGACTAGGTGCATATTTCCTGGAGTATTTTGACCTGCTGGTCTCCAGTTGCCCTTCATCATGGTCTGAGAAAGTGCATGGCATGATTGCTTTTAATTTGCTGAAGCTTGTTTTGTGGCCTATATTGTGATCAGTTCTGGAGAAGGTTCCAGGTACTGATGAAAAAAAAGGTGTACTCTGTGCCTTTGGATGAATGGCCCTGTAGGTATCAATTAGGTACATTTGTTCTATTATCTTGGTGAACTCTGTTGTTCCCTTGCTGAATTTCTGTCTCCTCAGTCTGTCCATTGAAGTTAGTGGGATGTTGATATTCCCCACAACTATTATATTGGAGTCTATATCCCTCTTTAAATTCATTAATATTTGTTTCGGGTAGCTAGGTGCTCTCACATTTGGTGCTTATGCGTTTATTGTCATGATTTCTTTTTGCTGAATGGATCTCTTGATCACTATATGGTGTCCTTCCTCATTCCTTTTAACGCTTTTCATAGTAAAGTCTGAATTATCTAATATTAGAATGGCTACACCAGCTCATTTTTCCTTTCCATTAGCATGAAATATCCTTTTCCATCTTTTCAGTTTCCACATATCTCAGATGGTGAGCAGTGTTTCTTACAGGTAACAGATAAATGGGTCCTTTTTTAAAATTTTATTTTAATTTAGTCCTCTAATTCATATTTTCAGGTGGGTGAGTTTGAGCTGTTTGTGGTCAGAGTAAATATTGACAAGTCGTGATTTGATCCTGTTGTTTTAGCATTGGATTTCTCATTGTTTGTTTGTGTTTTTATTTAGATGTTTTCCACTCTTGTCTTCCTTGGATTTGGTAGGTGTTATTCTTTTTCTTCTGTCTCTAGAACATCATTAAACAGTATTTGTGGGGCTGATCTGGATAACTGGGCACTGTACAGCAGAGGCAAAGTCTTTATGCTCTTGTTTGCTTTCGAAGTTTTTTTATTTCATTTTCAAGCATAAGTGAAAGCTGGGCAGGTTTTTTTTTCTCCATTCTCGTCTGGTCTGTAGGGTTTCCTCTGACAAGACTGTATCTTTGGATGGTGTAACTTCATTCTTGGTTTTACTCAGTACCTTTTCCATTTTTATCATCAGGTGTTTTCACATGTGGTGTCTTCCAGATCTGGAATTCTTTCTTCTGTCTCACTCTTATTATTGAGATTTTCTATTGTATTTTTAATTTGTTCTATTGTATTCTTCATGTCTAATAGTTCAGTTAGATTTTGTTTCAGTGCTATTTCCCTTGAAATATCTGCGTCTTGCTGTTTTTAAATACCTTTATAATGATTTTTTTTTTAATTCTTTGCCTGCTAGATCCTCCGTGTCTTCCTTAGCTAATTCTGAGATTGAAATACCTTTGATCTTTTGCTGCGAGGACATAGGTAACCTCATTCATGGTGCCTGTGCCTCTTGTTTTGCTGTTGGCCATTGCAATTCAGATGAGCATATTGTTCCCTTGGTTCGATTTAATCTTAAAGCTGCGATGTCCGTGGGTCTGCAGATTGACACTGCCGGACCTACTCAGCGCGGTTCTCCATTTGCGGCACTCACAACACTTCCTCCAGCAAGTTTCAGTCTCAGGCTCCTGTGTGGAATTACAGGACTGTCACCTGTGCTTTCCTCCCTGTTGGCCCTCTGCTCTTGACTGCCTCCATGCAGCACATGGATTGGATTATTCTTTTCTTGTTGTTGGAACCTGCTAGCTACCAGGTCAGGGGGCAACCTGGACCTGTTTTGGGTGGAACCGACAACATGCCAAGTCGGTATTATTTTTCTGGTGGGTTCAGCAAAATGGTATCAGCTTGCGTGGAAGACTCTTGGAGAATGGTTGTGGATTCGCCATCAGTTTTAGCACATATGCAGTTTGCTGTTTTCTCCCAGGGGCTTGCCACTGTATTCAATATGATGCCCCACGTGTCTCCTGTGGCAGTGGCAGGGGGCCGGGTTGAAAATCCATCCCCAGCTTTCACACCCAGCCACAAGGGCTTCACTGCTGTGTTGCGGCTTGTGATTGGAAATAAAAGTCAGCGGACTGGTGAATCTGTGGCTCAGTTCATCTCCCGCAGCCCCAGTGGCCCCCTGCTTCCCACCTGTGGGTGATGGGGCTCTGATAACAGTCGAGATACCTGCTGGAACACATCTCTGCAGCTTCCCTACACCTACGGGTTCCCAGGCGTCTCTGCCACCGGCCTGCCTGTGTGTTTCCTGGGATTGCACCCTCTCTGCTTCGCTTCCACTAATCCTTCTCCATCCGTTTTAACATGCCCTCGCCCTGTCTTACTCCACCATCTTGCCTCTTCTGGGTCAAAGTTCTTTAAGAAGTCGGGAGTATCATCTTTTCCCAGTAAGTACAGTTCAATCAGCTACAGATCATCATCATATGTTAGGAAATAAAAATACTTTGTCACTTTCAGTGGAGTACAGCTAACATGGAGAAAATAATTTGGTTATCAAAATTAGTATTTGCAGGCAGTGAAACAGAAGGTAAAGTTCATTAGTCTATATTTAAATTAGAACTTGCTTTCATCCCAGATAATGGGGAGAACAAAAGCTATTATTTTTAAATTCAATGGCAATATGATAATAAATGCTATTCATATTATATCTGCCTAAGGCTTTCATAAAAACAGTTAATTTCCAAAATAATGTATCTATTATATTTTATGTTTGTGAGGATAATTTGAAACATATATTTCTACTCAGGGACTTTTGAACTAAGCAGTGGAACAAACTGCAATAATTAGCTGAACTACAAACCAAACTTGAATTCTAATGTGCTTTTGCATAAACAGATTCTAGTTACCAAAGATAGTCTGATAAACATAAATATGTATGTGTGTGTGCATGTGTGTGTGTGTCCTTACAGTTTGTACCTAAATCAGCCAGAATTGTTGTGTGGACCCAGAAGAGGCAGAAGGAAAACAGAAGGCTGATCCTGTCACAGGTCCGGGACTGGCAGGAAAGATGATGCCATTTTCCTCCACAATGTAAGGTGGCACTGGAAAGGAGGAACGAACATTTGACAAAGAAGCCTGCACGGATCCCTACCCAGCGTCCCTTTCCCTGCTGCCTTGCTCTGTCAGCACTGTTGTTGATCACAATTATCCAGGAGGCTTGGACACATGTGCCCACCTAGGCTCTGTCCCTAGAGGTGCCGAAACTCACTGTGCCGTCAGACCCAGGGCATCTTCAAAACACAGGATGACAAACATTAGGAATGTGACGTTGTCAACACACTTTTACACTCGCAGATGTTCTCGACCATTATTTAAGGATGCAGTTAAATTACTTGAAAAAAATCTTGCTCCTTCCAAATCGTTGCTGGGCAGGACCCGAGCGGTGGGAGATCTATGGCTGACCTTTCCCTGCTGCTGAGGCAATACCCATTTGATTTGTCACCCACTGGGTAATGAGGTTGACCACTGAGTCAGCTAGGAGCATGGTCTGGTTGTCTTGGCTCCTTCTGCATTCATTCCCACTTGCAGCCTCAGGAGGGCTTCTTTCTATGCTACACTGTCTGCAGGGTGCACCTTCTTCCGTTCTGAGCAAATATCCCCTCCCCTCCCCTCTCCTCTCCTCCCTCCTCCCTCCACTCCTCCCCTTCCATCTCCTCCTGTCCCCTCCCATATCTCCCCTCCCCATTCCTTCCCTCCCTTTCCTCACCTCTTCTCCTTTCCCTCTTCTCTGTTTCCCTCCCCTCTCCTCGCCTCTCCTCTCCTCGCCTCTGCTCGCCTCGTCTCTCCTCTGTCCTGTGAACTCCAGTCACCTTGGTCTTCCAGCTCACCCCTTTCCATATTTTCAACTCAGCCAACCTAGTCCAGGTGCCCCTACTTCATACCTGTCAGAGACCACTCCCCTGTAATCCCAGGGCTCAATGTCTGGCAGCCATTCTTCCCTGTGTGTCATCGGCTTCTCAGTGTTTTCAAGAGAAACAATAAGTGTGGCCCACATTACTCCATCTTGGCTGAATCGCTGTGAAAGTAATGGGGCAGTTAAGGACATACAAAAATATTCTCAGTATTGCCAGTTTTTTATTATTTTATTTTTTATAACACAGGGGAAGGAAAACATAGCTCAGCATCTTTGTAAATGGACCAAAGGCCTAACAGAGGAGCTGGGTTATATTGTCTGTTATTGCCTGCCATGAAAACACCTTAGAGATTACTGGAACCGCGAACGTTGTACCAAATTCCCTGTCAAATGTAATGGTGGCCAGGAAAAAAGTAGTTTTCATGAGGTTTCATGTTTGACTTAAAGTGTGTTACTGTGTTGTCATGAACTCATAAATGTCTAAACTTGTGCTTTCGACATGGTCAAGAGAATAGGACAATACATTGCTTATTATCTCAGAGAAATTATAAACATTTCAGCACTATCGTTTCAGAAAAGAACAGCAATGTCAGAATGCAATCACTGGAGATTTCTTCAAAGGTCAAGAAAAATTCTGAAAAAGCGATTGTAGAAAAGTAGAGGACAGAAGGAAGATAGTGGTTGTTGCATATTGGATGACAGATTATCACGTTTAAACCTAAAATGTAGAGACTGCTGAGAGCACCATGAAAGATAGTTCACATCGGTTATTTTTTTTCCAAAAGAATGGGGCACCACCAACCATCACAGACATAGCGGCATTCCACAGACTTGCTCTAAGCAGGACCTCAGAGTTCAATTTTACTTAGGAATATAGTCGTTTAAATAATCTTTACTCTATGCTCAGCATGATTGTAATGCTTGGTGTGTGTGAAAACTATTCATACAGAATTGCCTTGACTTAGCTCATTTTGTGGGATAAGCATCTAAAATTCGGAGTCTACACTCAGACTCTGTTGTAAGGGGCCTGCTGGCACTGGAACATCTGGCCCGTGAAGCCCTTTGGTCTGACACACCCAAAGGCAGGAAGAGCAGTGCAGTCCCACAGAAACAGAATATAAACTGCAGCATGGATTCAGTTCTTTCTAGCAGCCACATTTTACAAAGTAAACGGACACTGGAGAAATTATTGTTAATGCTATTAGCTGAGTATATTGAAAACATCACCTCAGTGTGGGCCACTTGACACCTTGCCAGCATTCACTGCCACAGTAGCCACCAGCCGCTGTATCTGGCCATACAGATACAGAGTGAGAAAGGAAGGACAGCAACCCAACACTCGGGAAACCCAACAGCTAAACAATGTGAAGTGCCAAGGACTTGCACCTGAAGGTTGGATCTCAGCCTGTCTGTAAGAGGAAAGTTGCTTTCTCAGCAAATGACGCCCGCTCAGTTCTGTCACTGACCTGGGCCTCCCTCTCCAGCCAGTGTCCATTTTGTAAGAGGACACCTTCTCACTGCTGGTGACAAGAGAACTAGAGACCTTGTAACATGAGACTTGCAGGCCTCTTTTCCAGACACACCTTAACCAACGTAGCGCACCGCAGACACAGCCCTGTGAATATTGTTGTACATCTAGGGACAGAACCTGTTGTAACCAGACCAAGACATCGTACCTAGGAAGTGACTGCAGGAAGTAATCCCACACTCTGATTTGGAGCTTGGGGTTCATTTGCACCCATCCCTCCAGATTATCATTTTTCAGACAGACTCAAGAGGTGGGCGGAAGAGAGGAACCAAGAACCAGGTTGTCTTTCTATTACTGTTTTCTTCATTCTTAATTCCATTTGCTCTCCACACTTTAGGTGCTGTCTTTATCTTAGCTGTCTTTTTCTTTTCTCTAAATTTTTTCTCCTCTCCTGTTCTGTGTTCTTTCTTTCTGTCTCATTTATTTTACATTTCTGTGTTGGATTTTCTCATGTGTGTCTGGCTCTATTCTATGAACCCATCTAGCAATCCTGGAGGGACAGATCCCGTTAGTAAGTGTGTGATAACAAGGCATATTTGGGGGGTAGGCAGGTGTTTTTACTGGAAAGGCATATAATCTCAGCAGTTATGTTATCAAACGTTGTGTTTTAGATGGACTTTATTTCTGTTTAAGCAGAGTTTTAAATGCATAAATACATTTAAGTCATTGACTTGCAAAATTTATTTAGTGCCTGTTGTCAGTCTTTTTCTTAAATTAAGAACCATGCAATAAATTAGCTCATACTGGTAATTATATTTTCCAAAATTATTGAAGCAAATCAAAACTAGAATGTCAAAGTATTTTCTCAAATGAAGTTGAACCAAACTCATAATTTAAGTTTTTTTGGTAATTCTAATTGCATATAAACACTCCTTATAATAGGCTTCTATACATCCTCTGGATTATGAAGCTGAAGCTATAGAATAATACAGTTGAAAAAAAATCCACAGAAGATCTTGCCAAACATTGCCTGCCTCACTAATATTTACAAGAAAGCTCAGGAAGGTGCCATAGTCCATCCAACATCAGATAACGTAGCAGGCCTACAGGCAGGTTAAGAAGAAAATAATTACAAGATTCAAACTCAACAGCACCTGCTTTGTGGCTGGCAAGGCAGGAATTCAACACATCCCGGCTCGTTGGTTCTCAGGATTTTCTCCAGCACCCAGCCCTGTCTCCGTCTCTTCTTGTCTCCCGCTACCCCACAACCCGTATGAATGAAACAAGAGTGAGATGATGTATCTCTGTGACTCAACACCAGGAAGGGATTTATTTCTCAGCATGCATGAATATGCCCTCTGCCGCTATGTTCTCGTCCATACCTCCTGGTCACCAGGCTCCCAGCCATCTCTGTCTCCACAACTGACAGTTTCTCTCTGGCTCAGAGTTTGCTTTTGTGGATTTTTTTTTAGGGATCCCACACTTTCCTTGAGATGTGAGGCCTAAGCCAAGCTTACTGAAGCTCTCTGCCTCCAGGGGCCTTGAGGATCTGTAGGGGGATTTGTTTCCTGCAGGCTCCTCTCCTGTGACTTTCTTCTCTGTAGAAACCCCAGTCTTTCTTTGCATTCAGCATCCTGTACTCAGTGTCCCCTTTGCCTGGTGGACTTTCCTTCCCAGAGTACCCAGTGCAGGCTTCAGTTTGTCACACACTTTCATGGAGGCTTTGGGGAAAGGCTTGCATGGTACTGCCCATCACAGGACAAGGAAATCAAAGCCAAGAAGAAGTAAGTTTTAGACGCCACTACCCTCAACATTGAGCTACGTTTGCCTGAGGGTTTTTGTTTTGTTTAGTTTTTTGAGCAGTGGTGGGGATTTTTGTTCCCTTTCAGCCTCGCTGTCTCTAGCTATCTCCACACACTTTTAATCTCCGCCATTTTTTTTATTCTTTCTCTGCCTACAAGATCTGAATCCCAAAATATCACTCTTTACAATGTAAAGCACATGATCTCTCCTGCCTCCCCTCACATGAGAACAGAGGTCTCCTTTGCAGGAACAAAATGGAAACTTTGCCAAACGAACTCTCCAATACTGCTTGTCAAGGCCTTTATAATCTCTCACCTTATGGAACTTGGGAATCATTATGTCATTCCATAATTCTGAAACGTGTATCTTGAGTCAGGATAGAGTTCCCAAAGAAGACGCAGCAAAGGGAGACTTTTTTGCATTTGGAGGAAGTTCCCCACTGGTGGCTTTCAAGCTGACTGCATCTTTGCTCTCCAGAACTCAAGGACTTGTGCTGGACCTCCGTGCGTTTCTGCCGCATCTCCTGCCCTCTCTCTCCCGCTGCACCCTGGTTTCCCTTCTGTGCTTCACCTGCCGCCTCTTCAGCACGGCTCGTCGGCCCCACGGAACCCCCAGTTTCCCAATCACAGAGCGGGCTCAGCTGGAGATTATCCTGCGCTTCCTTCTGGATATTCCCATTCTCTAACGGAGCTCTTCCTCCCTTGGTGAACATTAGTAATTATAATTAAAGTCCATATCTTTCATATCTTATCATCATGTCTAATTTACCTCTCAGTTGCTTTTCATCATCTGCTTGGTTTTCTTTATTCCCCCATAGCATTCACCATTTGGTCTCACTTTCTGGCATGACTAAGAATGCTTGATTGAGAGTTGCTGCTGTGCATGATGAACTTCAGTGATGTGTTGCTGCTGAGGTATGATGTTCGCAGCACCGTGATCGGCTTCTCTGGGGCAAAGTCAAAGCTTTGTGGGATCTGTGACTTGGCTGCTCTCTAGTGTCTCCGCTCAGGTCTTGAGCCTCTTAACAGATGCCTTCAATGTCAGCGTGGCATGCATGCCCCTCCCTGGCATGTGGAGCTGTGCGCGTGGCAGGTTTCTGGTGGGGAATGATATCCGATGCTGAGCTCGCGCCTTTGTCGAGCCCCTCTTCTCCAGGACCTTAAAGCCACATAATTACAAATCCCTGGATTCTTCCCCAACCCAGCGACACTGGTGAAGCAGCCTGGAGTGCCTGTGTCTCAGGAAGAACACTTGCAGGTTCAGGCAGGCCTTTGCTCCACCCTGGACTGGACCTCACAAGTCCTAGATGCTTTGGTTACTGTCTGATGGCTTCAGACGAGCTAGCTTGGCATTATAGTGAGCACTGGGGAGTAGGATTAGTTTAATACACCCAGAAGTAAAAATCCTTACATGTTAACTATTTTAAGGGTCCTCTCCAGTCGCTCCCCTCTATTCCTGCTCCTTAAACAGAACATTATATTTCCAATTTTTTAAAAAAAAGATTTATGTATTTTTATTGGAACGTCAAGTACACAGAGAGGAGGAGAGAGAGAGGAAGATCTTCCGTCTGATGGTTCTGTCCCCAAGTGACTGCAACGGCTAGAACGGAGTCGATCCAAAGCCAAGACTGGGGGAATAGTGCAGATCTGACCTTCACATGTGGCAGCGTCACCATCTGTCTTTCTAAATCTTGAGTCTCTCTTACCATTCACAGCTATTTATCATTTTGCCATGAATTGTTATTATATTATTATTAGATCTTAAGTTAAATAACTTTCTAAAAATGAGAGTATTGTAGTTTGGTGATAAACAGTTTATTTTGTCTCAACCATTCACGTTTTACTCATAATTGTGTGTGTGTGTGTGTGTGTGTGTGTGTGTGTGTGAGAGAGAGAGAGAGAGAGAGAGAGAGTGCTTGGGATCTCAATAGGAGTAGCAAGGAGAACCCAAACCCACTTGAACGGTGATGCATTGTGCTGAGCAATGATGCTGTGTGCTGAGCGGTGATGCCATGTGCCGAGCGGTGACGCCGTGTGCCGAGGGGTGACGCCGTACGCCGAGCGGTGACGCCATGTGCTGAGCGGTGACGTCGTGTGCCGAGGGGTGACGCCGTGTGCCGAGGGGTGATGCCGTGTGCCGAGGGGTGACGCCGTGTGCCGAGGGGTGATGCCGTGTGCCGAGGGGTGACGCCGTGTGCCGAGGGGTGATGCCATGTGCCGAGCGGTGACGCCATGTGCCGAGCGGTGACGCTGTGTGCCGAGGGGTGATGCTGTGTGCCGAGCAGTGATGCCATGTGCCGAGTGGTGACGTCGTGTGCCAAGCGGTGACGCCGTGTGCTTTCATTGAAGAAAGGTGAAGACGCTCAAGAGTCACACGTGGGTGCCTGTGCCCCTTTCCTCTTCACCTCATTCACTGAGAAAAAAACTGTAAAAACTCTTGCTAACCTTGTTTTTGAAAGAAGCATTGGCTTTTGCTCTAGCAAGTACTATATAACTGCATTAAACTGTTGAGTGAGTACTTAAAAATATTCATGGGACCGTGTGGTGTTTCAGTGCAGGTGTGTATTGTACAATTCGGCCCACAGTAAATATGTTTATCTCCTCAAATATTGAAAATCTTTATGCAAAACATGCAAAGTCCTATCATTTAAATCCTTTTAGAGAGAGAACTGTGTAGTACATTATCTGTAGTGAGTCTGTTTTGTGATAGAACCCAGAACTTCTTAGTCCTGTGTGGCTATGATGAAATATTTATTTATCCACCTTTTCCTACCAGTCCCTCTTGTCTTCCCTCCCTAACCTCTGATAATCACCATTCTATTAATTTATCTTATTCTGAGACCACTTTTTAAAAATTGATTTCACATGTGAGTTGAGATCATATGATACCTATGTTTCTAGGCTAGGCTTGTTTCATTAAAAATAAGATCTCATCTGTTTTAATGGCCCCACAGTATTCCAGTGTATACGTGTACCACGTTTCTTAGTCCACTGATGAGTGGACAGCCATGTGGGCTACTTCCATCTCTTGGCTCTTGCGGTGAGTCCTGCAGTAAACATGAGACGGCAGACCTCTGTGACGGCTTGATGGATCCTTGGCTATGGGTCGAGAAGTGAGACTGTAGGCTGGCCTGTAGATTCATCTGTAGTTTACATTGCTATGTCTATATTGCTTTTCAAAACGGCTGTACTGGTTTACATTCCCACAAACTGTCTGCAAGGGTTTCCTTTTCTCTGCATCCTAATTATCAACGTTGTTATGTTTTGGGGTTTTGTTAGTGGCAAATCCAACTGCAGTATATCTGTTCTTGAATATTGTCCTACTTACTTTTTATGAAAATGAAGAGATTGCATTATTGACACTTGTGAACACAGCCATACTTTATAAAGTTAAAATTTTATATTAATTTTAACTGAAATGAGAGGCAGTGTGGGAAAATAATAAATATTAGTGAATATTTCAGATTTTTGAGCAGTAAATTTCATGTTTTGCTTCCCCAAATTAAACTAACCTTGGAAATATATTTACTATTCACGCTTTGTTATTTAAAAACACATGAATCCTTTCAAGTCTGTTTGTTCTTGTTGTGAATGAATTAAAGGGAAAATGCCGCAAATAACTCATTATTCCCAAATCCAATCCAAACTGATTATTTTAACCTTTCAAATCTATATGGAAAAGAATTTAATATGAGTACCTTATTTTCTTTTCAGTGTGAAAAAGCCTGATAATTAAAAATAATCGCTAGATGAAATGATTAATATAAATAACTTAGATAAAAACAAACTTGTTCTAGCATTTCTGGAAACAAGCAAACAGGGGAGTATCATACAGGGGAGTTTTTAATTGATATGAGAAAAAAATTGAAATGGGATCAGAACACTTCATTTTAGTCTGAATACATGAAATGAAGGATTTTGTCCACTTTAGATGAAATTTAATCCTATGTGTAATACTGAGTGTTCATGCTGTATGTGTGCTTTTTTTAAAAAAAAACTTATAATTGATTTCTTTTTATTGGAATCGCAGACTTACAGAGAGAAGAAGATATAAAGATTTTCCATCCACTTGTTCACTCCCCAAGTGGCCTCAATGGCCAGAGCTGAGCCTATCTGAAGCCAGAAACCAGGAGACCCATTGGGTTTCCCATGCGGTTGCAGGGACCCTAGGACTTGAGCCATCCTCTGCTGCTTTCCTGGGGCATAGACAGGCAGCTGGACAGGAAGTGGAGTGCTAGGACATGAAGCAGAGCGTGTATGGGATGCCAGCAGTCAGGATAGCTTGCTGTGTCGCTGAACCAGTCCATGATGTTGCGTATTTGATATCTATTTGTACTTTAATTTCTTCACTCATTTTGAAGTCAGTTTCTCAGTAACAGTGTTTCTTTCGGAGGATGGCTTTTAAAAAGTGAGTGTGTTTAGTTTTTTTCTGTTGCTTTAGTTTCCCTGCGAGTGGGGAGCTAGGTGAGAGCCAGGGAGACTTGCAACCAACATAGCTTGCTTGGCTTTACCTCATCTGCTTTGCTTTCTGACTCCAACAAGAGTTCTATTTTGCTTTCTAGGCTTCTGCTAATGAATCAGAGAGAAATGCTCTATGTGTTTATAAGCCCAGAAATGAAACGTATCGTTGAACCAAAGGTTCGGTAGCTCCCACGCAGCTGAATCTGCTGGGGCAGGGGTGAGAATCCGTTTTCCCTACACTTGGGAGAGTCATTAAAGTTGGATTCTCATTTTCTATAAATTCGTTTTCCCCTCTATATAGTGTAAGATATTATTTATTTAGTTGTTAACCAAGTCTCATGAAACAGGAGTAAAGGAAAAATATGTAATTTAAAAAAAAAATCACACAGCATGCTTTTGTTGTTGTAGGTCATGAAATGGCTGAAGCTCTTGGTACCTAATTTTCTGCATTTTCTCAACTCAGTATTCAAACTTGGGAATCCCCTGTTAGTCCCTGGCTTAGTGGATTTTCATAATATAGCCCTTTTTCTCTTTAGTGCAAAATGTTCTGAAAGAATCTTCCATCAGAAACCACTTTAACAAAACCTGAGAAACTGGGCGGTTCAACAGATAAATAGCGCTGTTCCTCGGGGAGGGGAGTTCAGGTCCAGCCTCCAGTCTAAATGAAATGAACTCGATCGTATCTCAGCCTCTCGTGCACAGCAGTCCGCAGCACCGAGCCGCGTGAAGAATTCTACCGCTCGACGTGATTGATAGCCTTGGCTCAGGAGAGTCTCAGAATTGAACTAACAACTGCCCTAAATTGTCTGGCATCTTCCGAGGAGATAGCCCCGTTCAGTGAGGGCTCAGTTACACGAAGGGGCCACGCCAAGCCACATGCGTCATCCCCAGCCAGTGACAAGATGGGGCATGCCTCCCAGCTCTGCTCTCTGCTGCTGGGCCCAGCTCTGGTCAGGTTCTGTTAGCCTTCTCGGGGGTCATCTCCAACCTCATTTTTTTTTTAAACTTGTGATATTATGTGTACTAAGAAATGTATGAATGTTTTTGTACTCGATAGTTTGTTCCTAGAGATGGCAAGATATACCTGTATTTCAAATGTGCAAAAATATTACTGCAGCTTGTAGTCTGTGCGTTCTTTGGCATTCAAAACTTTGTAGCATTCACCTACCTATTATTTAGCTATATTTAAAATCATTTCAAAGTCTGAAACCTGGCCTTTCAATGGAGATTATTGCTTCAATTTCAAGACCCAGGAGTGGCATGAGTGCAGGAGAAATTGGCTTTTTTCTTAACCTATGTGTGATCGGCCTGGCCTTTGCTTTGGAGGCTCCGTAGGAACCGCCGGGGAGCAGCGCCTCACCGTCGGCAGTGCTGTCACTGAACAGCGTCCTTAGTTTTTGTTGGGTTTTTTTTTCCTAATTTTTGCTGATGTTTACATAGTTGATTAGGGTGGGAAGGGTCAAGGATTAGGGAAAAAGTGGGTGAGACGTTTTTTGTCAAATTTTCTTTTTCTTCCTTCCGTGGAGGTGGGGGCAAAGGGAGATTAGGGGAGAAGCTGCTCCCTGCGTCCCAGCCACCTCAGTATCCACAGGTGGGCAACAGCCGTGGTAACATCTCATAGTTTTCAGGCTGAATTCACTTATCGAAAAGGGGAAGTAGTTTCTTGTTTATTTGCTTTTTCAAGGTACATCAGAGGAAAAATAAGCTTAAAATAATATTTTAAAGTAAGGATTCTTAAATAAAATGAACTTTTCCTGAGAACATAAACAAAATAATATCTATTATGTAATAAAAATAGGACATTTACAAAAAGTATTTTGGTTTTGTTTTATTTTTTAAAGGCTTATTTTATTTTTATTGGGAAGTCAGATGTACAGAAAGGAGGAGAGACAGAGAGGAAGATTCTCCAGCCGAGGTTTCACTTCCCAAGCGGCCGCAACGGCTGGAGCTGCACCAATCCGAAGCCAGGAGCCAGGAGCTCTTCCTCCAGGTCTCTATGGGATCCTAGTGAGTGTAAGGCAAGAACTTTAGCTGCTAGGCTACTGCACCAGACCCCAAGTGTTTGGGTTTAAATGGGCCCATTGCCATGGCCCAGAGGCTGAAGTCCTTCCCTTGAATGTGTCGGGATCCCATATGGACACTGGTTCTAATCCCGGCAGCCCCACTTCCCATCCAGCTCCCTACGTGTGGCCTAGGAAAGCAGTAGAGGACGGCCCAAAGCCTGGGGATGATGCGCCTGCATAGGAGACCTGGAGGAAGAGCTCCTGGCTCCTGGCTTCGGACCGGCGCAGCATCGACTGCTGTAGTCACTTGGGGAGTGAATCATCGGACGGGAGATCTTTCTCTCTGTCTCTCCTCCTCTCTGTACATGACTTTGCAATAAAAATAAGTAAATTTTAAAACAAAGATGGCCTTGCGATGATTCTCTGAGTGGCGGTCACGCTGGAGCAGGTGGTGCTGCCCCCCCTTGCGGCCGTCCGGAACTGCATCGTGTTCGGCCAATGGGACTCACCTGCTCTCTCTCCCTTTCTCCATCTCTCTCTCTTCTCTCATCTTCCATTTCCTTTTCCCTCCTTCACTCGTTTCTCCTCCAGCAAATGTCAATCATTCATGATTAAACAGGAAAAAGGATGGCATATTCCGTGCTCAAATTCAAATTCAGCTTCTCACTAAATCTGTGGACTTTGGAATTCACATGTAGGCTGTCATTCGGTCTTACCGCTGCACACAAACAAACAAACAAACAAACAAAAAGGAAATTAAAAATTGTCTGTGAACTTACAGATACCTTCCTTATGCCCATACAGCTGTATTGTTGAAAAGACTCTTTAAAAAAGAATTATCCATAAATTATAAAAAATTCTATTAACGATAAAAACGAAGTATTACTATAGAACAGCAATTATAATTTTAAAAACATTCTGACATAGGAAACAAGTGAAACCCTAATTTTTCAGTCTTTAGTATGAATTCAATAGCAAGAAAATTGCTATCCTGCTTACATTTCCGGTGCATAGGCATGTTGAGAAGCGAATCTTTACAATATGTGTATCCTTCTTGTATATAACTTTGAATGTAACCTCACAAATTGCAGACTGATTCGTGGTCTCATTTTACATGTGTTCCTAGTAAACAGCTCCAAGCAATAGTTTATTTTGACACATGATAAATTTATTTCTCAGCAACATTGGAAAAGAGAACGATGGGTCAGTTGTTCAGCTGACAAATTAATGAAGCAGGTGTGTTGAAATCTCTGACCTTCCTGGTCAACCTGGACACTGTGTAAATGAGAGTGTAGATATTTACTTTAAATTTCCTTTCCTGAAGCTTCCACACTGAACAGAACAGCTATAGAATTTGCCGGGCTTCAAAATAACTCTAAATTTCTCCCTTGATTATTGTGCCAAATGTTGACATATTGTTTCCTTTACTTGCGTGAACCTTCTGCCTCAAACGCAAGATGACCACACACCAGTGTTTCTAGCACCCAGGACTGTGTAACACTTCCACTAGTTAATCTGGAGTAATATCCTTCCTCACCTTACTAACTTTTGTTGTATTATTATTATTAGCTGACCGGATGTTGAGAACTACCATGGAATAGGCATTGTGCTGGTTGGTGAAATTGTGTTAATGAATGCAAATCTCATGCCAAGTATCTGATAGTATGAAGAGATAGGAGTTATCAAGTAAGCACAGCACTTTAGCACAAGTGTTTCTTTCATTCCTGTGAACTGACTCTGAGAGATAGTTGTTGACTATGCACGTCAGACGCGTTGTACCTTTTCATACAGTAAGGATTAAGCTGATGTCGGTAGTTAGCAGTGATTAACGGAGCCTGACGAATTGGTTGGGTGCCAATCGTGTCTGCTAATGCTGGGTGGCTGGAAACATATCAGCTGTTGTGCAGACGTAACTAATAATCCTTGTTCCTCCTTCATGTGCACGGATTGAAGAATTCAACTGTTCTGATCTTGCCTGTTGTCACTCCCACTTGCAGAAGTGAACACACAAGCAAATGAGAGCAAGGGGAGAAGGAAAGACCAAAGAAGCAGAAATGGGGTGACAGGGTTCAGCAACAGTGGTCTAGCATGCTGTCCTAATGCTCCACTTAACGCCTTCTGGGACAGTTGATCTGGACTCTGTTTATAATTACTGAGTTTGTCCAGGAGTTTAAAGACTTGGCAGGAAGGAGGAAGGCAGCCATGCCTGCTGACCCTGGGTGTGCTGGTGGGTTATGGGGCAGGGTCTGCTGTGATGCTGGAGAGAGTGTGTGTGCGCGTGTATCTGTGTGTGGGTGTATATGTGTGCGTGTGCGTTCGCAGCTCAGTGCAGCTCTGTGCCTGTTGATGTGTGAGACAGCCTGGAGGTCAGTGCTGAAGTGATCCAGAGAAACAGCAGCTTCCACTGTGGAGAAAGACACAAACCCCAGCGGCCAGAGTTGCATTCCGCCATTTCTGGTTGCTGTGAGTGTGTGTGTTGTCATCATTTCTTCTGCAAGTTACTCTTGCTTGGCTTCATGACCAATGGCACCACCCTCTTTCCCTGGGTGGCTTGTAGGAAAGGTTGGTGTGTGTTCTTTTCCAGGACAGCTAAAGCAAAGCTCCACAACTGGGAGACTTAAAACAACAGAAACCAAAGTGGCCAGAGCCTGCGACGAGGGCATCAGCAGGGCACACCTCTGGACCCACAGGGGAGAAGGCTCTGCCACCTGGCGGTCCAGCAGCCGCTTAGCCCCTGCCAGCGCTGCTCAGAACCCATGTGGCTGTGCCCTGTGACTTCAGGCTTCCCTCTTCCAACTTCCTCTCTGTGTAAGGGTACCACTCATGTTTCCCTGCGCCTGCCTCCCACACCTCAATCATATTGCCTTAACTTAACCACACCTGCATATATGGTGACCTTCAGAGTGGAGAGTTAAAAGTTCAACGGATTTTTCTTTTGTTGCTGTGGCTGTGTGGAGCGCAGGGAGTGTATGGCCCATAACATAAGTCGTAACAGAGATCTAAGCCAGAGTTGATTTCTTCATGTCATTCATGGAGTGTTGGCACATATCTAATGTGGGAAGTGCATACATGTCAGGTGATAGTTTGTGGAAACACTGACAAAAGATGTAATTACAAAAGCACATAGGAAATAACTGTGATGTTAGTGGTAATCTAGGGTCAGACAGACTTGGGTCCAAATATTGCTTCTACCTCTTACTAAGAGTGCAGCTTGGGCTCTGCCTCTCCCAGTCACAGGGGCCTCCCCTCATCGAAGTGATGGGGGCAAATTTGTCTTAGTAACAGACTTTGCACAGGACTGGATGCATCTCACACATGGACAGAGTAATACTTTCCCTTTACCAAATGTGTTATTTGATTTTCATGAGCCTCCCAACAAACACAACTGTGCAGGTGAGTAAACTGAAGTTCAGAACGGTTCAGTCGTTTTCCTAGGTCTCACTGGCTTTGAAAGGGTGAACTGACATCCCATTTAAGATTTGCTGATTCTAAAGCTCTGGGCAGAGACTTCTCAATCTGTTTCTGTTGGCCAGAGGAATGATAAAGAGAAATGTGCTTTTCTTCTCTCACATGCTTAGGTCCTAGGGGTGATTTTCTACAGAGGAATCTGCTGTGGATCAGTCTTTGGCATTTATACGCTGTTCACTGAACGTTTGCATTAACCAAACCCCAGGTCACACCTGCACACCCTTCACTTCCTGTAAACCCCAGGTCACACCTGCACACCCTTCACTTCCTCTGAGTTACATTTGGGTGACCAGGCTGCAGACTAGGACTGGCAGGCTGGGCTGACCTGACCGTTGATTCATGCGTGGTCTGTCTAAACAGAGGCAGAGGCCTAAACGGATGCAGGAATCCAGTGATGGAAATGGCATGGGAACCTCAGCTTTTAGTGAGGCAGAACATGAGCAGTGCAAGGAGCCAGGAGCAACCTCCCACCGTACCTGACTAGAAGCCAGTGAACCTGCTCCCCCGCAGATGGAGGCTTCAGGCTCAGAGGGGGCATGCAAGAAACAATGGTAAAAATGGAAGCAATGATGAGACTTTCTCTAGAAGTCTTATTAATGATGCGATTAGAATTGTGAATGCTGACCACCTCTGTGCCTAAAGCCCAGGAATGTTCTAGAGGTTCTGGTGAACTCACTGCTCCTTCCTACCCGGTCAGTTGTCTCCTCAGCAGCAGTCCGTGCTGCCGGAGATCCTGACACTATGCTGCAGTATGGGAAAGCCCTATAGGCAGCTATGACTCACTGTGTCCACTCTGAGTTTCTGGGAAGGGGAATCCTGGGTAGTGCCTCGGGCCCTGAGGCAAGCAGGGCTGGGGGTCAGAAGCGTGCCTTTGGGGGCTGAGCGGGAAGGCCCAGGAGCACTCAGCTGGGGCAGGGCTCAGCAAGCTCCCCACAGCCCAGTAGCAGTAAGCCGCTGACAACACGTGTGTGGTCAAAACACAGAGCTTGGACAGTCACAAGCAGGGTGAACTGAGTAAACTGAAGGTGTGAAATGTGAAGGACTCAGTCACTTCTCACCCCTGCCGTTTCCATGCTCTTGGCATATCTCCATGGAAACCTTTTTGGTTGCTGATTGCATGGCACAGAGTTCCAAAGTTTTGCAGTCATGGAATCTGTTTAGTATCATGTGTTACTAACTGCAAATTAGAAGTATTAGAGCTATGAATGTTTCCCCCTGGGTTTTATTTTTATTTCATTGTTTGTTTATCCTTTTAAAAATGTGTAAAATAAAGTGAGAAAATTCTCTTTAGAAATTAGGAAGCTTAGAACTTTCTTGGGTTGAGACAATCTAGAGTTTAGCTGTGAGGGACAGAGATCAGGCAAGCCTCAGTTGCAATAGATAGAGGTAGCAGCAGAGATAAGCTGGAGACGCAGGGCCAGGTGGCTTCTGGAGACGCGTGTTGTATATATTACTTTGGGTTTAAGGAAAGGAGCGATGAAGCCAGATTGAGACTTATATCGATGGTACTTTGATTTCAGGATAAAAGGTATTGGGTATTTTTCACTAATGCGTTAGTAAGAAGTGAAAACCAGTAAAACTCTGAGAATAATCAGACCTTTAACTAAAGTGATTGCATCGTCACACTGCAGAACACCAAGCGGAGGAACACAAACTAATAAGAATAGATAGATGTTAATTAGGCCCATGTGGTTCAAGAAATGTTTGCAAGTCTAGCTAGAACAAGATTTTGAAAACTATGCTATATTTAAGATTAACTCTGTTTTACAAAAAAAATGAATTTCAAAAATTCATTATCTATATTAATATTTAAATATTCGTTAAAACCTTATTTTTATAATAGCTTAGACACAGTCTTTCACAATATGTCTCATTTGCATTACAGTCTGTTACAGTACCTTGTAGAGTTTTCTTTTCGTATGTGTGTGTTTATTTACTTATTTATTTGAAAGGGACAGTGGCAGAGAGGATGCACAGAGATCTTCCTTCCAGTGGCTCACTCTCCAAATAGCCACGTTAACTGGAAGCCAGGAACCAGGAATTCCATCCTAGTCTCCCTCCTGGGTTGCCAGGGCCCATACACTTAGGCCATCTTCATCTGCATTCCAGGGTGCATTAGTGGAGAGCTGGATGAGAAGTGAAGCAGCTGGGATTCCAATTAGGGTATGCTGGCATCAAAGGTATCAACTTAACCCACTACACAAGAACACCATTCCCAACAATTCTTGAGACAACTACAGAAATTCCCAAGCACACTAGATTCTTTCTAAATCACGTTTGGTAGGTTCTCTGGAATACCTGACCAATGAAGGTCATCTGTGTTATGGCATCAGTCCAACTGATCCATTCCTAAAAGTATTGCTTTAGTTTTTAACATTAATTTATCTGTTTGACAGATGCTTATCAAGAACATATTTGCAATGTGTTGGGCATTGTCTTGATGCCAGAATTACAGGTGCTAATTAAACAGTCAAACCCTTTTTTATGGACCTTAGACCCGGGTGTGTGAAAGTGGACAAAAAGCAAAATCAGCACTCACACATCTAGTAAAGGGTGTATTGAACAGCTGTAATCACCCAGGGGAACAGGAAGTGGGACTGTACAGAGGAGATTACACAACTGTGGTGATCGGAGGAGAGCTCAGTGAGGTGACCTTTGAACAAAGATCTGAAGGTGACAGGGGCCATCAGTTTTCCAAAGGGGACAGTCCAAGGGTTGCATGGAGGTGAGTCTGGTGCCCCCTAGAGATACCAGGGCATCACTGCAGGAGAGAGTGGACCTCAGGGTTGTGGCACCAGAGCCTGGGGGCCTTGTAGGCCATGGCAAGGACTCAGTGAGTGATGAGGATGGGAGAATGGTACCTGTCCCTGTGGTCACCCACCTTGCCCTGAGCACACCCCTTATCTCATTGGTTCATTCACTCCGTTTTCCAGCCTGTGGCCTTGCCGAAGTCAGAGGCTGTGTCTCACCCACCCCAATGACTGACAGGAGTTAGCACTCGCCAACAGTTCTCCGGTGAACACATGAGAGTATCTGTTTTGTTAAGGAAGTTGTCAGTGCAGTGTTTCCTCTGAAGGTGGCCAGGTCTGAACTGAATTGCAACCTCCTCAAATTCATACAGTAAAGCTCTACCTAAACCCCCACTGTGATGGAATTTGGAGGTGGGATCTTTGAGAGGTCATTAGGTTCACCGAAGGTCGTGAAGACACAACCTCAAGGAAGGATGAGTGTAAGTTTGAGCAGAAGAGCAGCCTGAGCTCCCTGTCTACCATGTGTGGACACGGGAGAGGTAGCTGCTGACAGCAGACCAAGAAGGTAGAGTTCAGCAGGAACCCAGCTGACCTGGCATCTTGATCTCAGACACCTGCTATTCTAGAATTCTTAATGCTTGATGTCTGTCTCAGCCTCCATGCTATGGCATTGTGTTTGGTTGCTTAAGCAATGGTGGGCCTTTTGCTTAATATGAATATTAGGAGTTTGTTGGAAGACTGAAGGTAAGTCACCAAGGCTGAGGTAGACAGCAGTCACCCCAAACTGATGTGTTGGCCTTGACCATGCCCATGTTTGGATCGTTATGGGAGCAAACTGAGTTACGTGTGTCCTGTTTTCCTTGTCTTGTAATTAGGGAACTTTGATTACAAGATGCCCTAGGGTCAATTTGAGGGAAAATATTTCATGTTTATGAGCTTGTTTTAGCTTTAGTGATATTGGTTTGCCACAAAAGGATGGAGATGTCTAGGGATGTAAAGGATGAAAAACAGAAGGGGGAGAAATAGTTTTAGAAAAGGAGGTTACAATTTCTCAAACAAACGCTTCCATGGACTCTTATTTGGGCAAGTGAAGACGGGAGGGGAAGGGGTTAAAGTGTGAAAGATTTCCTTTGTTTAGGGACTGTGCGTTCTAATGAGTAATTGTGTATAATGGAAGATTCTCAAAGAGGTGATTATATTAGCTATTAAAAGATGTTCATGACTCAGATATGCAAATATCAAAGCAAGGAATTTCTAATCTCTCATCTTGTGCTGGGAGTAATAAAGCTATGGGAGACCACGTGACCTGCCAGCTAAGACTCATACAAGGAGATGACATAGCAACAGGCCATCATACTTATGCATGAGAATATTGTTTATCCACACAGAAGTTCAATGCATAAATAAAAACATGTAGATGGGTATACATACACTTCATTTTTACTGACCTTGCAATCCACACCCGTCTCAGGAGGACGATCAATATCACAGATCAACATCCAAACCTGCATACTTTCAGCATTTTTATTTTGCTACTGTATTTCACTGCCAATGTAGCACATCGATTATAGAATGAGTTCAAGCCACATAAACACTCATGTTATCAGTACTGCTTCAATTTAGTGATTCCCCTTATAAGAGGAAGCTATCTCACCCATCTTTGTCAATACATGCAGACTAGTGAGATTTCTTTCCAGCAGAAGCTAGAATTTTTAAAAATATAGAGACTTAATTAATTGATTTGAAAATGGATAAATACAGCCAAAATGTTCTAGTGTACTAGTAATTCCTGAATACAAAGCACCGAAAGCAGAAGTAGGGTATTACAGTGGTTATAATCCTGTGTAGTAAAGTTAGAACTGATTTCATATCCTGTGTCTGCCATTTACAAACTAAATAATGGAGCAAATTATTCTGATTCATTCAAGCTAATCTTTCATATCTAGAAAGCACATTACTTTCTCTGAAGGTAAAATGAGACAATGCTTATCAAAACCTGATTCTTTATCTTTATTCTTTTTATAAAAATTAGTAATCACAAAAAGATAAAGTTAATGAAATAATATGTCTTCTTTTTTGTTAGTCACTGACATTTTCACTAAAGGATCTGTTTTGGTGAGGAAGAAACACACACACACACACCTACACACACACACACACAAGCAAATCCCAGAAGAGGAATTCCATCAACAGTGTCTGGTCCAGAAAGAGGGAACCACCAACAGATTTTCTAAACATTGGGGTTTCCCACGACCGTGTAGACTGTACAGAGAAAGGTAGAAAAGAGCTTCCCATCTGGACCTGGATGCATTAGAAATTTACACTGTACTCTTGAAAGAGGGATGCCATGATCTGTGTGATACGGAAAGTAGCTTGGTCAAGCACATGAAGGAATTAGCTGAGAGAAACCAGTTGGTGATGCACAGTCTTGAGCCAATATTAGGAACGACCTGGAATTGCCTATCAGCGGACCACCAGGGAGGGGTCGGGGATTGACAACTGCTGCAGCAGGGAAGGGGAGCATCTTCACAACAGGGAGGGTTTTGTCTGGGAAATTCTCTGATGGCCTTGGACATACCTGAATTGAAACACATCATTGTGTGCTGGAAATGTTCCCCATTGTCCTGTCCCAAAGAGTGTGTGGTAGGACAGAGAACTCATGGAGCTGTCCATAGAGTGTTCTGTAGGACAGAGGACTCACGGAGCTGTCTGTAGAGTGTGCAATTGCACAGAGGACTCATGGAGCTGTCTATACAGTGTGCAGTAGGACATAGGGACTCACGGAGCTGTCCATAGAGTGTGCGGTAGGACAGAGGACTCATGGAGCTAACTATAGAGCGTGCAGTAGAACAGAGGACTCACAGAGCTGTCTTAGAAGGAGCCCATCCCACCAGCTGGGACTCTGAAAGTGCAAGTGCTGCAAGAGCTCATGGCTGGCTGGGTTGGGAGGGTGGTAGACATAGCCACAAAAGGTTGTATCAGAGGTTAAATTTCATCCCCACAGGAAGCCACACTTTGAAGATGGGACCATGGCAGAGACATGACTGCACTTAGAAATCGCTCTCTGTGCTGGTAGGTGCTGTGGCCCAGTCTGGCATGGCCTGCCTTGACTGGCATTCACCAGTGGGTGCTGCAGGCTAGTTCTACCTAGCCTGCCCTCAGTCCTGACTCTCATATGAACTAGAGAGGGTTGCAGCCCAACCTAGCATGACCTGCACTCCCTCCTGGCTCTTAGACCTGCCAGCAGGTGCTGCTAACTAGCCCAGCCCAACTCACCCCCAGATCTAGCCTGCATATATGCCAATGGGTACTATAACCCAGCCTTGTCTGGGCTGCCCCAGCCTTGGCTTTCTCACTCAGCAGCAGAAGCTGCAGCCTGACAGAGGAGTCCCCCTGTCAGACCAGCTCCTACCCTAGATCTTACACACATAGGTGGGTGATCAGCCCAGTCTGACATGGCCCATCTCTAGTCCCAGCATTCACTGGCAGGTATTTTAGTCTTGCCACAGCAGCCTGAACCCATCCATGCTCTTACTGGCAGATGCTACAGCCCAGCCCAGCCCAGCCCAGCCCAGCCCACCCCCAGACCTGACTCATGTGGACCGGTGGGAGCCATGACCTAGCCCAGTCCCTCTTATACCGACTCTGGCTCTTGTAAGCACCAGCAGGTGCTGTGGCCTAGCTTGGTCCAACCTGCTCCTGGACACAGCCCACATGCATTCAATGAATACTGCAGTCTAGTCCATCTTTAGCCCAGGCTTTTATGCTCACCAGTGAGAACTGCAGCCTAGCAGTGGAGTGCCCTCAGTTCCCCTACCAGGTCCACTACCAACACAGATTTTATGCATGCTAGTGGTGTTCCAACCTAGACTGGCATGGCCTACTCCCAGTCACAACTCTTTGGTGAGTACTGCAGCCCAGCCCTGCCTAGCTTGCTGTCATCCTTGGCTCTTATGTGAACTGGCAGGTGAAGTAACATAGCCTAGCAAGGCCCACACCCAGTCCTGGCTCCTGTGCATGCTACTAGGTGTTAAGGCTTGGCCCACCTCCTGAGCCAGCCCACACACATGCTGACGAGTGGCATTACCTTGCCTGGTCTGGCCTACATCCACCTCCGGCTCTCATGCTCACTAGCAGGAGCTGTGGCATGGTAGGGGAGTTCCCTAAGTTCCCCCATCAGGCTGCTCCCAGACCTATATCTCGCATATGTTGACATGTGCTAGGCCCCTGCCTGGTATAACCTGCTCCCAGTCCCATCCTTTGCATGTACTGGCAGGTAGTGTGGCCCAGCCTGCCTCCTGACTTGATTCTTGGGTGCACCCTCAGGTGCTGCACCCTGGGCCATCCCCCACCCCCCTTGTTCCCAACCCCAGTTCTCATGTCAGCAAGTTCTATGATCATGCCTGCTTGGTTAGTCACCACTCCCAGCTCCTATGCAACCCAGTAGGTATTGCAGACCCACAGGGTGAATCCACCTATTCCCTACAGAATCTGCCCCCAGACCTGGTTCTCTAAGTGATAGTTGGTAGGTAGTGGCCCAGCTTTACATGGCCCCTCCGCTGAACCAACAACACTGGCAGATACTGTGGGCTAGTCCTGCCAGGCCAGCCCCCAAGCCATTGCTTTTGTGTGTGCTGGCAGGAGGCTGGCAATGCCACTTAACGCTGCCCAGGTTTCCCATGGCTGGGTACATTGGTCTGATCCAGACATGCGCTCTGCCTTCCCCTCTCTAAACACACAGTCTCAAGTGTACGTGAAAGTGCAGTGGTCCAGTCCATAGAAGCACCAGAAATCATGCTACGCCTGTGACGTACCTCCTCAGCAGCCCCCATTCCCACACATCCCCAAACCCTCTTCCCTGGGTAATCCACAGCACCCTCCCACCCCCACAAACATCCTAGGGTCTTTGTCCAGTGGGGCCCGCTGGCCCCCCTCCCACATATCTTTAAAAATGGTTGATTTTCTCCCAGAAGTGTAGTATTTATTTAGGTACAAGGCAACCTCGGCAGTTGCCTGCAACTGGGGTAAACACTGTTGCAAAGGAGTTCATTAGGGATATTGTACAAGAAAATAGAAATCTAGAAACAGATACTATTGCCTCCTCAGATGTTCCTTACTCAAAGAAGCCGTATGTGCTGTAGAACATTCCCATGGCACCCTAAAGTCTCAAGGGCCCCAGGTGCCTTCTCTTCTCGTTTTGTTGATTCAGTGTGTGGGCCATGCATGCCTGTTAGTGTGCAGTCCACCAACACAGGAGCTGCTCCTTCAGGCCACAGCACCCGATGTATATTTTATCCAAGGGAATTAAATGTTTTTAAATGTTTCATTCTTTGGTGGTGCCTGTTAAGACTTTGAATTGCTTTAGTGAGGAAGAAGACCAGATGATTAAATGACAAATAGTGTTTTATCACAAGGAGTAAAATTTTTAGTAATTACCTCAAAATTACAGAGTGAGTAGACAGATATATAATGGTATCTAGAACTAGCATTTGGACAGCTTAAGCCTGGCCTCTGGGATGATTACATGTAAGCATCACACCATTTGGCCCAAATGCTTGGTCCCTACCAACTCACATGGGAGATCTTGACTGAGTTCTAACATTCTGAGTTTCAGCCCGGCCCAGCTGTTGCGGACATTTGGGGAGCAAAACACTACATTATTGTTATAATATAGAAGAAACCAGTGGGGGGAAGGGCGATGGGGAGGGTGTAAAGGGAAATCCCTGAGCCTAAGGAACTGTACATGAAAAGTAAAAGTTTAAAATAAAAAAGAAGCCATGGGTGGAAGATCTCTCTCTCTCTCTCTTTGGCTCTCCTCTCTCAGTATTGTTAATCTGTGGACGATTTATGTCACACAGCAGCTATGACATTCTCTGTCAAGGTGGACCCCAGACTGTCATCAGTGAGCAGGTGAGCCGATGTCTGATGGCTTGCATGTCTAGGACGTTCTCTGTCAAGGTGTACCCCATACTGTCATCAGTGAGCACTTGAACCGGTGTCTGATGGCTTGTATGTCTGTTTCTAAACTCCTCAGTTGCATTCGCTCTATTATATAGAGTACTCTGCTCTTCCACTGTGCCAAACACCAAATAAATTTTGGCCACATCTGTGAAGTTATCTGAATATGTGGTTCACCCCCGTAAGGTAGCATACATTGTCTTTAATTAAACTTATGTGTATTTAGGTTAACCTAAATTTTATTATATAAATTTTGAAGAGGCTTCTGTTTAACCTACCTCACCAAAAATTCTCTCAAAACAAAAGAAATATGTACCTGCCATCCTCGCTGAAACACTGTGAAGATTAATGAGACATTTGTCGTTTGATTGTATAACTCTTCCAGGAATCTTAAAGCCAGAACAAGATAGCACTTTCTTTTGAAGAATATGTTTTACTGTCAAACTAAACTTAGAGCAGTCAAAATGATACACATTTCTGAGTTAAATTTCTGCTTTCTTGGACAATTGAAATTATTGATGTTCCAGGGCGATGGAAGCCTAGCAGTGCAGGCCCAGAGAAATGGAAGAGATCATTTCCCACTTTCAATCAAAGGATAGAGCTGGGATATGCAACAGTCCATGCCAAGAAAGGCACAAGTTCAGGTTGCGTGTACATCAAAAACTGAGAGACACAGAAAGAGACCAGGCTTCACCTGCGTGGTAATAATTCTCGAAGTTACGCTAGTGAAGCATGGACTAATTTTATTTACTTGAGTAATGTTTGGTGTTTCCCTCACAGAGCTTTGAAAAAAAGCTATCCATGGCAGGATCACTTGTTCTCACCAGAACTCAAGACAAAACTCCACAGTTATCCAGGGCCGCCCTCCACTCACCACTTCCCTCCTCCCTTTCCTAGCCTCTAGTGAGAGCTATGGGTTTTGTCTGTGTCCAGACTTCTGAAGTCCAGCCTCTTCTCATATGCACTGCTACCAGCGTCATCACTCACCGTGGAGGTTCTCACTGGCCCCAGCCTGTTACTCCAGTTTCTTTCTTGCCTCCCACTCCTCCCCTCATCTGATACCCATAAGACACAAAAGTGAACTAAAAATGTCTGTCAAATCACAGGGACTTTTCACTGCTCTGACTTTAAAATTCCAACTCACTTCCTGACCCCTACCTCTCCCTTTGACTTTTTTTTCTCTTCCTAAAGATCTCCTTCCAGAGAGCTTCTGCATGGGACAGACGGCTCATTCCAATTGCTGAGGTCTTAGCTCAAATATCACCACCTCCATGATGTCTTTCCTGTCCACCCCATGTCCAGTCGGTTATTACGATCGCCTGCCCTACTCCATTGGCTCAAGTGTCGTTTATTATTGTCAATAATCAGAAGCAGCAGCATGTGTCTCCTTGAATGCACCTTCCAGAAGCGGTCACTGCTGGTCTGCCTGTCTTTGTTGTCTCTCCTGGAAGATGTAAGCTCTTTCTGCGGCAGCAGGAGGCATGCTTGCGTGGCCAAACCCTGACTCACAGTGCCCAGAGCCAGGCTGGCATAAAAGTGTTTTTTGAATGAACAGTCAAGTGAAAAATCCCTGGGAATTAGCTGCACTCAAATTGTATGTGCCCAGCAACTTGTTTCTGTGGAATCCGTGAGTTGTGAGTCCCACTGACCATATAACTGCAGGCTGCCAGGTATTCGCTTCCTTTGGGAATTAAGTTTTAGGCAAAATGGGCCTCCGTCTCCTCATCTGGAAGTAAAGAATTGAGAGTAACTGGCCAGCAAGTACCACTCCAGCCCTGAAACCCTCTGCCGTCTAGGAACAACCTCTATGGTTGCATAGGCATTGCCTTGCCTAGACATGGCTGCAAATGTCCTGTGTAGCTGAGGAGTCCCCACCTAAAGGAAAGAACTGCGGGTGGGAGTGGGGGTCGGGTGCAAGCTGCCGTCTCCCAGCTGTCAGCTGGGCACCCACCTTAGCTCCGTGCAGCAGCTTTCCTGCCCTACTCTGACTGCATGCCCCAACTATGAGCCAACTGGGTCCCTCTCCTCATTGGCTCGCAGTCTTGGATACTAGGAAGAAATAAACTGCTTTTCCTTGTTAGCCAATAAGACAACAGTGTTGATGAGGTTTCATGAGCCCCTCATTCTCCCACCTGCTGGCATCTCACCCGACTTCCTCACTGGGTGAGAATCACGCCGAAAAGCATCCTTGCCTGTTCAGTGCAACTTGGAAAGCAATCCTGTAGAAGCTCCAGCAGTATCTTTTCACTGCCCTTTATCTCCAGAAAGTTGTTGAGAGAGCTAAATTAAAGTTGCCTGCCGTTTATCTTTGTTCTCCATGCTATAAATCAAAGGAATGAAATACCTCTCATCACAATTCAGTTTCCAAACAGGTAAAAATCACAACATAAAACAAAATTTAATACTAGCATTGTCCCGTCACCTGAGCCGTATATTCTTGACTGAAGTAATCCACAAGAGGTGTGTTTGTACTGTAGCTCAACACTTGTCTCAGAGGCTGTGGGTTTTGTAAAGGCATCCATTTTTAACATCCCCATTCTTTAAAAACACATTTGGATAAAGATGTTAACAGGTCTTACTTGATTCTTAGAGCTACGATAATTTTCTTCCAATCTCCATGAATGGTTTGCAGTCTCAGTTTGTATCTGCAGTTTCCCTAACACAAATTCAACTTGTAAAGACTGAACTTTCTTCAATGTCATAGAACACTTTTGGCAGAGTGTTTGTAAGTTGCAGCTGACAAGCTTTCTAGAGGTGGTATGGTTGGGAAGTAAGGAATCAAAAGTCTAAAGAGCCTGGCCAGGTTTGAGGTCCCACATTAATCTGTAGAGCCTTCTGCTCTTTTCTCACTCTGGGCTTTGTTTCTGCCATTTATAAGATCTGGATTATCAACCCGATAATCCACAAAGTCACTCACTGTAGGAAAGAGCCAGTGCTGATCCAAAGCGTCTTCTGACCTCAGCAGGGTTATGGAACTAAGTATTTATAGAGTTCCCCACCCCTGCCCCCAACTCACCAAATGCCTTGGGTGGAAACCACTGTGCCTGGGCATAGCAAATTTATATACCACAAAAGCCAGAGACCACTGGAGTGCCACAGCCTCAAGTTTCCTTGTGGTTACCATGCTTGGGTTTATACATTCACGGTGGCTATGCATCCCCTCCAGGACTGCACCCCAGCTTTCATGCGTGCACATGACACAGGGAACATTTTACTAGGAAATTTGGGTCAAAAAGAAAATAACCTGTCAACAGAGTCCATCTTTCTGAATAATACTTTTAATTTTTCCCTCAACACAAATGATCGTCTGTTTCCATGCCAACAGTACGGGGGTGGAGGCAGGTATGAACTCCTCCCTTATTCAGTTGCCTTTGTCCCGGCTTTGTGCAGCTGAGGAAGACTCCTGCGTCTTTGAGGCTGTCCTGCGTATGGCGCTGCCTTTCCTCTTCCCCTTTCTCACGTCTCTTCTTAGGCTTCGTCACCACGGAGCCCAAGCTTTTCAGGAGACACACTTGTATCACAGGTGCTACACCTCTCACACTCTGTGGGACAGCTGAGGATGTTAGAAGGAAGAATGCTGGGCCAGAACCCTGAGTCTGGCAGCCTTAGTCTGTCACAGTCATGCCCTCCTCTGTGGGACACAGGGATTGAAATGGGTGAACTCTGGAGGCATCTCGGCCTGCACAGTGATTCATCGTACAGTCCATACTCGGCCTCCTCTAGACTGCACGTGATGTGAAACTTCGTAAACTACTAATTCCTTTGCTACCTGATTGGTGTGGGAGGAAAGTCTTTGGAGACTGCTGCTCGAGTCTTCTGTAGAGGTTCCCCTGGACTTTGACATCCTTCAGCTGGTGACTTTTCAGCTCTCGGCTGTCCACTAGAACAGAAATAAGCACTACCTTCTCTGTTAATACTAGGAATGATTTATACACTCATCATTTCAGCTTCAGCTCTGTTAGAAATCGTAAACTAAGCATATTGTCTTCAGTGTATGGTCCGCACTTGCAGAGGACATTCTAGTCAAAGTCACCTTCACCTCTTGGTTGTATGAGCACAGCATCCATTGAGAGGAAAATGTGATAGTGTCTGATCCAAGGAGGACGGAATCCCATAACACATCTGACAGACCTTGTTGTACACAGTGGTTCTGTAGATTCTATATTCTAGATCATGAAGAAGTGTCTACCCTACACTTGCCAAGTTGAAGGTTCTTCTCCATCTAGTAGCCTATAGTGGGAGGCAAAGTGTTCTAATGTATACGGACCCTAAAGTCATAATACCTGCTCTCATGACTTTTTAACATCAATTTCATTATTGACTGTGCAATTCCCAGATGTTTATTAGTAGATTGAAGTGTTTTACAAATCAGATTCTTTCATTTCTTTTCTTCTCCCCAACCCCACACCCCATTCTCTTTTTATGTTTTATTCTCCATATAGCACTTATAAAGAGTCCAGGACATCAGCACCAGGAAGTAGTTCAGCGAGGGCCTCTAACATGCAAAAGCATGTATTTAAAGCCTCTAATGCTAGTTTAAAAGATCAGAGCACGGACAGGTTAGCACTGTGTTGAGTAACATAGAGTGATGTGAGTGATGGCAGTTGCTACAGGTTTTGAACCAGACTGAAATGAAACACCAGATAAGTCCAAGTCTGGTCCCCGACTGGGAGCCAGGATAAACCACTGTGAAACAGCACTGCCCAGGCACTTGGCTGCATATTCAAAACAAAGGCTCTGCCTTGGCTAGTTCACCATGCTGACTTGACAACAGAAAAGAGAATGGGTACAAGCTCTTCACTAATTCCTCTTCTTCCTGGACAGGTCCTGCCCTGTGTACTGTCAACCTGCCTTTAGTTTTGACTACAGCCGCTGACTGACCCTTCCCAGATTGTCTCAGCAGCTCTTACTCTCACTTTATAGTGAGCCAGAGAGTTCTTTCTCTTGGAATGTTACACTATTTTGTCTTTAAATTGTCAGTCCTCCTTAACTTTCCCCTCTACCAGAATTCCCCCCAAATTAGATATTCCACCATGACCTACCTTTCCCAGGTTATTCCAGCACAAGACATTGATTCCGTCAAGACGAGCAATCAATCACAGGACTAGATACTTACCAATGGCCTTGGCGTTACAGAGATGGCAATAACAGAGAGGGATCTTCTGAAGCTCAAGAAATGTAACTAGGAGTTCCACTGCTTAGGTGGAGGCCACTAATAGACACCAGGTCCTTAAAATTATAAGAAGCACAGATTTCAGAAAGGAGAGCAAACTGGCCCGAGGTGCCCAGATTTATGCAAAGCATGCCAATGATTTCCTGGTGATTATTTGCTAGATTTCCTCCGTTGAACATCCTTCTCATCGGAAGGTCAGTAGAAGGTTAGTGGGGAGCTCTGTGAGTGACCCTACCACATAGAGCAAAGTGCAGCTGTGGCCTAAGCTTAGTCATGGTGAAAACACAGTGTTATAAATATAGATATATATTTTGTATGTCCCATGAATAGTATGTAGTACAGTTTGCCAAAGTCAAGATGTGGAGAATTCATTGCTACCTGCCATGGAATTCATGTGACCGTTTAAACTCCAACATAGCCACCATTTCTCATTGCAAATTTGGGCAAGCTGATGCTACATGCCCCTCCTATAATCAAGGCAAATGGGGCACCAGTTTAATTTAATAGCAAGAGGCTTTTTAAAGATTAATTTATTTGAAAGGCAAAATTGGGGAGAGAGCGGGAGGGAGGTGTAAAGAGATCTACCCACTGTTTTTAAAGATTTATTTATTATTTTTATTGGAGAGGCAGATATACAGAGAGAAGGAGAGACAGAAAGATCTTTTGTCCACTGGTTCACTCCCCAAATGGCCACAATTACCTGCAAGCTGAACCAATCTGAAGCCAGGAGCCAGGGGCTTCTTCCAGATTTCCCATGCGGGTACAGGGTCCCAAAGCATTGGACCATCCTCGACTGCTGTTCCAAGCCACTGGGAGGGAGCTAGATGGGAAATGGAGCAGCCGGGACTAGAACTGGCACCCGTATGGGCTCCCGGTATATGCAAGGCTAGAACTTTAGCCACTAGGCTACTGCGCCAGGCCCCAACCACTGGTTTATTCCCAAATCTTGTGATAGCAGGAGCTGGACCAAGTCAGAGCCAGGAGCCTCATCCCGGTCTCCCACTAGGTTTAAGGGCACAAAGACTTGGACCATCTTCTGCTGCTTTCCCAGGCTTATTAACAGGGAGCTGGGTTGGAAGTGGAGCAGCCAGGACTAAAATGGCACCCATATGGGATGCTGGCCATGATGTTTGTTTTTAATATAACAACTACAAAAAAGACTGTAAATGTTGCAAATATAATGCCAAAGTAAATTCTGAAAAATATAATGATATATCAGTGTGATTCCACTTTCAGAAAGCTAATATACCAAATTCAGGACTTGAAAATAATGTAAGTGTCATTGCAGATTCTTTGCTACTGTTTCCTTACTGCATTTTAAAAACTACCTCACTTCATAAGACGATTCCCATTGTATCAGTTTTGCTCTGGAATGTGGTGAACCTCTAGACAGTAGACAAGGTGATCCACAACATAGAAATATTAGTTATTCCACAGAAATTCAGCACTTTCCCTGTTTACTACCAACATGGATCTTCCCGAAATAATAATGGCGATGATGATATCCATATTTGCTAGCACTTATATAATTCTTCACATATTTCCAGCAGCGTTTTTTAAATTCAATCATGAGCAACCTTATTTGAAAGCTATTATTATCTCCTTGTTACTGCTGATAGCGCTGAGTCATAGAGAGATTAGTCATTCGCCCTGCATGCTGAGTGGGAATTGAACCTGGCAGTGTGGCTGCCAGACCCATGTTCTAAGTCACCGTGGTCTGTCACTTGGATCTCTGCCATGGGCTTTAGCCAATTAAGTCTCATATAAAGCAATCCTGTATTAGCCAAGATGGAACATCTGACTTTTGAAAATATGGGTGGATGTGGTAGAGTTTCAAGGTTATCACTGAACCAGTCTGAGCTGGATTCTTAAACTCATCCCTGTATTCCTGTCGGGACCACACAGCCCATAGTGTCCTAAACAGCCAGGCCAGGTTGGTTGAGAAGCGAACATTATACAACAGATGGTAACTCAAGGTGTGGGAAGGACCCAGCCACGTCTTGGAAATTGATGCTGTGAAAATACGATATTAGAGATGTCAAGATGCCTTATAGTTAGTTGGCCAATAAGCAGTGTGTATTACAACTTGCCAAATTTCAAGCATGTCTTAAAGTACAAGCTGGTCCTGCAGTAAGGACTGGAGAACTATGCATGAAAATTAGTCATCTGCTTCCTTGCCAGAAGTGCCTTGTCCGGGGTATCTGTTCTGTGTGTTTTGTTTTCTGTTTGTACTTTAAATGCCACAAAGTGTTTACAAAGCATAAAGCACTGTGCTCATTTTTCACGTTATACTTGAGGTTTTTCATTTACTTTTTGCTTTCTACATCACTTTTCTCTGAAGATCAGTTTGCTGACATTTAATCTTTTTTTTTCCTCTTAACTGCACAATTCCCTACGATTTTTGTATATTAAAAATTAGTTTTGGATAGTTTGTCCTTCTTTATCACCTCAACAGTTTAAAATAGACTGTTTTTAGGAGTATATGCTTCTAAAAACCTTCTGTTCAAATAAAATCTTCCATAAAGTTTTTTCTGCCTTTCTGCCCTGGCCCCCCAGTCTTCCCCATCCTCCCATCTTCTTTTGCTTCTCTCGATACACAAACACTGTTAAAGTAAAGTAATTCCAAACCAAGGACTGTGTTGTGAATGCGAAGAAGAAAACTCAGTAACATGCCCCTTAGGAATTCACCCACCAGTGAGGAAAATGTGTCAGGAGCATGGAGTAGGCAGGTGGCGAGGCAGGGCTGGCTTTTGGAGAGGGCAATGGAAGACTGAACAGGGAACCATGCAGGCCTGCTGAGCAGGGAAGGCTGAGTGAGAAACAGGTGCAAGGACGAGAAGAGTAAGCGTGTGTGTGAGAAGTCCTGCAATCCAGAGGCGATGAGCAGTCCCCAGCAGTGAGCAGTGGTGGCCAGAGAGACGAGGCTTGGACAGCTGTGTGGTCCCCAGAGAAGAGAGGCATACTGTATTCTAGTTACATTTTTACTTTGTTTCTAGATGTTTCGAAGATCCTTTAGAGAGGTAAGGCTTCGGTGAGATGCTTAGGACACTGCTTGGGATGCCTGTAGCTGGTTCCAGAGTGCCTGAGTTTGTCCCGGTTCTCTAGATGTCAGTTTTGGGCTGTCGTGCACCCTGGGAGGCCACAGGTTCAAGCCTGCCCTGGACCTCTGGAAGCATTTAAGGACAGAAGCAATGGGTGGAAGATCCCTGTCTTTCTTATCTATCTCTGCCTTTCAAAACAATGAAAATATTTGAAATATAAAAAATTGAGGAAGAAGAAAAACTGTCACCATGTAATTACATCACATAACAATAAAATCAGAAGCAAAATAGTCAACTAAATACTGCAAGAAACATAAGAATTTGATACAGTGAACAGATATGAAATAGATAAGAAAAATGAAAATGCTTTTCTTTATAGAGTCAATAATGAGTTTGAAATCAAAATGGGGGCATATAAAAAATAGTAAAGCTATACAATTCCTGACAAAAATATATGGCACTAAATTTTCTGGACTAAGAAACATAAATTCAATGATATTTTAGTCTAATAGGTTACTATATAAATATTCCAATTTTGTAACTATGAAAGATGACTATAGATAGTATGCAAAATATAGACTTAGAGAAATTATTTGTAAACTTTTAACAGAAAAATAATGTCACTTACTTACAAATACTTCCTTCAAACAGAATTAAAAAAAAAAAGAACACAAAAAGTAAACAAGTATAAGTTCTCTTAAACTCCAAATCAAGGAAGTAGACTTAAAAAATACTAAGGAGATGCCATTAAAAACCTAGTGATGTCAGTTCCTAACAATGGCTGAGCTGATGTGTATGGCCCAATTTCACGATTGCAGGTCTAAAATTCCACTTCAGAAGTGTTTAGAGAGGTCCAGAGTGAATGAATTAATGCCAGGCAGGCACTGAATGTTGCATCTGTGCTTATTGCTAAAGATTTAAATCATCCCTGAGTGTGGGCTCAGCAAACATGGGTACTCCTCTCCACTTTTATAAGTGGGATTGTGATGATGAATCTTCTTTGAAAGGTTACATCACCATTACCATTCAGAGTCATTATGCGCTTTTTCTTTTTACACACTTACCTTCACTTTACTTTTTAAACCTATAAAAATAAAAATACTGGCCTAAATTTATATAATATATATTATGTAAATATATTATATAAATATATAAATATAGAATATTATATATTTATATATTATATAAATATATACTGTAAATTTATAGTGTATGTATTATATATGTATGTATATATATAAGCAAGAGATATAGTTAACAATTTAAAATAGCTGTAGGAATTATAGCACTGTCTATTTCTATAATGGAAGATGTATGACTATTTAAAGTAATGAATTTGGGATCAGCACTATAGCATGGTAGGCTAAGCCTCCATGTCAAGCACCAGCATCTCATAGGCGTCACTTTGTGTCCTGGCTCCTCCACTTCCTATCGAGTTTCTTGCTCATGGCCTGGGAAAGCAGCGGAGGATGGCTTAAGTCCGTGGGTCACTGTGTTCATCTGGGAGACCTGGCTGCTGGCTCCGGGTCAGTTCAGCTCACACCAGCCATCGTGGCCAACTGGGGAATGAAGCAGTGAGTAGAAGACTGCTGTCTCTCTATCTCTCCTTTGTTCTGTAACTCTGCCTTTCAAATAAAAACAAAATAAATCTTTTGTTAAAAGAAAATTGACTTGTGTTTTGCTGTAGAAAGATACCCATGTATCATTGTTTAAAAATCAAAAGGAAAACACCATGTATAGAGTAATAGGCATTTTAAAAATGCAAATGTCCTTTGAGAAAAACAAGACAACATGTGTCTTACACATCTCTGCCTCTCCGCTTACACACTTGCACACTCAGCGTGCAGGCACAGAAGGAGCGATGACAGCTAAGGGTTTCTGTTCGTTTGTTTTTGCCTCACATTGAATTTCAGCCAAATGCTGCAGGATGCTCTGTCAGTACGACATACAGTGGGTTAGGTACTGGACCAGAATTGTGCCTGAAGTAGGAAATTGTAATAGTCTGGTGATCTGTTTGTTGGCTTAGAATCTCCAAACATATTCATATATTAATATTTTTAATTCTGGAAATAACCTATAGAATGATAATCAAAATTATTTTCTTAATGTTCTAAATGTACAGATCTACAGATCGAAACTGTCTGTAGAAGGATGCTTAGCTCAGAGTCTGACATAATTGTACTTGTATCAGTTATGGAGTGGGTGTTCAATAGCTTCCTAAACAAATATTGTCAGTAGATGGCCCAAATACTGGTAATATTTATTAATATAGGAACTTTTAAAAACCTATTGTATTTATAGATAATAAACTTGACTACAAGAAACCATGGCAACTGCTAAACTAGAAGTGTCTGTGTCGTTAGAAGAGAAAGTAGGATGGGGAGAGGTTATTTGTAAGTCAAGGAACGATAGCAGAGTAAATTTCTCCCAAGAAGTGAATTGGGATTGGAACAGAGCATTAACTGAGCGGAAGAGAACAGGCAGAGCAAGCCAGAGCAGCCAGGTCACAGAGCTGGCTGTGGTTAGAAGCCAGGATCCCCGAACCCGGCCCGTGGCCAGGGAGCTGAGACGCACAGGGTGCACCAGGCCTCGGCCCGTGGCCAGGGAGCTGAGACGCACAGGGTGCACCAGGCCTCGGCCCGTGGTCAGGGAGCTGAGACGCACAGGGTGCACCTGCACCAGGCCCGTGGCCAAGGAGCTGAGACGCACAGGGTGCACCTGCCCCAGGCCCGTGGCCAGGGAGCTGAGACACACAGGGTGCACCTGCACCAGGCCTCGGCCCGTGGCCAGGGAGCTGAGACGCTCAGAGTGCACCTGCCCCAGGCCCGTGGCCAGGGAGCTGAGACACACAGGGTGCACCTGCACCAGGCCTCGGCCCGTGGCCAGGGAGCTGAGACGCTCAGAGTGCACCTGCACCAGGCCTCGGCCCGTGGTCAGGAAGCTGAGACGCACTAACAGGCTGAAAGGAAAGCTCTCTTCAGAAGGTCAACCATGTAGGTATTCTGTGAGGAATAGTTAAGACTACGTCATCTGAGAAATACAGGTCTTAGTGAAGTAACCCCACTCTTAGGAGTTCCTCCTAAGGAAACAATTGAACACCAAGAGCTTTGCATTTAATGCTGTTCATTGAAAAACCAAGCGGAAGTAAGAGGAATGTGCAAGTACAGACTAGGGTGCAGTCACTTATAAAATACTAGAAAGCATTGTACATTTGGAAGTTTAGAAAGATTTCTGAATAATTTGAGAAAATACGAAGCTATAATAAATTAAAATGTAAAACAGAAAAGTGTGAATGTGGTTAGATCCAAGTATTTCACGAAATTATATGTAGGAAAAATTCTAGACAAAAAAGTACCAAAATAGTGAAGTGGGAGCTCTGAATGGTGAGACCTTCAATGAATTTTTTGGGTTTTTTTTTTTTGCCTGTGTTACAGTGTTTAATATGATTCTTTCAGTATGTTTCAGCTATGTAATGGAAAAGAATTCGGGCTCCTTTAGAAATAGCACAATCAACAGCCATAGTGTATGCAAACAGCCCGAAGATGGAAAAAGATCTAACCAGCAAGCTGCCATTCAAAATAACAGAGAAAAGTATGAAGTATCTAGGAATAAATCTAACCAAAAATACAGGAGATCTTTTTGAAGAAAACTACAAAATATTTTCAAAAGAAATTGAACAAGACCTCAAAAGATGGAGCAACATCCCATGTTCTTGGGTAGGCAAAATCAAAATCATTAAAATGTCTATACTGCCAAAAGCAATATATACATTCAATGCAATCCCAATCAAATTGCCCAAACATTCTTCATGGAACTGGAAACAATGATACAAAGGTTCATCTGGAAACACAAAAAACCACGAATAGCTAGAATCATCCCAAAGAATAGGAAGTTGACAGGGGGAATCACGGTTCTGGACCTCTGGACATACTGTAGGACCGTGGTTATCAAAACAGCCTGGTACTGGCACAGAGATAGAGAGGAAGATCAATGGAGCAGAATAGAAACACCAGAAGGGAACCCACACATATACAACCAAATAATCTTTGACAAAAAGACAAACGACAACCCAGGCAAATGGGAAGGTCTGTTCAATAAATGCTGTTGGGACAACTGGTTAATAGCCTGTAGAAACAAAAAGATAGACCCACATCTCTCACCATACACTAAGATCAAATCTAAATGGATAAAAGTCCTAAACCTACATCCAGAAACCTTCAAACTTCTGGAAGAAAATGTTGGAAATACCTTGCAAGATTTAGGTGTAGGCCCTGACTTCCTAAAAAGGACTCCAAAAGCGCTAGCAGTCAAGACCAAAATAAACAAATGGTACTTCATCAAACTAAGAAGCTTCTGTACAGCAAGGGAAACAATCAACAAAGTAAAAAAGCAGCCCACAGAATGGGAGAAGATCTTTGCACACTACATAGGTGATAGAGGGCTAATCTCCAGAATATACAAAGAACTCCAAAACAACCAAAATACCAAAATGAACAAACCACTCAAGAAATGGGCACAGGAAATGGGCAGACATTTCACAAAGGAACAAACCCAAATGGCAAACAAACACATGAAAAAGTGCTCAAGTTCCCTGGCAATAAGGGAAATCCAAATTAAAACATCAATGAGATACCACCTAACGCCAATAAGATTGGCCCACATGAAAAAAAAACACCAACAACACTTGTTGGCGAGGTTGAGGGGAAAAGGGAACCCTACTCCACTGCTGGTGGGGCTGCAGGTTGGTACAGCCTCTTTGGAAAACAGAATGGAGAACACTCAAACAACTCAAAATATGCATACCATATGATCCAGCAATAGCACTCCTAGGAATATATCCAAAACACCTGTTTCACGAGAAACCAACATGCACCCCTATGTTCATAGCAGCACAATCAGTAATTGCAAAAACATGGAAGCAACCGAAATGCCCATCAGCGGAAGACTGGATAAGAAAGCTATGGTTCATCTACTCCATGGAATACTACTCAGCTATTAAAAAAAACAAAATTCTGTTCTTTGTGGCCAAATGGGCTCAACTGGAAACCATTATGCTAAGGGAAATGAACTAATCGCAAAAGGTTAGATACCACATGCTTGCATTAATTTAAGATGACATGATGTCAATATGAAAAACAGTATATGTAAAATGTAATATTGTAATGAAAATAGACATGAAACAGCTGAGTGGTAGACTATGGCCATTTTAAGGTGTATAGAACCCGGTCAGGTATAAACCAAAGTTGAAGTGTCAGCGAAGGAGTCACAGTATGTGGTAAAGAACTTGCATTTTTTTAACATGTTGGTTGTTCAATACTATGTCAATTAATTCCATATCATTGTAAATTGTTGCTGATGTTATGTTGGGGCTTTTAATTGATAGGGATGGTGCTCTGCCGGCTCTACCTTCAGACCAGAAATGGTCTCCCCAACAAGTCATTGAATTTGGGCAATGAGATGCTGGACTCTGTGCTTGGTATATACTTGCAATGAAAGAATCTCAACTGATTTTGAACTGTGGCAATGCAGCATGGTGGAGGAATCCACCATGGGGGGGAGGGTTTGGGGGGGATCCCAGTGCATATGGAACTGTGTCACATAATGCAATGTAGTTAATAATAATAATAATAAATAGCCCAATCAAGAGTCGCTGAATCCTCGAAACAAGCAGAGATGATGTGAATGCAGAGAAGGGGTGAGACTCATATCTGAACACGGTTCTCAGGCAGAGGCGGAAGGCAGTCCTGCAACAGAGGTGACCCTACCGCCAGGACCTTGCTGAGTCCCAGTGGAAAATGCCAGGAGATGCAGGCTCAGCAGGTGAAGGAACGGCCAACTTTTATGCTAACCGTGTTTGTCCAGAGGATTTTCGGGATATCCAGCAGATGGAGAAAACACTATTCAGTAGTTCCTTGCTTCTTAAGGCCAAAGTATAGTCCACTGTATTTATGTGACGCACATTCTCCTTCCATTCATTCATCAAAGGGCATTGAGACATCTCCGGTGTCACAGTTGACACGTTGATGATGCTTGTGTGAATTCCTTCGCTTCTGGTGTACACCCAGGTGTAGGACTGCTGGATCATATGACGTTTGGCAAAGCATACGAAGTTTCACTTTTACAAGAAGGATAAATTCTGGAGTTGTCATGTGAGCCTGGGTGTGATAGTAAAGACATTTAACATGGCTGTATTGATTTACTTACACTTTGCCAAGAGTATAAAAATTAGATTTTCTCACACATGTGTACACATACAATGGAAATATGATATAATGGACTTGTTAAGGCTGATTGGAGTAATCATCTTACAAATTGTATATACATGTGTAAACATATATACATACCCATCTAGAGAGAGCTTTCAAATTTTTTCTGTTAATGATATTGCAATAAAACTCTTAAAAGTGATAGTCCAACCAACACACAACAAAATCACCACTTTCAGGTCCTGTCATGGAGGCCCTGATAAGTACTTTGGTAATATGTTCATTTCCTTCCAACTAAAATAAACATAGGTAAAAATAGAACCAAAAAGAAAATCCTACACAGAGGCGTGCATTGTAAGGTGTGGCTTGTAACAAAAATCAGGAAAAATATAGCAAAACATTCTGCCCTCCCAAACTAGGGGAATGTTTAAGTAATGATGAGATCTCTCTGTGGAATATCACACATCAATTCATTAAAATATAAAAGAAAATATGTCATGTTTTAAAAATAACTTGTTGCAACTATGTACACTGTGAAATTCTGGCCTTATAAAAGATCGTGTGAGAATAAACTAATCCCAGCACAGTAATAACAGTGTGTAGCTCAACTATCAGTGCAAATATCCTGGATCCTAACAAGAGCCCATGGAATAACCCTTCCCTGCCAAGAGCACATGGAATTCCTGCTAATAAGGATTTTAAAAAAATAAATTTAAAATTCTCAATGATACAGCTTTGTACGTATAGGGATTCTCCCATTTCCTTCCCCTTTTCTGGTCCCATTTTTCCCCATTTTATTGCAGGAATAGAGTCCTTTCATCTTGGCATTGTAGCTATAGACAACAATAAATTAATACCATATGACAAAGTATATTTAGCTGTTTCATTGTGAGATCTCCTTTCCATCTGGAGTAGAGATGTATGCTGCAATTTGTCCTCACTTCCAGGTGTGCTACTCGTCATTTACAGTTCAACCATGACTACACACACATACACATACACACACACGCACACACACACACAGGCACACACACAGAGATACACAGACACACATACACACACAAACACAGACACATGCAGACACACATATACTTGTTCACCTAAATATATATTTGTTTTATATTTTGCATGAATGTTGCCATACATCAGAGAGAGAAAATATGATATTTGTCCATTTGAGATTGGCTTATTTCACTGAGCATAATGATCTCTAATTGTGACCACTTTGTTGCAAATGGTAAATTTTCATTCTTTTTAATGACTGTGTAGTATTTCATGGAGAAGATGTACCACAGCGTCTTTACCCGTTCTTCTGGGTGGTTTCCCTGTGTTCAATGTTATGGATTCTGTTGCTATAAATATAGGAAAATTTATTGCTTTCTCATATGCAAGTCTCATTTCCTTTGGATATATTCCCAGGATTGGGACAGCTGAGTCAATCAGATCAATTTTCAGTTGTCTGAGCCTTCTCCATGCTGAAATCCATAGTGGCTGCACTAGTCTACACTCCCACCAACAGAGGATTCCCCAAATCCATGCCAGCAGTTATTGTTACTAGTTTTCTGAATGTTAGCCAATTTCAGTGAAGTTAGGTAGAACCCCAAGTGGTTGTCATTTGTGTTTCCCTGATAGCTGGGGAGGCTAAACATTATTTTAATTATTTTTATTTTTTATTAAGTATTTTTATTTGAACTTGTTCTTTTGAAAAATGCCTACTCATTTCCATTGCCCATGTCTTCAGAGGGTTGCCTGTTTGCTGTTGTTGAGTTTCTTTGTAGCTCCTAGAGATTGGTCCCCTATCTGTTGTGTAGTGTGCAAAGCTTTTCTCCCATTCTGTTGCTTGTCTTTTTGCTTTGTTGATCGTTTCCTTTGCTGTACAGAAGCTTCTTGGTTTGATGTAGTCCCATTTGTTTGTTTTGGCTTTGCTGCCTGTGCTTTGGACAACTTTTCTAAGAAGTCTTTATCAATGCCTCTATCTTGTAGAGACCTTCCTACATTTTCTTCTAATAGTTTGATAGATTGTGAGTGCAGATTTGGGTCCTTGACCCATTGAGAGATAGTTTTTGTATAAGATGACAGGTGGGTTCTTGTTTCTTCCTTGTACAAACTGATGTCTAACTGTGCCAACAGTGTTTGTTGACGAGACCAAGCTTTTCCCCTGGGATTAGTTGGCTTTGCATTTCTGGGCTCCCTGCTGGAGTTTCTATTCTGTTTCATTGATGTTTTTCTGTGTTTTTATACCAGTACCAGCCTGTTTTGATTACCACTGCCCTGTAGTGTATTTTGAAATCTGGAACCCTAATTCCTTCAGCTTCATTTTTGTTCTTCAAATAATTTTGGCTATTCATGGTCTCTTGTGTTTTCAGATGAATTTTTATACATTTTCCAGCTCTGAGAGGATGTTGTTGGGATTTTGTTTGGGATTTTAATTGAATCTGTATATTAGTTTCAGTAATATACATTTTGATGATTTGACTCTACTGATTTAAGAACATAGCGAATTTTTCCATCTTTTAATGTCTTCTTCCATTTCTTTTATTAATGTTTTGTAGTTTTCATCATAGGATTCTTCCAGGTCTTTGGTTAGGTTTAGTCTGAGAATATTAATGTTCTTCTCCACCATTTTAAGAGGGATTCTTCTTATAAGTTATTTCTCAGGCATCAAGTTGTTTGAGTATACTAAGACCATTGATTTGGTTAACGTCTTTTTGCCCTATTACCTTGCAAACTCTCTTAGGAGTTCCAGTAACCTCTTTATTGAATCTTTTGGTTTTTGTAAGTATACAATTATATTGTCTGCAAACAGGGATAATTTTAATTGCTGCTTTCCAGTTTGAATTCTTTTAATTTCTTTTCCTTGCCTAGTAGCTCTAGTTAGGACTTCTCGCTTGAATAGCAGTATGACAGTAACATCCTTGTCTAATTCCAGATGTTTGTGGGAAAGATTACTGTTTTTCCCATTAGCTGTGATGCAGGCATTGAGCTTTTTTATATATTGCTTAGACTGTGTTGTAGAATGATCTACCTATGTCTATCTTGCCTAGGATGCATGGCGTGATGGCAGATTTTATCAAATGTCTTCTCTGCGTCTGTTGAGATAAACATATGGGTTTTGTTCTTCATTTTGTTGATGTGTTGTATTGTATTTATTGATTTGTGTATATTAAGCCATGCATGCCAGGGATAAATCCCATCTGGCCCTAATGAGTGATCTGCCTGATGTGCTGTTGGATCTTGTTGGCTAGTATTTTGTTGATAATTTTTGCACGTGTGTTCATCAGGGATATCAGTCTGTAGTTCTCTCTCTGTGTTGTGTCTTTATCTGGCTTTGGTGCTGAGGTTATGCTGGCTTCACAGAAAGAGTTTGGAAAAATCATTTCCCCTTCTGTTGTTTTGAAATCTATGGAGGATTGAGGCAAGTTCTTCTTCAAATGTTTGTTAGAACTCAGCAGCAAAAGTATTCAGTCCTAGGCTTTTGTTTGTTGGGAGGAAATTAATGACTGATTCAGTCTCATCCAAGTTATAGATCTGTTGATGTTTTTAATTGCTCCACAATTCAGTTTTAGTAAATTGTATGTGTTCAGAAATATATCCATTTCTTCTAAATCATCTGATTTTTTTCATGTATAGTTGTTTGTAATAGTTGTTGATTATTTTATGTACATCTCAGAGATCTGTTGTTTTTCCTTTTGCAACTCTGTATTGATTTATGTCTTCTCCTTCTCTTTAGTTAGGCTAGCAATCTATATATTTTGTTGATTTTTCAAAGAACCAGCTCTTTGATTCATTGATTGTATGAATTGTTCTTTTCATCTCTATTTGGTTGATTTGCTCCTTTATATTGATTGTTTCCTTTTTTCTGCTTATCTTGAGATAATATTGTATTGTTTTTCTAGTTCCTTTTGATGTCTAGTTAGCTCATTTCCCTGGTACCTTTCTAGTTTCTTGACACAGGCACCCAATAAACCAAAATATTCCAGCAATCCTGTCATGCTTATCAAAAGCCAATCAGAGTCTTAGGCCTGTGTTATTGGGCAATATTCAATAAAATAGACATTTTAAAAAATGATTTAATAAAGATAAAAATTGACATTGGTGTACAATAATCCATTTCTTTTCTGCAGAAAATATGTCAAGTTCAGCTTTAATTTCAAGAAAATAGAGAGCAAATCTTCCTAAGACAAAGTGCTGAAGATTTGTTTGCCCTGAGATATGTTTTGCTCACTATAATTGGATTGTCAGAAGGTGTCTGACATATGCTAATGGAACAGTGAGAAAAATCAAAATATGGTTTATTTGGTTATGTTTGTGCTTTTTATAGCCAAGCCAACAACATTCATTTATCTCCTACTTAAATGCTAGGAATGAAAAATTACAAAATAACACCACCCTTGCCTTTAAGTAAGAGATCAAAACTACTGATGGAAGGCAGCACATCCTGTGCTCCAGTGGATGGTAGAGTGGATGGGAAATCTGAAGAACACAGGGTCATGGTGTCCCCACTTGCTGGTAACAGACTTCCTGAATGAGATGATAGTTTGATATCCTTCTCAAAAGCAAAACAGTCACAAAGAAGGCAGACCCTTGCATGTTCTCAGTAGGCACTATCAGGTTGTTCTACGGTGTGTTCATCTCCCTCTCCCTTCCAATAAGCCAGGAGCTGGAGAACTACTCACTGTTGCACATGCTGACCTGTACTTAACACTATTGGGGCTTTCAGTCTGCGTTTGTAATCCTGGCATCCTTCCTATGTTGATTTGGGAGGTCATTTCTTCTCTGTTATGAATGCCCTGTTAATGCCTTCTGCCCAGTTTTTCCCCAGTTGCCTATCCCTTATTGACTTACAATAATTCTCCATGTATTGTTGATGCTAATTTCTTGCCAGAAGAGAATGCTGTCTCCCTAGTTGGAACCTAACTGCCTGCTCACACTTAATTGACAGCCCAATAAACAACTCACTTAGCCTCTCTCTCTTCAGTACTCTCAGCAATACAGTGGGGAGGCTCACAGTTCCCATCAGAAGATTTGTTAATGTAGAATCAGTGAGTTAATACACCCGGGGATTTGGTTCTGTGTTTAACACATAGTAAAGCCCTAATTAAACAGGGCTTTTGTCACCATATCACCTTGGTGTGTCCTCACTCCCAGTGAATTACCTTTGACCCAGAGACTTCATTACAGTTCCTGATGTGGCACAGAACCAAGGACTTGTCTGGTCTTCCTGCCTCCGAACTCAGAATCCAACTTGCTGGGACTCAAAGACCTTCACGAAGGTTGTGGGCTCCATCGCTCAGCTCATCCTTCCTCTTCCCCCTTCTTCCTGTCCCTTACATTCTGAAAGATGAATTTGAACAGAGAGGTGTTACATTTTCCTGTAACATTCCTCAATTTTTAAATATATTTGAAGAGATGACCTTTCTGAGCTATTCAGTACATCACATTGATAGATATAGAACTCATCCATTTGTCTCTGTGGTACAGTGTTTCTCTTTCTTATTTAAAAGAATTCATTCTTTATTAAGCATATGAATTATTTATTTCGTATTTCATGTATACCTTTTTATTCTTGGAAGTCGAACCTAGAAGTCTTTATGATTGCTGCATTTAGAGGCATGCTTAGGAAGGCCTCTCTTATCTCATCACTGTATAAAAACGTGTATATTTCCTCCCTATACATTTATGATCCTAAATGTCATTTAGAATCCATGTTTGCATACCAAGTCAATTAAAGGATCTAATAGTTATCTTCCAAAATATTGACCCTGCTGTCATCACACTTCTTACCAAGTGACCATTCTTTTGTTGAGAGAGGAAGCCCCAGAAGTGGGAACAGCCATCAGCTGAACTGCCCACTGCGCTGTGTTCACCCATGAGTAACACAGCCTCTGCAGGAAGCAGCAGTTCTGCACTTCCTCATTCCCAGATCCTAAGGCATTTGCATTATCCCTCACTAGAAAGAAACAAATATACAGAATAGAAAAATAAAAGATATTTTAAATTAGCTGTGTGATCAGCCCCAAAACGCTTTGATGTGAAATGTTAGGACAAGGGGAGATTGTTTTTGAGGTCCTAAAACAAATATACACCTGTGGATATTGGGCACAGTGCCCTGGTTGCTAAAGTCCTCGCCTTGCATGCGGAGGAATCCCATGTCGGCACCAGTCCATGTCCTGGCCGCTCCACTTCTCATCCAGCTCCTCCTGGGAGGAGCTGCTCTCCTTGGAGAGCAGTCAAGGATGACCCAAGGCTTTGAGACACTGCACCCATGTGGGAGACCTGGAGGAGGCTCCTGGCCCCTGGTCGGCTCGGATCCGGCTGTTGCAACCACTTGGGGAGTGAATCAGTGGTTGGAAGATCTTACTCTCTGTCTCCCCGCCTCTCTGTATATCTGACTTCCTAATAAAAATAAAAAATAAATCTTAAAAAAATCTGTGGATATTGTAAGATTGCTAGGAGAGCCATGCGTACTGACAGACAGCTGGGAAGCTGTCAGCTATCCCTTGTCAGAACTAGTGTGTATCTGAATGTGGGCCCCAGCTCAGGCACTTGGGTATGTAACATTGTTCAATTCATTTGCCCTACATTCATTGATTCAGTAGGTACTCATGAGGACCTATTGCACACAGGCTGTTCAGTGCCTCTGAAGTTCAGGTAGCTAAGTGATAACTTGCAATAGAAAGGAATGTGCCAATGCCCCAACTCTTAGTAGAATCTCCAAGTAAGATTGTGTATCCACTGCCCCTCTAACTCTTTGGAGCCCCAACAAACTTACTTTGGATTAAACACAATAAAAACTCAGAAAGAAAATGGCTTGACCTTCTATGTATTTCTTAACATTTTCGTGACAAACAAGTATTCCTTTCTTAAAGAGGATTAGAGTTTTAATCATAAGGATTGGTGTTTACTGTATGAAGTCTGATCTTTCCATTCAAGGTTTAATCCACTAAACATGACTAATTCTCTTGTGAGTTTTACTTTAACCTCAGCCTTTCCAATTTCTGAGTGGAGCATTATTAATCTGAGTGACTCATGGCCTACGCCTGCTCCTTACAGTCTTTAGTATGATAGCTTTCATTTAGAAAGCTGCAAATGGAGCCATGAACCTAAAGTATTACTGAGGAACATTAATTGTGAAACCTAATTATTAGCACAAATGCACACTTTGGTGATCGCATCTGCAACGTATAGTTGTCCCAGAAGATCTCCAATCAATGTGTCCTACAGGTGAATACATCATTTAAATGGGCTATGGACAAGGAAGCTGCAAGCTGAGTTCTATTTAGAGAGTCCGATAAGATCATGGTAGAGGGTTACAGACTTGACATCGTGATGAAGTAAGTCTTAGTTTAGGCTACCCCGGCCAGAGTCGGTTTCCTTTTCACACTACATACCTGGCCAGTGGTTTCCAACTGGGGTGTCAGGCTTCAGCAGCAGGAGACAGTGTCCAGTCACTGAGGCAACACCCCCTCCTTGGACCCTGATGGAGTCGTTGGAAGACCCCAGGCTCTCCTGTTGTCCTTTTTTCTTGGTGATGCCAAAGAGTGCTGATGAGGCCATGTCCCCATGGCTCTCCAGTGAATGGAACTCACCCTCCCTCCCCCCACACAAATCTCAGGCTGCTTCTGAGGGACCCTGGAAGAGCTGAACCACTCACTCCAAACAAGAGGAGGTAGCTGATGGTTTCCTTACATTGTCTCTTGGTCTGTTTTCTGGATTATGTATCAAGAAGGAAAACTGATGTCTTACATTTCTGGAGGCTGGCAAGGCCGAGAGCATAGTGCTGGAATACGGCAAAAACCTTCCGAGGTGAGGGCGTCCCATGGCAAGCACATGTGAGTTAGTGAGGTAGGACGAGTGAGAAAGGGAGTCCTTTGGATCACAGACCCATTCCCATGTAAACAAACCCATGCCCTCAGTAACAGCATTCAGTCTGATTTTTAAAGATTTATTTATTTTTATTACAAAGTCAGATATACAGAGAGGAGAGACAGAGAGGAAGATCTTCCGTCTGATGGTTCACTCCCCAAGTGACCACAATGGTCGGTGCTGTGCCGATCCGAAGCCGGGAACCAGGAACCTCTTCCAGGTCTCCTACGTGGTTGCAGGGTCCCAAGGCTCTGGGCCATCCTCGGCTGCTTTCCCAGGCCACAAGCAGGAAGCTGGATGGGAAGCAGGGCTGCCAGGATTAGAAGCATCGCCCATATGGGATCCTGGTGCGTGCAAGGTGAGGACTTTAGCTGCTAGACCACGGCACTGTGCCCCAGCATTCAGTCTTGAAGCAGATCATTCATGATGTAAAACTCTGCCATTAGACACTGCCTCCCAACACTATTGTGTCAGGAACTGAGTTTTTACCTAGAGTCCTAAAGAAGAAAATATTCAACCCACAGCACATTGTGATGTTGGGAGCCTTTCAGGCCAGGTCAGTGTGGACTTGAACCACAGCTCTGGCACTCTCCTCCATGTGTGACCTTGTGACTTCTTTTTTTTTCTTTCTTTCTTTTTTATTTATTTATTTATTTATTATTAATTCATTAATTACATTGTATTATGTGACACAGTTTCATAGGTACTTGGGTTCTCCCCACCCCTCCCCAAACCCTCCCACCATGGTGGATTCCTCCACCTTGTTGCATAACCACAGTTCAAGTTCAGTTGAGATTCCCCCATTGCAAGCATATACCAAACATAGAGTCCAGCATCTTATTGTGCAGTCAAGTTCAACGGCTTCTTAGGTATACCCTCTCTGGTCTGAAGACAGAGCCAGTAGAGTATCATCCCGATCAATTAAAAGCTCCAACATACCATCAGCAAAAATTTACATCATTATGGAATTAATTGACATAGTAATGAGTAACCAATATGGTAAAAGTAAATGCGAGTTCTTAACCACCTTCTGTGACCACCTCATTGACAGAACCACAGCTCTGGCACTCTCCTCCATGTGTGACCTTGTGACTTCTTTCTGTGAGATGCAGACATGGCAAACAGCAGAGAGCCTCTGGGCAAGCCAGGGTTCAGTTAATGCAAGACACGTGGCTGCTGTTACACAGCACTGTACAGTGACATATGTTGGACACCTTGGGAAGAGAGATCCTTGGGAAGATGATGGTCCCCACTTCTGAAGTCTTCAGAAAAGAAAGCAACAGCCTTTTCAGCAGAGAAGGCAGCACCTGTCCGGGACCAGGTGCAGGGTGAGAGGCATCATGGGCTGTGCCAAGACCTTGGAGACCCAAGAGCTGAGAGCTCCAGACAACATAGTACAAGCTGAAGACCTCTAAAGAGATGCAATATTTGTGACTCAGAAATTAGTGGTGTGCGATGTCTGTGGATTTAATGGAACTGGACAAGGGGGAAATGAGTCTCTGTGGAAAGAGGAGTGAATGATGCTGTGTGTGTGCAAAGAGTAGTGGAGCAATGCACCGGTGATGTCAGAGGTCCAGAGCTCCAGGAATCCTGCCTGCCGGGGTTGGCACGCTTAGCCTCACAATTAAGATCTTGGTTGGAACACCTACGTTGCTCAGGTTGGAATGCCTGGGTTTGAGTTCCAGCTGGGTCCCCAGTGCCCACTTCCTGCCTCCCACACCCTGGAAGGCAGCAGTGCTGGCTCGAAGTGGTTGGATTCCAGGACTGAGTTGTGGCTTCTGGCCCAGACCCAGCAATTGGGGTTCATGTGGGCGCTTGGTGAGTGAATCAGCAGATGCGAGTGCTCTTTCCCAGCAACCCTCTCCTCTCATATGAAATGTAAATAAGGCCTTAGCCCCGGAAAACAGTGCAGAGCAGTTTGTTTCAACGAAGGAGTGATGGCCAGTGAAGGCAAAGCAGAACCAACAGGCTGAAGCCGTGACGCCAAATCAAAGAGAACCAAGGAGAAAGCACGGGCCTCTGCAGCTGGACCTGGCCTTGCCCGCTGGCGCTGGACGGGAGCCTCTCAAGGGGCAGCATGGCACCCTTCCTGTCTCTGCCATGATGACTAGTTTCAGGAGGTGTCATCCCTGGGTGTGACATGTGGTGGAACTGTGATTTCCTTAAATGACCCCCCCATACATGGGCTTTGGGGGCTTTGGCAGTACGCAGCATTCATCTACACAGGAAAATTACACCGGCAAGGTTTTGCTATCACTTTTAACAGAAGGTAATTAAATTCCAGCCTAATGTGCCAAGACAAAATAGTATTACACATTTTGGCATTTGTTTAGCCCAAGAAAATTCACTCATCCAAAGAGTCCACTGATAATGTGCTCATTTCATATAATTGCCCTATTATGCATAAAATAATGTGTGCAAAGAGAGCTAGGCAACCTGCTTTCATCACTGCAGTAAGTTGTAAATGGAATGAAATAACCCCAGCTATAATGTGAAATACCGAGAGTATTTTCTTCTTAGGTCTGTTATAACTGAGTGAGGTTCTGTTTATTTTACAAAATGACATTGAAATACAAGCAGATTTTAGAATTAAGACTCTTGAGAAGTCTTCATTAAGAAGTCAGCTTGGAGGGTCTGGGTGATCCTCTCTGACAGCCAGGCAGTGTTTGTGGAAGTAGCTGTAGATGAACTTGGTGGTGCGGAAGCAGCTCTAATTTACTGAGCACCAGAGTGTGGGTTTGCTGCTTCTCTTAGAGAAATTTCCTGACCAACTCTCAGACTCTGTGCATCTTGAAACCATCCTCTCAGCTGGCCCTAACAACTCTGTAACATGCGGGCCGAAGCAACAGTGATTGTTTAAAAGCAAGTTGCTGAAGTGTAGAAGTATAGAATTGGTCAAGAGAGCAGCAGTCACATGTTAACTTTCTTGATGCTGCCAACGATACCTTGGCCAGTGCATGTTTAAATCATTGGAGAAATGAACTGCTAACCACGTGGTCCATGAAAAGATTTCTGTGCATTTGCAAAACGGTGGCAGGTTCTGCCTACTGACAAACGTATTGGGAGAATCATGCTGCAAGACGATCAAGAAATTATGAATGGGTGTATGCATGTGGGGGGAGCAAAAAGAGAGAGAGAATGTTTTTCTGTGATCAGACTCTGTTTATTAAATTGACCAACCCAGCAGTAACCATGCGACCATGGAAAACTTGAAAAGGTTTATAATCTGGAGGCCTGAAGGCTGCGTCCCTTGCTCAGCTGGGTTTGATAAGCCTGAGCAATTAGTTTTGAGACATTTAAGATGGAGAATTTTTATATCTAAGTGATTGTTTTTTCTGGAAGGCTGCAGAATGTCAGCAGGTATGTCTCCACGCTTCCATGGATCACTGACCATGGAGTCCACACTTCCCTCTTCCACGTGGCACATGCTCTTCTGTCTCCTTTCGTCTCAGTGGTTACTAACCCCACACTGGTCGTCTGATGCCGCGGGATGCTAATTATCCTCTTCACAATAGTTTGTTTTTTTTTTCAGAGAAAATTGAAAAGAGCAAATTTTGGGTGGAGGCCAATAATTTTCTCCTGTTGATGGATATGTGAATCAAGCATGTCCCTAGGGAGAAAGAAAGCAATAGATAGGGTCTTGTGAAAGTTCATGGAGAATGTGTGTTATATAAATGTTATGTAAGAATTTCAAAACTGTTTGTACCCCAGTGGTTTATCTTTTAATTTATTTTACTTTCACAATCCCTATATGCAGTTGCACTTTAAATTCTGCCTTTGCATAGAGTGATGAAAGGAAGAATTATTTTTGTCTGTTTGTAAGAATGGAGTCAGAAATAATAAGAAGCGGAAGAATTTGGCAAAGTTTGGATGGCAGGAGATAGAAAGAGGAGAAGGGAGGCATTTATACCTCAAACTTCACTCTATATTCTTGCTGGATAGTTTTGCTTTCATTTTCTCTGTGTCCATTTCAAGTCTTATTATCCTTGCCATTCCCATCTTCTCACAATATGTTTGCTTATCAACAAGCAGGAGTAGGATGGGCTTGTAAGAGGGTGAAGTCAGCAGTAGGATTCATGTAATCATGTCTGCCCTGTATTGTCCTTCCTCCCTCTTGCTTGCCACCACTGGACATTAGCCTTAATCCCCACAAAAATTACATAGCTAGCATTGCACTCGCTGAAGTCTTGAATCATTAAGTAATTTTCTGCCTCCACTAAGAGCACGTGACTGCACTGTGCTTGCCTTTTCCAGTTGGACCTGCTTCGCAGTTTGGGAATCATTCCAGCTGGATGGTTATCTCAGACTTTGAAAAACATGGCCATATCAGCTTGACTCTGTTCATTGATCCAGAATTATTAATTACCATTAAATTATTACTATAATTTAAGCAACAGTCTTTACTTTTCCAAATTAACATATAAAAAGATTCTAAAACTTCAAGAAGTCTTCAGTTTCCCAATTATATTCACAAATATAGCATTGTATATTAAGTATATTAGCTATAACTATACACAAAATTATATTGTGTTTGTATAATACCTATATGTGCAAATTAATGTATTGTGAAATTTAATATTTCTTTATGAAAATATGCATGTGTTCATGTATTCAGAGAGGTAGTCTACAGATAAAGACACCTTCTCTGAGCCAGTCATTGCTGAATATAAGTTCAGACTCTATTGTTTAGCAACCATGTTTCTAAGTTTTTATTACAGTTTTCTTATTCTAAAGTAGAATTATAAATAAAATGAGAATATATGTGATGATAAGCAGGTTAAGTATTTCTTTTTGAATATGCTTTAACAAGCTGGTTTTTTTTAAAGAAATTTACCCATGGTTATAAATTGTTTTGTTCATAAAGGTCTCATAACCTTCTCTTTATATTTTTAATTTAGAAGCTGTAGTATTATTGCCACTCGCATTCCCATTAAGTGATCATTTGTGTTGAGTTACTTTAGTGGTTGCCTAAAGGTTTATAGTGTATATGTGGACTTACCACGTGAGAGCTTCCGAAGAGTCAGTGCCACTTCATACATAGTGTATGACATTGCAAGAGAGGGCCAGCATTGTGGCAGAGTGGGTTAAACTGCTGCTTGTGCCACAGGCATCCCATTATCAGTTGGCTGGTCTGAGTCTTGACTGTTCCAATTCCAAACCAGCTTCCTGCTAATGTGTCCTGGGAGTATAACAGAGGATGGCCCAAATACTTGGACTCTTGTCACACTGTGAGAGACCAGGATGAAGTTCTGACACCTGGCTTCAGCCTGGCCCAGATGTGTCTGGGGAGAAACAATGATGGAAGGGGTGTGTGTGTGTGTGTGTGTGTGTATACAGTGTGTCCCTCCCTGAATCCTGTCACTCTTCCTATTGAATAAATAATGACAAGTATTGCTGTAATACTTTATCATTAATTTTCTCCTAACCTTTGTACTATATCATGACTTTTGCATCAACATATTTTAAATTCCACAATACACTGTTGTTCTAATTTTTGCTTTAAGCAGTCAATTCTGTTAGAAACATAAGTAATAACAAAACTTCACGTAGTTGCCCTGCTTTTGCCCTTTCCATTCCTTTGGGTAGCCCCACAGTTTCATCTGCTATTGTTTTTCTTCTGTTTCAATGACTTCCGTTCATTGATTGAAATGCAGGTTTGCTGGCTATGAGTTCTTTTATGTCTCTGAAACAGTTTTAATTATGCATATTTTTACAGATACTTTTAATGGGTGGAGACCTTAGTTTTGGAGTGGGTGTTTGGTGTGGCAGCTAAGATGCTGCTTAGGAGCTGGGTTCAAGGCGCTGTCCCAGCCAGCAGTGCTCCCGGCCTTGTGTGCTTGCCCGTCACCTGGGAGCCAGCCGGTACTCAGCAGAAAATTCCAGAAAGACCTGCCACAGGGCTGCCAAGCTGATCCCTTGCCCTGGAACTCCAGCTGTCCTGGCCTTGCTAGACTCCCTGCTCGGCCTCCTGCACATGAGTTGGCCACTGGGCTCCATGGGTTTTTAATTCCCTCCCTGCAGTGCACTGGCATGCTGAGATCCTTTCCTCCCTGGCTTCCCATCTGTCAGGGTCCCTGTCTCACTGTCTGACTTCCAGTGTTACAAAGGCCCTTGTTTCCTATAACTTCCCTGCTTCCTGATCATTCCAGGCATGAAGGCAAGTCCATTTCCTCTTTCTCCACTTGGTTCAGCAGTGGAAGGCTTTCAGCTCCGGGTGGACCAGATCTTCCTTGGGCATTTCCAAGTGCCCTTGGCTCAGAGAGCTGTCATCTCTCTGGCAGGTGGGGCATTCTGATCCCAAGGCTTGAAGGCTTCAAGGGCTGCCTCTGCTGATTTTGTTTTTGTCCTGAATTCCTTCTCTCAAAACTGTCTACATCTCACTTCTCTGACCCACCCAGGCATTCCCTTAGCATGCGTTTTGTTGTGGTGGTTCTCAGCTTACAATTTCTTTATTTCAGAGAAATAAAGAGGTTTGCCCCATTTTTAACCAGCCCTTTGATCCCGCGTTTTCCTATGCACACATCATCTGTTTCACACATGCACCCTCGCACTCATCAAGGTCCACCTCTCCAAGGTATGGCACATATGTTCTAGCCATCATCTCTTCAGAAACTTTAGAAAGGCCGTAACAATGAAATTACGCAGCAGAAATGATAGCTGTGTAACTCTGGCTCTTGCTGTCCTGGCATTTTCCCAGCCCCACATGCAATCTTGTGGCTGACTCGCGGTGTCCCTGGAGGGAAAAACACCTCCTCCAGCTCTTGAATGTGCTGCCCCTTCCCTTGACCCCAAGAAGCCCACAAAGGATGAGGCAGGCAACCAATATTGTATTTCAAGTTCTAACAAGATTTGCACCAAAGCTACTCAGTCAAGCCCAGTCTAAAGACTCCATGGGAGTCCCTATGTGCTGCGAACTGCCTTCTTGCCTGCTGAGACAGAATCAGCCCCTCACAAGGCAGGAGGACCTGGCTTCCTGTCCCTCTTCCATGGGTCCCAGGCATGTTTGGATCAGGAGCAAGGAAGGAGGTGTGAGATATGCTGCACACAACAGGTGTGTTGGCCACGTTCTGAGGTTGAAGAGCAGCTACCTGCCTTCCAAAGCAAACTCTACTTCTCTAACCCAGCAGTTGGGAAGCCCAGCGCAAAGCACTTGACCTCTGCTTCTGGGTTTCTCTCTCTTCACTTGTGAGTACGGAAGGAGTGTGGCAGCCTCACGGCTAAGAAAACTTAGCAGGTCCAGGAGACTTCACTCTTGGGTTTGTTGAGATACTACGCAACACATTCCCATAACAGAATACTGGGTTTCATTCAGTAGATTCTTTGAAGCAGCAAGGTGGAATGTGCGTGGTCCATGTGACGATGATTACCAAAGCCAGATACCAGGCAAATCCGAGGCACTGATTTCATTCTTCACATCTTCCTGAAAGGAGTTTGCTGATAAAACATTTCATTCACTGAGACATCTGTCATTATGTGACCCTCAATAAGGAGTTAGTGGCAGAATTAGAAAGTCTTACGTTATCCCAGTCATTCATCCTGCATGAAGCTCTCGTTTTATATATTATTCCATAGAGTAAAAGTCTGTCACATGAAAGGAAAGTGAAAGCAGAATTTAAATTATAAAATTTCCCATCATTGCCATTTATCCTAATAGAACCTCAAATTCAGCATTGTGTTAACATGGTTCATTACATTTAATGATTTCAACAATGATAAACACAAATGTCCTCAAAAACACTTCAGTCTTTTTACCCATGGTCTTTGGAATAAGGTCCTGGTTGGTTTTCCCATGTGAATCTTCACCAGAATTTTAATCTAAGCATGATTTCTTGGACAATACAAGTTATGGGAATTATTAGCCAGTTAGCCATTTGTAACCCTAACATGACAACAGCAAGTGCAGCAGCTATGCAGTGGCCTGTTTTAGTGGGAATTAACCAACTGTGAGGTGTTCGCTACACTTGCAGGAGCTGGAAAAGGGCTTCTATTCTTATTAATACAAAGAGACAGGTTTCATGTGTCTCACAGGTACAGTTCTGAGAAGAGAACCACACTTTTATCTTTATCTTCTTCTCCACAGGGCTCCCTTCCTTTCCTCCCTTCCTTTTTCTGCTAAATCTTGCACATCTGGATCTGGCGGTGTAGTCTAAGCTCATTTTTTTTTTTCATTTGAAAGTCACATTTTACAGAGAGAGGAAGATAGTGAACCTCCGGCTCACTCTCAGGTGAGCACAATGACCAGCTGAGCTGAGCTGAGCTGAGCTCCTGGCCAAAGTTGAACACCAAGAATTTCTGTCACATGTCCTACGTAGGTGAATGCGTCACAAGGATTTGGGGCATCTCTCACTGCTTCCCCCGCCTTAAGCACAGAGCTGGACCAAAAGCAGAGCTGCCAAGGCACGAAGCAGCACCCTTATGGGATGCTGGTGCCACATGGCGGAGCATTAGCAGGAGGCACCGCCAACCCCTAAACTCATGTTGAAAAAGTGGTTGTTATAAGCTTTATTGCTACTGTGCTAAAATTTTATAAGGCTTGTGTTTTTTTCATTTATTGAGTAAAAAAGAAAGGAATAGGTTAGAGTTAGTGACAAGAATAAAAGGAGCATAATATGTTAATATTTAGGTAAAATAAGATATTCACATGCGCATGCTTATATCTGCTTGTGTCCATGTGTACATATCTGGTCCTGAGTAGTCAATAACCCAAGTTTTACATCCTAAAGAAGGAAGAATTGGTGTCAAATGTTGTGATCTTGTCAGCGTTGTGGATTCAAGTGATTTTAAAGATGGGAGGTCTTACCTGAGAAAAAATGTGGTTCCATTAGCAACCAGCCCTAAGTTGTATAGCCCACAGATTAAGTTTGAAAACAAAGGACTATAGTCTACTAAATATAATTGAATGTAGCTCACTGTACGAGAAGGTACAGAGCTGTTCTGTGATCGCTGTTTTGCAGAGATAAAGCAAAATACTAGATTTAGATTTATCTAGCACTTCACAAACTGAAATCCACTGATTAGTTGTTTCTGTATCTTGTTCCATCAGCAGCACCATGGAGATCTAAGGTCCCACCAGTGGCTTTTAGTAGCTCCTGAAATGCAGTTGGTTTCACCTGCAACCACCAGGTAGCATGAAGGCCAAAAGGTGGTGGTCTCCCACCCCAGAGCCAATTCCGTCCTTACATCAACGTCCTCCATAGCCTCCTGTGTGAACCCGCCCTGCCTATGCAGCCTCCTTTGCTGGTCCTCATTTGGTGGTCTTTGCAAATCTGATTGTATCTTGTCAAGCAGTCTCATTGTGTCTGCTGGAATTCTTGCACTCACTCAGAGGTGAGTCTTGTTCTGTCCAATCTTCAATATTTACATCTCTGAGTGCTTCATATACTGTAGACTGTTCCCCTCAGAATTCTGAATGAATTGCAGATCCTTAAGGTCAGTCATCTAAGGCTCTGTCATGTGTCAGGCACCGTTGCAGGCGGGAGACCACAGTGAACCATGTGAATACATAGACTTGTATTGGTGGACTGACACTATAACTGGGGGAGAAGACATCAGTAAAGTGTAGCCTTAAGTTAGTCACACAGTGCACTTGCTCCTGGTTACCACCAGCAGGAAAATCAGAGGGGATTCGAGGTGTCTGAGATGGAAGCAGCTGAAAGAAAACAGGCAGATGGAGGCCGGCACATCAGCCCAGTTGTGGTTAAAGGCCCTCTGCTGACAGCCTAGTATAGGCCTCTTAAGAGCTGCTCAGGCATGTGGCAGTGCCCGGTTCCCAGGCCAGGCTGGAGTGGCCCTTGGCATGGTGACCACAGTGAGTTCATGGCTGTCAGTGGGCAAAGCATAGAAACTGTATACTTTTTACCAATCGGGTAAATTAGTCCACCTTCCTTGGGAGGGGTGAGTGGAAGCAGCAAAACAGAGAAGGAGGATGCACCTGCTAGCACAGGATAGAAAAATGAGGAGAGGACACATCCTGCCACCCAGCGCAGGCTAGTCTTGCTCTGGCAGCTCTGACAGCCAACCTGTGACCCACCGTGGGAGTGGCAGTCCCTTCTTTACCACAGTCCTGCCCATACCCCAGCTGGACAGTCAGGAGGTGACTCACTCCTGCTAAAACCCTCACTTTGACACAGCAGCCTCGCCAGCCCCTGGACTCCCCCAACCGGGGCAACAGTCAGCAGGCCAGCACCAGAATGACATTTGGAAATACAGACGCCATCCCAAAACCCATTCCCTGGCCAATTCGCCTGGAGCTGCCTTGGCCCCAAGTGCTGCCAGAGCCAGTTACGTGGACATGGCCATCCTGGGTGTGTGTGCCCCTGTGGTACTGAGGGTTAAACAGAATCATCACCTCTGAGCGCTCTGCTGCCACCAAGCCTCAGGCACCTGGGTGGTCCTTGCTGGAAAGCACGCTTAGTTCCATGGAAAGATCTGTACTTAGGGAAACTGTTGCCCTCAACAGTTGACCAGCAAATCCTTGTCAAGTTACCACTACAATCAACCATTCTGCCGACTGCTGGGGCAGAGGGCTTAAGAAAGTAAAGAAGTGGAACAAAACATGAAGCGTGGGGAGAACAAGTTCCATCATAATTTCTGCCAATTGATGTTAGTTTCACGAGGACAAGGAGCAAATTCATATTACGTGGTGTACATCTGCTTAAGATATGTTAGCGAAATTGGCATCCAAAAGAAATGGAATCAATGTATGTTTCCCCGTAATGAAACAGGATTACAAAAGTGTTGTTCATTATGACATTTCAGATTCATTCAGGTGAACCTGGGTGGCTACAAAGCTGGATGAAGTGTAGCCTGATTTTCTACAGTTTGGTCGGAACACGTGAGACGTTGAACTGAATGGCTGTAAGGTCAGCAAATAATGAGGAGCAGAAAGCAGGAAAAGGCAGCTTGAAAGTGGGAAATTCAATACTGAAATTGATCACTTCTATATTCCTAAATGCATGTGTTAGTCTTAGCAGCAGATTTAACCTGTTTCACACCAAGGCTGCCAAGAGGGGCATCCTCACTGTCTAACTGAGTGGCTGTGCACACCAGTGCCAGAGACTGCCTGGACCCCATCGTTTGTGAACCTGCTGGAACTGTGCACCTGCTTCCATCCCATAAGGTGCTGACTTGAGCGCACTCCTGGAATAAAAACTGGAGTACTACAGACAGTGTTATCCAGTTACTGGGCTCCCCACCCCTACTTCCCCGGGCAAATGAATGAGTGCTGGTGTGCAGGCACCGTCTCTGGCACAGTGCTAGGTAGACAGCAGGCACTCAGGAACACTGGGGATTGGTTCGAACCTCTGGACCTGAGCTTCCAATTAGAGTAGTTGGTATCTGAAGCTGTGAACACTTGAAATGTGCTTAGTGTACAAAGCAAAAATATCCACCAAAGTAAAAACAGTTCTGCTCTAGACAAAATCACTTTCACTTTTTAATTGATGAAATCTTGGTTTTGAGTAAAGCAAAAATTAAATACTGATAACACACCTGCTGCAGAAATTATTTATGTGATACAATTCCATAGGCACTGGGATTTCCCTTACTCCCTCCCCTGATTTCCTCTAGATTATTACTATAGTATAGTCCTTCTATCTTAATACGGAAATTAAGTAATTATGTTCTGTTTAACCATAAAACACTGTGTCAGCTTTTCTGCACTTAATCAAATCCACTGACATAGCTGCACATCATAAAATAAGCCAGAGCTTTCTGAGAGACATCCTGGCTATTGACGAATACAATGACTCCATTCCTGGTATATTATGCACTACACAGCAAAGCTGAGTTATCTTCTGCTCCAGGAAATCTACAGGTGTGATTTTGAAAGTTTTGTTGTCCACATATTTGAGTGGCTAATATGATTACCTCATAATGATTGTTTGAATCATAACAATGCTTTATAAACATCACCTAGTTGGATTGGCAGTAGACAGAGCAGCACCTGTACAGAATTATTTTCTATTCCTTCATTTCCCCCCTGGGTTTCTTTCTCTCACTTTTACTGAATAAATATGATATAAAAGACAAACACCACTTTGTCCTACCAGGTGATATTTCAAGAAGGCCCAGACAAGACAGGTGTGTTTGAAGACAGCTGGCAGACTTTTGCTTAGTTCCACACCCCATCTCAGGGCCATGAGCAGTTAGATTCTCTTGCCAATGTCTTCTGAAGTCATTATGGAAAGAGGCTAGAGGGTGGGTGTTCAGTTCAGCCACAGCTCCTGACACTTGCATCCCATATCAGTGTGAGCCCAACAACTCCCTTCCCAATCCAGCTTCCTGCTAATGTGCCCAGGAGAGCAAGATGGATGGTCCCAGGGCTTGGGCCCCTGCCACCCACACGGGAGACCCACATGGAGTTCTGGGCTCCTAACTTGAGCCTAACCCAGCCCTGGCTGTTGTCAATATCTAGGAAGTAAACCCATAGTGGGAACCTCTTCCTCTCTTTCCAACTCTTTCACTCTTTTCCAATAAAAATAAATCAATCTTGAAAGAAAAAGAGGGATAAGCCACAAATTGTTTGCTCTTTGGTATAATGATTATATGAGTTGAGGGACTGTAGACAAGCAGTAGATTGGGAAAGAGCTATTCCTGGGGAAGCAAATAAACCAAACTCCAGGTTTTCGCCTCAGCAACATTGCTAAGACGTCACCGAGGAATGGGCTACTCCAGAGTCTAATTTTTTTTTTTTTTTTAGTTTTTCAAATCTCCCAGATTCAGCCACTCAAGTAAGAAAATGGACAACTGATCAGTTTATAGAATTTCAAATATTTTATAATTATTTGTTTTATAATCCCTGTAAAAAAAAGTCTTTTGACTGATTTTTCACGTAACAATGGTTCCAAAGATGAAATGGGTGTAAACAAAACACGTAGCATATGATTTTGTATGAAGTGCTAAGCGCCACAGCACTGTGGCACGACAGCGTCCCTGTCTTCAGACCTATGACAAAACAGCCAGAATATGAATGTTTCTTTCTCATTGAACGCTGCGCACTAGCTCTTCAGTTGGACTTCTACAAATGTGAAATTTAGGAGTTCAGTGTGTTGGAATCCTGTGTTATAATACGTTCTAGTGTTTTTTATATATACTGTGTAATGTGAACTGATTTCAAACTTATCTAGACCTGAGTTTTTTCTCTTCCATTAAGCTCAAATGTTTGGACAGTGTTTCATAAACTCAGTGAGATCGGGTCAAAATGTATTTTATGAGTAATGTATTACCTTCTGTAAAACTGAAATCAGAAAATGTACTAGATCCTAAAATATATTAAAACGGTTTCATCAACAAAACCAGTCACGATCAGTGAGGTGTTTTCCTGTCTTTGAATGATCATCAACAATTTTTTTTTCTTTGGTTGACTCACGCAAGTCCAATACTAGAATAAACTGTAAAATAAGACAGACCAATATATAAAAGTATAAGGCCATCACAGTAAAAGTTACACTGTTCTATACATGACCATATATATGAAAATGTGCGCATAGTTGTGGATAGGAACGGGGTTATTCATATGTGAATTGCAGCACCATGGAAAAGAAACTGCTACAGCAGAGTTCAACATCAAATTTCTCCACTCATATTTTGTGTTTACATTCAATAGCTAAGCATCAATCCCTTACTAACTCTTTAAGTTAAAAACTTACCGTAATGCAGGTCATTGTGAGTCTGTCCTTTTAACCCACCCTCAAAATGTTCAAGATTCGCTTTGCACCTTGCTTCAATTCCTATTTGCTATTAACAAGAATTCAGTATTCCAAAGGGGAGAGAAAAAGTGTAATGTTTCTATACTGTCTCTTATCTAAAGCATACTTTGCATCTTTTTTAAATCTTATATATATGCAGTATTAGAAATGTAGAAATGGGGTTGAGCACTTGATTCCAGTTAAGATGCTCACATCCTGTGATGGAGTGGCTAGTTCCAAGTCCTGGCTCCACTCAGGATTCCGGCTTCCTGCCATGTGCAACCTGGGAAGTGCCAAGTGATAATCAGTCAAGTAATGGGGTCCCTGCCCCCCACGTGGGAGACTTGGATGGAGCCTCCTGTCTTCATTCTGGCACTAGCTCCAACTGTTTGTTGTAAGCACGTGGAAAGCAGGAAATGAGATCTCCTTCCTTACTCCCACCCGCCCCCGATTAATTAATTAAATAGCTGAAGCAACATTGTTTGTAGGTAGTTATTACACAGATGTATGGGGATCTAATTAAGGTTGAGAGTCAACAGAAACACATGTATGTACATTTACTAGATGGTCTGGAATGAAGGGAAATGTGAACCTCTCTTCAGAATTCTTGACCACTCTACACCTAACTTTCTTCTTCTTTTTTTTTTTTCATTTAAGCCAACATCTTATTGTTAGAAGTGCTTTCCCATGACATCCACCATTAAAATTTTCATTTGCCTTTATTTTTCTGAAACTATAAAGGTACTTCAAAATACACTATAGTTACAAAACAATTACACTAAATAGATAACTTGGGATAAATTTAACCAAGAATGTGAAAGACCTCTAAAATGAAAATTACGAAACACACAAAAACCCAAAGACCTCCTATATTCAATGATTCAAAGAGTTAGTATTATTTAAATGTCTATAAGCAATTTATAGATTATATGTCTATAAAGCAATTTACAGATTAAATTTTTAGTGTCATTATTAAAATATCAGTGTCATTATTACAGATTTAGAAAATGCAATCCTAAAACTCAAATGGAAACACAAAAAACTCCAAATAAAGCATTCTTGAACAATAAGAACAAAACTAGAAACATCACAGTACCATGTTTCAAGACATACTGCAGGACTGTTATAACCAACATAGCATGGTACTGGCCTAAAAACAACGTATCGATGAATGGAAGACAGTGGAAGCGCCAACATAAACACATACATCTATAGCCAACTTATCTTTGGCAAGTGTGCTAAAAAATCTCAAGGAAGGGCAGTCCATTCAACAAGGTGGTATTGTGATAATCAGATTTTCATATGCTAAAGGCTTTTTTTTAAGATTTAGTTATTTTCATTTGAAAGGCAGATTTTACAGAGAAACGGAAATTCAGAGAAAAGGTCTACCATCTGGTGGCTCACTCCCCAAATGGCTGCAACAGCCAGAGCTGCGGAGATCCAAAGCCAGGAGCCAGGAGCCTCTTCCAGGTCTCTCCGACATGCCAAAGTTTTAAGTAAGATTTCTACCTTATACAAAAAATCAGCTGAAAAAATGGATCCAGGATCACCATTGAAGACTTGAAACTATGAAATTTCCTAGAGGAAAACAAAGGTGCAATATAGACTGTGATTTTTTCAGATAAAAATCCTAAAGTGTATGCCATGAAAATAAAGAACTCAGATTTCTATCAAACTAAAAAACTTCTACACTGTAAAAGAAACAAGGGACAGCGTGAAAAGGCAACTGACAGAATTAGAGAAAATATTCGCAAGCTATGCATCTAATAAAAGATTATTATCCGGAAGATACTAAGGAACTCAGAGTACTCAACAAAACAGTCCAGTTAAGAAATAGGCAAAGGATGTGGAAAAAAAAAAAAACATTTCTCAAAAAGAAATACACTGGCCAACAGACACATGAAAAAAATTCTCTAGTCACCAGGGACATGCAAATGAATGCCACAATGAGGTGTCATCCCACTCCAGTTAGAATGGCTGTCATCCAAAAGACAAAAAGTAATAAATGCTGCATGGAGGTACAGAAAGGGGAACACGAACACACTGTTTGGAATACAAATTAGTACAGCAATTATGATAATCGGTATGGCAATTCTTCAAAAAACTAAAATTAGATCTATCCTTCGACCCAACTTTCCGACTTGTGGGAACATATCCAAATGAGATGATGTCAGCAGAAGAAAGAGGCACCTGACTGCAGCTCTGCCTGCAGCGTTCTCCACAACAGCAAAAGTGCAGCATCGAGCTGAATGTCTGTCGATGGAGAACTAAATACAGCAAACGTGGGAGGGAAAGGAGTTATTAACAGGCTTGAATCCTGAATTCGTCGTAAAAATGGATGGAAGTAGAGGTTATTACACTTCGTGAAACAAGGGAGACATAGAGACACAAATACCATGTTTTCTCTCATGAAAGCTTATATGCATAGTATTGAAAATGCATACATGCCTTATTATTTGATATGTAAGTATTTATAATCTTCCCTGAATTATACAGTACATAAAAGTATACCTTTATTTCCTTGCTTTAAGGTACTTGTCATGAATCCCACAAAATGTGACATAAAAATCCCTGCTTGAAAAAAATTAGTACATGCACATAATATTTACATATGAAGAGAGTTTGGTAAAATGGTAAAATTGTGAAATGTATGTTCATTGAATATTTCTTTGGCATGTTCTAAAATTTTGGAAATACTATTGAAAAATTGAGCTAAAAGAGAAATTTACTTTGGTGAAACCATACATGCAACAGACTACAAAAGTTCATGGCAAAAACTATGGAAAAACTATGCAAGTATTTCAAAAACTTTTTGTACAAAAAATACAATGTTTCTTCCATTTTTCCCATAAAGATCTTGAATTACCTTTGATCTATTTTAAAGGTGCTTATTTTCCTGAGTTTCAGAAGGAGAGAGAGAGAGACATCTTCCATCCACCGATTCACGCCCCAAATGGCTGCAATGGTCCGCCTGCGACAGGCTGGAACTAGGAGCTTCTTTTGGATCTCCCATGTGGATGGCAAGGGCCTGGGCCCCTGGGCCATTTTCTGCTGCTTTTTCCACATGGTTAACAGGAAACTGAATTGGAAGTGGAGTAGCTAGGCCACAAACTGGGGCTCATATGGGATACCTGTGTTCTAAGTGGTGGTTTTACACCACAATGCCAGACTTATCATCCTATAGTTGATGTATGTATGACATTCAAATTGAGGCTGTCCTAGTGATTCACTCTACACAACAGGTGTTTATTCTTCAGAGCTGCGTTTCCGGAACATGTCTACCTGTGCACCACAAATCCTGGGGCAATGCCTCTCCAGTCATTTTGTGTATCTGACTCTCTCCCTCTAGCAGAGATCTCAGGAAGTGGGCCCGAGACCACATTTCATTAAGGAAAAGGAAGGAAGGAAGGAAGGAAGGAAGGAAGGAAGGAAGGAAGGAAGGAAGGAAGGAAGGAAAGAGAGAGAAAGAAAGAAAGAGGGAGAGAGAAAGAAAGGAAGAGCACATTTGAGATAAAAAGAAGGAAGGTCATAGAATCACAAAGCTGCTAAACCACAATACATGCTTTTATCAACCCTGTATTAATGCATTTTAGAGCATAGGCATTGAAATTTTTATTTCAGTGGAACTTTAGATCCTTTTTCATTATTGTGTGAATAATAATTTATCAAGTTCCTTAAGGTATTTTTAAACTACTATCACTATAGTGCCATAAAAATAAGTTTATAAAATGATATAAAACAAACTATATCCTTCCACACCCCGATTCTACTTCCCAGCTGAGCAGAATTAACCTTGGCTTGAAATGATTTTTATTACACTTTCTACCACTTACACAGGTACAAACATAATTTTGCTTTGAATTTACAATATAATTATTTTGTGACAGTGTCAGATCCTTATGAGACTATGATTAATGTTCTAGTTTGTGCTTAGCAAAAAGTGATTTATCGTATTATTCCGTTATTAAAACTCTGGTTATAGTTTCTAGACTTCATTTACAAATAAGGTCTGGTGAATAACCTGTATGAGCAAAGTGGTAAATATGTGAGTGAAATAATTTTTCTAAAAGTAAGTTCTAAACAGCCCCCCCAAAAAGTTACTTGTAAGGTCAACGTTGTGTGCATTGCTGTTCTTGGAGAGATTGCTGCTTGAAAAGTTACTGTGGCTGGGTATAAAATACTTGGTTCCTACTCATTTCCGTTGAGTTTCCTAATTTCTTCATGACTTCCTACATAGATACAACCATGATTTTGCTTAGATTTTAGTTACTCTTAGCAAAGGTTCAGTAACTTTACCAAAATATGACCTAATACAGTCCTAAAGGACTAAACCTTCCAGGAGCACAGTACATCCTTAACTGGAGTTTTGACTTCATTCCCTTTTATCTGTAACAATTTTGTGACTGACTTCACAACGCTCCTTTTCTGTCCTAGCCCTTTGTGAGGGGTAGGGATTCAGCTGCCTCTCCAGCCCCCCACAACCCTCAATTTTCTCTTGTCAAGCCTTGCCTTCCTATGATCTGCCTTCTCTTCTGTTTCTCCCTTCTTTTCGCCAGACAACCTTCCTTCACACCTTCTGCCCGACTGCGATCCTGCTTAATTTGGATATTACTCCCAGAAGCTTGTCCTCAGGGAAGGGATTTATGCTAGAAGAGAAGTGGGAATTCTCAGGTTGAAGAAGGCTTTAAGCCCTTATCTGATCCCTGATCCGTTTCACTACCCATGATCTAGAATGTGTACACCCTTCTGGGTCACTTACTGCCCTTCTCTGCTGTCTGGAACCCTTTGGGGACATTCGTGTTCTCTGGCTAGGAGACAACCACTGCTCTATGCCACTTCGTCTTGCACTGTTGCTGCCACCACATAGGACCTAGGGCTCAGCGAGGTGCCCCATTCCCACTTGCATTTTGAGGATGACGGGCATACCTTGCCCAGCTTCTTGTTGTAGCTTTGTTATAAAGTTTGGCTTCACTACTCTAGTTGCTTCATCTGTGCTTTTATGATGATAGTTTGGAAATATTAAAAAGATGTTCCATTGTTGTGGTTCCTTAATCTCCTCCCCATTTTGCTTATAGGTACTGATTCTTAAATGAAGACACTGTCATTCTGTGTGACTTTGGCAAGGTGCCTTTGTATCGACGCAAACAGGAGTCCTTCAAGGGTCCTAGTTACAGAAAATTATCACTCACAAACATGTTGCCCTTCATTTAAACTGTTAGGGCCACGCTCTCAAGAAAACGCAAGACTTCCAGTCTCCACCAGGCCAGGGAATGGTGCAACCTGACAGCCGACCACCAGGAGCTCGGGCCAGCTGTTACAGAATGTAATTAAAACAGTCTTGATCATTAGCACCACTTGTTTATGAACGTGAGGATATTTCTTATGTGATTATACCGGTCACCTTGTCAGAGGAGGGGTGACAAGGACAAACCCTGTGAGAGACAGAACTGTGAGCCAATTATTCAAAAGCAGACACACTTGGACTGCCTTGAACTACCCTACACTCTGCACCACCTTCACAAAAGCAATAACCTGACTGCTGTGTGTGAATGATGTTACGCTTTGTTTAAAGGCATTCTGTTCGCGTATAAAATGAACCCAAACCATTCCTCCCAGTGGGCACAGGACCATGCTTGCCTTGAGTCCAATCGTCCACCTCTGCATCACACGCCTGCCATTTCCTGGCATGCCCTCTGCAACTGTTGTTAATTTCATCACGTTTTCACTTTTATTTACTGAAGGATCACACATCACCCAGACAATCCTTTTTTCCCACCTCCTTCCACAGTGCTTCATTCTGAACGATCCACTGCTCGCCAGTGATATTTTGCAGTCAGAGCTCAGGATTACAACTGTTTTAAAAATGTCACGTTTGGAGGAAGAGCTAGTGCCTTTTCTTTATTGCTGGGTACCTCTAAAAGCCCTGCCATCATCAATCCACACAATGTCTACAATTAACTCTGCCTGCCACCTCCAGGTCCTTGTTGCTGTCACCCACGGCTCCAGCGCCCTCCTGCCTGCACCCCCTCCATGACTTAATATCTGACCAGCTCACTGCCTTGCTCTCCCTTCACAGATACACCCCTCTGCCGTACTCACCTGTTTTTTGTGCTAGAGCCCACGAGTCAGTGCATGGGCTATTTTATTTCCTGCTGTCATTCTCGCGGTCACCTGTTCCCGCAGCCTACAGCCTCCTGCCAGCCACACCCGTGTATCCAGGTGCCCCCTGGTACCTCGGCCTCACTTAGATCATGTATAGTCACATTTTAGAACTCTGCATGCCCACGGTGCAGGTCACAGTCCCACAGCCCCCCTAGCCACGGTCACATCATAGAGTTGTCCCTGGCATAGCCCCCTCTCAGGCTGACTGACAGCACCATGCACTTGGTGGCCAAGGTAAAAGCCAAGAGATAGCTGACGCCCAGGGCCGCTTCCCCTCCCTTGCTTCCTTATTCAGTCTTAAATCCTTCAATTCTATGCCAGGTCTGCATTTCCTCAATGTCTCTACATCCAGTGTACCCCTTAGTATCTCCACTGACTTTGAAAATATTCCAACGCCACATGTCATTCCACTGTGTACAAGCAATGGAAGTTTGTGCCAGCTTCAGGCCTGTCTCTCCCTGGCCTTTGCCCACACCCAGCCCAGCTGTGCATGTTTGAAACACGGATCCTACTTCCCAGTGCACAGATAGAGTAGAAACTCCTGCAGGTCCTTCCTAATCCAGTTCCGCCCTTGCTCCTTGCAGCCCCCTGCCCTCATCAGCCAAGGCCTCTCCCTCCTGGGATGCCTGATGCCACGACCCTCACAAGTGCTTCATCCCTTTTGCCCTCAGGTGCAGCAGCTCATCTTCTCACCTTCCTCCATGCCCAGTGCCACCCTTCACTCCTGTGGCATATTGAAACTTTCATCTTGACATTAGTTCACAGTAACTGGTTATATTATCCTAAAATGCAAGAGGTATTTTCCTAGAAGAGCTGTGTACGTCCCCGACTGCCAGGCTGTTGGGCTGTGTCCAGTAAACCTCTGAACATGCTCTATGGAGCTGTCAGCCTTCCGTGACCCAGTTGGGGTGGGCGGGGGAGGCAGGGAACCATGGACTCAAACTGGATAGAACAAAACCAAGCACTCACTGATACATTTCAGCTGTCACCAAGTATCTACTGACGCATGCCTGCTGTGTGCTCAGTAATGTGCCCTCTACTTTGAGCTGCGAATTCAATGATGACCAAGATAGCTCCCTAAAGTTCGGTGGGGAAGAGAGCAGACAAAAAGACAATAATGGTGTTTCTAACTACCTAGCATTCATTGTGTTTTTCAGCGTTTTGGTTCTCGATGTGGGGAAGGTGGCAGTATCAGGGCCAGGGTGCACGGCTACCCTCGGAGTGCTGGGGACCTTGGTTGTGACCGAGGAGAAGCTTGGTGGTGTTTGCTTCCTGCCGACAATGGAAGCCCAGAAAGCCCTGGAACCCAACTCGGCCTCATGCCAATTCTAATTACCTGCTTCAGTGACTCACCCATGCTTATGTGTGATGGAATTAACACTGGCACTGAACCCTCACTTCCGTGGGTTATTTGCTGTTTTTCTTGCAGTATTCAACGTGTTAGAAATCTTTGTGGCGAGTCAGAGATTTAGGAATAATGAAATTTCCTTAGATTTGTCCTGGGTCGTGATTTGCTTGTAATAGATTGATACTGAATTGGCTGTCATCATCGCCTGCTTCTACTTCTCTGAGTCTCATCCTGTCAGGAGCAGAAGGGAGCAACTTTCTGAATGTCTTTCATATTTCATCCAAACTTGTTGAAGAATTAGAACACTTCCAGGTCTTATTTTCAAGTCAGTGGCAAGCTCACTGCCTCTTCTTAGCTCTCCCACAGGTCGACTTTCCTTGAGCCATTCTTGATGCTTTGTACAAACTGCTATTTTAAGCAAACTGCCTTGTATCCTGTTGTGGGTATGGTGAGATCTGCTGCAAGCATAGGGTCTGCTTTGTTTTGGATCTCATGTGGGAGGCTTTACCTTTGATTTGTGGGGAAAGAAGGCGAGGATTCCATGGCTGCAGGGTCCCAGGCCTGTTGTTTTTCTCAGGTAACCTCAGGGCTAAACTGGGAGCCAGGAGCATGCCCAGGCCAAGAGCCTAATATCACCCTGTGTTTGGCCAATGCAATATCCAGTTTAGATGATGAGTTAAAAAATAGTCTGTTTTTCCTAAAATCAATTTGTTAAGGAGTGAAATTTCAGTGAAAGCCTTGTGTAAGAATCCAGATATTAGAGCCCAGAGGGGGGAATTACATGCTTTTAACCGGTCAATGCCCTTCGATTCAGACAAGCCAAGTCAATTTTTCTTCCTTCCTACGTTGTTTCACAATTATGAAATCAGGTGTTCTCAAAGTGACAAGTGAGGCTGCCATTCGCAGTTACTGGGGTTTGTTTGTCTAATGGCATCTATTATTGAGCATGACACAATACCCCAAGTCATACTGGTGCAGGTGAGCTGTGACTGTTGAAGATATGTGATCTTCCTGATTTTTAAAATGGTTTGAGAGAACATTTGAAGGAACAAAAGTAAAAGCCTACTTAATAGCCAGACAAATCCTATAGTAAAGAAGTAATATAGGAAGACATTTAAAATGCAGCAAATTCCTGCTATCACTACTGTTTGGTGGCCTTAATAACATACTGGCAAAAGGGCCAGCAAGAGCACTCTTGGGCTGTCTGCTTGGTCCCTGGCAGAGGCCTTCCACTTCCAGGACAGCCTTGGCTGACAGCTCCTTGGGGTGGAATGCTGTGCCCATGTTGGTTATCCTGCCTGGTTAACTGCACATGAAGGAAGCCAGAAACAATTTGTTGAATGATTAAACAAGATGTGACATAGCTGGAAGTTGCACTTGCCAGGGCACAGAGGGGCTGAGCTCAGTGGAGCTGTCACAGCACATTGAGGGTGCTCCCCAGCTGGGACTTCACCCTTACTCCAAGCCCTGGGGTAAGTGGACCACCCACCAATTATGGAAAGAAGGACACGTCCCCCTGTGAACATGGGTGGATAAACAATGGCCTTCCCTGCGCCTCCCTGAGAAATGTGGACCCACGGTGGCCCCCAAGCTTGTCTAAGAGGCCTCATATCTCTTGAGTGGCTACAGTAAATTTGAGTGGAAACACACAAGTGTCCGGACTGGAGATGGAGTGTGACTCAGTCAAACAGCTTACAGATGCCATGTGCTCACTGGAGGCTTGCAGGAGGCCACTTTCTTAAGGCCACCTACCTCCTCCTAGCTTTCTCACTGCCTGATATTGAAGAGACCTAATTCCTGTGCAGTAGCACATCCATTACATCGAAAATTGTCCTACACTTAATGATGCAAGCAAATTCAAAAGTATTGGCTAAAATCTGTTATCATTTCTCTCTTAAAATCATTGTGTCAAGTTTTAAGAACCAAATTTCTAAAAATTCATTTAATGGCCCCTTTTTGCTAATGTGATGAGAATATTTTTGAATAAATTCTCTATGTATGCTTTAGCCACCCATGAACAGAAGAAATCTCTCTCTCTCTCTCTCTCTCTCTCTCTCTCTCTCTCTCTCTCTCTCTCTCTCTCTCTCTCGTGTGTGTGTGTGTGTGTGTGTTTAGGAAGCCAGTCCCTTAATCCTCCCCTTCTTTCAGTCTCAGTGGGAGAGAGAGGCCTGCCTGTATTTCCTCTAGATGGCAAGTCAGGGTCTGCAGAGAACAGTGCAGTGTTACATCTATTCTTTCTAAGCCTTCGTGGCCAATCATAGGGGGGAAGCATGTTCCGGGATGTGTGTGGGGTGCAGCTCCTAGTAAGCAAAGCTTGCTTCTCAGTGGCGCCAGTGCAAAGGCAGGCATTTCCCTCTGCTGAGCAGCTCCCTTCCAAATGGTACTTATGGGTCAGGATTCACCTGTACCCACCTGCCACCTTCACCCCTCACTCCTGAGTTCACCGTGCTTCCCTGTGCGAAGCTACAGTACAGGGAGGCTCCACTCACTCCCTCCATCTAGATGGTTTGGAGATTAGCCATAGGGTCACACCTAACCTCAAGATAAGGTAGCTATTGAGAGGTAAACCCCAAGTGAAACACATCTGATGCCCAGCCAGCTGGATTTTGTTCCATTTCTTACAACCATGGGAACCAAAGTAGAAAAATATGAAATCTTTCATGATTGATAGAGAAATCTGTCTCATGAGATGATCCACATGGTGTTCTGTTTTTTTTTCCCCATTGTTTGAAGGGCACCATATGGAAATGATGGGAGGACTCAGGTATGTAGGGGGACTCTGTGAGTACCCTGAGTGTGATACATGCCAGCCAGTGTTAGGTTGGAACCCTTGCACACCTCTGCAGATGGCTGCAGGCAGTATAAGACGTGAGATCTTGTACCCCCGGACAGGGCTCAAGCACCCCAAGGCCCGCCTCCATGCCATGAATTTCTCCACTCCCACAATCTGTTTACAGGTAAAATCGTCCCCATATAAGCAACACTTGAACTGTAATTAATTAATGAAATTTCTGTTTTTCATAAATGAAGTTTTAATTATTAAAAATATCTTCAATAACATGAAGATATTGGTGCTGCTTCACTTGATATGAAATTATAACTGTTTATTAGAAATAATCCCAATGATCTCAGCTATTGTTCTTGTGCCTGGTTCAATCACTCCAAATCCCAACCTTCCCTAAGAACAGCCTAACAGTGTTCTTATAAAAGTGTTAGCAGTGACATTTTACAAAAACCAATGTGAGAGAGTACTGGCCGCTAAGATGTCCAAAACCTAATCCCCAGCACCTGCACAGATGTTCTCCTTCAGAGCAAAGTACCCTTTTTCAGGTGTGATGAAGTTACAGGTCGTGAGATGAGAAGAGTACCACAGGTTACGCAGGTGGGATCCTGTGTGCACAAAGGTTCTCTTAAGGTAGAGGCAAGAAGTACAGCCACACAGAGATGCAGCCACAAAAGAGGTTGAGAGACAATCCAGTTGGCAGAATAGGGTAAGGACACATTTAAACAGACAGAGAAATATTAGCCAGTGCAAAGCAGAGAGGGCACATTACAGGAAATAAGAGAGGACAGAACAACAGCAGAGGGATACCTGGAGACTGACAGACACAGGAAAGCAGCAAACAAAACAGTGTGGTGTTGCAGTGACTAATACCCCAGCAGCATTCAGTAAAAGGCAATCTGAATTGCATTAGCAGCCAGAACTCCACCAGCAACAAGGAGGGGAGGGAAGTTTACTGAGAGCTCCAGAGGTGAACCTAGAGAAAGAACTGCCTGTCATGTTGGTCTGATTTGACCAGGAGCAGAGACAGAGCAGCAGGTCCCAGAAGGGCAGTGTGGGAACAGGGTGTATTTCACAGCCCAGTCTACTCCCTGGAGCTGAATCGGGCACCATTTTGTTTAAGGAGGCAAGGGCTATGGGACAACACTGCACATGCACTGAGCTGGGAGTGAACTCATGTCTGACTCAGTGAACTGAAACAATGTGGCATCCTACAGGTTCCACCGAAGACAGGTGTGGGTAGCTCTCAGACCTGATGGCCAGCAGAACAAGACAGCTAGTAATAGCACATCAGGTACCATTTCTTACAGTTTGGCAAAGAATGTAAGACTGCAGGGGACAACAGTGAGCTGCGCATGTGCTGAGATTGTTGAGAACTCAGAAAAATAATACCGACTATGGCAATGTACATGTCAAAATGGGTCTGTGTGAGTAAACTTCCTTCGGAACTAGGGAGAGGAGCTTTCTCTGGCCCTTGCCTGCTTCCAACTTTGGGTCCCCACCCTCTTTCGTAAGGACCATCAGGATCGCTCCAGAAACCCCTCATAACAAACAAACAAATGAACAAACAAACTAGAATAGATAGACAGAGAACAACTAGGAAAGCTTAGAAACAGACAGGAAGCGGTCAGCCGGGATGCACTTATAACTCACTGGGTGGGACACAAAGATCAGTTACTCCTCTCTGGGGTGATAAAGATTTCTCTGCACACCCCTCCCAAAAACGTTCACCTAAACTGTTGACATATGTCCTGTTAAAGTTATAGAGTTAGACTAACCCGATAAACAGCCAGGTTCAGCAAAATCATGCTTCAATGCTATAAAATGCTAAATACTAACTTTAAAATAGATGAGAGACAGCTGAATAGCAATCTATAGCCATTTTAAGGTATATAGAACATGGTTGAATATAAACCAAAATTGAAATGTCTATGAGGAAGTCACAGGTTGTGGTTGAGAACCTGCATTTCCCTAGTAACATATTGGTTAATCAATACCATGTCAATTAATGCCATAATGTTGTAAATGGTTGTAAATATTATGTTGGGTTTTTTACTTGATTGGGATGATACTCTGCTGGTTCTACCGTCATACCAGAGATGGTCTCACCAAGAAGCCATTGAACTTACCAGGACAATAAGATGCTGGACTTTATGATTGGTCAAAACCTCCAATGAAAGAATCTCAACTGAATTTGAACTATGGAAATGCAACAAGGTGGAGCAATCCACCGTGGGGGGAAGGTTTGGGGAAGGGTGGGGGGAATCCCAGTGCATTAAAAAAATGTGTCACATAATGCAATGCAATTAATAAAAAAAAAATAGGTCTGTGTGGCCCTCAGACTTAATGCCTAACAGGTACTGGCAAAATCAGCATCAACAACAACCTAACTATATAGGACACCTGGTATGTCCCTAATCCTGGGATCTTCTCGAACCAGAGTGGGCAGAAAGGTTGTACAGACAATGGTGCAGCCTCAGCACGGTATTACAGGAGTTGGAGAGTGGTGAGCCAGGAGCTGGGGCTGCAGAGGCCATGGTGGAAATCTAACCTAAGAACCCAGACCTAGAACTCGCTGGAGGGAGTGGCACAAGTGACTGCAAACAAAGAATTATGTACCAAGTGCAATATGCAAAATTGAACTGTAGACCTGTGGGTGACACAGTTTAAAATACCTGCCCCAAGGAGAAGAATCTGCTACCCAGAAGCGCAATGTCCAAGAGCCAAAAAAGAGACAGAGGCACAATGAATACACTGAAGACTCCCCTACAAAGGAGCAAAACCCTTTGCCAACATCAGAGTTCACTGAGGAAGGCATTGAGAAAATAGAGAATACAGAATTCAAAACACTTGTTATAAAGCTTCTTATCAACAATGAGAAGCACATAAAGCAGGCATTCAAGGAATTTAAGGAATATGTCACACAGGAAATGAATCAAATGAAAGCTGATATATCAGAAATGAAGAATACAGTGGAGCAAATTAAAAGTACGGTGGAGATACTCCAAAATAGAATGAAGGAGGTAGAAGAAAGAATCTCAGAACTGGAAGATATTTCCTGTCACCAGGGGGAAACAAACACAAAGCTGGAAGCAGAGCTGGATCAGGCCAAAAACAGCATTCAAGAATTGAAAGACACTATTAAAAGGCCAAACATAAGAGTTATGGGAGCCCCAGAAGCTGCAGGAGGAGAAGCTGGGTTTACAAATGTATTGAATGAAATAATTATGGAAAATTTCCCTAATCTAGAGAAAGAATTGGGAAACGGAATCCAGGAGGGGCACAGAACTCCCATTAGGGTTGACCTAAAGCAGTCTTCACCACGACACATGATCATCAAGCTCTCTTCAACTGAACATAAGAAAAAGATCCTTAAATGTGCATGTGAAAAAATGAACTGACATGTGAAGTAATGCCAATTAAGCTCACAGGAGATCTCTCACAGGAAACTAAAGGCAAGAAGAGAATGGAGTGACATATTCCAGATTCTAAAAGCAAAAACTTGTTAGCCCAAGATAACATACACAGCAAAACTTTTCATTTGTTTTTGAAAATGAAATAAAATTCTTCCACAGTAAAGAAAAGTTAAAAGAATATGCCTCTTCCAAATTGCCCTACAAAGGATACTTCAAGATGTTCTCTTGACAGAGAAAAGGAAAAGCTCCCACCAAACCAAAGGCAAATGTGAAGAACATCCCAGTGAAATAACAACAGAAGACAAAAGCAATGAACAACCCATTGCTAAAGTGACAGGACCAAATTACCACCTGTTTACATCAACCCTCAATGTAATGGCTTAAACTCATCAGTCAAATATCCTAGATTAGTAGATTGGATTAAAAACAAAACCCATTTGTTGCCTACAGGAGACATATCTCATCAACAAAGATCAGTGGAAACTGTGTCTCTTAGACTTTGATTTTTTTTGTTAGTTTCACCTCTTTCAAAACAGTTTTATTAAATTGTTCAGTGACTCGTAGATCATACATTAGCATCATTTTCTTCGAGAAGGTTCTTGATTTTCATTTCTCCAGCAACACATTAGTCATTCAGTACCATGTTATTTAGCTTCATGCTGTTGTTCATTTCTTTTTTTTCTTCCTGTTGTTGATTTTGTATTGTGGCTTTTCATTTAAGGGGATATATAGTAATTGTGTAATAGAGACTATCATATCCAGATGTGAGGATACAATGCAGTATGCATCTCTACTTTCGGACAAAGATGGACTCTCAATGAAACTGTTAACTATATTTTGACAATAGTATGCTGAACTCTGCCATTGTCCATGCCTGCAGTGATGGACATATGATTGTGTATGAAGAACTATACTATGGTAATGATACAGGGGAACTCAGTGAGGGGAAAAGGTTATTGGGGAGGGAATAAGGGAAACCCCATGGTCTATGGAATTGTGTCAAAAAATGATAATAATGAAAAGAAGTAAAATTTTAAAAAAAGAGGTTGAGATGCGTGCTCTGAATGTGGCAGCGGTGCAGGCAGCCTCTAGAATGTAGGAAGGCAACACAAGAGATTATTTCCCCAAAGCCTCCAGGAGCAGCACAGCCCAGTTCACACTGTGACTCGGAGACCTGTCAGCTGAATCACTGTGTCCTGGGCCACCACCTGGCATCCCTAGGAGAAGAGTACCCCTGCTGTTCAGCACCTGCCCCGGGTGCACCCCAGCCTGTTTATGGCATCTCTGTGCTCTCTCCAGGACACTGCTGTGGAAGAATCTTTGAAGGGGCTACGCTCCTCAATATCCTATGGATTAAAAGCTGGAGGAGGGAGTGGTGGTCAGCAGATTTAGTTCCCAGAAATCTGGATTGCAGTGATTAGGGGAAAGTGGTGCCTCAGTGGCCAGCTGGAAAAGGAGAATGACTGTAATTGAAAAAGTGTTTGCTTATCTCTTAAGAAGAGACGAAACAACAAATTTATTCCTTTTTCTGCTTCTGGATGTTGCCACCTATTGCTGCAATTCCTGGAGCTTCAGCAGCCATTTTGTGGTGTGGAAGGAAGCCAGTTGTCCCTCTACAGATAGCACAAAGGAAATCTTGAAGGAACCTGGCTGCCAGATGACAGTGTTCATCCGTACCTCAATCAGCCAGCTGGAAACCCTGTCTCCATGTGCAATGTTTGCTTCATGTCACTGAGCAAGTCTCACGTGACAGAGGAGTGTCAGATCTTCCAGCAGCAAACATGGATCAGGAGAAAAGCTTTTGTGTGAAAGAAGTCTCTGTGCACCTGTTTCTGGTGATCTTAAATTGGTGGTTGAAATTTATATTGCACCCAAACAAACAACCAACCAAAACCAGCAAATACTGCCAAGCAGAGCTTCTCTTTATCAACAGCTCACTGGGAGCAATGAGAACCAAGAGTCGCTCTCTGTGTTGATGATTTTAGTAATTTGGGGTGTGTCTTATCTCTTGTCATAATGTAATGGTATGACAGATTGCCTAACTCAATGTCACGTTTGCTGAGTTGATCTGTGGAATCAGTTGCCAATACCAACAGCATATCGAAGGGTGGATGTCTTCTCTATCTGAAGTCTTCAGACTTGCTTTGTTTGACTATTTCTTTTCTGTTTTTTAATTCTGTGCAGGTGAAATCTGTCTACTCTAGCAGTGAAGGATTCCTTAGCTCTCTTGTTGCTGGTAGTCCCAGGTCCTAAAAAGAATAGCACTGTGCCTAGAAACCAGACTGGTCCTAATGCTGTATTCTGGGTACCACTGTGCTGTGTTTTTGCAGGACATAACACAGAGCCCCTGAAGGAGGCAGCATCTCATTTCAGTTTGTGACACATTTCACAAACTGAAAGTGCAGAGCACTAAATGAAATCAAAGGTCCCTTTCAGTTGAGAAAAGAACAGTGAACCTAAATAAGTTAGGATTGATGAGCGGGTACTTCAATCACTTCCTGCCTTTGGGCGAGTCATTTTACCCTAAATGGAATTCTGTTTCTCACTTGTGAATCAAAAGCGACTGAAATGAAGGATTTAGAGTCACACAAAACGAATTTTTATCCCAGATGACTAAGTCCAGGAGGTCTGCAACCAATATCTGCTTGACATATTTTGCAGAAATTTATAGAAAAAAAATCACTAAAAATAAAATGCATTTGATCTAGAGAGAAGCAAATTAACTAAAAAAACAATTTACTCATTCACTCATTTCCTCATTTTCTCTTCCATCTGTTCACCCATCCATCCATCCAGGATTGTGTGACAGACTATGTGCCGTGCTAAGTTCTGAGCCGGAGAGAGAGCACAATGAAAGAGAATTAAAAGTGCACGCTGTACATGTGTGTGATGGGTATTGTGTAGTGGTGGTTGGAGCACATGTCTCATATTTGCCACCTGTTGGAACCCTCATTCTACCAGCTGCTGTTCCTTTGCGGCTTTGGATACTATTTCTGCTCCATGGGACCTGGGCGGTGGGAGAGGGTACTAGTGGCCTTTATCTTAGAGCTTCTCATCATTTTCTCCCTCTCTCCTCACTTGTCATGCTTCGATGTCTCCTATGCAAGATGCAATGTTGGGCATCAATGCCCCAGTGCCCTCTTCTCACTCCTTCAGGCTCTCAACCAAGCTCACTTGCATCCAACCACACCTGGAAGTGGGCCTCCTTGCTTGTAATCTGCTGCCAAGGCCACCAAGACTGGCCCAGGTTGTGGTCTATCCTCTGACCTTGGTAAAGGTCCCTGAAGCTTGGCTATTGGCCGAGTCCCCATGCTTGGCACACTCGGGGCTGCTTTGGTGCAGCTGTGTTGGTTCTCATGACCATGTCATTCCTGGCCCTTTAGTCTCAACTGTGATTTGAAGCTTTCTTGGCTCATGCCCTGAGAAATAAGCTGTAAGAGCCAATTGTCACTGTCCTCCACCAGCATATTTGGGCAACCCCAGATCACCCAGTCTTCTCTGTTACAGAGAGAGAGATCATGCTTAACCACTCCCCAGAGGAACCAACCACTGGCTCTCCTAATCCCTTCTCTTCTGCACCGACTGCCCCTGTCTGAGGGCCATAGCCCAGCGAGGAAGGCAATGGGAGATCCAATTCACATGTCTGTAGATGTAAATATTTTGGAACACACTTTATAATTGCCTATGTCATTGTAACAAACACTCTAATGCCGTTGCTGTATGCCGGCAACATTACGATGAACGCGGCCCAGGCAGTGTTCAAGTACCCGTGAATTACCACAGGTGGGAAAAGCATACGCTGTTCCTGTTTCCATTTTAATGAGGAAGCTGAGGGCACTGGCCCAAGATCTTATCACTAATCCAGGCTGGGGATAGGGGCAGAATTTGGGTCTGAGCTTCAAAATGTACACTTGTAACTGTTACTTTATGGGAAAAGATACAGCATATATAAGCTTTCATGAAGAACAACGGGACGCACACCAAAATGGAAAGACTGGAAAAGTACTCCGGGCGTGCGGAAGGGCAGGACGTGTTCAGCCAACAGGGATGCGTTTGGTGTGATTACATTTGGATGTGAGGGCGAAATGTCAGAACTTGGAACTTGAGAAAGGATCTTAAGGAAATACTCTGGAGGAGGCACCTTGGTCAAGGTCTGGGATTCCTCCTGCAAACAACCAGGGCAGGGCTTTGGCTGGTAAGCAGCATGCACTGTTTGAGGAAGGAGTGCCCCCCGCACCTCAGGAAAATAAAACAAAAAGGACAGAACTTATAGCTGGGGGGTGGGAGAGGAAGTAACAGGGTCCCTGCCTGCACCCAAGGGAAATAAAACTGATGGCTAGTCGGGGGAGACAGGAGGTACCAGGGGTGTCACACTGAAGAATCTGCTCTTTGATGAGTTCATTCAGCAGGTACAATCTAGTACCTGGGCCGTGAATCAGAAATGCTGTGGGTCAGCCAGTGGATGGACTGTGCCATCCAGGGCTGACAGAACAAACAGTAACCGACACGTGGGCACCAACCATGCCCTGGGAGAGGTCTGTGTGAAATGTCTGGTGCTGCAGTGGGATGAAGTCTCCCCTGAGGGCCGAGGGAGGCCACCTGCCCTGGAAACCGACGGCACTTGACAGCACAACCAGATCTTGTTAAATAGCTGTGTCTGCTGTACACCAAGTTCATCATAAACAATGAGCTGTTTTGTGGATTTGTTCTGAAAGGTTCATTTGATTGCTTTTGTCAGGCAATGAAATGGTCTTACCAACCATGTACATTCAAACATGTTCTCTGTTCCCAAACTAAGAATAATCTACTCACTCGGCAGAGCTTAACTTAGAGTCCTGGTGGGAAAGTGATGCCAACTGGCACAGGTGAGCTGAACATCGGCCCTCTGCTCCCAGGGCTTGTAGACTATCTGCAAACATCTGTGGTGTGCTAAATCATGATAGCTTCAGATCATCAACGTACCTGGCCATGAAACATTACTTTTAAAAGGCAGTGAGCACCACCAGGCTGGAAACCCCAGAGCAGCCAGGAACAGGTGACGCAAGAGATTCGGTGACAAGAAGAGCAGCGGAAGCCCTGACCACCATGCCTGAGCTCGCCTAACAGACGTGGAACAGGCCCTGGGTACCCTGAGGAGAGAATCACACCCGCCCACGGCAGAATGAGGCTTGTGAGGATCACCCCTTCTCGCTGATGGCTTTGAGTTTTCTCTGGAACCTTCACACTGCCAAGTTCAGGCTTAATCTTAAGAATTCTGGCCCCATGGCTTAAATTTGTTTCCAAAAGTACCACCCGGAGTACTGACTATCTTTTGCATCTGTGGTGGTCTGCAATCCTAAAATGCCACCCTAACTGGACTACAAAGCTATAAAGGAAGCATATCTAGGCTTGTGGCCCAACGTCAGTTTGTCACTGGAAATCACTAATTGGCAGAGAGGTCAATGGATAAATACAGCATTCATAAATTCTGAATAGTGTTACTTAATCAGCTTGTCTACATACCTATGATGCTTTTATGAACCAGAACTTACCTGTGTGCAAGCATACTACCTCTGACGAGGTCCATTGTTTCAAAAGAGCACTGAGCCTCCCAGCAGTTAGTGCTGTGCCCCCCCCATTTGTGCCCCACCCCCGCAGGTCCCGGCAGATAGTGTCGTTTCCTGTCTGACCTACTTGGCCGTCCCCTGAGCTGCAGGCAAACGCTGCTGCTTGCCCGTTTCTGACCTGCGAGCACGCAGGACTCTGTGTTCTGTGTCCTTCACAAACGACTTCTGTTTTTCAATCACTTTAAACAAAATGACAGGAGCCCCAGAACAGTTTAGGAGAATGTTGGCATACCAAAAAAAAGGTATTCTTTTTTTCTCTGCAAGGTAAAGCTTAAAGATTGTTGTAATATTGAGGAAGTCAGCTGGTTTATTAGGAAGGTAACACCTATTGAAAACAGCAGGGATCCTTTTGCCATCGTCTTTTGGCTTGTATCTGTCGATTTCCTCCTTAACCAGGTACTGCTGTTAGCCACTTCATGTTTTGACTCACAACAGCACCTGGGAGATGGGGACTGTCACTGCCCCGTTTCACAGACTGGCCGACTGAGACGCCAAGGGATCCCCTGCTAGTTCTGGAGGGCTGAGATGAGCCGCGTGAGGCACTGTCCTTTCTCCCCACTTCTTGTCGCGCACTTCAGCAACACATGGCAACCAGGGTAGGTAGCTGGCATGTTTTGTGGCAGTTTGGTGCCATTCCCCTACCCCTTTCTGTGGCTGCCTCCCCCAAATGCTCCATGGATCAAAATCTCCACTTCTTTCTCTTCATTCCTCCCGATTAAACAGTTGAATTCTTTCAGTACCTGGAGAGGCGCAATTAGATGATCTAATTATAGTTGTACTGCAAGATATGCGCAGCATGGAAGCGGAAACATTCCAAAAGGTGTTTTGTTTCTAAAAAGAAATTAAATTAAGCCTTAATTGATACACATTTGGAGGTATTTTTAACAGTATGGTCTTCCCAGCTGTCCTCTCTTCTGCTGGCTCCCAGGGTCACATGGAAAACTCCATGACAAACTGGAAGAATCAGGTGCACATTTGGTGGCCAGGCAAGACTGTGGGGTGGGGAGGAGGGAGCTGACAGCAGTGTCTACCTGAGATAATACAAGGTCTTTGTAAGTATTTCTGCTCTGAGTTGAAAAAAGAGAGACATGTTGCCATAAAAAACCAGTTCACGTAGTCGATGCAGACATGTATCCGGCCAAGGTGTTGTGTCTCCTGTAACGGTTGCGTTTCCCCTGTGGTGCAGCAGCCGAGCATCCAGGCAAACCCAGGAGGCCCTGCTCTTGTGTTCTCCTGGCTGGGACTTCGCCTGCAGTCCCCCTCGAAGACCTCCTCGCCCTGTGCCCAGCCTTGATACTCAGGCAGATTCCACAGTCAGCAGCTCTGCTTCCGACTCTCCTCCAAAGGCCAAAATGTGAACTCTGAATTCTGGGCCCTGTTCCTGAGAATTCCCGCGGTCGACACTGCAGGCAGAGGCTACAGCCTGGAATGCTGGGCCCTGCCTGAGCTCTCCGGGTCCAACGATGCTGAGGTTCCCCTGTCTCCAGGGCTGGAACCCTGGCTGTGAGAGGGAAGGCATCATGCTGTCAGTTCTCAGCGTCGAAGTGACCATCCAGCCCTGGAAGGTGTCCTTCTGTGTGCTCATTACAGAAACATCCCTCTCTTGTCATTTTCAACCTGCTTTCTAGAGAAATACTGCGATGCAGGCCCCTGTGGCCTCATACTTGAACCTTGGGTCTAGGGTCTCTGAACAAAAGATCCTGACCTTAAGGGTGCACACTTGCTTTCTGTCTTGGCAAGTCACCCTGGGCTCTGCCACCAGCCCGTTACCAGTTACCACCTAATGCTTCTTTTCATCCTTTGCACTTTGTCTCCTGCAGTGTTCGGTTCAGATTCAGCCTGGTCCTGAGGGCTCTTTCTTGTCTCTGCATTATTCCCAACTCAGGCGGCTGTGGACCAAGCAGCCCCCACCTCTGCAGGAAGGTACACCTGGTGCCTATGCTCCTGCGCTTCCTCTGACTGGTGTGCTCACCCTTTCCTGCCTTGCAGGGATGCAGTAAGTACTCCCTCCCCAGGCACAACCTTTTCCTACTCACCCCAGCGCATCCTTCTCTCTCTTTTCCCTACAGTTGTCTTCCTGTGTTCTCATGCTTGGTGTTTCCCCTTCATTGGGCCTTCGACCCTGTGGAATTTTACTTCCCCTTTTATGCTTGCCTAATTTTCTCTCCAAAGAACTGAGAGAGCATGGACACCCACATGCTATCTGATTCCGTCCTGACATTGGCGCTGGATGGGGGTGTCATGGTGTGCTCAGGGGCTTACACCACAAAGGCTCAAAGAGTTCCCACCAGGCAGGGCTCCCTGCACCTGAGGGGGCTTACAAAGGTCACAGATAAGGGAGTTTAAAAACTGAGTGTATTTTGGTACAAAAAGTTGTTGAAATCCATGCATATGGGGAGTTCGCAAAGGTCCACAGAGAACACGTATTATGAATATGTAATGCGTGCATTGGAATTTTTTGGAGTAGGATAAACTTTCCTTTCAATTCTATTTTTTATATGAACTTTTTGGAGCATTCATGTACAAGGGATGAGTTTGAACCCAGCTCCTGCCTGATTCCACGAGGGGAGGGTGCCATTGGTTCATTGTTTCAATGTGTTGTCCCAATGAAAACACAAGCCTTATGAAACAAGTCCTTTTCCTCTAGCTTGCATTCTTTTCTCGTACTGAATACCCTGTCACATTCAGCATGGCACTGCGGCCAACGTAACCACCAGACAGCTGCTATTGTAGGGGTATTTTGAGTGAAACGTTTAATTCAGAAATATGTTTTTAAATGACAAATACAAAGAACTTTAATAAACTAGAACTAATTGCTGTTACAAATATCTGTATGTGCATGTAGATGTATAAGATAAAATTATGTGCTGTATCAGGGACAGATAATATTGCTGTTAGAGTGATCATCTACTTTTTAAACTGCTTCATGGCATTGACTTCACCTAGATCAATCGTATCCTAACCTCTTTGTTTTATTTGTGAATATATGTTTGAGAACTCACTGACCAAGCACATCAGGCATGGCTGGGTCATGCTGAGGCTTGGAGCCTGGGGCTTAGTGCACCGTGTGGGTGTGGGAGCCCAGGCAGGTGAATCCTCCCACTGCCTCCCGGGATGTGTCAGGACTCACGTTAAGGGGAAACTGACAACGGATGGAGCTGGCACTCGAATTCAGGCATTCCAATGCAGGATGCTGGCCCCTCAACTGGCAACCAAACATTCAGCCCTCCTAAGCTTTGCCTTATACTGAACCAGTATATTGTCTGGCTCAGGGACAAGTTCTTGAAAAACAGTATCTTGGTTCACAGTCAACACCGGTGGTAAAAACCACGCCTAGGGTTTTGAGCTCTGTCTTGACTCCTAAAACTGCCAGGGTTTTCCAGGTGTATGTATCATTTTTTCCTTGCTTCTCCATTTAATGGATACTTATTACCCCAAAGTGTGTAAGTATTGCTTCTCCACTTATGATTAAACTCTGCTACTTTTAGTGTTATAAAGAAATGTAACACATGAAAAAGAAAGTTAAAAGAAAGTTTGAAAATACGTTTTAATAGATTCTGTGTTCCTCTTTATCTCTTTCTGGTTAAAATAAATGCCATTCAAAAAGGTTTAGGAAATTCCTTTAGCTTTATGACCAGTGATCGAAATGGGTCATGTCCCAAGCCAGAGGACAAGGAATTCATTCTGTTTTTATCTATCGCACTTGGAAGTAGCACTCACTGACCGCGGTGATCAGAAATACAATCCCGAAGAGTAAAGGTTAAGTGTGCATACATTCGAGATCTGCTTCCAAATGACCTTTAGCTGATTGTGAGCATTTTTGACAGAAGCTTAAAAGAAGGTTGTTCCATCAGGTAATCTGATTCTCCAACCCCATGTACAGATTTGTTGCTCTGGCTTTAATATCGGCCACTTAGAGTCATTTATTTTTATGGTAAAGCGGCAAGTTATCAAGATAGTGATGAATTTAGGCAGCATCACTGCCTCTCTAAGCTTCGCTCTGCCTTCCCATGAGCACTCAATATATCCATTTATACACACAGGAATGCTCCGGTTCTCATTTATGTTTGCCAATAACCTTTTGGAATTGTCTTGGTAAATCTTATTTGTCAATTACAAGTTCTGATATCTTAAAGCATTTTGCCTCATTTCGGGTTATTGCAGACTTATGAAAATATTTTCTAAGCAGTTTTAAACAATCTAAGAGTGCTATTCTTTCAAGAGCGTTCGTTTTTCACAGCAGTCTTTCTGATAGATTCTCTGGGTATCATACTCAAACGTGAGTAGTTTAGTTTCTTCCTTTCCAATCTTTATACACATCTTCCCAATTTTACTGATTTGCTGGAACCCAGAATAAAGTTGCATAAACATAATGACAACTATCTTCCTATTTCTAATCATAATATGAGTGATCATGAAGTTGCACCATAAAATATATATTTGTTCCAGTTTTTTTGCTAGGAATATTTTTTAAAGAATCATTTGTTTTTATTGGAAAGTCAGATATACAGAGAGGAGGAGAGACAGAGAGGAAGATCTTCCATCTGCTGATTCACTCCCTAAGTGACTACAATGACCAGAGCTGAACCAATCTGAAGCCAGGAGCCCAGAGCTGCTTCTGGGTCTCCCATGAGGGTACAGGGTCCCAAGGCTTTGGGCTGTCCTCAACTGCTTTCCCAAGACACAAGCAAGAAGCTGGATGGGAAGCAGGGCGTCCTTATGGGAGCCTGATGCATGCAAGGTGAAGACTTTAGCTGCTAGGCTACTGTGCCGGGCCCTTTACTAGGAATTTTTAACGTCTTAATTAAAACAGTTACATCAACTAATTGATCTACCTCTACTAAGATGTTATCTTTTTTTTCTACTTCAATCTAAAGTTGAAATTTACTCACATTCTGCAAGACTGCCTGTTTGGCCATGGCTTGTAGTATGCTACTGATTTCCATTTCCCTACCACTGTATTTTGATTGAAGTGAGCTGGAGCCCAGCCTTGCTTTAGGGTCAGGCTGTGCTGACGTCACACAATGCAGTGCTTAGCTCTCCTCTCTTCTTTCCTAAAAAGAGTCTTTGTAAATGACACTTTTTCTGTTTTTTGAAGTTAATAAATTACATTGTGATTAAATTCTGAAGATGCTACTATTTCTATAGTGAATTTCTGGTTTCTGAGTGACATAAAATTGTTTTTAAATTTGCAAATATAAGATTTTAAAAAAGAATGGCTGGATGTTAGTCAGAAATTCGCTATTTCCTTTAAAAATGTGACATGACACTTTGAGACTCGCTTTCTGGCTTATTATTTTTTCATTTTTCTGAATTACAGTATGCATGTAAAAAAAACTGTTTTATATAATTATTGATGTAAGGGCCTATGTAGTCCATGAGGTAGAACTGCAAGCTGAAACCTACGTCTACATTTTATATGCAAAACAAATTAGGATACTGATTTAAAAGCAATAACAACAACAGGAAACTAAAGTGTAGGGAATTATCCAGGGAGATCCTGGAATCCATTAAACACGTGTGGCTGTGAAATCAAAATACAACTGGTTTCTGAATAACATAGTCAGGCTAGGGAGACAGAACAGAAAGGCAAGAAATAGGAAGTGTGAGGAGTGCGGTAAGCCTGCAGGCCTGGGTGCTCTTCAGTGGGCAGCCCGGGAAGGGGCTGTCCCTGGAAGCAAGCCAGAGTTGGGAACATAGGGCATCCCCTCCCTGGGAGCACTGCCACTGGCTGGCTGTGATCCCAGCAGGGCTGCAGTGAGAAAGGACGCCCCCTCTCTCTTCCTGTTTCCATCCTTCAGTCACAAAACAGGGAGAAACCCTTTCTCACAATGACTCAACATTCAGAACCCATAAAAGATTAATACCTTCAAAATCATTTAAAAACTCTGCATGACAAAAGAAAAATTTGCAATTCCAATCACACACAAAAGACTCATCCTCTAATAGAAAAGAACTCCTTATAAAAAGGCCAATTCCTCAGTGAAGAAAAAGGGCACATGACATGAAAATACACGTCACAGAAAAGAAACGTGGGGGTGCTTTACCAAGATCATAGCAAATGGGATGAAACTAGTTTTTCGGTCACTCGTGTTCAAGTTCATGCATATGTGGGGTCATCAGAAAGTTCACGAGAATTGTATGTTATTAACAAAAATGATTGAAATCCCAGATTTGTTTTCGCCAAAATAAACATTTTTAATTCCATTTCCCCCCTCTTAAATTATTGAAATACCCTTATGCAACTTTTCAAAAATACCTTTAAAAGATCATTATTCTCACAGTCAGAACAGTGCAAATTAGAAAAATACTGATAAACACCACTGTTCCCTTTATACTGTTAAGAATCAATTTGGAGCACCCAGTGCAATATCGTAGTGGTTACACTCACTGGGATCCCATATGGGCGCCGGTTCTAATCCCAGCAGCTCCACTTCCCATTCAGCTCCCTGCTTATGGCCTGGGAAAGCAGTCCAGGACACTGGACCCTGCACCCACATGGGAGACCTGGAAGAGGTTCCTGGCTCCTGGCTTCAGATCGGCACAGCACCGGCCATTGCAGTTACTTGGGGAATAAATCATCGAACAGAAAATCTTCCTCTCTGTCTCTCCTCTTCTATGTATATCTGACTTTGCAATAAAAATAAATAAATCTTTTTAAAAAATCTTTAAAAAAAGGATTAATTTGGAATAACATTCTCTTTAAATGGACAGTATGAAAGCAGATAGTCATTTATGGTTGATGAGAATATATGTTGGTGCCCTCACTTTATAATATCTGATCAGATGACAAAAATACACATACCAATTGATGCTACAATTTATCTTTCAGGAGTTCATCCTACACCATCGTTGGTATTTCTTTTTGTGGTATATTTATTTGGTAGCTTTTCTCTATCCGTACCTGAATGTATCTTCCCCTTTTGATGATCTGACTTTAATATGAGGATGTAATCTCTCCGTGGTTGTTATGATTACGTGTAGGTTTGGACTTACGGTATGTATTTTCTCTTCTCCACATTTTTGTGTAGGGGAGAGTGATACGCAGGCAGCCTGTTGTTGGAGTGGCGTGATTTTATTCATTCCCCTTTCTCCATTCTCTTCCCTTTATTTTTGTTCTCTCAAAGGCAGTCAGTGGCGCTGTCCTCATTGCGCCCAGAAGCAGGGACCTCTCTTGCCTCCAAATCACCTCCCCAGTCTTCCCGGTGGTTTCTTCCCATCAAAGCCCTACCTTTGAAATCAGTCTGCTGGCAGTCACTAACTGGCTTACCTCTATCATGGGTGCTTATTAGTTTTCTCAACAGTTGACTTACTGTTACCTCTTGCACCTCACTTCTTTGCCCTGAGTTCAGAGTGTTTAACAAATTTTGTCATTTTGTAGAGGTAATGGTTCGGTTCAATAATCAAAAAAAAAAAAAAAAAAAAAACCCTCAGTCTTGATCAAATACGTTCAATTTGTCTTTAGTTTGAATACTCATTCCATCGAGTTGCCTTGTAGCTTGTGGATTTTTTTCTTTCAGCATGTTGAAGAATTTTTACCTTGTCCCTGGGTACCATTTGTTGTTTTTTGAGTGAGCTAATGCCTGATGTGGTTCACTTCTCAGCTGCTCACGATGGCTGGGCTGGGCCAGGGGTGCAGGCAGGAGCTGGGAAGCAGTCCTGGTCTTACGTGTAGGTAACAGGAAGTCACTACTGAGTCAGGAGTGGAGCTGGACATTGCACTGACATGATATTGATGCATTGACAAGTGTCTTACCCACGTAGGCTGAGCGCCCAGCCCTGCCTCTGTTTTGTTAGAGATATGTAATGTTGATAAACATTTACATCTTAATAATTTGTCTTTTGCTTATAGTTGCTTTAAAATCTTTTCCTTGAGTTTTGTATTTCTGTTTTTTTCTCAAAAGAATATAAATATGAAGCTTCAGTCTGAAGAATCATATTCTTATTTTATGATGCAAGTTGCTGAGGACCGTTTCTTGTTCAGGTGCTGCCTTTCTCCACCACGGAGTGATGTGTGGGGCCGTCTCAGTGGTGGGACTTCCGGTGCTAGCTCCGAAGCAGCCCCGCTCAGCTTGCGGTCATAGTGCCTAAATCGCTTTTGATCTTTGGCCAGCCTATCATTCAGCCTTTCCAATGGATTTTTAGGTTTATGATACTGTATCATTTTGAACACTCTTTTGAGATGATTTCAGACTTTTTTCGGAACTAGCGAGTTGCCATTCTGGATCTGAGTATTGGCCGAGTCCTCCTTGCAGTGGTTGCATTATCACAGGGATGTTCACTGTGAGCTCATCCACGTGGGATGCACTCCCAGGTGTCTGGATGATGCTGGCACCAACATTGGCTCATTTGCTTTCACCTGGCCCCCGGCGATTTCCTTCCCATCATCTGGGTCTCATTTGGGAGCGGGGAGGCATTAACTTCCTGGCCTCAGGTTCTTGAGGAATCCATTGCTCAGGGTTTCTGAAACAGCAGTGCTCTTTGTGTGTGCAGGCACTGATGTGAAGTCTCCCTTGTAAAGGTGGGACAATCCTAGCCATCTCCTGTTTGCGCGCTGGGAGTCTGGCTTCAACTCTGCCCTTCAGCAGTTTCCCTGGCTCTCCCCAGCCGCACAGTCCCGTACCTCATGGCGTGACCTGGCATGCCTGAGGTCACTTCTGGGACTGGATCTCAGCTTCACCTCAGCCCAACTTCACATCTAACACACTGGAGCTCTCTTAGGCCTGGTAGTTGGACCCACAAAAGTCTTGTTTGTCATCTTACCTGAAATCTTCTTTTCTACTTATGTATTTTTCATGTTATGAAATATGTTTTTTTAGCATGAAAAGTCTCATAAGCTACTACATTATTTTAGTAAGTTATTCAACATCATTGAAAAATATAAAATGAAAAATTGCTTCCAGTTATTTGACACAACTACATCCACAGACATTTGAAAATTCAGCAGTAGCATTAGCGTAAATGTGTTAAGTGTCCCTTCTTCAGACAGTGTTTTAAGCCTGTATGTTTCCAAGACCCCCTGCACTAACTCAACGGCTACCTCAAGGGTTGAATAAAACATTAATATTGTGTTTCATAAATGTTACAGTAAATCCAAAGGAGGCCATAATACATACTCTATTAGTAGATAATCATGCTGTTTTCAAATTAATTCTTGAATGTAAGCAAGCCCTGTGGAAATCATCTTATGATTCATAATACCAGATATTCCATCTGATAATTGATGCAAAGATGTGGGCAATATAAGAGTAAGCCTACTGTTGTAGTTTTCATAAAGTGTAAGTCATGAGTCTCGTTGCGTTTCTGACCTTTCAGCACTATCTTACACGTTTGTTATGGACATAAAATATTATGGTTGATCTGCCAGGGTCAAGTTAGAATGTTATTGCTTTTGCTCAAAGGTCATTGTAAGATTTAGAGATCAACAAAATATGATCTATAAAAAGTTAGCATAAATTTCAAAAAGGATTCAGTAAATAAAAATATTTTATATTTCAGGAGTTAACATTAAGGAAGTCATTCATCAGTGCATTAACATGTAAAAATCTTAACAGATTTGTCTAGCACAGTTCTATGTCCTACTTTAAATATTTTTAAAATCCTATATTGTCTTAACCTTTGAAGAAAGATTCAAAAATTCATAAATTATTATTTTATGGCAATGCCAAATAAATATAATATGTAATAGGTATTATTAGTTAATTAAGAGAAGAATTCTGTGTAACTGAAGAAAGGGCTTATTTTTAAGAAACCTTTTAGGGCCTGGCGGCGTGGCCTAGCAGCTAAAGTCCTCGCCTTGAAAGCCCCGGGATCCCATATGGGCGCCGGTTCTAATCCTGGCAGCTCCACTTCCCATCCAGCTCCCTGCTTGTGGCCTGGGAAAGCAGTTGAGGACGGCCCAATGCATTGGGACCCAGCACCCGCGTGGGAGACCTGGAAGAGGTTCCAGGTTCCAGGTTCCCGGCTTCGGATCGGCGTGCACCGGCCCGTTGCGGCTCACTCTCTGTCTCTCCTCCTCTGTATATATCTGGCTGTAATAAAATGAATAAATCTTAAAAAAAAAGAAAAAACCTTTTAAAATTCCAGAAATTTAAGCAGACATAAGAAATCCAGAACTCAACAACGTGAATGACTGTGGTCACTGAATGACAAACGCCCACTAAGATGAAGTTCCCTTATCTCTTTTCTGAATTTTAGTCTCATTCTTAAATCATTTGTATTTTTAAAAGTGAAGACCTCTTATTATCACCAATATGGACATATTTTAATATGCTTGTATTTTATGATACTAAGAAAATCAGAAACTTCTGTTCCTAAGATTTTAAAAGTAAATAAAACAGCCAGTTAAGCCCTGAATGATTTGGAATGGAATGCGTGAACACAGGTCTCAAAGAGCCTGCATTCCAGCTGTTCCTCTGGGGAACATAGTGTCAACCGTGCTTGCTGCCCCATCACAGCACTCAACTCCAATGTCACGGCTACATCCACTGCTGCTGGCATTCAGGTGCATGGGACCTGAGGTTACACACCTGTGCAGCCAGCAACTCCAGGCTTTGCTTGTGCTGCTACCACTGGCACTTACTCACCTGCGATGAGCCAGAGAAGGTACCCCCCACTACCCGTCCATGTGTGGCACCTGCTGCTGCCAGAGGATTCTCTGCTGTTAACCCTCAGCTCCATGATGCTTAGCCCCAGCACTGCACCTGCTATCCCCCAGCATCACTCTTCACCTCCATGCAACCCCTTCTTTAAAATCATGTTGACTGCAGAGCCCCACCACTAACTCCATAAATACCTGCCGACGAGATGACTGAGGTGTTCATACACACTGCTCATGTTCGTTTTAGCTGAAGAAATCACACATGGACAACACCTCCACAGCTAAGCCAGCTGCCCAGCCAACAACTTACATCCCATGTGAGTCAAAGGCTTTCCCTGAGAAAGCTACTCCAGACTGGAGGAACTGTGACAGCAGATGTGCACACATCAGCCTAGCACAGAAAAAGAATGGAAGAGCAAGGAAGCATGAAACCTCCAGAGAAACAAAATGACTCCCCAGAAATTGATGCAAATGTGAAGGACGTCTGTGAAATGTCTGAAAAGGGATGGAAACATTCAAAAGAAACTCAGTGATAGGGAAGGAAATACAGACTCCTCAAGGAAACTCAGTGATAGGGAAGGAAATGCAGACTCCTCAAGGAAACTCAGTGATAGGGAAGGAAATGCAGACTCCTCAAGGAAACTCAGTGATAGGGAAGGAAATACAGACTCCTCAAGGAAACTCAGTGATAGGGAAGGAAATGCAGACTCCTCAAGGAAACTCAGTGATAGGGAAGGAAATACAGACTCCTCAAGGAAACTCAGTGATAGGGAAGGAAATGCAGACTCCTCAAGGAAACTCAGTGATAGGGAAGGAAATGCAGACTCCTCAAGGAAACTCAGTGATAGGGAAGGAAATACAGACTCCTCAAGGAAACTCAGTGATAGGGAAGGAAATACAGACTCCTCAAGGAAATGAAGAAAAAATCACTTTTTGAGTAACAAATTCAACAAACAGATATAAAACACAATGAATAACCCAACAAAAATTTGGGAGCTTCAGAGTTCATTAAAATGAAAAGCTACAGTTTAAAACCTCAACAACTGAGTAGCAGGTAAAGCCACTGGCTGCAGCAAAATAAGAGTGCCCGATTCAGTCCCATTCGTCTTCCTGCTAACGTGCCTGGGAAAGCAGCAGAAGATGGCCCCACTCCCTGGGCCCGCGTGGGAGACCCAGAAGAAGCTCCTGGCTCCTGACTTCAGATCGGCGCAGCTCTGGCCATTGCAGTCATTTGGGGAGTGAATCATTGAACAGAAGATCTTCCTCTCTGTCTCTCCTCTCTGTATGTCTGAATTTCCAGTAAAAATAAATAAAATTTTTTAGAAAGAAAAAGAAACTATCATGACCTATTATATACAAAAAAATGAAAATCTGAAAGAAATCAATAAGTTGACAGATATATACAACCCATAAGGATTTTTCAAAAAGTAGAAAAACAGCACAATAATGAATTTTTGAATTTTTTCATCCCTTTTCAGACATTTCACAGATGTCCTGAAACTGTAATTAAAAGTCTCCCATGTAGGATCTGATGATTTTATTGCTGAATTCCACCAAATATAATGAAGGGCTAAATTCCAGTTCTTAAATTGTTACAAAAAAAAAAAATTCTGGAAAAGACTTTTGTCTAACCTTTTTACAAGGCTGACATTATTCTCATACAGAACCAGACAGGACGTACAACAAAGGAATCCTGCAAACCAGTCCGTCTCTGATGAACATAGATGCAAAAAGCCCCAACAAAATGCTAACAAACCAAGTCCAGTAGCGAGAGTATATGCCAGGATCAAGAGACATTCATCCCCAGAACTCAAGATAATTCAACATTCATAAATCAATTTTTAAAAGATATCACATGAACATGATTAAGAACAAAAAATTGTATGACCATCTCAACAAATGCAGAAGACGAAGCTGATAAAATTCAACATCTTGCCATAATACAGACGCCAAACAAATTAGGCGTATAAGCAACATAGCTCAGCACGACAAAGGCCGTGTGTGATAAGCCCACGGCCAACGTCACATCGAATGAGGAAGATCGGAAAGCTTTTGGTTAAACATCTAGAAAAGGTGACGATGTCTACTTACACCACTCATATTCAGTTTGGTAGCAAGAGTAATGATCCAACAGAAAGAAATAAAGGTTTCCAGATTGGAAAGGGAGATGTTGAATTGTCTGTTTACAGATGATATGTAATATATATAGATAGATAGAGAGCCAAAGACTCCGCCAAGAAAGCTATTAGAATTAATAAACGGGTTCAGTGAAGTTTCAGGGTACAAACATTAACACACAAAAATTTTTATCAATTTTTATCTATCAATAGTGAACTTCCCGAAAAAATAATCAAGAAAGCAACCTCATTCATAATACCTACCACAAAAAAAAAAAAAATTCAGGAACTAAATTTAACAAAGGCAATTAAATTTTTATGCAATGGAAATTATAAAACACTGACAAAACAATAGAAGAGAACAGAAAAAAACAGAAAGAGAACCCATGCTAAGGAACTAGAATGCTCAATCATGCTATCTTGTGGAAGCTATCTACAGTTAGTTATTTGTACAGGTTCAATGCAGTATTCATCAAATACTGATCACTTTCTTCACAGAAATAGGCAAAATTCACAAAATTCAAATGAAATCACCAAAGGCTCAAAATGGCCGAAGCAATCCTGAGCAAATACCACAAAGCTGGAGTCCCAATATCTGACTACAAAATAATAAAAACCTATGATAATTAAAACAGCATGGTTCTGTCATAAAAAGACATAGACCATTGGAACAAAACTGAGAACCAGAGATTAGTCCACATGCCCATAGCCATGAACATAGTTCCAAGAACATAGTTTGGAAAATGGGCAGCCTCTCCAGTAAATGGTGTTGGAAAGCTGCATGTACAGGAAAGTGAAACCAGGTCCCTTCTCAGTGTGGCCCAAGATCTACTCAAAATGGACCCGAGCCCTACAGGTTAAGTCCCGAGAATATGAAACTACTCTAAGAAAGCATGGGAAAAATATTTCAAGACTTTGGTGTGGGCAAGTATTTTAGGATAAGATCTTAAATGCTCAGGCAATAAAACCAAAAATAGAAAAATGAGATTCTATCAAATACTCACCCAAAAGTGAATTAAAATACAGAATACATAAGGAACTCAACAGAAAGTTATCCAGTTAAGTTTTGGCAAATTACCTAAACAGATATTTCTCTAGAAAAGTCAAATGGTCAAGAAGTGTAGAAATAGCCCAATATCACTAGTAATCATAACCACAGTGAGGTGGCATCTCATACTAGTGAGAATAGCTACTACGTTAAAGAAATGCTTCAAAACTAAACGCTGGCAAGATGCAGAGAAGGGAAACTTGTGTAGTATTGACTGGATTGCACACTAGTACAGCCACCATGGGAACAGTGTGGAGCCTCCTCAAAAACTATAGAAAAAAAATATGATTCAGCCATCTCGATGGGTACTTAACCAAAGGAAATGAAATCATTCTATCACGAAGGCACCTGTACCCTCATGTTTATTGGAACATTATTCACGGTAGCTAAGAAATGGAATCAACCAAGATGTCCCTCATTGGCTGCATGGAGGGGGAAAGTGTGGTGCACAGTGGAATATGTTTCAACCATAGAGAAGAATGTAATGTTGGTCATTTGTAGCAACGTAGACAGAACTGGGAGACACCATGTTCAACGAAGGAAGCCAGGCCCAGAAAGAAAAAGATTACTTGTTCTTGCTTATTTATGGAAGCTAAACAAATAAATAAAACTCACAGAAGAAGAAAGTAGAATAATGGTCATGAGAGAAGAGGAATGGTAGGAAAAAAAAAGGGAATGGCAAAATATTTAACAGCAGATGACGGAAATGGAATTACTTAGGTGTAATTAATTCTAGTGTTCTATAGTAAGGTGTGATCATAGAGATTAATAATACATTTCTAAGCAATTAGAAGAGTCCAGAGATTCCCAGCAGAAAGAAATCATGAATGTTTGAGGAGGTAAAATGCTATTTATCCTGACTTGCTTAATAAACATGGAATACATGTTTAAATTACTACACTATATCCCATAACTATATACAAATATTATGTTTCATTCAAAAACCTGTAAGTGGTCCATTTTAATTATCTGTTAAATGCTCATAAAATACCTGAAATTCAAATAATCAGTGCATCCCTAATGAGAGAAAAAAATCTCATATTGTTTTAACAGATCATCATAGCATTATTGTTTTGTAACGTGTAAGGTTGTATAATTTATGAACTTCCAGGAACTTACATTCACCCTTATGCTGTTGGAAGCCTGTTCAAAGCCAGACACACTGTACGCTCCGCCATAAAACAAACACCGTGTTCCGGTGCTTCAAAATGACCACATTCTGGTCATTGTTCCTTAGCTGGTCATGTCTCAAAGAAGCTAACACAGAGAACAGCTTCAGAAGGCCACTGTCAAAATAACAATGTCCTCACCTCTCAGGTGCCAAACACCCTTTCAGTCAACGAGGAGACCCCCCAAAAGCAGAACTTAAAGCAGTGCAGTGAATAAGTGATGAGGGATGCGAAGAAAATGAGGCCGCGTCAGGGAAACTGGCAGCTCCGCTAGGAATCAACCCGAGCAAGGCAATTTGCTGGGTGACGAGGACATGTAGAGTGGTTGGGGGAGACAGAATGGATCAAACTGCTGATGTGTTAGAGGCTGGGTGCATGGAGTCAGCAGGTAAGACAGCCTCACTGGGACAACTGTACCATCATGATGAGAACAGAGAAGTGCTGGAGGATTGAACAAAGACCATGTCACTGATGATCTTGAGAACAGCAACTTCAGTGCAACGTTGGAGAAGTTGCCTAGAGAATGGGAAGGACTAGCATTCTAGCACTACAGGCAAAACCACTGTGTGTGATGCTGGTGTCCCTGTGGGTGCCAGTTCATGTCCTGGCTGATCCACTTCAGATTCAGCTTCCTACTTGTGGCCTGGGAAAGCAGTCAAGGATGGCCCAAAGCCTTGGAACCCTGCACATGTGTGAGAGACCTGGAAGAAGCTCCCGGCTCCTGTCTTCAGATCAGATCAGCTCCAGCCTTTGTGGCCATTTGGGGAATGAACCAGCAGATGAAAGAGCTCTCTGTTTCTCTTTTTCTCTGTTAAAAAAAGAAAAAAACAAGATCAATAGATATACACATAAACATATGCACATATATTCATCTAAAGGAACTGTATAATGGAGACTATCATATTATGAAGTAAAGTACATTGCCGTATGCATCTCTACTCCCGAATGAAAGATGGACTCCTAATGAAACTCTTAAATATCTCTACTAAATTAACAATGTCATGTTAAACTTAAATAGTCGAATGATGGATTTATGACTGTTGTTGAAGGACTGTACTATTGTAATGATACAGAGGAGAGTAGAGAGAGTGGGAGGGGAAATCCCTGAGCCTATGGAACTGTATGAAGAAAAATTTTAAAAATAATAAAAAAAAATTAAAAAGAGAATGTTAGAAGATATGAAAGCAGAAATTTAGAGCAAATACTTTGCCCTGGAGTAATTATGATATAAATTGTGGTATTTGTTTGAAATATAGTAACAAGTTGTCATTACATTAATAAGGCAGAATTTACAGTTATCAGAGAGGCCAAACAATTAATAATTAGATCACAACAAAATCCTTTAGAGAAGAATTTTGGTAGGTATGAAGTGTTGTGTCCGAGAACCCTGAGCATTTAAAGAAATACAGATACTTTTTTCTCACTCTCTTATTCAGCGTTCCTTTCAGTTTTTTTTTTTCTACTCTCTCATCATCTTTCTTTCTTTAAATTTCTGAGGATAACAATCGTGTTTGGCTTAGTATTTGCTATCTGAAAACATAAAACGAAAATGCAGGGCAAGAGGCAGGGAGAGCGGAGAATCTAGAGGTAAACTGTTCAGGAGGGACCTTTTCAGAGAGAGCGAGAAAATAAAAGGATTGGAAAAGGTACGATAGGTAACGTAGTTATGGCATTGTCACTGTTGGTGAGGAGGCTGGAGACAAAGGCAAATGGAGCAGTTTGCACGGGGATGGGGTTATAAGAATATTGAACCTTGGATTGCTTGACAGCAAAGCCCAAGGCCAGCACCAGGTCATGCAGCCTGACTGACTAGGTTTGCAGTCACAGGCTGCAGCCCTGGTTCAAGTTGCGGAACACGGAAATACTAATAACCTGTGTGTTAGACTTGTTGCAGCCCTTAGGTGAACGAGGACACACAGGTGTTCACAGCAGTGCTTGGCATCATCATTGTGTCAATGGCATTGCCTCAAACCGTACAAAAGTAGAAATAGAATTCCAAGGGAAAATTGCCAAATCAACAATTTTTGTAGATTGAAAAAAAAAAAAACTTGCCTCTCTTACTAAGTTAAATGCATTTGGAAATGCCTCCAATCACTGTCAGACTTACATTTAAAGTCATAACCAAAAAGCCCTTAGCGTAAAGATGTAAGCTACATAACAGAAGTGCAAACTAGACTATAGCAAACGAAAAACAACCAGAGACCATACAAACTAATATGACTGAAGTTAACCTGGACATGAGCATAAATGTAAATGACTTCAATTGATGTATCAAGATGCGAAGAGGCTCAGATCATATTAAACTGATGTTTTGATAGTTACAAGAGAAAGCAGATAGAACAGCAACAATGGGCTAAAGGAAAGGGAACTGAAACATCCAGAACTACCAATAAAAATGTGTTACAGGCAGCACTTAGAATCGTGAAACTAGCTTAGGAGGTAGAATTATACATAACAGCATTGTACCTTTAGGAACTGAACGATGTGGTAATACATTTTTTAAACACACAAAATACCCCTCTAAAACATCTTAAATGCACCAAAGTCTTTGAGATAAGCAATAATAAATACATATTTCATAAACTTTCACTGACTTGATGAAATTTCTTAACCACACAAGGCGTATAAACTAAACTTGACACTTGCATACATCTACATTTGGAATTCGTTTCTAAGCCCCATCTGAATGCCATGCCTTGCTGGCTGACTGCCTCGGTTTACCCGGGTGCTCTCTTCATGGGCCCTCAGCCAGCATGGGCATTGTGAGTCAGAAGATGAGGAGCAGAGAGCTCCAAGACCTGTGGTTCGTTCAGACTCACCATGAGCAGCTAGGAACCTGGTGGATCTCCTCTGGTCCGTCCCAGTGGCGGAGGCAGGTGGGCATGTGTCCAGAGCCTGTACAGCACTGGGCGGCAGCCAGAGGGCATGGAACTCTCCTGTAATGCAAAGGGGAGTTTCCCAAAGGTTCTTGCTGACTCGGGAGCTCCTTACTCAACTAGAAGATGACCTTTGGAACCTGGGCGCACTCACAGGAACTTGCAAAGCAGAAAAACCGGCTTCCCTGATGGGGCCTTCACATGTGTTGCCTGTGAAGATGCTTGCAGCTGAAGACTGAGCCTGTCAGCTGCTTCCCACGCACAGCGTCAGCATGCTCCCGAGCACAGTGCTGGGGAGAGTCTGGCTGGGGAACTCCAGCAGCCAGCGGCCCTGGCAAGAGAGAATCTCCTCCATATAGATAATACACGGATCCCCGTCTCTTTTCTCAGCTCCAGAGCTGTAACTCCCACTCCTTGGTAGGACTAGATGCATTACTGAAGGTGCGGAGTGGGGGAACAGGAAAGAGTGGGCGCAGGTCATTGGAGTTATTGGCCATTTGGTGTCCCAACAATCTAGGGGTGTTCAGCCCAATCTCTCTCCCTTCTTGATGGCACCAACAATCTGCCTGTCATCCACACCCAGGGAACTGTGTAAGGAACTGTTGGGCTGGCCACGCTCCTGTTGACCAGGCTCCAAGTCGCCAGGTCTCCACAAAGATGCACTTTATTACGCTTCTCGGTGGCTTACTGCACAAGAAGGCATTCATGGGCATCGTTCTTTACTTTCTCTTTGGAATTCTTACAACTGTCTTCTTCCCACTTTATTCTGCAATGGGACTTTCTGCAAACTTACTATAAATTCTTAAATCCTTACCACTTTTGCAGTTGTGCCAAATGACCAAAAAAAAAAAGGTGGTGGTGTGGAGATAACAAATTATTAACATGTTCCCAAAGTAGATTGTGTGTGACCAAGAGCTTTGACTGGTAAAGACTGAAGGTCAAGAATTTTTAACTTCAGTGTGAATAGACTAAAGATGTGATGACAGGCTTCAGGTCACTGGGTGGACTGCCCAGTAAGATCTTCCTGCCAGTATAAAGAACGTGCTCCCCCAAATTGGTGACACAGCCTCATGGCTGCTGGGGTTCTGCTGCCCCAGTCTCTGTGTTCACATGGTGTCTCTTCTCTCTCTGCTTTCAGGTAGAAATTGAGAAGCTGGATTATCATCATTATCTGCCTCTGTTTTTTGATGGGCTTTGTGAAATGACATTTCCCTATGAGTTTTTTGCTCGGCAAGGAATCCACGACATGCTGGAACACGGGGGGAACAAGATTCTACCTGTCATTCCACAGCTCATTATCCCGATAAAAAGTAAGTGAACAGGTGAAAAACCATCACCCACCTTACAGGGTCCCACTTTTTGACAAGTTGCTAATGAAGCAGTAAAACACAACAGACCGAAACAATCCCCAGGTTTTGCAGGGATTTTTATTCACTGATTGACTTAGGAAGCCAAAAACCCAGATCTTTGAAAATACATCCCGTCATTGAGATCGCCCGACAGCTTAGCCGCATAAATCACTTAAATTGCATAGGGTCTGTGCCAATCTAAAACTCATCAAGGCAACAACACAAGTATTAATGGTAACTTACATACTCAGGGGTGAAATGTCCCTGTGTGCACACACTGCTGTTAATTTCCAACTCCTTTTCAAATGGCATCCCGAATTCTTAGAATAGAGATGCAATTGTGTTGCATGCCTTACACCTCATGGGATTGATAATTTTAAGAAAACAATACATCTGGAATAGAGAAAACTTACTGTTTCTAGAAACACCAAGTGGTTGGTCTATAATGGGTTGCTTAGGATGACTCTGGGGTCACCCCAACATTGGCTTGATCTGTCTGTGAAGTAGCCTGAGTCCCCTTGAATGGGTTGTCTGAAAGAGCGGCCCACAGAAGCATTGCTGAGATTGTCCCCTGAGCCCCATGGCTCTGAAGTAAGAGGTTCCACTACGATTCAGTCCAGTCTTCTCCTTCTCCCTAACTATTTATTTGGAAGAGTTACAGAGGGAGGGCCCGGCGGCGTGGCCTAGCGGCTAAAGTCCTCGCCTTGAAAGCCCCGGGATCCCATATGGGCGCCGGTTCTAATCCCGGCGGCTCCACTTCCCATCCAGCTCCCTGCTTGTGGCCTGGGAAAGCAGTTGAGGACAGCCCAATGCATTGGGACACTGCACCCGCGTGGGAGACCCGGAAGAGGTTCCAAGTTCCCGGCATCGGATCGGCGCGCATCAGCCCGTTGTGGCTCACTTGGGGAGTGAATCATCGGACGGAAGATCTTCCTCTCTGTCTCTCCTCTGTATATATCTGGCTGTAATAAAATGAATAAATCTTTAAAAAAAAAAAAAAAGAGTTACAGAGGGTGAGAGGCAAGGGGTCTTGCACCCACTAGTTCAATCCCCCAGATGGCTAGAACTGAGCTAGCCCAAAGCCAAGAGCTTCATCCAGGTCTCCCATGCGGGTGGGAGACACTGGGCCATTTTCTGCTGTCCTTCCAAGCCATTGGCAGGGATCTGGACCAGAAGTAGAACAGTTAAGACACAAACCGACAGCCACATAGGATGCCAACATTGCAGGCAGTAGCTTAAGCAGCTTTGGCTTAACTCCCATCCCCCTTGCTGCCAGGGCCATGGATGGCCCTTTTAATACAGCTACCATGACCACCCCAAGCTTCTACCTGGGTGAATGACAGCTTTCCCACAGATATGCTCAGGCTTTGCCCATCATGCCCTGGTACTGTTAGAACTGCCCACCTGCACAGAATGCTGCTGCCAGTTAGAAGCTGGGAGTCTGGGACAGGCATCTGGCTTAGTGGTTAAGGATACTACGTCTCATGTCAGAGTTCCTAGGTTCAATACCCAGCATGGTTGGTGAGCACCCGGGAAGCAGATGTGAGGGCTAAGTAATTGAATCCCTGCCATCCACATGGCAATTTTGTGTTGAATTTCTGGCTCTGGCCTTCAGCCGGACCCAGCCCCAATCATTGGCAGCATTTGGGAAGTGGACTAAAAAGTGTAAGTTTTTCTTTTTCCTGCCTTGTGTCACTTGTCAGAGTATGGTTTGTCTAATTCTGTCTCTAGTCCCCGATCACGGATTTGAGTTAAACTGCACTAACGCACAATGTTTGCAGCTGTTCCGATCTCACCTCTTTACAGTTAATCAGCTTTGAAACTTGCTCTCACACCTTCGTCAAAATCTCTGTAGTGACCCACCACCACTGGCTAGGTTGTAATCCCACTGTGGCATGGAGAGCCGAACCAAAGAGAAGGACAGGCTGTAGCTAAAAAAGTGAAGAGAAAACAGAAATGATCCCTTAAAGTGACCTTTCCCGTGTGTGTCAGCTGAGGGCAAGGACGACTTTTGCAGCTCTTGCAGGAGCATTTGCAGTGCTGCACGAGACCTCCTTCAAGCATAATTCACTGTCGGCAATGGATTGTTGAATATGTTGAATTCTAGCCAGGATGCTTCCAATCTAGATTTCTTTTTTAATTTTGATTTTTGTTTATTAGAGAGACTGACAAGTACACAGCGAACTTCCATCTGGTTCATTCCCTCAAATGCCTGTGACAACAGAGGCTGGACCAGGCCCACAGCTCAGAGCTGGAAAGCCGACCCAGGTCTCCCAGGCTGAGGGGCAGAACTCAGCTGTTGACTCCCAGGGTCTGCATTTGCAGGAAGTGGCAGTGAGGAGCCAGAGCTGGGACTCAAACCCATTTCAAGAAGCCATCTGAACTGCTAGTGTGAACTTCTGCTTACACACACACACACACACACACACACACCCCAGATGCCACATTTTCAAAGATGATGGGCAAGTTTCATTGGTAAACAGAAAATGCACTGGAAGAACCTGTCCATTTCCTCCTACACCTGTTGGAATAGCAGCACTGTCTCTGCCTTTCTTTCATGAAATGCTGCATGACAGGGTCCCTGCTTTCTTGGGTGTCTCCCCCCAGGCCCCTTTGAAGACACTGAGGTAGTGCTAAGTAATGTATGCATTATGCTATTTATAGGCCAAGCCACACTCCCACGAACCAAGCATTTTCAGGGATTTTTCTTTGATCTATATTTTGAAGATATATAAAAGAGTTGAGACTGAAATGATGTGAGGTAAGGACAAGGCTTACAGCACACACCTAGAAGAGGTCACTTGCTGATGAGTGAAAGCATGATGAAGAACTCCATAAACTTGATTTGTCAGGGAGAATTAGCTGCATATGAATTTAGTGACGTAAGGTTCCAGCAGCAGGGCTGACTTGCCGTGGTGGGGACCAAAAGGCAGCTTCCCAGCTTCCACTGTTATCTGCTGACCTGACCCCAACACTGCAGCTTGGTTCTCAGTCTGCCAGGGTCAGCAAAAGTCCACCAGCCCTCAGGAGGATCTGCTCCTTAACTGTATGAAACCACACCCAGTTACAGAACTGTGGGAAAGCATGAATGCCAAGACTCAGCCTCCCAGGTGGAATTCTGGAGCGAGGTTAATCGAACCAGGAGCAGGATGGCGTACAAAACTGGGTGCCTTATTTACATGCCATGCCATTAAGATAATTTTGACCCTGCCCAGGGGCAAAACTTAACCTCACCACCCCAGCTAGCGTGTAGCCAGTGTGTCTGGGAGCACAGCAAAATCCGTCACCTTACTGTGAGCAGAGCTGGGCTTAGCTGACTCTGTATCTCTAGAACCAAGGAGTAAATTCAGTAAAGGATCAGGCAGATACTACTGGAATGAGAAGTGGAAGAAAGAGAAAAGGGGGGAGGGGGAGGGACGCTTCTGATTTCCACTTTCTTGAATTATTCAGGGTCCCAACTCCAACATGATACTGGCATAGAGTGGTGAAGGACAGTCATGGTGTACTGACTGCCCAGAGCAGCAGTGGAACCTGGGGTTGGCTGGGCGGTGAGCAAAGAAGAGGCCTTGTCGCCATCTGGCACAGGGCAGTGCGTTTGCAGTTATCCTATCCAGTAAAGAAGGACTAAAATCCATGTAACTTAGAAGAGCAATACCAGGAGTTGTCAGATTTGCCGTCCACCAGAGAAGGGAACGTATTGGCCAACTGTTGTAAACGGGTCTTTATTGGGAGGTGAGGGGGCGGAGTCTGCTCTCGGGCCTTTCCTCGAGTGGCAGAGAGAGCGGGAGCTGCGGAATGAGAAGGCGCACAAAGGAGAGTGCAGGAGGTTTTCATACTCCTCCTGACCACCGGAAGCTGGAGTAGGGCCTGCTCTGGTCCTTATTAGGTAAGGAAATGCTGGCCCGAGTTCGTCATTGGTCTGTCAGGGCTCCCCTGTCCTGGTGCTGTGCTGGATCTACGCTGCCCCTTCCCGATCCAGCCTGAGGTCCGAGTGATGCGGGGGGCGTGACACAAACTGCCGTCTGCTCAGTAACCACGGGAGCCGTCACGAGTGAGGGTCAGGTATCACTGCACATTCAGTGCAGAGTGCGGACTCACACCATCATCAAGGGTCGGGGAGGAGTGCGAAACCTCCAGTTCAGTGTCCGGAAATCTCTTTCAAGGGAGGCAAGAACGGAGGCAACAGCAGGGCTGCAAGGAACCTTGCAAAACCCAAAGGAATTTTCCTGCACAATCCACGGGAAAGAAAAGCTCAGCCAAGTTCAGTGCAATAACCAGAGGAAACGTGTAGAAACTTCTCTGACACCCTCAGGATTCAGGACAAAGCAGCCCATGGGCAGTAACTGCAGAGACTCGTGGCGGTAAGACAAGTTTGACTAGCATAAGGCAAACTACAGATGCCTTCGCGGGACTGACATCTGCCCAGAATGGTGGAGAATTATCAACAGCACAATGCCAGTGTGTGAATACAGACAACAACCTCAAGAGGCCCTCTCAGGAAAGAGTTCAGGAAAAAAAAGTGAGAATGGAGAATTAAATGGAAGATACAGAACACAAGCAGGAGCTAAATCTCAGAGGAAATATCAGATCAACAGAAAAAAAAATGGCAGAAGTAATGGAAAGAAGTTTTGTGGGAGGAAAAGCATCCCCTATTCTGCAGGTAGAAAAGGGTCCTTGTTGCCTAAAGAAAGACCCACACCGAGGCCTGCTCTGCTGGCAGCTTTAAGTATAATATAAATAAAACTCCTTTATCCCAGGCTGGAGGGGAGAAGGCCACACCTGGAGAAAGAAGAACCACTCGGGCTACAATGTTTCTGCAACAGTAGCCTGCAGACAGACTCCGGGACACCGTGGAGTGGGGGACTGGGCTGCGGTCAGGGCCATCTGAGGTGTTGTTCCATCTCAATTGTGTGATGGAAGGGACGAGTGTCCATCATACCCATCTGCCCTTCATGCAAGGGTACTGAGCCTGTGCTGTTGTGCCCAACAGAACCCCTCAAGAGAGAACATCACTGGAAACCAGTAAGCCCAGGAACCACAAAATCTAGAGTTAAGTCAAAATAGTTGGTTATGGTGAAAACGCCCAAAACCCCATGAAATGGCAAATAGTAATTTTGCAGTAATGACTCTAAAAATCCAGGGAAGCTGGAGTATAAATCTTGAGCATCAATGGCAGAGACATTTAAGCAACGTCTGCATGTTAGAGACAAAAATTGAGTAGGCAGCAAAGACGTACTAAGAACCAAGAGCACCAAATAAGATGCGGAATGTGAAATCAACCACTAGCAGCATAAACATCTACTTTCAGTTTGTCTTGGAAAACACACAACCTGAATACAAACTCTATTTGTAAAACAAAATGTTTCAAGGAAAAATGTTCTGAGTAAGATGTAGCTGACACAACCTTCTGTGTGGTAAAAGTCACGACAACGCACTTGAGAAGGAAGAAGCTGAGTACTCAAGAGTTTTTGCTTCTAGAACAAAAGTAAATTTGCTAATGAAGGGGAGGTAATTGCTCATCTCCCTTCCACTGCCAGACCTTGGACTCCAAAACCTGGCATCTTGGCCAAGTGAGAGTGAACGTGTGTGTGCACCTGTGGCCCCACGCTACCCCTGCATAAAAGTCAGGCTCCGGAGCAGTGGCAGTGGCCGGACCAAACATGCTACCTTTCAAACAACCCCCTGTTGGTGTTGGTGCTGCTGGCCTGGTCAGAGCTGGGGCGATGCTTGGATTGGACATTCCAGGCCCAGCCTCAAGGGCATGGACAGGTCAGTGCACAGGGGCTGGGCTGGGAGGAGTTGGCCTTTATCATGGGCTCTGCAACCTTGGCGTGTACCAAACAGAAACTGAAAATAGTTGATAACAAATGAGTACTTACAGATTCTTTTTCTTGCCATTACTCCCTAAACAAGACAGTGTAGGAACTACTTACGTGCCTTTACATTGTGCTATGGATAATCTAGAGATCACTTCAGTTAGACCAGAGGATGTTTGTAGGGAAACGGGCTGTGTTCTTTCCTTCATGGTGTAAGTGATGAGAAATTCAAGTGTGTGAGCTTAAGACTCACAGTAAATGGATCACAGGAGGTGACGTAGCGTACAGAGTGCGAGGGAAAGAACATGAAACAAGATCAGTAAGGCAAGAGTTTTGTGAAAATGAAAGCCGAGTACAGAAGGCAAAAGGGAAACCAAATGACCTGGTGTGTCTCCAGGAGGGAAAGGAGATAATTTGGTCATCAGGAAGAAGAGTGTTGGCGTGGGAATGTGTTATACACACCTGTCTGGGGAGGGATTGCTGATGACTGAATAGTCACAGAAATTTCACTGCCGTCTACCAACAAACCTTCTTCCCCGCCTCTATCTTAAATGGCTCTAGCACAATTTTGGTAAATCTGAATTTTTTAATTTTATTTTTAATTTTATTGTTATTAGCGCAACATATTTATCCTGTTATCCCTGTGAAGGCTTATTCCAGAATTATGGTTAATTTATATATAGAAATCAACATATACAATATATGATATATATAATATATCATATATATGCTATATAATATATAGTATGCTATACTGTGATATATGATATATTATATAAATTAATATACATAATATACTATATATAATATATATAGTAGCTTTTGGGGGAGGGAGGGGAGGAGTTATTTCTTGCTTTATATCTTTTTACTCATTCATACATAAATTTTGCACATCTGAACAACTCTGCCATCGAATTGATTAGTCGATCGGGATGGAAGTCCTTCTAGATTGTAATCATGCTGCCATCTCTCTTATGCCTCTTGAGAGGCAATGCTGCCATGTGGGTTCCCAGTCCTTCGCATTTCGATACCCAGTTTGATACCATTGTCTAACCTATAAGATGGGAATATTATGTATATTTATGCTGTATGTCTTATTTCTCAAGTCAGTCAATGCTCTCAATGTTTTCTATTCCATATTATTTGATAAAAGTCTTGCTCTGTTTACTTTTGTAATTTATGACATTTTAATTTTGAAGTAATGGATTTATCTGTTTTCCTTATACTTTACTTTTTTGCTTCTGTAACTTCTTAAGCTGCACACATGTTCTTCACTTGCATGTCTGTTCTTCATTTGGTAATTGGTTTTGATATGTATGTTTTTCTTTGCCACTGTATGACCAACGTAAGTATTTGGTACTTATAGTTGTGGTTTGTGCCTTGCTACAGAGCTACCACGGTAAAATTTCTGGAGAGTTAAAGATCTTGTTTTTATTGTTATTTAGTTTACATTTATTGCTATAAGAAGAGAATGTGGGCTTCTGCGTAATCATGTTGCTTTTTTGTAATATGCTGAGCTTTTCAGTTGACTCTAAGAAGCATGTAACTTTAGTATCATTCCATGGGAGGTGAGAAGAAATTGCATATAACATTATTCAAAGAATTTCTTTTTGTTTTTCACAATTGGTAAAGTCAGATTGAGCTTCCCCACTGTGATAGCAACAACACCGCCACTATCGCTGTAAGTCCTGAGGACCAGGGGTGAGCCCAGAGCTTCCTGGAACCCTGTGTCAGTAAATTCTCCTAGCTCCCCAAGGAAGCAGCTACTAGAATCCCCATTCCTCAGGCAACAAAACCGAGGCCTCCAGACCTTAGAAAGCATTTCCATGCCATGTGACACAGGCAGCAAGTGCTAGAGTCAGGATCTGAACCGTAGCTGGTCCTGCGAGCCTTTTCCGTTCATCACCAAAGCTCACCACTGCACTGACAGCTGCAAAGCCCATCTGTCTTCCAGTCACACTTAGAACACGTACAGAAATTAGCCATGTCTTGGGTTGTAAAATACGTCAAAAGACTTCAGTGGATGGGAATCACACAAAGCGTGTTATGTGGTCAAATCCAGTTAATGATGGCGATCAGTGTTTAAGGCAGTGACCAGAGCATTCCTGTATGCTTTAATGTTATTCTTTATTGAGTGACACAGTTGATAGGCATTGGGGTTTCCTTTCCCAGCCCCCACTGTTCTCCCCTCCAGTCTTTCAGCAGGTGTCTTTTGTGTACCCTCAGAGGTCCATCACACTGCCTTTGTAGGAGATTATCACAGGGTCATACTTCTCTCTGTTTCTACCTATGGACATAATTATTTCCACTATGTTTCCATTATACATCCCCTTAGGTACAGTCTACCACAAGTTGAGAAGAAAAAAATTTTAAAAGAGTGAATCTTCATCTCCATAGTATTTTCGAACTCGTAGCAGGGATATCAATGTGACACTAGGGTGGTATAAAAGAGTGTCCAACATCTTCCTGCACAAATCAATGCTAGCGTGGGACTGTGTGATTTAAAGGGGAGTACAATAAGGACTAGATCATCGTTACCCATGGGTAATAGTAATAACAGTGATAAGGAGGATATTAACAATCTCAGATGATCACAAGCAGTTTCTCATGAATTATTGATTAATGAGTTATATCACAAGATCTTATTACATGTGGTACAGACAGCTAGGAAGTGCAATAAGATAAAATTCACAGGTACGATGTTTAGATTTGACATCATATTATATTAAGGCAAACATATGATCCTATATGCTTTGAAGTGAAAACATACTCTTCCAGTAAACCAACACATCTGGAGTGAGGTGATCTTCAGCAAAGTTCCTGAAAATATGCTCTTGGGAAAGGACCGTCTTTTCAGGAAATGGCACTGCCCAAATTAAATATCCACACACAGAATAATGAGGTTCTCGCGATATCGAAAAATAAACCCAAGTGGGTTAAAGACTTAAATGGAGAGGGTTAATGCTGCAGCACACTAACAGGGGGAAGACTGTTTCTTAGGAAGATCCATAAAGGTTAAGAAACAGAAGCCAGAGGAGACAGCTGGAATTACAACAGATGAGAAGCTTCTGCTCAGCTAAGGAAGGCATTAGCAGTGAAGGGAGAACTTGCAGGATGGGAGAAAATTATTGCACATTATCCATCCGATAAGGTGTTAATATCCTGATTACATAAAGAGCTCAACCAACCCAGTAAACACAATAAATAAAGAAGTAAATAAATAAATAAATTGAACATGCTCAGTGGATCTAAATAGCCATTTCTCAAAAGAAGACACAAATGTCTGCGACCAGACAAGGATATCTACTCTCATCACTTTTATTTATATCATCGTAGAAGGTTTAGGCAGAGCCATTATGCAAAAAACAAAGAAAGAAAGAAAGAAAGAAAGAAAGAAAGAAAGAAAGAAAGAAAGAAAGAGAGAGAGAGAGAGAGAGAGAGAGAGAGAGAGAGAGAGAAAGAAAGAAAGAAAGAAAGAAAAGAAAAGAAAAGAAAAAAGAAAGAAAGAAAGAAAGAAAGAAAGAAAGAAAGAAAGAAAGAAAGAAAGAAAGAAAGAAAGAAAGAAATGAAGTGGGCTGCTGCAATGGCTCAACTGGATAATCCTATACCTCCAAGCGCAGACATTCCATATGGCCGCCAGTTCATGTCACATCTGCTCCACTGCCATCCAGATCCCTGCTTGTGGCCTAGGAAAACAGTGGATGGTGGCCCAAAGCCTTGGGACCCTGCACCCACATGGGAGACCTGGAAGGCACTCCAGGCTTTGGGTCGGCTCAGCTTCAGCCATTGTAGCCATTGAGTGAACCAGCAGATAGAAATCTTTCTGTCTCTCTTTCTCTGTATAAATCTGCCTTTCAAATGAAAACAAAGCTTTTTTTTAAAAAGAGAAGTGATAAAAGAAAAACAGAAAGAAACCAATGAAATTCTAATTGAATGTAGGAAGTCCAAGGATCCTTGTTTGTGTGGAGTGATTATATACACAGAAGAAGCCAAAGGTTACACCAAGAGACTATTGAAAGTGATCAGAAGAGTTCAGCAAGACTGCAGGATGTAACATTACACACAAATCAATAGCATTCTTATACATCAACAATGATCTGGCCAAGAAACAACTTGTAAGAGCAATACCATTCAGAATAGCTTAAAATAAATTAAATAAGTTGCAATAAATCCGATCAAGGATGTGAGAGATCTCTTCAATGACAGTTATCAAACATTAGCGAGAGAAACAGAAGACACCAAGAAATGGAAAATACTCTGTGTTCATGGATGAGTATTAATATTAACAAATGTATGTATTACTAAGAACAATTTACACATTCAATCATCTGAATTCCAAGACAATTTTTAGAGAACTAAAAAAAGAAAAAACTCAAAAAAAAAAAAACCCTGAAATCCATAAGTAAAAACAGAACACCTTGAATAACTAAAGCAACTCTGAACTGTAAAAGCAGAGCTAGAAGTATCACAATCCTAGACTTTAAGGCATGCCATAGGACTGTTATAATCAAAGCAGCCGGAAGCTGGCACAAAAATAGACATGCAGACCAATGTAGCAGGATAGCCACTCCAGAAATACATGCATGCATCTACCACCAACTACCACCAACTTTGAAAAATCTGCTTAAAACATCCTGGGAGAAAGTACTAACTCCTTAATAAATGATGTACGGAATATCTGATTCCTGCCTTCCAAAGTTTGAACCAAGGCCATACCTTACACCATTTATAAAAATCAACTCAAAATATATCGAACATCTAAAGACCAGAAACCATGAAACTACTGCAAAATACTGCAAGACATTGGCCTAGGTAAATCTTTTTGGATAAGACTTCAGAAGCACAGGAAATAAAAGCAAAACAAACAGGGGATTGCATCAAGCTTCTAGGAGGAAAGGAAACAATTGGGGGAAAGTACTTTTTAAACTTAACATCTGGCAAAAGATTAATATCCACAATGTGTAAGGAGCTCAAAGAACTTAGCAACAACACAATGAACAGCCCAGTAAGGGAAGGAGCAGAGAATGTGAACAGATATTTTTCTAAAGAACAATATGAAAGGTCAGAAGGTGCATGAAAAACAGAAGTACTCAGGGGCCCGGTGCCGTAGCCCAGTGGCTAAAAGTCCTAAACTTGTATGCATCATGATCCCATGTGGATACTGGTTCATGTCCCGGCATCTATGCTTCCTTCCAGCTCCCTGCTTGTGGCCTCTGAGAAAGCAGTTGAGAATGGCCCAAGCCTTGGGACTCTGCACCCACATTGGAGACCGGGAGGAGGCTCTTGGCTCTTGGCTTTGGATCAGCTCACCTCTGGCCGTTGCAGCTACTTGGGGAGTGAAACAGCAGATGGAAGATCTCTCTGTCTCTCCTCTGTAAATTTGACTTTCCAATAAAATAAATAAATGAATAAATCTTAAAAGGAAAGTACTCAGAAGCACTAGCCATCAGGAAGATGCAACTCAAAACGACAATTGGATATCACTCATTGCAGTTAACATGGCTGTTATCAACAAGATGAACACGCCAGCAAGGATGTAAAAAGCATTTCCACACCGTTGGTGGCAGAGCTGTAGAGGTGTATAGCATTTTTGGCAAACCATGTAGCTGTTCTCAGATCAACTGTCCAGATGCTATGATTCCCAGATACTGTACATGAAAAGGCAAGCTGATCCATCTGTAAGAAGCCGTCTGCCTGCAAACCCATGGCTACTGTAGCACCAAAGGCAGTCATCAGGAAGAGGAAACATCATCAATACCGATCAACTTGATGGATACGTATGTCACACACACACACACACACACACACACACACACACACACACACTACCCAGTCATAAAAGTTGAATGAAATGCTTTCACTCTTGTTACTGAAGTTGGACAGGTGTCATGTGATGTGCGATCTCACTGCTGGGCAATCTATGAAAGCTGATCAATTTCACCGAAGGTGAGTGTGGAACAGTCAGTGCTTTCTGGAGGCTGAGAAGCCAGTAGGGGAAAAGCTGGGTCAGTGGTGATTATGTTGCGGTGAGAGAAGAGAAATAAGTTGTGAGGCTGTGTTGCAGAGCAAGAGGACTATGGATAATGATAACACAGCTACATTTCCAAAAGCTAGAAGAGGGATCTTGGATGTTTTCACTACCATGTTTCCACATGGTGAGCTCTCCTCACGGCAGGTCCACAGGAGGCTGTGCTCCTGGTGGTTGTGGAGGGACTGGTCAGGTGGACCCTGCTGATCCTGGAACCACTGGAAGCCAGAGCGCAGAGGGGTCTCTCTGGGTCCCTGAAAGCCACTCTTGGCAGCTAGCTCTCCTCTGCGATGGAACTCCAACTTACTACCTGCTCTGGCAGTCCAGAACACTGTCCTCTGGCACCCAGGCCACTCTGCCTGCTACTTTCCTGCATCCCAGGCCACACACCTTAGCTATTAGGCATGAAAGAGATCTTCGACTCATGACCGTTGCACACAGCATCTTTCCTAGGCAGACTCTAGCCCAACTGCACTCGCAGTCTCTGCCTACCCCCAATTCTTTGGCATGACATTTCAGGAGTCACAACAGACGCCTGGCTGCAGATCATGTTTTTGACTTTATCTCTTGTGATCTCCTTCACTTGTCCCATGCTTTAGCCTGTTTGGTTGTGTTGAAGAATGTCCATTCCCACATCTCACTCTAAAGGTGAAGCGATCTTGAGAGTCCTTAGCAATCCTTCTGGAAAGTCTTTTCCAATTCTTCTCTCCAGCCCCTAATCCTCAAGTCCAAAGCCATTCCCACATGCCTTCCTATCCACCACAAGTGCGTTGCTGTCTCATTTCACCTAGAATATCATGTTAGATGGTAATGTATTCCCCCAAAATGTAATGCGCTGGCAAGTACTCAGCAGATGCATAAAAGCACTGCAAAATTACTAAATTATGAAGTGCATACCCAGTCTCCACTCTGGAATTTATATAGGTGCAATAGTCAAACTTGAAGTGGCCATTTGGGGCTGCCACTGCACTACATGCACTGGATAAAGACAGGCTTGGAATCATGATCGTGGACTAGGGTAAGAACACATTTAAACAGACAGAGAAATATTAGCCAGTGTGAAGCAGAGAGGGCACATTCCAGGAAATAAGAGAGGACAGAACAACAGCAGAGGGACACCTGGAGACTGACAGACACAGGAAAGCAGCAAACAAAACAGTGTGGTGTTGCAGTGACTAATACCCCAGCAGCATTCAGTAAAAGGCAATCTGAATTGCATCAGCAGCCAGAACTCCACCAGCAACAAGGTGAGAAGGGAAGTTTACTGAGAGCTCCAGAGGTGAACCTAGAGAAAGAACTGCCTGTCATGTTGGTCTGTTTGATTTGACCAGGAGCAGAGACAGAGCAGCAGGTCCCAGAAGGGCAGTGTGGGAACAGGGTGTATTTCATAGCCCAGTCTACTCCCTGGAGCTGAATCAGGCACCATTTTGTTTAAGGAGGCAAGGGCTATGGGACAACACTGCACATGCACTGAGCTGGGAGTGAACTCATGTCTGACTCAGTGAACTGAAACAATGTGGCATCCTACAGGTTCCACCGAAGACAGGTGTGGGTAGCTCTCAGACCTGATGGCCAGCAGAACAAGACAGCTAGTAATAGCACATCAGGTACCATTTCTTACAGTTTGGCAAAGAATGTAAGACTGCAGGGAACAACAGTGAGCTGCGCATGTGCTGAGATTGGTGAGAACTCAGAAAAATAATACCGACGATGGCAATGTACATGTCAGAATGGGTGTGTGTGGCCCTCAGACTTAATGGCTAACAGGTACTGGCAAAATCAGCATCAACAACAACCTAACTATATAGGACACCTGGTATGTCCCTAATCCTGGGATCTTCTCGAACCAGAGTGGGCAGAAAGGTTGTACAGACAATGGTGCAGCCTCAGCACGGTATCACAGGAGTTGGAGAGTGGTGAGCCAGGAGCTGGGGTTAAGGAGACCACGGTGGAAATCTAACCTAAGAACCCAGACCTAGAACTCGCTGGAGGGAGTGGCACAAGTGACTGCAAACAAAGAATTATGTACCAAGTGCAATATGCAAAATTGAACTGTAGACCTGTGGGTGACACAGTTTAAAATACCTGCCCCAAGGAGAAGAATCTGCTACCCAGAAGCGCAATGTCCAAGAGCCAAAAAAGAGACAGAGGCACAATGAATACTACTGAAGACTCCCCTACAAAGGAGCAAAACCCTTGCCAACATCAGAGTTCACTGAGGAAGACATCAAGAAAATAGAGAATACAGAATTCAAAACACTTGTTATAAAGCTTCTTATCAACAATGAAAAGCACATAAAGCAGGCATTCAAGGAATTTAAGGAATGTGTCACACAGGAAATGAATCAAATGAAAGCTGATATATCAGAAATGAAGAATACAGTGGAGCAAATTAAAAGTACAGTGGAGATACTCCAAAATAGAATGAAGGAGGTAGAAGAAAGAATCTCAGAACTGGAAGATATTTCCTGTCACCAGGGGGAAACAAACATAAAGCTGGAAGCAGAGCTGGATCAGGCCAAGAAAAGCATTCAAGAATTGAAAGACACTATTAAAAGGCCAAATATAAGAGTTATGGGAGTCCCAGAAGCTGCAGGAGGAGAAGCTGGGTTTACAAATGTATTGAATGAAATAATTATGGAAAATTTCCCTAATCTAGAGAAAGAATTGGGAAACGGAATCCAGGAGGGGCACAGAACTCCCATTAGGAGTTCTAAAGCAATCTTCACCACAACACATGATCATCAAGCTCTCTTCAACTGAACATAAGAAAAAGATCCTTAAATGTGCATGTGAAAAAATGAACTGACATGTGAAGTAATGCCAATTAAAGTCACAGAAGACCTCTCACAGGAAACTCTACAGTCAAGAAGAGAATGGAGCAACATATTCCAGATTCTAAAAGCAAAAACTTGTTAGCCCAAGATAACATACACAGCAAAACTTTTCATTTGTCTTTGAAAATGAAATAAAATTCTTTCACAGTAAAGAAAAGTTAAAAGAATTTGCCTCTTCCAAACCTGCCCTACAAAAGATACTTCAAGATGTTCTCTTGACAGAGAAAAGGGATATAACCAACCAAAACCAAAGGCAAATGTGAAGAACATCCCAGTGAAATAACAACAGAAGACAAAAGCAATGAACAACCCATTGCTAAAGTGACAGAAGCAAATTATCACCTGTTCACATCAACCCTGAATGTAAATGGCTTAAATTCATCAATCAAACATCCTAGATTAGTAGACTGGATTAAAAACAAAGCCCATCTATTGGTTACCTACAGGAGATGTATCTCACCAACAAAGATCAGCGGAAACTATATCTCATGGACTTTGATTTTTTTTTTTTGTTAGTTTCACCTCTTCAAAACACTTTCTTCTTATTAAATTCTTTAATGAACTATAGACCATACAGTAGCATCATTATCTTCAAGAAGATTCTTGATTTTCTTTTTAATTTCTCCAGTGACACATTAGTCATTCAGTAGCATGTTATTTAGCTTCATGCTGTTGTTAATTTCTTTTTTTTTTTTCTTCCTGTTGCTGATTTTGTTTTGTGGCTTTTGATTTAAGGGGATGTATAGTAATTGTGTGATGGAGACTATCATATCCAGATGTGAGGATACAATGCAGTATGCATCTCAACTTCCAAACAAAGATGGACTCCCAATGAAGCTGTTTACTCTATCTTGACAATAGGATGCTGGACTTTCCGCCATTGTCCATGCCCACAATGATGGACGTATGACTGTGTATGAGGAACTGCAGTATAGTAATGATACAGGGGAACTCAGTGAGGGAGAAGGGTATGGGGAGGGGATAAGGGAAATCCCATGATCTGTCGAACTGTATCATAAAATGATAATAATAAAAAGAAGTAAAAGAAAAAGACAGTCTTGGAAGGCTGTCACTTCTGAAACAACAGAGTAGAATAATCTAATGTCTTTGCCTCTATTGAAAGAATTATGCAAGTGGTAAAGTGGTAAGAGCAATTTCTTTTTATGCTTTTACACTCTTGTGATTTTTTTCTTTATGAACAGAAACCTACATTTATGAGGTAGCCTGCTGGGATCATGGAGTCCCTGGTTGATAAGGATCATGGAAATATCAGTGACCTACAAAGAGATAGGACAAATCACAGTGACCTCATTTAGAGTGCTCAAATGAGTTGAGGTCAATTACCTAGAAGCAGCAAATATGCCCAAAGCTGAAGAAATGAACAACAACATCTTTAAAATTAACATTGTAGTGAAACATTCTTGCTAAACATTACCCTGTGGGAGAAAACGTGCAAAGTAAGAATAAAATGTGAAAATCCATATCACAATACAAAAGCCACGTTGAAGATGCTACTTAGTTATAAAGGAACAAGCGGAATAGCATGCTGTATTTATGTATTTATTTATGTATTTATTTATGTATTGTAAGCAATAGATATTACCTAAATATCTTGAAATTTAACACACAAATTAGTGTAAAAGTAGAATTAAAAAGTACTTAAGAACAAATCTACTTTGTTCTGAAATACAAGAAAGAGGCATATGAGGATTGTTTTGATTATGTGATACAAATAAAAATGATTCAAATTGTCTTAAGGATTTGCTCAGTTACTTGCAAAACTGAAACCATCAGAGGGGGTTCTCATTTCAGCTTGGGTTAGTCAGGTGGCTTGGGATTGTCACTGCTCTGTTGAGAGGATGCTCTCTTCTTCCCTTACAACTGCTCTGAGGAGCTCCTGGGACTACAGGATTACTCAGTTCCAGAAAAATCTGAAGTCAAAGATTAGCTATGATTGCACCAGCTCCAGCTCCAGGCATATGACCAGCTGTTTCTAAGAACTGTGGCCAAGCGGGACAGAGCATATTGGTTACATTACCCTCAATCCCATCGCCCAGCTTGGGTTCAGGTTAGGGCAAAGAATTGACTGCTCCTAAAATAAATTGAATTCTATGCGAGAGATATTGACTGCACACTGAGTATCCATCTGCTCTTGAACATTTCTCAGTCACAGAGCTAACTCTGCCAATGGCTGTGATTGGAATAGATGCGTGTTCCTGGTAACCGAAACATTTGGGAAGAAAATGCACAATTCTTGAAATCTTTCTTCTCCTTCACCGTGGATGTGACCCATGTCTTGTCTCAGTGGTTCTTTCTGGTGTCAAGCCACTACAGTTTTAGCATTGGCTTGTTACTGCCCTAAATTAGCCAAGAGTGACCACTTCTGACACCCACGCGGAAGCACATAGTTGTGAAGGGAAACAGTCTTCAGTCTTTGCACTTGGAACATCTGCTTTCTAAGAAAGTCACCTCCACGAGGCGAGCACTATCTAAGCAGATGTTGAAGACCCCCTGTCTCTGTCGGTTGCTCCTGTACCTGTCAGGAGAAATCCAGGTCTGGCCCTCCCTGTACAAACCGGAGAGTTGAGTAGAAGCAGCATAGGGTTTGTGTCAAAGGGGCCCAGGGTAATAGAAGAACCAGCAATGGTGAGGTTGCATTTTCACACAGCTTCTGTCAAGCATTGGTGACCCCCTCCCTGTCTCACAAGGAGGAACAAGTGTACTTTATCATCTCCCAGTGTGGTGTAATGGCTGCAGGAAAAGGCTGTAGACTCAAATACCTGCTCAAGATCCTTGCTGAGCCATGTAACAGCTATCAGAAGAATTAACTAAGTCTTCATTTTAAACTCAGAACAATGAGGACACCCAGCTTATTGAGATAAGCTAACACCTAAGTGTGATAATGTCATCATTGCCACTGCCACCATTGTCATCACCATTCTCAGTCATCCTGGCTAAATCCTCATCCAGGGAATCTTAAGCCTCCCTCCCCTAGGAGGGTTGAACTGTGTGTCATGAGGGCAGCCCTACTACAGACTGTCCCTGGTTTTTCAGAAGAGCCCATGGGGCCGAGTACCATCCCCTGACACAACCTGAAGTCTCTAAGCCCCAGGCCACTTTGGGGTTCCTCCAGAACGCACTCCGTGTGTCGCCCCTCATGCACAAGGACTTGTAGCATTGTCCCACTCCTTCCCCAGGAGCTAAGCCAGAAGTCTGGTCCAGAGGAGCAGCGTGCTCCGATGAGACAAGTCCACACCACATTGTCCAGGCGCTGTGGGTCCTGCTGCTGTGCAAGGTGAGCTGTGGGGACGCAAGCAAGCCCAGGCCCCGGCCCAGGGGAAGCAAGACTGAAAAGAACCGTTAGATTACAGGGCTCTTCAGGTCACATTCTTTCTGTCTTGAAGGCTGAGTATAAGATACGTCTGTGAGATCACTTTGGAAACCAAATCCCTCTGTTCATTTTAATAGTAATAATTACATACTTATATTTAAAACAAAGTATTTGGTAGCAAATCATACCAAATGCTTTAACCTAATAATAATAATAATATACTATGGTCCTGAACTCAGACTGCATTGCCCACGAAAGAATTAGAAAAAGAAAAAACAAGTGAACAATACCTAATCAATTGTCATGACAGAGCTTTGATGGAAAAATCTAACTTTCACATAAAGATGATTCCTTTCCATGTTGGATGAGAGAGACAAAATATACACACACATATATAGTTATATATAGTCTTGCTATATATATACATATACATGTGTGTACATATAAAACATCTGTTACTTCAAGTAGGAGAATCTGAAAAGAGTATATTAAATAAGAGAGTATTGCCCTTATTACAGATTTACTCTGTATCTGATAGCTAATTAAGCCCAGGATGGTATAACTAAGCAGGAACATGAGCAAGCAAGCTACATCTCATTTACTTGTTTAGTAACGGAGTTCTGTTGTGGAAGAAGAAAATTTTCAGCAATTTATACGTCGAGATGCTATTTGAAACCCCACTTGAATTCATTCTACTGTAAATTAGTGAATTGTGGGTGAGGATCCCTCACCTCTGTAGCTGAACATCCTTTTCAATCCAACTCAACAAATAGGACTTTGATCTCAACAACCTCAATAAAACATTTATAGATCCAGGGAAAAGGAAGTAATACTCAAGGCCTTGGTCTCAACAATGTCAAATATTAATGAAATGTGTCAACCTCAGCAGAAAATTGTACTTACAATACTGTACTCATCTGTAGTAGGCAAATTCCTGGAGACTGAACTGGATGAGAGGTTTCCAGGAGTTGGAGGGGGAAGGGTTTGTTGAGGGGGTAGAATTTCTATTTGGGGTGATGGAAAAGTGGGGGAACATAGGTAAGATAGTGTGTTGGTTGCCCAGCGTTGTGGACGCAATGATGCTGCTTAACTGTCTTGAAGCCACTGTTGGGATGCCTGCTTCCCATGTGGAATGCTGGGATGAATCCCAGTTACTCTGCTTCCAACCCACTCTCATGGTAAGGCATCCTGGGGAGGTGATAATGATGGCTCAAGTGTTTGGGTCCCTCCTACTCACATCAGAGACCTGGGTGGAGTTTCGACCTCATGGTCCAGCCCTCAACATTCCAGGCATTTGTGAAGTGACTCGTCACTTTTTCTTTCACTGTTGCTCTGGCTTTCAAATTTAGAAATAGTCAGTGTACGTTATGTTGTATGTTTTATTCAATAAAGTAAAACAAGTGAATCCTCTTCAGTATTAAAAGCCTGACAAATCAGATGGGTGTGATGATGCAGCAGTTAAAGCTTTCACTTGCGGTGCTCACAGCCCACATGGGAAGGTATGCTTTTAATAGGGCTTGCTACTGGTGAGCTTGGGAGGCAGCAATGATGGCCCACGTGCCTGCATCCCCATCATCCTGTGGGACATCCAAATGGAGTTATAAGTAGCTGGCTTCAGCCTGCCTCAGCCCTGGCTGTGGGAACATTCAGGGCATGCACCAGTACTTTCTCATTCTCTCTGATTATTCTCTCTCTCTCTCTCTCTCTCTCTCTCTCTCCATGTCAGTAAGCTTAATATATATATATATATATGAAAAAAATTTCTGAATAAATCTAACAAAATTGTATCTGTTCTGAAGTTGTCCCTCAGGCGCTTAAGAACCAGGTGAAGCAGTGGCGGCTTCCCGGTGCCCCCAGGGGAAAGGTTTGTTACTTTGTAGCAAAGATGGCAATCGTCTCTCAGCTTATCCTCTGGATTTACTGAGATCTCTATCAAACTCTCACACTTTTTTTAAACTCAAACAAAATAAAGATTGTTCCAACAACTAAATGGAATAATGATAAAAAAAAAGCAAAACATATGACAGAGAATTTGAATGCTAAATTAATAAAGTATGAAAATGAGAATCATGAAGAATAATGTTTCAGAACAGGAGGAAAACCTAAGAACCAAATTGATACCTGTTTCAAAACACTTTTTTTAAAGAGTTCTTTTAGTGCAACAAAGCCCTATGTCCGCATATACCCGTGGCATAGATAATATTTTTAAGTATTGTTGGGATCTAAATTTACAAATTTTTGGTGTGTTTTACTTATGTAGTCTAATCTATAAAATTAAATCATCATAAAATGTGCTTTGCAGTTGCATCCTTATTGTCTTTCATCTGATAAACATGTTCCTATTTTACAAACATTTTTCCTATTATCTGACTATTAATTGAACATTTTCCATTATATGGTAAGGGTGTATTCTTCAGCAGTCCCTTGGTTTTGTATCATTTATTTTGTCTCTAACTGTAAAAAGCTTCTATTTTCAGATTATTTCATGTAACTCTGTGCACACCTGCATACTTCTTAAGGCTAGAAGTCCACAAGCAGAATTGCCAAGTTCCATGTCCTGTGCAGTTTTATGGCTTTTGGGGGTGTAGTACACAGAAATGATGGAATGGTTTATGTAATGTAGGAAGATGTCTCTTTTTTTCAAATATATGCCAACTGAATGTTAAAAACTTCAGCAAATTTTAGTTAATGAGATATTCAAACTTAGCGGTTTGTTTGATTAAAAATGGATTTAAACATGCTAGAATATTAGCCTCTCATTTATATGTATTAATCTGTATAATATCTACACATATTCTTTGTTTATTTTTTCATTGAAGCATTCAGTCATTTAATGGATTGTGATGGCTACTTCTATATTAGGGATATTAATATTTATAACAATTATATATCTAGTCTTTAGAATGTGTTTATTTTTTGTTTGTCTTGGTGTTTCTGTTTGTGTAAGAACTAGTCAAAATGTTTCTGTATTTTCTGATCTCATAGTAGGAAGTCATATCTAATAGTAGAAAATGTTCTCAAGTTGGAAAAAAATCATAGCGATAATGGATTTTATGCTTGAGAAAGTCATACATGTAGCTTATAACCATCAAAGATGAATAAGTTTTACCACTTTGATTTTAAATTATTTTCTCCTTGCTGTTCAGCAATACCTCTATATCTAGAAGTTATCTCTTGTTGATTATTGTTGAAGGCAGTAAGCAGAACAATACAAATCCAATTTCATGAATAGAAAGGTTCCAGAATGTCAGTAGACTCCTGCTGTCAGACCTTTCTCAAAACCTTAAATCCTGGAGTTCCAAGTCCTCACTTACATCTTGACAATAGTGTTCAGACCCATCAACGCAAGAATGAATACATTTCTTCTCTTTCAAGCTACGGAATTGTATTCTCTTTATTGTCTGTTAACACACGTTTTCAAAGAAAGAGAGTGTTGTTTCAAAAAAAAAAAAAAAGAAATTCTCTCTTTTATTCCTTTAGGACAGTAAAAACAAAAAGACTTCCAGCTTAATGGTATATCTTAATTCCCCAAGAATGAGAAAGAAATTCGAGGAGTTGAAGTGTAAATGCACTATGTTGAAAGGTCCCTCTTGGATGAAGCTCGGGGCTTTCACAGGGCACAAGCAGGTTCTGTTTCACAGTCATGGCTGAGGCCACTCATTGGTCATTCAGAAGGACTTAGTATTCCGATTTAGTCGCCTTTCAGAGAAACAGTTCAGGTGTTTTTCTGGTTCAATTCAATAACATTTATCACAATCATGTTAATTCAACAAAGGCTATATTGAAACTACTTCCTAATGGCCACTCTCACTATATATGAAGAAAGAGATCATTAATTTATCCCCAAGTCATGAGTCTAATCTACACATTAATTGTACCCTCTGTATCTATCCCATCCCTCTCCGTGCGTGCGTGTAGTTCATTGCTTCATCAGTAGGTTCCCTATGGCAAAGTCTTCCCCAGCACTGGCAGGAAGAGGGGTCCGAGCAGACAGCTTCGCTGCAGCTCTGGCACGGCCAACCTTGTTCTCCAAGAGCATGGTGAGGATCCACCATGTGGTATCCTCTCTGCAATCGCCTCATTATGCCTTCCCAGGCCGGCCCGGCTGCTCCGGTGATTTTCTAGTGTCCACAGAAAGGCTTTGTTTTTTCTGAAGGTCTATTTATTTGTTTGGAAGGCAGAGTTACAACGATGGAGAGACAGAGCAATTCAGACACACACACAGAGACAGCAATCTTCTGTCCACTGGCTGACTCCACAGATGGTTGAAAACAGAGCTGGGCCAGTTGGAAGCCAGGAGCCTGGAACTTGATGTGGGTCTCCCACAGTGATACAGGTACCCAAGTGTTTGGGCCAAGCTCCACAGCTTTCCTAGGTGCAATATCAGGGAGCTAGCTCAGAAGTGAGCAGCCAGAACTTGAACCATGGAGAAAGACTTTGTTAAACAACACACACACACACACACACACACACACTGAAATGAGATCTATGTGCACTCAGTTTTACATTTACCTTGAAGATGTGAGAGAGGACAAACAACACATTCGTATAATGTGATTCCCCACTTAGATATGGCTGTAAGTTCTCTTTAAGTAAGCCAGTGGAGAGATGAATAGAGAAAAAGCAAAAACCCAAGATGTCACTTAATTGTGCTTAGTTGATTGGACCTAGCAATCCTCTAGTTTGAGATGGAATGGTACAGCCTCCAGCCCTTGTAGCACAGGGCTGCCTACTTCTCACACATCAGTTAATCCTCAGAGACACCCCTGTAATGATAAAGCCGGTTACCTCTTTCCCATCTGTGGCTTTGGTCTCCAGTTCCTCGGTGGACTCTTGCCAAGCCGACTAGAGCAGACCATGGGGCAGAAGGAGAATTCTCACTGCCTCACTGTCACCTTTTCAGCTCTGAGATTTATCCCTCTGTCTGGAACTTTCTCTGTTGGCTGTCCACCCCCTTCAATGAACACTTTAACCACTGTGCTTTCATGCCGGGCCCCTTCAATGAACACTAAACAGCTGCATCCTTTGTAGGAAAAGCCATCATACGTGATCTGTTTGTTCAGAATCAACTTCCAAGACAGTGATACCTTGTCAATCATTTTCGTTTCCATCTTTCCAAGTGCTAAAACTTTAATGGGAACATATTTACCTTCAATTACTATCCTTGAAAAGAATATTTGTGAACTGATACTTAGGAAGACCCCTGTTTAGTCCATGAAGAGCTGAAACAGGCAGCTGTAGATCCTCGACGCCTGGGGAAGAACTAACGACGGTCCACCATCCCCAGGTTGCATTTATGCAGATTCTCTGTTTTCTGGTCAGGAGAGCTGCACCAGTAGGCAAAGTCTGGGAGCCCTGACTTCCTGCAAAGACAAAATAATTTCCATTCTGGATGAGAGCCATCAAGCTCACTGCCTACCACACAGCCCTCTGTGGGTTCTTCTGCCTGTGGGACCCAGAGGTTTGATTCTGCAGCATCTCATTACCAGCAGCTTTCAGGCTACAGTTAGGGCGTTCTATTTTCAGTTGTTTTTCAGAAGCTGTGACATGGCCAGCAATGTGGCAAAGCATTACAGTAATGAGCCATCATGCAATTGAATCCTGTAGTTATATTTGGGGTGGGGGTGGGGAGGTGCTGGGTTAAGGCTGGGCCATCTCCATGTCTTTATTTGTGTCTGCTTTCAAACTTTACAAGGATACAGTCTTGGTTACTCCGCAATGTTTTCATCCCTAACCCCTAGTTTGTTCCTGGAGGAGGATGAGGCTGCTCATACTTTGCCAGTGATTCCGGAGGAAATAACCGTGAAAGCACTAAGTGATACTTTATATTCCTAGACTTTCAACTAAGGGTTTTGTTTAGTTCAGATTTATGCTGAATCCCCCCTTGTGCCCTAGACACTCTGTGCTTGACTCTCTGTGAGGAGCTGTGGCCTCTGGCTCTTCTGATAGCTGGGACGGGGGCATGATCAGACAGCACTAGGAAGATCAACCCAGCAACAGTGAGAAAAGACAGGCTGGAGGAGAGGACAAAGACAGAAACAAAGGGAACTGTTAAGAGAGACCAGTGACAATCCAGGGGAGAGACCCTAAGGTCAGGACCAGGGCAGTAGAGGCGAGAGTGGGCCGGGGTGATCCAGGGGAGAGACCCCCCCAAGACCAGGGTCAGGGCAACAGAGGTAAGAATGGGCCAGGGGTGATCCAGGGAGGGACTCCAAGGCCAGGGCCAGGGCAGCAGAGGGGAGAATGGGCCAGAGGTGATCCAGGGGAGGAACCCCAAGACCAGGGCCTGGACAGTAGAGGCAAGAGTGTAGACCCACTCTGAGAGAATGGAGTTGCCTGTACAGACCCTAAGCAGGGGAGTGGAGCTGAGGGTGGAGCCCCAGACCAGTGAGGCTTGGTGAAGGTGCATACCAGGGGAGTGGACATGAAGACGGAGATAAAGACAAAGGTTAAGGTTTTGCAGCACAGAACCAAGAGACTTTGCAGCAGGGGATAGGTGAGGGATGTGGAACAGGTTTGAGACTGAGTAGGCACTGTGTAGCACTGCATGGCATTGCTAATTCTGAGGAACAAACAAGGGAAGATCCTTGGTGAAAAAAAGTTATCTTTAGAAAACACTGCATTTAGGATATTAGCAATATCAGGACTATTGGAAATCAGAGGTGGAGTTCAAAAATCCCATGAGGCTGGCCTCTCCCATGAGGCTGGCCTCTCCCATGAGGCTGGCCTCTGCCATGCCGTCCTGCTTTAGTAGCCCATTTCCTGTATCCCTCCCAAAGTCAGCACATGGTTAAGGTCACAGTCAATCACCTTCATTACCAGGTAGAGCATCTCAGAAGCAAGGGCCTGACTTGTTCTTGAAATAGCCCGGGACATCACACTTCAGTTCCACTTACGTCAAAGAACATTACCAACTTGGAAAGTAAATCACAAATCCCATGACTGAGAGAAGTAGGGACCAGAAAGTGGGAGTGAGTTGACCAGGCTCACAGAACCAGTTATCAGCATCCCTACACCTGCCTGGGCCTCTGCATTCCCCATGGCAGCGGTCGGCACCTTGCAGGGACCACAGCATGCTTCCTGTCCCGTCACTGCCGTGCGTTGCTGTGCTCCAAGAACCATTATTTTTATTTTGAAATGTTTTGTACTTCTCTGGTCTCCTAATTGCTCATTATTGATTCCTTCTAAGCAGATGTTGAAAATTTTAGCTTTCCTTCCCTACTTTCTTGTGAGTCTGAACAGAGCCGCCCTATGTTCATATTCCAGGTGTCTGTAGTCAGCCAGAGCAGTCAGCATATGGTATGCTCTGCCTCTCTCCTAAATATGAAAGTCCTTCATAAGCCTTAGTGCAACAAATCACAGAATGCTGGGCTTGGATTTCAAATATTTTTGCATCAAAATAAACCTATCTTAAATTTAATTTTGAAATACCTTTGGAGGTGCCCTCATCAAGGTTTGTTCGCTCGGAATGACCAAGAACAAGGTTGATCATTGACTAAAGCAGAGACTTGGGGAAGAGTGTATCTTCTGTGTCTCCTGTAACTGCAATTACACTATGTGACTGTGCGCCTTGCCATCCTACAGATTCTGTTCTCTCTAAGCTCGTCTGCCAGCGGGAAGGGACATGAGCTGCGTCCTTAGGGTGGGTGAGGAGCCAACACAAATGGGAGAATCCGTAGTAATCAACCAAGAGCCTGTTTATGGCATCGGGATTGCCAAGGCCCACTGCCAAGGCCCAGTAGAACAGGGTTTGAGGAACTGTATCCACAGGATGGCTTCCCCTGAACACCGTGGAATAAACCCTTTGTCTTTTCTGCTTGGTCCTTCCCCTCCCACCTAGATGCCTTGAACCTCCGAAACAGACAGGTCATCTGCGTCACACTCAAAGTCCTCCAGCATCTGGTGGTGTCGGCTGAGATGGTGGGTGAGGCCCTGGTGCCCTACTACCGTCAGATCCTCCCCATCATGAACATCTTCAAGAACATGAATGGTGAGTTATCCCAGAACTCAAATGGCCTTCTAAGCCAAAAGAAAAAAGGAGTGGCTTGAAGTAGAGCTGCTTTCACCAGCAACTCTTTCAGGATTTTATTCTTGCATATTTCCATAACCCAAATGGAGAGCTAAGTAGCAGGCTCCCACTCCTCCTGTTGCTCGCTGGGAAAACAGTAAAATGAACACTTTCATTTATTACTTCCCTCATGAACAGCCTCCCTGCCCAGTCCGGAAGTACTGAAGTGGTTCTATAAGCTTCTAATAATCAAAATGTAAAGTTTAGTTTGACAGCCTGTTGAATAATATTAGCAGGTTTTGAGTTTGTTCTTTTTCTTAATGGTTATCCTACCTGTAGATACTTTTGAAAACTCAATCTGTTTTGTCTAATTGGTTTAAGATTAATTTTTTGAAGCATTGTTGTTCAAATCTGGTAAGCCTTTGCAAGAGTTTTAATGCATGTTATCCTAAAAAAAAAAAGTATGAATTTTTTTTTATTTTGTAATTGCTAATTGTTTAAGAATTTGTAGAATTTGTAGTTACCTTGTTGATGGGTAAGTACTGGCTGTACGTGTATATGCTGATCTATTCGTCTTTAAGAATTTCGTTCTTTGGGAAAACAAGGATGAACTGAGAGGCACTTGTCTCGCTCTAACGGATGTACCGGCAAGGTATTGGTTTATGTCTGGCAGGCAACGGGCTGTGCATCTGTTCCTTTAGAATCTGATTTTCTTGAAATCGGTGATTCTAATTTTCTTTTGTGTTGATTATTTAAAATTTCATACTTCGTGCATGTGTGGCATGAGTCAATATTTGTGATCTACTTCTGGTAGCCCTCTAAGTAAAGTTAGTAGTTTAGTGGGACCCTGCCTGAAGGTGTTGCTACTTGGTCTGGCCATACAGACAAGAAAACCACCCACCAAGAAGCTGTGTGTGATGGTCACCGTCCCAAGCAAGCCCTTTGGCGTCACTGTGTTTTCATTATTGCTAAGTTGCTATCAGGCTGCTTCCAGCCTGCAGTTGTCAGGAAATCGGAGAATTCTCAGCAGCTCTTTAATTGCTTTTCAATAGTAGAGTCTACACTGATGCTTAATATTATGTAGATTTAGTAAAATGGCTTCAAACTGGGGTAATAGGAGCTTGAGAATGCTTGTGGTGGGTGGAGTTGATCTCCATTTCAGGTTAGCTGAAGAAGTCACTATGACCATTTAGGCAAGATGGTCACTCTTTGAAAAAAATAAAACTAGGTTTAAGTAATGTGTCTCTTATTGTTCAAACTTAATATTCTGTTAAAGACATGTCCACTTTATGGGAGATACTTATTAAATATTCTTTATTTGTGATTCATGCTTTTGCCACATAGTATCATCTACTACCTTTGGTGTTTTAGCTGCACTGTTTGTTTCATAGAAACAACTTCATTGATTCATTATCTTTAGATCCTAGTTGTAACTTGATGGAGCTAGAGAGAGAAGGAAATGCTATAGAAATACAGGTGCTAAAGACCACCACAGAGATGCCATAGCTGCAGGTGGATGAAGGGAGAGCGCAAGAGGACGAGGGGTAGAGAAGTGCAATGGAAGGAGACGGAAATGGACGTGGAGACAGAGATATTAAAGACATGGAAGAATCAGTAGCGGCCACCCGCAAAAAACTTGAAGCTTTTGCTGTGTATGTTTCACAAATATTTCCTTATCAGTACTCACAGAACCCATAATTCATATTCTATTCCCATTTTATTTTTGTAAAAGTTGCCTCTGCAGTTTCCCCTTATGTACTTTTTCAGTACTTGGTGCTCTTGGCAGATGTACCTGGATACCCTTCCCCTCCCTGGGTGGAGGTTCTGAACAGTGCTGTGTTCTTGCTTTTGGTGTCCAAAAGTGAAATCTAGAACTAAAACCTCAGCATCAATTTCTGCCTTTGTGTGAAAGAAGAAAGTCGGTAATGTTCACAAGATAATTAGAATCTCCATTATCCTCCAAAAACACCTATAAAGAAGGATAAATATAGCTGCCAACGGAGATAGACAGGTCTCATTGGAAATGCTAGGCTATTAACAAAACAGTTGGTTTCCACTGCTTCCTCATCTAAGTGTTTCTTTCACTCTTGCAAATGTTCAAGTGGCTAGCAAGGGCGTGGCTAGCTTTAGAATTCCGTTCCTGTTGAGGTGTTACCGTGCAGGGAATGTACAGTCTTTGCTGCACTCCTTAATTGGTCCCAAGCACAGCTCATTCCTTTGGAGCATTTCTGTATGCATGCATCAGGATTTCTACAAACTATCTTTGTGCTTAATATTTTTCTGACATTTCAGGAGAAAAATATCGGTTTCAGCTTCATTTTCTGCTTGTCTTAGAAACATGTCACTACAATGCCAGATTGCTATATATTTTCATTTAGTCCTATTATAAAATTGGAGCATTCTAGCAATAAAAACTTAAAACTGTTCCCCAAAGTGGCTGGGTTACTGTGGATCCAATCAAGAAGGCTGTCACTGGATTTCCAGTTAATATAGCATTCTCACTAAAAAAGAGACTACACATCAATAGGGTTTTAATAAGCTCTGCTTTATGATTGTAGAAGTTTCATCTATGCACACAGCACATATCCATGCATTTTATTTAAGCTTATGTCTTTAGTTTTATATATGTATTTTACATACAACTGAAAGTGTTAGAAGTTTACTGTATGTAACATTAGGAAAACATTCATCCTAAATTTTAATGTATTTGAGAGTAGTTTTGTTCATTTCTAATGTCTCTTCCCTGCATGTCTTTTGTTTGAGTCAATGTCTTGTTAAGGTCCAATTCAAACATACTTAAGTCCCACTATAAAATTCTTTTTAGAATGGAACAAGATATAAATTTGAAGGGGGGGAGATATGCTCTCCCATGTGGTGACTGTGCCCTTCCAAGTGCAGACTTCAGCCAGTGCTGGCATGGCTGTGTTTACAAGGCCGGCCTCTTCTGAGGTCAGACGAGCAGTGAGTGCTGAGTAGCTGGAGAGCTAGGTAAATGTTTCAGCGCTTGCCCTGCTGGGGAGCCCCAGGCTTGAGTCTTGGGAACCGGTTAGAAAGAGCCAGACAGGGACCAATGAATGCAGCTCAAGTCGCCAACCTTTCTACTCTCTGAGGTGTGAAAAGCTTACAAAATATTACAAGACTATTCTTGCCCTAAGAGAGAATAACTCTGCATTTTTATTTAGGAATACATATTACTTAGGGAATAGTTAACAACAGACTAATCTGAGCGTGATATTCTATGCCCAGAAGAGATGTGACCTTACACATATCATCTAATTTCTCTGATCTTAAATTTCTTGATCTGTATAAACTATGCCCAATGCCAACTTTCTATTAGAGTTGCTCGACAATTAGAGGTAGCATGTCCATTACCACTTCCTATGGAGCCTGTTCCTGGATGAATATTACATAAGGTACCCATTCCTATTACACAACATTATGCACATGAACAATATCATATACGTATCTTGTTATATGATCTTATATAAAACAAGGTAATTAATGTAGTTACTATGCACCAATATAATGAAGTGCTTGAAAGTATCACATGGGACCCATATCCTTCCATGTCGGAAAACAAAGGCCTTGGCCTTCTGTGACCCATTGACTAAGCCCAACCTCCTGCCCTCATGGCCCTTTGCTTTTAAGGATGCAGCCCGCCTTTCTGATGGTCGCTGCTGGTGAGTGGCTAGGTAAGTCTTAGCCTCTGGGGCCAGTTCAAGGAAAAGCACTTTTCAAGTCTGTCCTTTCCTGGCCTCCTTGTTTTATGTTCAGACAAGTTACAGTTGAGCACTGTTGTGGGAAGTGTTGTGTTTCAGTAAGGAAAGTCTGAGCAGGACAGACCACAGAAGTCATGGTCAGGGTCCTCTGTGGATGCCCCAAGTTGACAGCTAAACCTTTGAGCTCATTTCCCTAAATTTAAGCAGTGAATGTCTGAAGCATATTGTCATATTCCCAGGGATTGCTTTGAAATGAAACAGAAAGAGGAGCTTCTGCAAAATATTCCTAGAATGCGTATGACGTAGAGCCAGCAGCAGGTGCCTGTTTCCTGCGTTCTTTCACACATGCCCTTAAAGGCTACATAAAATGAAGACTGTGCAATTTAGAGTTTTCAGAGATGAAACCACAAACCAATGCTGCAGGGTGTTCCACCCGAGGGATCGGAGTCAGTAAGTGCATCAGGTGCAGGCTGTGCAAGGCAGGTCGTGGTTCCCTAGCGACCCTGGCTTCCTGATTTTGTTTCCTTGGCTACCTGCCCCATGCATCCTGGAACAGCTCTTACCTGAAATAGCTCAGACTCTGGGTATCTGAGACTCCAATAATACTGTGAGTTTGTATCCTTGAATATGTAAAACCGATGTGATAATGAAATATCATACTTCTATGTCTAAGGTGATTCAGGAATATAACACCAGAGACTAACAAAAGTCTGTGAAAATAAACTGAAACTTTAAATTTTACATTAAGGGAAACAATGTTGTACAAGTGGAGGTTTTGCGGGATTTTAACCCTGAACTTAAATGTCTTCTGAGAAACACAAATGGTATTCCTGCGGGGAGTCTTTGAAAGCAGCTTCTCTGAGAACCCAGGAATTCTCCGGTGAGCTGAGTCATCACCACTTAGCTGTGTCCAAGCTCCGTGCGACCCATTTTCAAGATCCTTAAAAACGTTTATGAACTCTGGGGCGTGATTTTGTTTACCAAAAAGTAATCTTCAGTTTTTCAACCTCAAAATTGTCTTCTCACAGAGCTCTCACCCAGTTCTGAAACTGGATTCCAATCCTGTGGGATTCTGAATAGTTTGAGTTCCTGGTGTACATTTTAGAATGCTGCACCAAAGTTCCTCTGAAAACATAGTTTTTATTAGATGTGTTAGCCTTGGATTATCCTAAGTTTGTTGAGGAAATGATGAGAGTTGCTCTAAGCCTCTAAGTGAGAGCTGCAGCTGGCCTAGGCCTGGGCTGGGCGCTCTGAGCACCTCCCCAGGCTGGCTTCCCTTGCAGCTGTAAAGGGAATGTGGGGATCATGGGGGGGTGTGCAGAGGCCCTCTGATCCCAGCACCTCTGCAGTGAGCTGAACTCGTAAGACCGTTCATTCCACAAAGGCACAGTGTTTGTCTCCCCGTGTGAAGTGAGTGTGGCACAGCTAGTAGAATTAGGTGTTTCTAAGCATGTGTGGCACTAGCTTGTTAACCCAGCTTACATGACCAATACCTGCAGCTTCCGTCCATCCTGTCCAAGACAGCATCACTGCTACATGAGGCTAACCCTTATAACTGCATAGAGAGGCATGCTATATTGAAATGAGAGCTATGGCTGGTATTTCTCTGGCTTAAGTTTCTAGCTTAAACTATATGATTCACTGAAGAATCCCGTTTTCAAAAAGCAGGCCCTCAAGGGATTGTACACAGCTTGCTTTCTCCTTCAGTCTTTGCCTCTCCAAGTTCAATGTCTGTGCTCCTAAGCATTCTTCATAAGCAAAGTTTCCAGATGTCACTGAGTGGAACCTATCTGGGGGTGGTTGAGGATGGGACAGAGACCCGCCTGTACAACCTGGGAGTTGTGCGATGTTCTGCAATAGCTGCCCCAGGAGATGCCTTGGTCCTGGAAGCAGCCAGGGCTCCGACATTATCATGTAACATCCCTCACATGTCATGGCCCCACCCCCGTCAGGCCAGGAGATCTGTTTCCCATGATGAAATCCATAAATGTGAACCACGTAAAAATACGTTCCACTCGGGCCCAGCACAGTGGCCTAGTGGTTAAAGTCCTCACCTTGAATGTGCCAGGATCCCATATGGGCGCTGGTTCTAATCCTGGCAGCTCCACTTCCCATCCAGCTCCCTGCTTGTGGCCTGGGAAAGCAGTCGAGGACAGCCCAAAGCCTTGGGACCCTTCACCCACATGGGACCTAGAGGAAGTTCCTGGCTCCTGGCTTTGGATTGGCACAGCACCGGCTGTTGCGGTCACTTGGGGAGTGAATCATCGAATGGCAGATCTTCCTCTCTGTCTCTCCTCTTCTCTGTATATCTGACTTTGCAATAAAAATAAGTTAATCTTAAAAAAAATATGTTCCACTCAAAGCTGCTTAGTTGGAGCTGCTTTTTGGCCCAGGTTTTCTGGTGGACACCCCTGGTGGCAGAATGGTGATGACAACACGTGACCTTGCCTCTGTGAGCACCTGTGCTCTTCTCCACAGGCTATCTGGCCTGCATCTGCCCATCGCCAGTGGTTCTTCTGTTACTATAAAGACATGGCAGTGAGAGTGATGGCGGAGCATCACGCACCCCACTTGGGAGAGCTGTGCATTTCTGTGCTGTGTCTGCTGTAACAGATTATCACATGGTGTGTGGATCAAGCCACAGGAACAGACCATGTCACCGTTCTGTAGGCCTGGAGTTTACAGTCAGGGCACTGGCAGGACCAGGCTCTCTCAGGAGTCTACAGGGCACTTCCTTGACCCTTCCAGCTTCTGCAGGTGCCAGCAATCCTTGGCATTCTTTGGATTGTAGATACCTCCGCTCCGTCCTCACAAGACCTTCTCCAATACATCGGTGTCTCTGCACCTCTTCTCTGCTTATAAGGATATCAGTCTCTTACACATTGGACTAAGTGGCTGCTTTTATAGTATGGCCCTATCTTAACCAATTTTGCTGATAGCAACTCTATTTCCAAATAAGGTTACTTCTGAGATTGAGGAAGGGACACGGACATGGGAGGACATGGTTCAACCCAGTGCAGACTGCGCTGCCCTGCGACAGTGTAGGGAGAGCGAATCCTATCTTGGGTAATAAAGTTAGAGATTCGGGGTTCTATTTGCTCCTCCACCACCATCCTGCCCTCCCAACAGGTGAGAGTGCCTTCCCAGCAAGCCAGCAAGAACTGCCATCTTCAGCAGCAGTAGCAATTCCTCCCTTTTCCTTCCAACAGGAAGGGCTCCTTCAGACAGGGAAAAGATGTAGATACATTTCAAGGAGACGAAACAGCAGAAAATGGATTCTTTTTTGTCTTTGATAATGCTGCAAATTAGCAAGAGAATTTAACAGACACTGTCCACAGCCTTTGCATATTCTGGGGTTCTGAGAGATATCAGGGGACTACAGAAGCCAGTCTTTCAGGGGTCCCCTGGGACTGGTCAGGAAAGAGGACCATGTCACCTGAGCCTGTCCCTGCCCAAACCTGCTGAGCATAAGGTTCAGACCCCTCTGTGCCTGAGGGTGGGGCTGCACCAGACAACACAGGCTCAGCTGCCTTGCACAGGTGAACTAGCATGTGGGAAAACAATTACGGGGCAGAGTGTGCCAAGCAGAGCCCAGAAGGCAGGCCCTGGCATCGGATGTCCTTTCTGGCCTCCAGTTGCACCTTTCCAGCTGTGTGGCCTTTGATGGGTTACAGCCATAAACGCAAATGGTGAGGAGGATGAACAAAGTGCACCAACCTTCAGGGAGGCGTAAAGTGGGTCATTTTGTGAGACACTGAGAGGAATGAATCACAGAATGCGAGTGGAGTGACTTTGTAGCTGAGTATGTTCGAGTGTCAGGCGCCTATTACATCTGCCTCCAAGGATGTGAAGAAAACTGGGTGGTGTGTTCTGTTTCTGGGACTGTTAGTGAAACCCATTAGAATTAATGACATTTGAGTAAGGTGATTAAATGCAAAATAGATGTTTGGGAATCAATATCTTACCATATGCCAACAGTCAGAAATGGAATGCAAGGTCTGTTTCTCAGATGCTGGTAACTCCTACTTGCTCAGATATTCCAACATGGACAAATTTTCACAGCTTCTCTCTCCCGCCCCACGGTAAACAGTTTTAACTGTCTCACTGGAGCCCTTACTTTCTTGCAGAGTGAGACTAAAGGGCTTCTTTAATCGGGGCCTGGTAGGGAAGTTCACCCAGCATCACATGCCCCTCATAGCCTTTTAAATTCAGCCTCCTTCTGAGACAGACACTGCTTTCAGCTTTCTGATGGCCCCTGAAGTTTTAGCTTCTCAGTACAAAACTTGCCAAGTCCACAACTTGGCTCTCCCATGCATCCTGGTTTCCCCTTCCCTGGCGCTGTCATCCTGGCTTCACCTCTGACACCCTCAGGCTACCCTCCCTGCAGGGGGCAGGCTTGCAGAAGAATCTAGAAGTGTGTCCCAGCCCCAGCGCAGCTTAGTGGTGTCCAGGCCATGACCAGGGTGCTGGGTCTACAGCAGCTTGGCAGGAGCATCCCACTCGCTGCTCCTGACGCTTCAGTGTAAACAGCTTCCAGATGGGACAAGGGCCAGCGTCTATGCCTGGTCACTTGCGGGTCACAATGGGTCATGTGATCCAATGCCCTGCCCTGTGATGGCCAGGAAAGGGACCCCCATCTTAGGACACAGTTTTTAACACAGATCCAAACTCAAATATCCGGTTCTCTTTATGTGCCCCCGTCCCACTCAGACCAGGGGAGTGAATGTGTGTCTTGCCTGTGTACACCCAGCCTCCCTCGGTGTGTGAAGTTCCTGTGTTTGTGCCAGACCCCCCCATCAGGCAGGGAAGGTGAAGATCAGGGAGAGCTGCCTGTGGCTTAGTCTGTCTGCGGGGCCCTATTCACAATGTGTCTTAACACCTTCCCTCCACTTGGAGCCCCCCACAAGGGCCTATTGATGGAACCTTTGGGGTCTACTGGTTCCCGAGCCTTGGCCATCCCTGCTGCCCACCAGAACCTGGCACACTTGTCGGTGGAAGGTTTCCACCGGTTCACCTAAGGTCTTTCAACTGCGCCCAGAGAAATCTGCATAACGTGCTCTACTGTGTGTAAAAGCCCCAGCTGGGCCCCAAATGAGCAGCCTGCAGTTACTCACCCTGGAGGAAACAGTGTGTGCTTGTGTTTGTGCGGCACAGTGTCACTCCCCCGAGGCAAGAAAGCAAATGGAAATTTCTAAAGCTTTCATTTAAAGAGGCCTCTGTCTTCAATCATTTTCGTCTGTTTTGAAGCACCTATCACATCTAGGCTTACTGATAACTAAAGGATCCTCCTTCTCCTCTCCATGTCAGCCCTTTGTGAGGCTGAACAAACATCCAGAGGTCTCTTTGTGGGCGTTGCAGAGAAAATAAGAACGTGACCAGGTGAGACTATGATGTTAGAAAGGCACTGCTCATCCCTCATCAAAGGCCAGGCTAAGGGTTGGGTGAAGGGGCGCTGTTCAACGCAGCAGGCTTGCACCCGGGGGTGAACCACAGCACAGCCTCAGGTGTTCCACAGCACCTCGGATCCCACTCAGAGCCCTGCCGACAGACCAGGACCCTCCCCGTGTCTCGCTCACCCTTGATTTTCTCTCCTGATCCAGCTTGGGCCTGCTCCCACTGGAAGTTTGCCCTAAGAGTGGCTGGGCGGCACCTCTGCTTTGGTGACTTTTCCTGGCTTCTCCCACCCAGGCCTGACTCTGGCATGTAAGCGGTGCCAAAGGGGATGGCCTTACTCACCACTGCCTCCTGAACAGGATTGGCAGGGGCTGAGGCCTGGCTTACCCTTACTAGCTGGGCTTCCTCAGCCTCTGCCCTGAGGGCCCTGGTGCCCCACATGAATGCCTCCTGCATGGACATCCCTCACGACTCCTTTCATGGTTCCAGTGGTCCCCGAGTTTGCTTTTCTGCCTTCGTGCCCCTGGGAATCTCTCTACCCTTCAAGGAGAACAAAATATGACCCGGTTGGTACTGGCCCCTGCATGACAGACTCCCTAACCCTGTGCTTCAGAAACTATGGGCCTGCAGGCCCAGTCACCAACCCGCAGCCACTGGCTACTTCCCAATCTTACCATAAAGTAGGCACAGGACAGCACCTGCGCGTGCCCGGCAAGGGTGCCTCTCTGTGAAATGTCCCCACCTTTGCTAGTCCCATACTCACTGGGACCCCAAGACCCACCAGGGTCTGGGGAGCCCCACCTCCCCTGACTGCCACACTGATTTTGATTCACTTCAACTACATATGTCACTGTGGGAGGAAATTTCCTCTTAGTAGGAAATCAGTTCTCCATTTTTATTGCCTTTCTTTAAAAATTGGCATTTTTCACTTTGATGGAATGGAATGGAATGGAAATAGCTCAGCATAATAACCATCAATGAGGGAGGAACTGAAAAACACAGTGGACATACCTCCTAGAAAAACCACAGATATTACTGATGTTTTCTTGCTGTCCTGTGTTCTGTAGTAGAGCCTCCTGTACACCTTGAACTAATGTTCCAAGTAATAAAGAACAAAGTAGTGGTAGCAATGTGACCATGGCTAAACTCTCTTTCCCGCCTTCCCAGATCAATTTACTTCTTCAGCTTGTAAATGCAGCCCCTTCGTGTGCGCTGACATCCGTTCTGAGATGGTTGTACAAGGGCAAACCAACCTCCATCCCCCTTCTGTGACTCTCCCCCGCATGTCACACGTCTTTTGCATCCACCTCTGCTTCCCATCAGTAAGCCCCGCCTTTTGTCTTAGAATGGACTCCTTGGAGTTCATCCTTGGCGTGACCTAAGAAAGCTCAGGATGCAATATTAACATTTTGAAAACAGCACTATCGTTGGGCCACTATCCCAGAATTAACATGCAGTATTCTCCTAGTTTAAAGCTGTCATTTGACTGCTAGGCAAAATGGATATGTATTATCTATACCAAGTGTTCTGAGTCATTTGTAGTCATTCTAACAAGAATTGTTAACTATTAAATGCGCTTGTATACGTGTTTATTTATTATAGCTATGGTTATAGCAAACCAAATGGCTTAGAGGTACTTTTGTCTAGAAGCAAGCAAAATAAATGGTTTCCTTTCAAGATTTCATATAAGCAGTGATTCTAGAAGAATACCATTTTACACTTTGGGGATGAACAGCTATGATTTCTAAAAATAATAATACTAATAGTAATAATTAAAAATATGTTAGGAGTGTAGACCACAGTGAGTGAAGGTACAGAATGCAGTGTCAGCACTGCTCACAGGCTGCCTCTGTTTGCATACCGGCTCAGCTGGCTCCCACTTCCCATGGTACCTGGACCCTCTGCCTCTGCCCTTTAAGGCCGGTCTTACCCAAGCCACCGAGACAAATGGGCCAGGCTAACTCCAGAAAAACTACAGAGCGAAGTGAGTTTGACAGAGGTTTTGTTGTTGTTTCGTGAAGGATGGGGGAGAAAGTACCAAAACCAAACAACGTGATATGTCATTCATTGATTTTCTTTAAAAACAAAAAAGGAAGGGGGGGATGGGAAAAGAAGAGTATAAAAACAAAGAGAGAAAAGGAAAGAATGTACAGCATGGGCTAACAGAGCACAGCCTGCTCCAAGAGTGGAACCAGGCTGCCACATACTCATTTTCCATTTACCAAATCCAGCAAAGGCTTTCTCCCAACTTGACCCAGCAGAGCTGAATAGTGCAGCACCCTGGGGAGCTAATGAGTTTCTACCACCACCAGGAAAAAAAAGCAGATTGAGGAAATGACGGCTATGCTGCCCAACATGGGCACCTCCCTGCAGCTTCATGCCCCTTACAGCCACACACCGTCACCTACACCACCCTTCAGGTACTAGTCAGGGCAGCAATTTGTAATGGAGAATTCCAGATTTTAAGGTAGACTTGTTGAGAATATTAAATGGGGAAAAATAGTGCTATTTAGCTTTAATGCATCTGCTTAGCAAATGAAAGAGTGAAGACCCGCCATGAAGTTTCGGGTTATCTTCCTGTGGAGGAATGGAAACACCAGCCCTGGTTAACTGCCTGGCAGCCTGCAATCCTGAGAAGACCCTTCTGCCGTGGACTGTCCCAAACACCGCCAGCCAGGGGCCTGAAGATCTCGGAGTGGCTGTCAGATCTTTGCTGGGAGCGACATTCTTGCTAATGGAGCTATCGGCCACAGGATAGGACCCTTGGAGGACATCTTCAGAATTTTGTTTTTCAAGTCAAGTCCTCTGAAAACTGACAGATGACCATGACTGAGAGCTTATAGTGCATTTTCCAAAGAACACAAAATCAATCCCCAATGTTGACTGAAGTCTTTGAATTTTTCTGTGGTCAGTAAAATCTTAAACAGGCATGATAAAACATACAGTTTAAAGGTTTTCATTGCATTTCAGAGTTAAAGCACATTGTCCAGTGACTCAATGATTTACATATAAACAGAGTTCAAATAAAATCAAGAGGAAAATCAAAATGGCAGAATAGGGTAGGGACACTTAAACGAACAGAGAATCATTAGCCAGAGTGAAGCAGAGAGGGCACATTCCAGGAAATAGGAGATTGCAGGCTAACGGCAGGGTGGCACCTGGAGACTGACACAGGAAAGCAGTGGAATCAATGGTGTGGTGCTGCAGTGCCCAGGTATCCCAGTGGCGTTGAGCAAGTGATCTGAACATCGGTGACTGGAGCTCCACCAGCAGCCAGTGGGAAGGGGAGTTCACTGGGAGCTCAGTAGCTGAAACCAGACAAAGAACTGCCCGTCTTGCTGGTCTCTTTGATTTGACCAGGAGCAGAGACAGAGCAGCAGATCCCAATCAGGCAGTTTGGGAACAGGGTGGGTTTCACAGCTCAGACACTCAACAGAGCAAACTCGGGCACCATTTTGTGTAAGGAGGCAAAGGCTACAGGACAGAACTGCGCATGTGATAATCTGGGAGTGAAATGATTTCTGGCTCAGTATATTGCAATGACTTGGCATCCTACAGGTTCAACCAAAAATAGGTCCGGGTAGCCCACAGACCTAATCACCAGTAGATCAAAAACTCCACAAGTAGCATATCAGGTGCCATTTTGTACAGTGTGGCAAAGACAGTGAGACCTCAGGGACAACAGTGAGGTGCCAATGCGCTTGTGCTGGAAGCTAACTCACTTCCAGTTCAGTGCATTGCACTGGTCCCAAATCGAAAATAATACTGACTAGGCATGTTGCAACTCAAAACATCTCCTCAAACCTAACAGCCAATAGGTGCAGGCAAGATCAGCACCAACAACAGCCTAGCTATATAGGACACCTGGTGTCTCCCTAATCCTGGGAACTACTCAAACAGAAAGTGGGGAAGAAGGTATTCAGATAACAGTGCAGCCTCAGCACAGGATAATGGGAAATGGAGAGTGGTGAGCCAGGAGCTGGGGCTACGAAGACCATGGTGGAAATCTAATACAAGAACTCAGGTCTGAAACTCACTGGAGGGAGTGGCACAAGTGACTGCAAACAAAGAACTGTGCACCAACTGCAATATGTGAAATTGTACTGTAGACCTGTGGGTGACACAGCTTAGAAACCTGCCCCGAGGAGAAGAATCTGCTACCCAGAAGTACAATGACCAAGAGCCAAAAAAGAGACAGAGGCACAATGAATACTACTGAAGACTCCCCTACAAAGGAGCAAAACCCTTTGCCAACTTCAGTTCACTGAGGAAGGCATTGAGAAAATGGGGAATACAGAATTCAAAACACTTGTTATAAAGCTTCTTATCAACAAGGAGAGCAACTACAGGAATTTAAGGAATATGTCACACAGGAAATAGCAACACTGAAACCAAATCAAGCAGATTAGTTGGAAATGAAGGACACAATAGGACAAATTACAAATTACAAATTACAAGTCTCCAAAATAGAATGAAGCAAGCAGAAGAAAGAATCTCAGAATTGGAGGATATTTTTTGTTACAATGGGGAAACAAAAAGCTGGATGCAGAGCTGGGTCAAGCTAAAATAGGTGTTCAAGAATTAAGAGATATTATTATAAGGCCAAATACAACAGTTCTGGGAGTTTTAGAAGGTGCAGAAAAAGAAGCTGTGTTTACAAATGTATTGAATGAAATAATTATGGAAAATTTCCCTAACCTAGAGAAAGAATTGGGAAACGGAATCCAGGAGGGGCACAGAACTCCCATTAGGGTTGACCAAAAGCAATCTTCACCACGACACATGATCATCAAGCTCTCTTCAATCGAACATAAGGAAAAGATCCTTAAATGTGCATGTGAAAAAATCAACTGACCTATAAAGGAATGCCAATTAAACTCACAGAAGACCTCTCACAGGAAACTCTACAGGCAAGAAGAGAATGGAGCAACATATTCCAGATTCTAAAAGCAAAAAATTGTTGGCCTAGGATAACGTACCCAGCAAAGCTTTCCTTTGTCTTTGAAAATGAAATAAAATTCTTCCACAGAAAAGAAAAGCTCAAAGAATATGCCTCTTCCACACCCGCCTTACAAAGGATACTTCAAGATGTTCTTTTGAAAGAGAAAAGAGATAGCACCCACCTAATCCAAAGGCAAATGTGAAAAACATCGCAGTAAAATAACAGAAGACTGAACCAATGAGCAACCCATTACTAAAATGACAGGACCAAATTACCACCTATTCATGTTAACCCTGAATGTAAATGGCTTAAACTCATCAATCAAGCATCATAGATTAGTAGACTGGATTAAAAAAACAAAACCCATCTATTTATTGCCTAAAGGAGCCATATCTCACCAGCAAAGATTAGCAGATTTTGATGTTTTTATTTTCATCTCTTCAAAACACTTGCTTCTGATCAAATTCTTCAGTGACTTTTAGATCATACAATAGCATCATTTTCTTCAAAAAGTTTCTTGATTTCTTTTTCGTTTCTCCAGTGACACATTAGTTATTCAGTAGCATGTTGTTTAACATCATGGCTTTGTAAGTTTCTATTTTTTCTTCCTGTTGTTGATTTTGTTGTGTGGCTTTTCATTTAAGGGGATGTACAGTAACTGTTTAATGGAGACTTTCATATCTAGATGTGAGGATACAATGCAGTACATCTCTACTTCCAGACAAAATGGACTCCCAATGAAACTGTTAACTATATCTTGACAATAGGATGCTGGAGTCTCTGCCATTGTCCATGCCTGCAATGATGGACTTAAGACTGTGTATGAAGAACTATACTATTGCAATAATATAGGGAAACTCAGTGGGGGATGGAATTAGGGGAAGAGGTGAGGGACATCCCAGAGAATACGCAACTGCATCATAAAATGATAATAATAATACTTTCAAAAATGAAATTTTAAATAAATCAAGAAAGTCGAAGTGTGCCCAAACAGCACAGTGATCATACCATGCCACAAACAGCAGAGTTCAGTTAAGTGTGTTAGCTGTGCAGCTTCCCATCACAGACATGATATGTTTCCCGAGTAATTTCATCAACATCAGCCACAATCCCACAGGCTAGCACTAGAAAGAACAGAGACGTATCATGTTGGGAGTTGTCTCCCTTACTTTCCAGAGGAAGAAGTGGAAAATTAGATAAAATGAGTTGCCCAAGGTCATATGGCAGAAATAAGCCATTATGAACTAAAGCAACAACAACAAAACAAAACAGATTCCTCCCTCCAAAGCTGCATGAGGACCAATGCTCTGGACATGTAAATGGCCTTGCCGAGAGCAGCATCTCTAAGGCCACCCTGATCAACAGGTTTCTTTTCTTTCATGCATGAGGAAAATGGAAATCTCACTGACCACTGTAACAGCTGTTATATATGCTGCAGATCAAAGCGGCCGATGCGGATCTCCTCAAGTTCATGTGCATTACAAACCCAAAATGTTTTTCTGTCATCCATTTCTGTTGTACACTAGTGATCAATAATAACTTCAAGGAAATGAGTACAGTTGAGCAGCAAGTTCACCTAATTATGAACATCAGAGAGTATTAACTAACTTTCTTATGTAGCTCCACTCTGCTGAAAGGCAGGTAACTACATGAGTGCCCTTAATTTTCGTTTTTAATCCCAGCCAAATTCTTTCTCATAATTATGGACAAAACTGCTGAACATACAGAGTGTAATCAGCTCGTGGGACAAGTCTTCCCACAAGAAAGTTATTCACTTGTATGTATTTATTTCATCAAATCTGAAACATCATCAATAAAGATATCTCACATTTTAAGCAGCACTAATACGCTATAATGCGTCATCACCATCCTGATTCAGAAGTATTCACATGTAAACAGTGCAACTTATTGAAATGTATTGTCTCAATCAGTAAGAGTGGAGGAGGAAAACATCAACTCTCTCAGAAATGGAAAATAGACTCCCATGGAGAATGAAAACCCATCCCATCCCATTTTCATTGGTATGTTCCTGGGAACCAGTTAACCTAATCCGCATGGCCAACTCATAACATGAGTAATAAAATCCATTAACTGGCAGGAAAGTTTAGCTCAAAACATTATCTTGCTTTGCCCAGTTTCCCAAGGGCAGTGGGAATTTGAAGCTAAATAGGCTTGATTCCAAATGAGCTCACTTGTTTTCTAAGAGTAGGGTCATGTCTCCTGCTTCCAGTTACTTGGGCAGTACTTCTGCCGGCTGAGGGGCAAGCGTGTGTGTGACAAAGGAGGAAGAGGCCAGGACAGACGGTTTCGGAATCCTTGGTGCTTTGTAAAGCAGCACCCATCAGAAATACAGAGTTAACTTAGACAGGATCTGCATTGCCATCTGAAATGTGTAATGCTAAGAAATTATTTGGGATGCTTGAGTGGGTTCCAAATTAGACATGCCCCAATTTTATGCAGTGTTCTCCCTACAAAACACTAATAGTCAATCAGTAAGCACTGGGAAACCAGCTAGAGGCTTCAGTCTGCACTAAAATTAACTGATTCTTCCAAAAAGACCAACTCTCCAAAATAATGAATTTTAAGCTATGATTATAAATGAAGAGCACCACGTTAGTTCTTCATGAAAATAAAACAGAATAATCAGAATGTTTTAAGAAATCAGGAAGTGGAATAACGTGGAGATGACAGGAATAGTGTAACAACATACCGGAGCATATAAACAGTGAAGCCATTCATTTTTCACATGACGGCTTATGTGTTCCTGGTTGCTTAGCTGTTTATGGCACTGATACTTAATGACTTTTTAACTCGTAACTCAAAATATTTGCTTGATGGATTTAAATTTTCAGTTGCTGGTAACATTTCCTGTTAATTTCAGAATATTTCAGAATTACTAGATGGAGACTGTTACAATAATAAATCTCACATGGTTGCTTTGGACAAATTTTACAAGCTATGGAGAAAGACTGAAGCCTTGTTGTTTCAGGCAGTGTGCTCTGTGGCATGCTTTTGCTTCCAACCAGGATGGCTTATAAAAAGATCGCTTGTTTAGGTGGGATGATTTGTAATCTCTTTATCCTGATGAATCACATAGTTCCCCAGTGCAGTTGCTATGTAGACTAAGTATTGTTCTTGCTATTTAGTCTTCATTTATTTTGCCAAATCAATATTTTGAGTCTAGCACAATTGTGGATTATACAGAAAACAATGTTCTCCTGATCCTGATAATAACTCAACGAGCACGTGTTGCTGTGCTAGCTGGGCAGTGGTGTAGGGATGGCATCTATCTGCATGGATCAGTACACCAGAAAGAAGCACTTCCATTTAGAAAACCTGCCTTTTCCTACAGTTTTCCAACTATATTTGCTACAAATCCTACATACTATTAAATTCAAGTTTCTCTCACTTTGAAAACAAAGCGTAATTCCAAATAAATTTTTCCACAGTTACAATCACTTAGCATATAAGTGATTTTGGCATTCCTATAGCTAAATTTCTCTAAATAAATAGTTTCCATGCCCAAAATTTAATGTTCAGTATTCCTGTTAAGTGATAGTTTTTAAGTGTGAGAGTTTTTGTTGTAAAAACTTGTGAGAAATGATCTTACACATTTAAGGAATTAACACCCTTAGATTGCAATTATAAGATAATCCCTAATTGCTGCTTAACCTCTTGCTTGAAACTCTTTGGCATATATAAATTTATATATAAAAGTATCTTGGAGCTTGTGCAATTAATACTACTACCACTTAAGTCTTGCTTTTGAAGCTGCAATGGCCTAAGACGCTCTTGACATGGACAGTTTTCAAAGGATGGAATACAGACGGCCAGCAGACATGTGGTAAAGGCTCAGGCTCACCAGGCATCAGGGAGAGGCAGATGAAAACCAAGAGGTGGCTACACCTCACTCCAGGTGGGATGGATATCATCCCAAATCAAAATAAATACTGGTGCAGAAGTGGGGGAAAGGTACCCTAACGCATGGTTGGTGAAGATGTAAGCTCACCAGCCCTCACAGAAGGCAGCACGGAAATTCCACAGAAATCTCAAAACAAACCTGCCAGACGATCCAGCCATCCCATGTCTTGGAATTCACCAAAAAAAAAAAAAAAAATGAAATCAGCACATAGAAGAGTTATCTGTATCCCTACATTAATAGCAGCTCATTTACAATATCTAAGATATGAAATCATCCTAGATGCCCATCAATTGATGACAGGATAAAGAAAATGTAGAGTATATGTATACAGTGTGGATTAAAAAGAAGAATGGAATCCCATCTATTGCAAGAAAATGGATGTTACTGGAAACCATTATGCTTAGTGAAATAAGCTCGTCTCAAAAAGATAAATCATCTGTTTGTTCTGATACCGAATACAGAATACAAATACAGGTAATATCAAATACAGAAGAATGTGTAGGAATGAATGATCATTCTGAAGTGTGATAGCTGTTTTTAACTCTTACCTATGCTCCTGTGGAATTGTAGTCTTACTTTTTACTTGTTGAATTTGTGGTTAGCGGAGAATTCAGACTATGAATATAGAGTGGATTAAAATTATATCTTTGCAAAAACTGCTGAAGAGAAGGAAGGGAGCAAGAGAATGAGGTTCATATGGTCACACACTTTCAACCGTACCTACGGATGCATAAAATTTGTTTTCTTCATATGATATAAATAAAGAGAAAGAAAACAAAAGAAAGGAACATGTTTAAAGGAGAGAAAGCAAAATAGAATGCTAAACTACAATAGTTTTAATGATCTGTGATTGTTTTAAAATTTACCTGCATTATGGGTGAATTGATCTTTTTTCCTTTTAATTATTGTTTATGGTCATTGTCTGCAGTACCATTAAACTGAGGTGTTTTTGCCTCTTTATTTGCTAAACTTCTTATTTAGTGAAATATAAGTCTTTTTACTGTAATGTAAGCTTTTTTTGTTTTTTATTGTTTTCATTATTTTCCATGATATGGTTTTGTAGGTATAGGGGTTCCCCATTTCTCTGTCCTTTCTTCCTACCATTTTTCTCCATATTATTACAGTAGTATGGTCCTTTAGTAACAGTCAAAATTTTAACATCCTGCTATTTAGGTACATCATGGCGCTATAGGTAAAGACAAAGGGAGAACACCTGTTACCACGTTGTCAGGGTGTATCTGACTGTTTCCTGGGAGGCCTCATTTCGTTCAGGAGTGGAGATGCATGCTACTGCACTGCTTCACTTCCTGGCGTGCTAGTTTAAAATATGTTATCTCAAAAGCTAATAATAAAAAACCAGGTGGGGGAAGAAAAGAGGGGAAGGGAGGTAGGGGAGGGCCAGAGAGAAGAAATGAATGTCGTTGTGTTCTTAAAACTGTATCTGTATACTGCATTGAATGTTGAAAACTACATAAAAATAAAAATTTAAAAATGGCCGCTGCAAATACCCAAGCAGATGACATTTATGTCTTTGATTACAAGTCTTTTTTTTTTTTGAAACATAAAGACAACTTACACTATTTAACTGTTTAAGCGTTAAAGAAATCCTCAGCCAGATTAATGATGCTTCAAGTCTGGAAAATTTTAAAGGTGGTCATTGGTATAGTTGAATCTGTGACTGCCAAGGCCCAGCTAACTCTGGGTCATGGGCAAAGTGATGCTCTATCAAAAGTAATCTGTTCAGGGTGTTCCAGGCAAGGAAGATAAACTCTTTTTAGAATTCTGTTATCAAGGCAGTGAACTCATGTGCAAATCAATCATGGAAAATAAAAATCTCTTCTCTTATGCATTGACGCGCTCACCCAGTTGACTACTTTAATGACTACTTTAATGTTTTTCAAAATAGAAGTCTTAACAGTCTTCTACTAATTGTATTTCTCTGGCAGATTTTCCTATTTTTTTAATTTTTAATGCAATTATTGACACTAATGAGTCCAAAGCATTTTTGTGTGTGATCAAGCTGTTTTTAACAAGGACTAACACTTAGTGTTTGCTTTCTGTACACCAAATGCTGCATTAAATTCTTCTTGTGAATCATCTCATTTAATCCTCACAAATCCAAGAAGAAAATGCATCTAACTCAACAAAATAGAAAAATGAATGTAGAGATTAAGTAATTTACATGCTGTTAATCAGTTGCTTAAAAAGCACTAATAGCATTGTTCAAATGGAAAAAGAAAAAGCTTCTATAGTTTCCCATGTTTTATGAGTGCTCAGTGTTTTTTCTATACCAAATTATACATCTGATTACAATACATTAGACAAATCACCGAGATACATTCACTGTATCTTCGTATTTACACCAGCAGTGTCTAGCAAATACCCCTAAACTTGTGGCTTGTTTTAATGTTATCTCTCTTTCCTTCTCACTACTAAGAGAAAAGAAGTCTCATTCAATTTTATTACGATTTGTTTTTTTGAGTATTATGAGTGATATTGTTTTTGAACAAAATCTGGACCCAAATTCAGCATTACATGCAATAGTATGAAGTTTTTGAACAGGCACACCTTTTGTTGTTGGATTCCCAGTACTGTAACTCAGTATTCCTCTGTCCTTGCGTTGACATTTCAGGAAGACATTGTTTCCTGGGCTTTATTTCTGTTTGCTTCTCCTGCTATGTACAAGTCGCTCTACTATCATAGCACATCATTGGAAATTTGATTTTTCTTCCTGTTATACAAGTTTACATTTGAAATTATACTATATCTTTAATACACAGCATAGAAACCCCACCTTCCTCAAAATGTAGAAAAATTAATCGTTTTTAGTCCTCAGTCATTGAAGCTTGGCACAAGTAACATCGTTTGAGATTGAGTCTGCCTGCACAGAATTAGTGAACGTACATCTCTCGTGCTTACAGGATGAAACTTCAGGCCATTGTTTTGGCCTCAAAGCGAAATACAACCCTGCGGGTCATTGTGTCCACATTTCAGTAAACAATGCCGACACCTTGGTGGTTTCTCGCCCTTTTGCTTAATACCCTGTCATTGACTGACTGTGTTCACCATTGCCAGAGAATCTGTGTCGGCATGGAAGATTTCTCTCCTAGATACTTTTGAAACCAAATCTGACAGTTATTTTTTTCAGTATTTCCTTTTCATTACATCCCATATTCAGTCACTTACCATTTTTTCCACTTTTTCATTTTCAGTTCATTAACACTCACTCTTAATAGCTTCCCCTCTTGCGCTGTTGTGGCTCACCTACTCTGTTCCAGCAAGCATTCCATTGTTTAGCAGTCAGCAAAAATTGCATCTGCTGTCCCATGTAGAATTGTAGAATCTCTTTACAATTCTAAGAACACATAGTCACCAGCCTAAAATTGCTAGACGAGAATATGGTAAGAATTTGTCATTTATTTGAAAATCTTTCAATCTTTACAATTTCATGACTCTATCTTAGCTCTTTCACAGAAAACAGAAATTCCAACTTCCTAAGCATATCACTCTGTCCACTCATCAAAAGCTCTGCAGGTGTCCTACGGGACAAATGACACTCCATTAAAGAAGTCATAGCAGCTGTCGCTTTGACTGACTGTTGGGAGATAGAGTCCCAATCTTTAATAAGATCTTCAGTTTGCTTGCAATTTGCACACCTGCTTTCTCTGTGAGTCCACAGAACCTGTTGATGAGTCAGTGTGTGAGGGGAGGAGCAGGATCTGCCTCTTGCGTCATGCATTGAGGAGCCAGACTCTGCAGTGAAATGACCGGTGAAGTCCAATTTAACACAGAGGCTATTGGTGCAGAGGCAGTGTGTGGCGGTTGGGTTGTAAAAGATACATTCATGCAGAAAGGAAAAAAAAAAAAACCAACAGAAAAACAAAAGCAGCAGACCTGTCTTCACAGATTCAGAGTGAGAAAAATGAGTGTCTCCTGAATGTGGGGAGGTGCTGTGCCAAGACTTTGGGAAATTAAAGCACGTGTAAATACGCATGCAGTTCACATGAGCAGTGATGATGATGATGAAAGCAGCCGATGGTTACCATCACTCATCCCACACTAAGTGCCTTCGTGTGTGAACTGAAGACGCCTGAAGCAAGCTGGAGGGCGCATACACCAGTTCGCTTAGTTCTTGCCTGAGGCTCCTGGTGGTCATGTCACAGAACCCTTTGAGAGGCCAAAGACGCTCGGACCAGGGCTGGGCTCTAGGGGAAGACCGGGGTGAGGCACGTGTCATGCTGGCCGGAAACCAGCCAGGGGAGCCAATTTGGAGGTGAAGGAAATGCAGCCTCTTCACAGGGCAGTTGGTGCCTGAGTGGGAGGAGTGTGCCCATGATTGCTCTGTTTTAGTGATTTGTTTGAACGCGGGTGACAACGCTCCATCTACAGGGAGCACACAGGGAGGGTAAATGCAACCTCTCAAAGGTCAGAGGGCAGGTTTCAGCAAGTGAGCACCCTTTGTCCCTCATTACTCTCTCCCATCGCTTTTCCTTGGGCTTGAGAACAGGGCCCAGCAAGCCGCTCCCATGGCTTCTCCCCAGCAGCCGGGGGCAGATCCTAGCACCGCAGCACCCGTCCCCCAACAGGAAGACTCTGCTCCCGTCATGTGTACCTGTCGGCACCCACCGCCCTTCTCCTCTCATGAAGCTCAGTTGCCCAGCTCTGTCTCCCACCTGAGCTGCTGCAGCCAACAGTTCCCAAATTTTACGATCCTCTGGCAAAATCAGAAAGATTTCCATTCCGAAGGATGAGGAAGACCTAAGTAGGCACTATCGATAATGAGTTCTGTACAGAAACGCAAGGTAAACACAGGGTGTTCTCACCGCTTCTGTGCGTAATGAGGTACTTACACAAATGACATTCACACAGCTAGTTGAACTGCCTGCAGCAAGAAATAATACTCAACTTTCAAGCCTAATAACTGCCCTAACTTGGAGCTGGCAGGAAGCGTTCTGCTCAGGGTTTGAAGTGCTGATGGAGGGCATTCTGGAGGCTGTTCTGCCTTGCTGTGTTGTTAGCCCCTCACCTGGACACCTCTGGTGGGCAGCGACAGAAGAGATGCTTTGTCTTCACATCTCATTGTAAGAAAATGGACCTGTGATGTGTCATTTCCTTGCTGCAGCACCTGTGTTTCTTTGCAATGATTTCTGAGATTTCATGCTAAGCACTAAACATGTTCTTTTTCTGTTTTTGCTCTGTTGTAACCAATTCTCTTTGCAAGCTTGGATATATCTCACTTTACCTAACAAATGTGTTCCTGGCATGTGGTGGTATGTAAATTGAATTTTAACGCATCAAATCACATATGTAAATCCCTAAGAGACACCATGCTTAAAAAATTAGCCACATTGTGCACTTTAAGTGAATTTTTACAGTCTAGACATTTTTCTGATAGTCTAGAGTTATTTGTTTGTTTGCTTGCTTGGTTTGCTTTATTTAGGCTGTATTTACATCAAGTTATTAAACTCACTGAGGACTTTTAAAAGCATGCACTCCAGGGACAGGGTTCTGCGGAGAGGGTGGAGCAGGAGCACAGCAATCCGCCTCCCCACACACAGATGTCCAGGGCCCTGGCCCAGGGCCTCCGACGGCACCGTGTTGGGTGTTGGCAGCCAGAACTTAGGGCTTGCAGTTTTCAGGGCAAGATGTGGAGGTCAACAATGTGGCTCTCACAGAATCCACATCTAAAGAAGGCCCCGGGGCTGCAGGGTTGTGATGGGTCTGGATGGGGCTGTCCTCTGCCAGCTTGAGTCAGTGAGCGATTAGGAGGTCAGAACAACACAGTGGCTCACATGCTCTACGACACAGGCGAGCGGAGGGCAGCAGCAGCAGCCCAGGCAGGAGGAAGTAACCTGAACTCAGATTTGGCACCAAGAACAAAGAGGAAGAAGCTTGAGAGTTAGCACTTGAAAAATCACCAAGACTTCATCAGCTCAGGGTGGAGGTGCAGAGTAAGGGATGATTCAGAGGTAACTGGAGGCTTGGCTGGTGAGGGGAGTGATGCCACTTCCAAGAGCAGGCAGTGCGGAGGCACAGGTGCTGCAGGCCAGGAGAGGGCGCTAGGCGTGCTCCCAGGGCCTCCGGGAGAACGCTGTCCGCTCCTGCCCTCTGGGAGCTGGGCGAGAAGGCCAGGGCAGAGCATGGAAAAAAAAAAAAAAAGCAAAGTGAGGCCTTGCGTAAAAACAGGATGCGCCAGGAAACGCTCTACTCTGGAAGAACTTCTACTCTATTCTGGAAGAACTTCTAGGTGCCGCAAAACCCTCTGGGAAGCTAGATCCACAGCCTCACTCCCAGTCACATTTGTGCACGCGGGAGGTTTCCCGATGCCAAGGACATGGGGCGAACGTAGTGGACGGCCCCTAGAATGGGGGCGATTCCTATGGAAAAGAAAGGCAAGGTCACTGGTTGGATCCTTGGGACGTTAGCCTTGTCCAGCAGCACAGAGAACAGGGTCCCAGAGCTCACAAGGCGCTGCTGCCCCATGGGCTGCGCTGGTGGGCAGGGGACTACAGGCACCTGCGATCTGGACGTGGGAAGGAGACTTGCGGGGGCTGAGCCCGTGAGCGTTGTGTTCAAGGCTGAAGGCTGAGACGGGCGTTCACTCTCACCTGGGACGTGGAGCAGCCGGGTCTGCAACTGACTGTCAGAAACTCATTACAGCGCATTATATATAGTCCCTGCGTATTAGGGGAATCGGTGGTGAAAACAGCAATTATTTACTCAGAGCACTCAGACTGCCAAGGTATTTATACGTGGCACAACAGAGAGAAAAATAATAGTTGCCACCTACCTGCCCATTAGGGTGACGCGTGGAGAGTGGTTTCAGATTCTCAGATTAGAGGGTATGTGGATAGCACGATTCCATCTGCTTCTGCCCCGGCCCCTCCTTGCGCGGATCCACTGCCTGCTGCTGGCATTGCTCAGGGCAGACCTCCCAGTCCAGGCCGGCTGGCAGAGATGTGAGGGCGCAGCCTGCATGGTCTCACCCAACGTTGCTAGTATATAATGATGAGCATATTATGAAAGACCGGACAGCAGAGGAGAAGTCACGGCCTGGCCACAGTTTACTTGAGAAGCCTCATTGTTTCCTTTTCTGTGGGCACATTGCCTTCCGGCTCAGGTTGATTGCGCCTTACCTATGTTCTTTTGCTCTCTTAGTAAAAAACTAGTTTAAAAAATTCAGAGGGTATGCTATTTATTTTCTATACATCTTGTCACTTACTTGTATGTTTGTAAACAAATATGTTCTGGTTTTTTTTGGAAGACATATGGTCTCTAACTTGCATGACTTAATAAGGTAGCAGAAGCTCTGCGTTGAATCTGCCTCCCCGAGTGGCATTCTCACGGTGATTTTACCGCCTCACAGTGCTTCCGTCCAGGCCACAGCCTGTGTGTCCCTGTCATCTCCACCTTCAGTTTCCTCCCTGAACGTGTAGGACAATGAGCCTTGTAAAGAAAGTCTGAAAAAAAAAAAGTCTAAAAATAGAACAGCTGAAGCCTTGGGATATTTTTAACAAGCCACTCCAATCCTACCCTTTACTTGGAAGTTCACAAAAGTATAACCTGTTCTGTAGATCACAATTTGTGACCGCTTAGCTAGAGTTAGGGGATTCCGCATGAGACCAGCACCCAGAGGGTTGCCCCTGCTTGTCATCTTGGGCTCAGCTTTAACCAAAACTTTCAAGGGGCTCTTTCGGGCTTCAGCAGAAGACAACTGGTCCCCACAGCCAGGAGCACAGGCGCCATTCCTCTCTCCGGGAATGCTCACTGTCGTCATTTGACCTGGGGCACCGCCATGACTCTGGCTCTGCAGCCAAACCCCTCCTGGCAGCAGGGCGGCCATGTATGTGAGCAAATTGCTTAACTTGTAGCTCCATTCCGTCATCGCGAAAGCGGGGCACAACTGGCACTTTGTTCCTAGGTTCATTTGCAGGGTTACAGTAATATTAGCTAAGTCCTCTAGACTCTGCGTGGCACCTGCTGAGTGCCAGGAACATGGTGAAGGGCTGGGCTTTTCCTGGCACTGGGATCAAGTGCTGGGCGCCTGGCTGTCCCAACTGGATGGGTCCTCAGGAGAGGGAGAGGAAGCCAGCCGGCACTGCTCAGAGCAACCCGACACCATGGTGGCACCAGCTCACCAGCTCTGCTCATCTTGGAATAATGAAGCCCTAGCAGGTTATGTTTTATAAACCTAATAAACCCTGAACAAACGCAGGAAGGTGGCTGCAAGCTGTGACACTGTTCACAGTGCTAGGGACAGCTCGGGAACGTAACAGCCATTCCCAGCGATGAGGACAATCTCTCCCACCCCACCCCCAAAACAAAAACTTTGTTTTATTTGTCATTTCAACATCATTGTATGTAGTCGTTTGTGTGTTTCAGTGCTTTATATTTCAGGGCTCCTGCTTCAAACATGCAGTCTGGCCCCGTTTGTCTTTCCACACTTGGCAAGTCAAATGTTCATTATTTCTGGTGTCGGTTTAGCCTCTGGCTCCCCTCCTCACACACATTCTTTCTTGTATTCATGTTCCCACTCATGACCTGAGAAATATATTGCTCCATTTTTATAATGGAGGATGGTATGAGAGTTCCTCCAGGATAGGTGGCATGTAGGGAACAGCTGTGTGTGTGGCCCTGGGGTGAAATGTGTCAAGTCAGATCAGAGGGCACACTGCAGTGAGCACTGACCCAGAAGGCAGCTATTTTTGGAAGGGTTCTGCTGCCATAACTGGCCTTCCAGAACATCAGCTGCGCCTTGCCTGAAGTCTTAGCAAATCTCCCTTTGCCCTCTGCTCTCCTCCCCAAACCTCATCTGCCCTGTGAGTAGACCAAACACAAACCACGTGGCCCTTTGCTCCCTGCGACCTCACCTTCTATTTGTGAAGTGGCCACGTTTAGCCACTTGGTTGGAGTTGAAAGGCCTTGACGGCCGACAGCCTGACAGCTGCGCGACACAAATACATGTCTCCCCAGGCTGACTAGAGAAGGGAGTCTGAGAGCTCAGCCAAGAAGGTACACGGAGACAACGAGGCGTTGGCTCATCCGGCATGTAGGCAGCTCCTGTGTGATAGGCGGCATCCCGCCTTCTCCTCTCCAACCAAGGTGCTTCTGCTTCCCCTTTTGCTTTGCTTTAGCACACTGTGGACCACTGCACAGGACTGTTTGGGGCAAAGAACGTTTTGACCAAAGGATCTGCAGGGGTCACTCTCAGTGACCTCTCCGAAGGAGTTCTGCTCACGATGGGGTTCAGTGGTTGCCCTCATGCTAATGAACGAGCTACTCCCACACCCGGCCTCATCCCCCTGACTCGAGAACCAGACCCACTCCAGGAGGCCTAGCCGCACTTTCCACTATCCAGATGCCAGGCAGCCTCCAGCCATGACTGCTCAAGAACAGAAGTGCTAACCTGGGGCTGAGATGGAAACTCCCCTAAATCCAAGGACTGTGAGGTGAGGAGATCATCATCACAACAGATTCAACAAGTGGCCCCACTTTGCCACCCCTGGCCCAGCAGATACTTTCAGGAATAACTGCATGGACGCTTGGGATGCAATTTTTGATTCACATAATTTCACCTCACCAAACCTCAGCTTATTCTTCAAGCAATAAAAATGATAAGGATTTTGTGGTGAAGGCCAACCGTGACAAAGCACTTTGACGACTGTAACCACTAGACAAGATTGTGATTTTTCTTCCTGTTGTGCTGTGACATCTCTACCAAGCAGTTCAAGTCCTTTTGCCGGCAAATCCACATAGGTCACTTCTGTTTGGTGAACCTCTGGGTGCATCTGCTGATGGGCCCAGTCCCAATGGCCACACCTTATGGGACCGCAATTCCTCCTGTACTTGTCCCTTCCTGCTTGTCCAGGAATGTTGTGGTCTTTCTGTGTTTGCTTGTAAATGCACCAAATGTCATTTTATTTCTATCAGAAAATGTCTTCTTGAGGAACTCATTTTCATAAGTTTGTCCTCCACATAGGAAGCATACATTTCATTCTTCTTGGTCATTTCTTTGCTGCTATATTTGTCCAGACTTCAGCACAGAAATGAAATACTCAAGAAACCTGACTTCTGGAAGTCCAATTGAGTGATCACATTGCGTTGGCCTCAGATAGGAATGGCAGGTGGCAGTGGTAGCGGAGCTAGGCAGAAGGGATCACACGAGAGCCAGGTAGAAAAGAGAAGGCATTTACACCAATCCTCTCACAAGAATATCCCCCAGGGACACATCCCCAGTGTCCTACGATCTCCCATGAGGCACACCCCTTAAACAACATGATTGAAATCTTATCTTCTTGGCAGCATTAACTACAATTTGAGGGCTTAACATTCCACACTGGCTCCTGGCCTATGCTAGTCCAACGACAGCAGTGGGTTTCAGGAGGGGAGATTTGTTAGCTGTCATTTCTACTGGTTGCGCTTCTCTTGTAATTGGATCCCAGCTGCAGGCATTTCAGTCGGTCTGTATCTACCTAGAAAACTTTTTACAAAAATCCTAACCCACATATACTCAGAACATTTAAATATCTTAGAAGAGAGGGGACAAACAGACATGTTTGCTGTGACTTGATGTATTTCTTCTGCTGCTTCATCTGTTTTCTCTGTCCCCTTCCTTGTCTGGCTGTACCATTTACCAAACACACACTTTTATTTAACATTTGTCCCAAGTTATAGTGGGATATAATCAGCATGAAGATACATCAAAAACTTCATGTAAAAATTGGATTAATGCATTATTTTGATGTAGAAATGTTCTGTTATCCAAGATATGCACTCTGCATGAACTTTGAAAGTTCCTAACATACATATAGTGTGTGTTGTTCGTGGATATCTTGTGGTGAGTTTCAAGAACACCCATGGAACCGTCACTACAATCAAAGCAGCAAATCCTTCAACCATCTCCTAAAGTTTCGTGTGTATGTGGTCAGCCCAGTTAACCTGCCACATAGTTTACTCCAGACCCTGGGCTGCCCGGCAGGTCTGTGAGCCACTTGCCTCCTACAGCTATAACCCTATACCCAGGGAACAGCCAGTGCCCCTGGCCTCTGGAACCATTGCTCTAGTTTCTATTTCTGTGCAGTCTTATGTGAGCAGTCATGAGATATTTGTCTTTCTCTGCCTGACTTATACCCTAGCATGATGTCCGCCGTGTCCACCCCATTGGCACACATGGCAGTGTCTCCTTCTTCTTGAAGACTGAGTGATATCATTGTGTGTACAGACCATGATTTCTTCATCCCATCTGTCAGTGAACACTGGGGCTGTTTCCTTCCACTGGCTGTTGTGCCTGCTCTCAAGTGAACCTGGAAGTTCCAATGTGTCCTGAAACCCTCGTCTCCATTTTGTTGGCTGTATGCCCAAGGGGCAGGTTGCATGCTGGATTGCATGGTAGTTCTTTGGTTTAGAGAACATCTCTGATTTTTTTTCATAGTCACTGTTCCAATTTACCTTCCAGCAAATAATATAATATAATATAATATAATATAATATAATATAATATAATATAACAAGGGCTTCCGCCTCTTCAACAACTTCTTTTAACACTTTTATCTCTTTTTCTATTTCCTTCTTTTTGTTCAAGTTTTTGTTTTAATTTTTACTGAGGTTTTAATGAATTCAAAATTGTTCTTAAATGCAATTCTGAGGACACCATGATATCCCTACTTTCTTCCTCCTTGTTTCTTCTCCTCCCTCCTGTCCTCTTTCCTTCATCTGTTCCTAAGCTAAAAGCCATCCCCATAGTGCAAGCTGACAGTACTTGTGATTTAGACTTGTGTGTTCCCGGTGGCTGGTTATGTTGGATGCCATTTCATATATGTGTGCTATTGACCACTTGTATGTTGTCTTCGGAAAAATTTCCATTCACGTCCTTTTGCCATGTTTCATTGGCTTGTTTAGCATTTTTGTTATTGAGTTATAGGAGTTTCTTACATATTTTGGAAATTAGCCCTAAACTGTGGTTTGTAAAATAATTTTTCTGATACTATCAGCTGCTTTTCACACTGTTGATTGTTTCCTTTGCTGTGTAGGAACAGATGAGGGTGACCAAAAGGGGGAAAGATAGACACACCTCAAGATAATAACTTTTGCATATTTTTTAAAGATCCATTTTACTTTTATTGAAAGGGCAAATTTACAGAGAGAAGCAGATTCAGAGAAAGATCTTTTGTCCACTGGTTCACACCCCAAGTAACCCCAAGACTAGAATGGAGCCGATCTAAAACCAGGAGCCAGGAGTTTCTTCCTGGTTTCCCACATATGTACAGGGTTCCAAGACTTTGAGCCATCCTTTACTGCTTTCCCAGGCCACAGGCAGGGAGATTGGTGGGAAACGAAGCAGATGGGACATGAACTGGTGCCCATAGGGGATCCTGGCGTGTTCAAGGTGAGGAGTTAGCCACTGAGCCATCATGCCAGGCCCAATAACCTTTTCTTGTTTTTTTGTTTTTTTGTTTTTTTACAGAAAAACATATAGAATGAAGTATGACATTAGTAAGAATAGTTAGTTAGCTAAGACCTTGTCTACTGCTTGAAATTTCTGGATTCTACATTTAATCATGTAACTTTGGGAATGCTAACCTAAGTTAAAGTTCTTTAAATTAGTTTTAATGCTATGAGAAAAATCTGGCTTTCTAAAAAGGATGCCAAAGTTGAAAAATTCTATGCACCAAATTTGATTTTCTCCAGTAACTGATACTAAAATAGAGCAAAATCTTTCTAATTACAGAACCTGGTGCCCACCAATTATGGAGATTACCATAAATACGATCTTCATTAAGTCCTTAAATTAATTTACTCTTTAAAACTTAATTCATCTTAGTGCAACCAAACATAAAATAATTTGACTTTACTTTTCTCAAGAACTCCTTGGAATAGAGACTGAGGAGGTTAGGAAGGGAGCTCTGAATCTGTGAAAAAAAAATCTCCTTTCTCCAGGAACGGAGTCCTAGCTGAGAACAGAAGCCAGAGCGGGTGGTGAGCAGGAGGCGCAGGAGGAGCAGGAGGCGCAGGAGGCCGAGTCAGAGTGCGCAGTGAGCAGCAGCCCCTGGAGGTCTTGGCTCCTGCCTGTCCGGAAGATGGGAACCTCCTGTAAGCACAGCCCTCGGGAGGCAGGGCAGTTCTCTGCACATGTGCCCTGTGGCGATCATTGCTACACCGTGTATGGCAGTGCTGTTCACAGACCTAAGTCAGGGACTCAGTGCAGCTGTGCATCACCAACTGAATGTATGAGGGAACGGCGATACGTATACATAGTGGAATACTGTTCAGGTGTCGAAAAACCAGTGAAATTCTGTCATCAGCAATGAAAGAGATGGACCAGAGAACATCATGTTAGTTGAAATAAGCACAAACGTTACATGTTCTCCTTCCTATTTGGGAACTAAAAAAAAAAAAAAAAAAAACCACAATATGATGTTTTTTATTCTTTATTTGAATCTAGAGTTACAGAAAAAGAGGGAGAGATGGGAGCAGAGAGTGCTCTTGCATTCACTGACTAACTCCCCAAATGGTGGCAACAGCTGGGGCTGGGCCAGACCAAAGCTGGGACCAGGAACTTCTTTTAGGCCTCTCACATGGGTGTGGTGGCCCAAGCCCTTGTGCTGTCTCCAGTTGTTTTTCCCAGGGGCGTTCGCAGGGAGCTGGATCAGAAGTGCAGCAGGTGGGAGCCAGCACCACAAGCAGCAGCTTGACCTGCCTGCCTGCATGCCAGCTCGCAGAATGATGGCCACTCAGGACTGGGAGGGGTGAGAGGAGCAAAGGGAGTTTGCATTTAAACAATAGAAGGCACTGGGCGTGCTCTGTGGGTTGTGCTGAGTACACTAATTAAAGTTGTCACTCATAGAGAAAGCAGAGTATGGAGTACAGAGGGGTGCTTTGCACAACTCCACAATTTGGGTTGTTCAAATTCAAGACCATTCTGAAATCAAAATTTCTTTTCAAAAGGAGGCAGCATGATTGTAACCATGGTGATTAAGAACATTGCCGTAAGTTTTGAGCAGCTGGGATTCTGAAATAACTCCATTGTACAGAGACATCTGTTTAACATGCCTTGCTACATTCCACAGTGTATATAATCTTGTGTATCAGAGTCTCATGACCAAGCAGAAGGTAAATCCTTAGAATTCTAGAGAAGGAAGAAGAGGTAAGAGAGAGGAACATAGCTGCCCTTCCCCAAGTGAAACAGGGCAGGGCCCGAAAGATAAAGTCAGTAAAAAACAGTGAAAAATCAGGAGCAAAGCCATCTGCGTGTAGGAATACAAATACCATTTGAAGTCTTCAATTGGTAGGGAAAGTCTGCGTTATTCAATTCAAGTAAGTTAATTGGCATTCCATTTAGAAGTAAGCAAAGGCAGAATATGGGCGTCTCAGTCAGCCCCACAGAGTTTTCAAGACAGGAGTGGAAAAATACTCAAACCACAGAAGAACTAGAAGAAAACAAAAGATGATTTTGTTAAGACATAACAGTTTTAAGAAAACATTTTTTATCACAACACAAAATCTAGAAAGTATCAAGGAAAGGATCAATGAATCAGACAAATAAAACTGAACACCCACATAGAGCCAAGACTGCAACACAGCTGTGGGCAGCAAAGAGAACTGGAAGACAGTGAGTCCAGCCCATGGAGTGGTAAAGATTTTAACCCTCGAGAGATACAGAAAAAGGGAACCTGACAGCACTAAGAAAAAGGCCGTAACGCACAGAAGAACACCGTTTCAGAGAAGACGCATGGTCAAAAACAATAAAGACATGACCAACCTCGTTAGTAACTAAAGTGTTAGATTTGTAACGCAGTCCGATTCCAGGTCTTACAAACTTCTGAGAAAACAGACGTTATTGGTAATAACTAAAGAGGTCAAACATGCTTGATGTGTTGGAAAGATGACTTGACACTTTCCATTCAATGTGCATCCATTTGAGTCTCATTTTTCCTTCTGGAAACCACTCTGTGGGAAGAATCACAGAGACGTTGAACTAGTGAAGAATTAGAAAAGCCTAAGTGTCCATCCACAGGAGAATGGCTCAAAGCGACTTCAGAAAGTCCACAAAGAACTGTGGACATCAAGGACATGTTTGGGGTGGGCGTTTGGCCTAGCAGATCTGATGCCAGTTCTGACATCTGCTCCCCTGTCAGCGTTGAATGTCTGTTTCCACTTCACGTTTCTGATGACCTGTTTGTGCAGACCCCAGGGTGGGCGTGATGACTCAGCAGCTGGGTCCGTGTGGCTCCTGTGGGAGCCCCGGATGGAGCTTCCAGCTCCCAGCTCTGGCCCAGCCCCAGTGGTTGAGAATCCTGGGAATACAGATAGGAACTTCCTGTCTTTATCTCTTTCTGAGTCTGTGTGCCTCTTTTCTAGTTTCTGTGCCTTTCAGATAGATAAATGAATGAAGAATTTTTCAGTGGTATTGATTTTGGTGTAAAAGTGTTTGAAATCCATGTATATTTCTTAATAATGCATGTTTTCCATTAACTTTTCGAAGAACCTTCATATATTCTGCCTGGGGTGTGGGGGAGGAAGGAACCCATTTTACACAACATAAAAATGGACACATGCACACAGTACAGAACGTGGAGAGTTCTGTTTCTATCTGTGCGTGTGTGCGTGTGTGCGTGTGCTTGTACACACACTCAGAATTATGCATGTCCTAGGAAAAAGACTGGACAAGCAGACGGCTAACTATAACAAGTGTCTGTGGAAGGTAGGGGGTTAGAGGGACGAGAGATTTTTATGTCAAATAGAATGTGCCAATGGTGCTTTCATTTCCAAGCTACCAAAACACAGTGGTGCTGCGAGGCACGCCTCATTAACCCTGGGTCAGCCTTATACCTTTGGTTGAATGGCTGACCTTGAGACACAAAATTCAGAGTCCACGAGGAATACCTGCAGAAGAGCTCAGTCCCTCCAGCGAGTCCTGCCACTTCTATTCATTTTACAGAGCTAATTTCTGTGACATTTTATTGTCACACAGCGTCGAGACCAAGACTGTCTTCAGTATTTACGAGGGCATTTACAAAAGGAACAGAGCAAATGCCATTTGGACAGGTCGCAATAATTCTCGCAGTCACCCCCCAATTAAATCAAAACAGAGCTCAGGAAACAATGGCCAAGCATCTGGAGGGCACAGCCGAGGTGACGGCAGAGCAGCCTCATGGAAAACAATGCTGTGAGGAGTGAATGCGTTCAGATTTTGTTAAAATTAACAAAAATAGAAATCAGGATAATTATCAAAGCAAAATGGCACAAAGACCGAAAGGGACAACAAAATGTGGGTGTCAGCCAGTCAGTGCAGCTTGCAGCGCTCACTCTTCATGGTTTCCTTGTTCCCCGAGTGGCCAGCCAGGCTCCGTCCACTAGGCAAGGGGTGTGGCTGTGTGTGTGGCCTGGAGCTGCTTGTGGTAGCTTAGACACACAGGTCTCCATGCTCTCGAACCCCTCCCCTCCCTGAGCTCATCCCCAAGATGTATAAGAGCGTTACATTACTAGTATACCTAGGAGCTCTCTGATTCCAACCAAAACGGTGGCCTTTAATATTTGTATTAGATTATGCAAATGAGCCAACAGGGTTAAGTGAAACTCTTGATGCCATTTCTGACATTTAGCAAGAGCAACGTGACTGCCAAAGCTCTGACAGGCTTCTCTTCTCCTTCAAGGTCTAGAGGGGAAAAAATAGAAAATTTCTCCAAGACGTGGTATTTCATACAGATATTTTCCAGTGATGATACCTTATCAACTTGGGAAGTTTGAAGATCAAATTGCTTGAGTCTGTTCATGCCTCTTGTAAGAAATAACCTGTGCATTGAGTCGTGTTGGACCAATAACCCTGCTGTGGTCCCAGCTGAGTCCACACGGCAAGGACTTGACTACTCAGAGTGTACACAGGCTACACAGAATAGACCCTTCCCATTGACCCTTGTTGGGTAAAAATCTTCAGATCAACTGATAACCATGTGAGAGTACTTCAACAGCTTTGAAGAAAAGATGAATTGATAAAATGCCTTTGGTGCAAAATTTTTTGAAAACCATAATTTGTTTATTTGTTTTGTTTTCATAATACACATTTTCCACACACGTTTTTGAAGCTGCCTCTTATATACGGATTAAAAAAAATTGGGCCTGGCATGGTAATCTAAGGGCTAAATCCTTGCCTTGCATGAACCAGGATTCCACATGGGCGCCAGTTCATGTCCCAGAGGGCCTGCTTCCCGTCCAGCTCCCTGTTTGTGGCCTGGAAAAGCAGTGGAGGATCGCCCAAGGTTTTGGGACCCTGCACCTGTGTGGGAGACCCAGGAGACAGTTCTGGCTCCTGGCTTCAGTTTGGCTCAGCTCTGGCCATTGCAACTACTTGGGGAGTGAATCAGTGGATTAAAGGTCTTTCTCCTTGTCTCTCCTGCTCTCTGTATATCTGACTTTCCAATAAAAATAAATAAATCTTAAGCAAAATTTTACATCAAAACAAATTTACTTTCTCACTCCATCTCCACAAACTTCTAGAATTAACCCTGTATATCGTCCTTCAAATTCATGTTTGTTTTATTTTCCCATGGCTATGGATATTTGGGTAGCAAAAGGCTTAATTATAAGCAGAAACATGTATATAATCACTATATAATTTACACTGAAGAAAAGAAGGTTATTTCATCTGTTTCAGTTGACATGAGATGACTTCTCATGCAAATGCTGTCATCTGGTTCATGCCATGGCGTTTGGACACTGTGCCAATAACTGCAAAACACACTTGCGTACAGCACAGCCTAATTAAAACCTGCTGGTGATGTCCAAATTAATAGATGCCATTGAAATATTATGTTTTTTGTGGCAGAAATACAGTGTGTGTATTTATTTACGTCTGACTTGCTTTTAAAGTCCATCTTGTAACATGAAATTATATACTCTGTATTTTTAATAGTTATTTGTATCCTGATTGTGATTTATTATACTTCAAAGAGCTTTGAAATTTCCAATTCCCAGAAGGCTTTTGAATGTAAAGTGTAGTTGTTTTTAAAATAACAAAATCGGTGAGATTATCTAAAGATGGTGCTCCATACCCAAGAAAGTCACTAAAATGGGATGAAATTGAGGAAGTAGAGCCAAAGCATAATTCGCAGGATATTAATCTCATTCTTCCTTGGGGGACAGGAAACAGGGCTGAGAAATGGCACTCTGTGGGAAATGGAGAAATGAGTTTAAACATTTCCTAAAAAATTATAATTTTGTTATGGTCAGGAATAGCTGAGTAAGAGAAAACTGACTGACGTGGAGGCGTTAAATATGTTAGGAAAAAAAGAAGTATCACGACCTTCTACCAGGGCAGCAGGCACGGACTGGCTGCTCAAGGTCTGAGTTCTGATGGAAACCGACAGGCCCCATCGTGGGTGTGCATCAGGTAAAAGATGAAGTTCGCGTGCCTTTGTTGTCTCTCCTGGCTGCAAATGGAGTTTTAAATAAAAAAAAATATTCACTCAAGCTCGGGAACTGAAGTAACTGCTGCAGTAGAGCGTACGTGGTAGCACAGTGAGAAACAGACACCGAGGCTTTCCGGGGCCATGATGTTTCCATGAATCACGGCTGATTCCCAGGGCACACACCACTGAAAGGACCATGGCGGCATCTGTCTCCCCAGGCCACACCAGGGCGCATTCTGTGCAGAGGATGCTTTGCCCCAAATTAACAACCAGCGGGAGAATTCCCAACTGACTCAGCACTGGGGACATGCTTACCCCATTATTTAGAAACAAAACAAAGAGCTGGTTTGGGTCCTCTTCCTCACATTTCCAGAAGGAATCAGTATGTTCTATGAAATTTAGAATTTAAAAAAATAATAACAGAACTTGATAGTTATCTGTCATTACCATCTGTTATTTCAGTAGAAACCTAGATAGCATTATTAAATGGTGAACACAAAATAATTCAAAATATTTTAAGATTAATTCAAGATATCAAGGAAAACACCTGGAATCCATGAATAGTGAAGTAGTTCAGACTTCAGTGGTGTTTCCGGAAATGTATCCTCTGTCTACCCATAGCATTACCTAGTTCCAGCCCCATTTCTCCCAAAAGAATCTGGCGTGTTGATGGAAGTGTCTGGTGTTTACCATATAACAAGTTCTCAGTGTGTAAATTAGGAGCCAGGACTTTGAGATTAGAATGTCAATAATTTTGAAGCCAAATTTAGTCCCATTGCAGGAAACTGTCAAATTGTGTGTGCCCTGTTTTGCTGGGACTTTAGCCTCTAGATGGCCTGTATTGTGCCCCTGGATCAAATGATGCAGATGAAGGACCCAGGGGTGATCCCATTGTCTGTCACCTTGGGATGCAGACACGCCAGTCTGCTGTTTGCTCATATGCCATCCACTCCGAATAGTAGCTGCATTTCCCAGCTGAGACTGTCCCGGTTGACAAGCCCAGCACCCCATGCTGACCCTCCGTGGACCCTTGTCTGCCCAGCCTCAGGTTTTTCTTCTCTAGAATGAGGGCAATCCTTGCTTTGGGGATGACAATTACATCGTTTTATATTTACAGAAATCTTAAGGCACAGCTCAACAATTGTAAGCACTCATTTGGGGGAAAAAAATTGAAAAGGGTGACTCATTCCAGAAAATGAAGGAACTGAGGAGCAAGATGGAAAGAATAAGGCTATTCTAGAAGAGGCAGTGCCTTCTGAGCTCCTGAGGACAGAATGGAGCAAAGAACTAAGCGAAGCGTGGAGGAAGTAGGCGACGGCTTAGATGAGGCAGTGCGGACCCAGGAGTGAGGCAGTGGCACCTGTACCTTTACATCCGCACAGTTCCTCGGCTCTGAGATGTCTCGATTGTCTGTATCTTGCTGGGTCAAAGGATGGTTGTGTTTAGCAGCTTTTGCAACAGTCAGCTTCAGAACAAAGTTAACGCATGACGTTAGGGGTCACTTCGTGTGCCTCCTTTGATCTTAACTCAGGGGAGCTATGTGGCATATAGAGCAAGTTAAGCCACCACCTCTGCCCCTGGCATCCATTATGGACACCATTTTAGGACCTAGCTGCTCTGCTGCCAATCCAACTGCCTGCTAATACACCTGGGAAATAAGTGGTAGACAGACCCTTCCACCCACATCAGAGACCCAGGTGGAGTTCCAGGCTCCTGGCTTCAGCCTGGCCCAGCCCCAGCCATTACAGACATTTGGGAAGTGAACCAGCTTGTGGAAGATCTCTCTCTCTCTCTCTCTCGCTCTCTTTCTCTCTCTCTTCTCCCTCCCCCAAACCCCCCCACCATTAAAAATTTTTTTTTTTTACTTTTTTATTGGAAAAGCAGATTTATAGACTAAAGGAGAGACAGAGAACAAAGATCTTCCATCTGCTGGTTCACTCTCCAAGTTGCCACAATGGCTGAAGCTAAGAAAATCTGAAGCCAGGACCCAGGAGCCTCCTCCAGGTCTTTTACGCAGGCATAGGGTCCCAAGGCTTTAGGCCATCCTTGACTGCTTTCCCAGGCCACACTCAGGAAGCTGGATGGGAAGTGGAGCAGCTGGAACATGAGCCAGGACCCATATGGGATTTAGCCACTAAGCCATCTCGCCAGGCCCCCATCTTTGTTTCTATCTCTCTTTCTCTACTTTTCAAATAAATAAATCATTTGTAAAAGGAGGATGAATTTAATAACTAATTTTAACCATTGTTCTTTTACCTGTGTTATTGTTGTTTCTTCATTTTCTCAGTTTTCCGGCACTCTATTTCAGATGCTCATCAGCTTGTGCCTCCACTGTTGTAAAAATTCCTCACCGCTCTTTGATGACGTCTTACTGACCCATTTTCTGTGCAAAACCATGCACCACCCAGACTTAATGCAGTGGCTTGTGTGCGGTGTTCCCCACTCTGTCACAGCTGGCCCTCCTAGCGTCATCTCCTACCAATGGTAGGAGACCTCCATGGGGATGGCTAGATAAGTGTCACCAAGCCAGAGGCATCGCAGGTGGCTGTCAGAGTTAGAGTGCACCGCAATCCATGTGCTTCCCGGGAACCCAGGATGGCCCCTTCTTTGAAAATAGGATTATGGTGATAAAGGAAGTTGAGAGGAGGTCTCTGTGTTGTGGAGGTGGCTTTGCCAGCGTAGAATACATGAACAGACACACACAGGGGAGGGTACTGTGGAGACACACACAGGAAGGCTGCCATACAGCAGCAGACACAGAGATGGACATGAGGTGCCTTCAAGCCGAGAAATGCCAGTGGCCACTGGCAATGGGCAGGATGTGGGGTCGTGGGACTCTTCCCTTCGGGGTGGGCACAGACCTTGATGACACCCTGAATGTGGCTTGCAGAGTCACCACGATGCAGCCCTAGGAAACTGGTCCCATGGTTTTTGAATAAGAAACGTTCTGGCCTTTCTTCTCTGGAGAAAGTGTTGTGGGATCAAGTGGGGTCAGATGTATGAGCATACTAAGCGTGTCAAATTCTAGGCATGTCTAACCGTGTGAAAGTCTTGCTTTGGGGAACCTTCTCGTCCCCTTACCTAATGCCTGGCACAGCACCTTGCCCATGGCATGCCAGAGAGGACTTGCTGGGTGTTCTGTTTTAATGTATTCATTCACTATAGTGCATTTGTGTTATCTAAAAGGACCCAAAATA